>NC_141693.1:1876767536-1877367536 GCF_964263255.1 Lissotriton vulgaris
TACCCCTCTGTCCTGCAAGCCGGCCGGGGGTCCGGGGCGCCCGGGACGGAGGGTCCGCCGGGGCCGAGGGGAGGCTCTCCCCGGCCTGTCCTAGGGTTGGGAAAGCCGGGACTGGTGCCAGGACCGGGCCCGGGGCTTGAGCCCCGTTCGGCAGGGCCCGGTGGTGCGGGAATATCCCTCCGTCCTGCGAGCCGGCTGGGGGGGTCCGGGGCTCCTGGGACAGAGGGTCCATCAGGGCCCGGGGAGGCCTGAAGCCCCGGAGCCCCGGAGCCCCGGAGCCCCGGAGCCCTGTAGCTCTGGAGCCCTGCAGCCCTAGAGCCCTGCAGGCCCAGGGCAGGCAGATTGGCATCATTTGGGTCCCGGCCATCTGGTCGCCCCTCTCGCCTCGGCCATCTGGTCGCCTGCAATGCTTTCCTATAAAGCGACCAGATGGCCGGACTTCCCTGGAAGTCCCGATGAGGTGCCATTTGCCTCCCGGATCCCAGCCAGGGCTCCAGGAGGTTGGGCACGTTTGCGCTGTGGGTCCCCTCTGTCACCTCGAGTGCACGGATTACAAGAAATGGGGGTAATTTTCCTCCGGATTAGTAGGTGCAAGGGTATGCCCGAACACCCTTCCGGGGCTGGTGGTTTCCTGCTTGAGACCAGATGGGCGATGCCTGGGCAACACCTCCCAGGCATCCGGGGCTCCCTCCTCCGGCCCACAGAGTGGCAAAGTACCCGGGACGGGCTCCATGGGTCCCAGGCCCTGTAACCCCGGAGCCCTGCAGCCCTCGAGCCCTGGAGCCCAGCAGCCCCGGAGCCCAGCAGCCCCGGAGCCCCGGAGCCCAGCAGCCCCGTAGCTCTGCAGCCCTGGAGCCCTGCAGCCCTGGAGCCCTGCAGCCCTGGAGCCCCGGAGCCCCGGAGCCCTGCATGCCCTCGAGCCGCGGAGCCCTGCAGTCCCCGAGCCCTGCAGACCCAGAGCCCCGGAGGCCTGGAGCCTTTGAGCCCCGGAGCCTCGGAGCCCTGCAGCTCCGGGGCTCCCTACAGGCCAGGGGCAGGCAGATTGGTGTCATTTCGGTCCCGGCCATCTGGTCGCCCCTCTCGCCTCGGCCATCTGGTCGCCCGCAATGCTTTCCTATAAAGCGACCAGATGGCCGGACTTCCCTGGAAGTCCCGATGAGGTGCCATTCGCCTCCCGGATCCCAGCGAGGGCTCCGGGAGGTCGGGCACTTTTGCGCCCTGGGTCCCCTCTGTTACCTTGTGTGCACGGATTACAAGAAATGGGGGTAATTTTCCTCCGGATTGATAGGGACAAGGTACTCTGGGACCCCTCTCGGCCTAGCGGTTTCCGTTGTGCCTGCGGAGCCTGGCTGGGTTCAGGAGCTCCGGCCGGGGCACCGTCCTGGGTCCTTCCGCGTGGCAGGGTGCCCGGGATGGGTTCCGGAGGGCCCAGGGAAGGCTACCCCTGTGCCTCTGGGCCTTGGGGTCCCCGGGCCCCGGATGGGTTGCTCCGGCCCAGGGCCCTGTCCTCCGGCCTGCCGCACTGCCAAAGGCCCGGCACTGGGTTCCGTGGTGCCCGGGGTGCCTCCCCGTGCTTGGCTGGGTTCAGAAGCTCCGTCCTGGGCCCCTCAGTTGCCCCGGGGAGGTTGGCCTCCTTGCCAGGGGCTCCATCCTGGGTCCTGCCACGTGGCAGGGTGCCTGGGACGGGGTCCGGAGGACCCGGGGTAGGCTTCCCCTGCGCCTCTGGGCCTGGGAGCCCCGGCAGGGTCCAGGGGCCTCGCCGGGCCCCGAGTCGGGTGCTTGGGCCCAGGGCCCCGTCCCTCCGGCCTGCCGCACTGCCAAAGGCCCGGGACTGGGTTCCGTGGTGCCCAGGGAGCCTTCCCTTGCTCCGCTGGGTTTTGGGAACCCCGTCCGGGGCCCCTGAGAGGGTGGCCTCCATACTGGGGGCTCCGTCCTGGGTCCTGCCGCGCGGCAGGGAGCCCCGGAGCCCTGCAGCTCCTGATCCCTACAGGCCTGGGGCAGGCAGATTGGTGTCATTTCGGCCGCGGTCATCTTGTCGCCCCTCTCGCCTCAGCCATCTGGTCTCCCGCAATGCTTTCCTATGGAGCGACCAGATGGCCGGACTTCCCTGGAAGTCCCGATGAGGTGCCATTTGCCTCCCCGATCCCAGCGAGGGCTCTGGGAGGTCGGGCACTTTTGCGCCCTGGGTCCCCTCTGTCACCTTGTGTGCATGGATTACAAGAAATGGGGGTAATTTTCCTCCGGATTGATAGGGACAAGGTACTCCGGGACCCCTCTCGGCCTAGCGGTCCTCAGCCGGCAGCTGGACGGGCCAGTATGTTGCCCCAGCCCCGGGTCTGTTCCTGGGCCTGCCGCGTGGCAGGAAGCCCTGGATGGGGTCCGGGAGGGCCTAGGGAGGCGTCCCCAGATCCTCCGGTCTCCCAGATGGGGCCAGGGGCCCGGGTTGGGTTCCCCTCGTCCCCCAGCCTGCCGGCCTGCCAAAGCCCGGGAGTGGGGTTCTGTTGTGCCCGGGGAGCCTCCCCTTGCTTGGCTGGGTCCAGGAGCTCCATCATGAGCACCACAGCTCCACGCCCAAACCCATTTAAACCGCCGCAGCGAAGGGGTTAAGCAGACTTGACTACTGCAACGCACTACTTCTGGGGGCACCCATAACCTTGTTGGGCAAACTGCAGCGGGTGCAGAATTCTGTCGCCAAGCTGGCACTCTCTCGTCGGCGCTCTGATTCTTCCTCTGCAGCACTTACGGATCTTCATTGGCTGCCAGTCTCCCAACGTGTCGACTTTAAAGCCCTTTGCTTGGTCTTTCGGGCCCTCCATGGTCAGGGGCCGATCTCCCTGCAGGAGCTGTTCTCCTGGTACACCCCTACTAGATCCCTTCGTTCTGCCTCAGCCTACCTGGTGGTAGTTCCTAAGAACCTGAGGATGCGAATGGGTGGTCGTTCTTTCAGCTATACGGCATCAAGGCTGTGGAACGCGCTGCCATTGTCTCTTAGAAGCATGGGTGACTTATCCTCTTTTAAAAAGGGACTAAAAACTCATCTTTTCCCAAGGATATTGTAATTACAGCTGCCACTATAATATCATGCTCAGACCATTGAGGATCACAGCGCCAGGATACCCGTGGGGTGATAGTTGCGCTCTATAAATGTGCCATACAATACAATACAATGACTAGCGGCTGAACATTACTGCTCAGGGTCACATCCTGAGGGTTCACATTCAAAAGGCTGTGTTGGCTAGAGTCCAGCTGCATGGCACTGGCGTAACGAAAAGTTAGGGGGGCTCCCTGCACGGTACTCAATCAGGAGCTCTTCGGCCAGAGTGCAGTGCCGAGGGGGCCCCTTTGAGCTAGAGGCCCCCTGCACCACAGGGGCTGCCAGGGCCTGTGTTACGCCCCTGCTGCATGGCTTTGCAGGGTGATGGCTCCCTAATACCTCAGGCCATCAGTCTAAATTCAATTCACCTGATCTTGTGAGGGTGGAGCATCTTTCCAGTATTCCATCCAGGAATTATGTGAGTATTGAGTCTCAACGTGCATTTCAGGAGGTGGGTTTTCAAAATGTGAGTCTGCTTGTGAAGCCTTAGCTCCTTCAGTACCAGTCGGCTTTCTGTCAGAACAGACTGGGTCTGTCTGTTTTTTGAGTAGAGGATCTCTTATCACCCTGACATTTCAATTAGGGGTGGGCGAAATATTCAGTTCTGCCCACAGAATTGGTGGAATTTGGTGAGTAACATGGCCAAATTCTGACAATAGGTGCATAGCAGAATTTATTCTCGCGTGGGGTTCCAGAACGATAAATTGGCGAGCAAGATTTGGCATCCTCTAGCACGATTTCCAGTCGCTCAGAGGGCATCCGATGAAATTTTTGTAATGTGAGCGGTCACGACCATTCACGGTCAGAAGGCTGCCGCTCAAGTAGAAAATCTACTCAAGCTGCAACAAAATCAACTCGAGTAGCTGCTCTTTCAGATTTTTCAGTGCAGAACATGCTCCTGGTGCGATATCACAGTTCGAGCAGCACGACGTACCTATTTCCGCCTGTTGGTGGAACTCCGTAGAATCCTGCGGAGATTTTATGTAACCCCACGGAATTCCGCAGAGTCAAATTCCGTGAGTTTGACCACCCCTAATTCCAATGTGATCTTTATATTGTGTTGTATTCTGGGTCTTTAATCCTTATGCCACAGTCTCTTTTTATCATCTACTGTGTTTCGTTGTGCCTCTGCCACTCCCTGTCCTACTCTCATTTTCTCTATGTTTTATGCTCCTATCCACCCAACCATGTGTATCTCTTCTTTCAACTTAATGTACTTGTCTCTCTTTTGAGAGACCCCTACCTTCCCTGCTTCTCATTGCTGTCAGCTCTCTGTGTACCATTCTATACTGTTTCTTTCACATTATTTACAACCCATTGCTCAATGTTTGTTCTCTATTTCTCTTTCTCTCTGTTCAAGCTCTGTCTCCTACATCTGACATGCATGCTCTCTCTTAACCTCAAGAATAGTTGTCTATCTCAGCAGCTCTCTTACCTATTGCCTACTCCCCCATCTGCCTTGTAGTCTTTTCAACTTGTCTTAGATCTGTTTACTCAACCTTTCTCTTTCCATCACCTCCTTTCACCTATATATCTCTAAGCTGATTGAAATTCGAGATATCCTTTACAATGCTTTTTGCTGGACTCACCATATCGTTTACAAATGGCTTTTACTGGACTCTCTAGAGATGTGCAGGTTTGTAGACACTGGACTGTATATGTAAGTGAGAAAAGAATTGAAATCTGTTAGTTGAATAAATTGGTAACTAAGTCATAAGCAGCTTCGGTTGATACAGATGTAGATTGTGTAGGGTTTTGATTGATGGTTGATGGAACAATATAAACCATTACAAACATTTATAAAAAAATATACATATTTGCATTGGGAATAATGCATAGTGGTATTGTGGTGGAGTATGGATAGTCTGTTCTTGTGAGATGAGGTGTTTCTTGAAATCAGTCTTAAACCTTAAATCTTAAACGACTTAAGTGCTGAGATTGCATGCAGGTCACTGGTATGAAAGTTCCAGCATAGCGCTACCAATAGGATCGAAGGACCAGATTCTGGTTGTTGCATGCATAGATTTTGATTGTAACAAGAAGATGTAGGTCAGCTGTTTGTTGATTGCAGATTGGATGCAGGGAATCATGAATCCGTATAGGTAGCTCGGGCGGTAAAGTCTTGAAAGACCAAGATTTGAAATTTACAGATAGCTCTGTTTTTGATGTTAGTCGGTGGTGTAACATTGACCGTAATGTGATATGGGAATGTGTGTGGAATATTGTAGAGGGTCCTGTTGAAAAAGGTTAGAGCTTTGTCTCATGGTCTGAAAGAGGATGGGGGAGGCCAATTTATTGACTGTCACAGAAGGTCAACTTGATGATCCCACCTCCTTAAGGCAAGAAACTTCGAGATATGCAGAAAAAGAAAGTCTGAAAACTTTCACTGGGTGCCATAAAGAGGCTTCATTCCTTGCACCCTCCTGACCGACTGAGACCTGACAAAGGCCATATAGTCATGGAAGGTAGGGCGGGTTGTAATGGTGAGCTTCAGTAGGAATAATGAAGATTACTGATAAGTGATTGGACCATTACCTATATGTCCCTCGTTCTCATCCCAGTCATTATGTATGAAGAAGCAAGAATGGACTTACCTTTAAGAGAGAACGAGGACTAAATGAATCACATCTCAATGCACAACCTGTAATTTATGGAAACAAAAACAGAATGACAAAATGGATCTTAGAACACCCACTGCAAAACAATGTTTAGCATTTTATGTAACATCTAACAAATGTGTGCGGTGTAGCCCACGTAGCAGCCCAAAGGTTTTTAGAAAGATGAACATCCTCCTTCTAAAACTAAATCTCTTGTCGACCTCCCATGAATATCCTCTGGAATAAGTAAATCTGCCAAACCATAAGCCAAAGCAAAAACAGATTGTATCAGGCATCTTATTGTTAGGGAGGAAGCCTTCCCACCCTGGCCTGAGTTACCAATGGTTAAGATAGAATAGCACAATTGCAAGTCTGAGATCTATCTAAATAAATCTTCAACGCTCTCTTCATATCAAGGATGTGGAGTAGTTCTTCCTTCGGCGTGGATGGGGAGTGGAAAATAAATAAATATCAAGATGAAAAAGAAAAGCGCCATAAAAAAAAAATAGAAAGGGAGACTGGATTCCTAATATACCTTGTTCCCCAATTCTTTTCACAGATGTCATTGCTTCCAAAAAGGCTGCGTTCGCTGTAGGACATTTTATATTCACAGAATCAGGGTTTCAAAGAGATAAGTCTATAAAGACCTCAACGCCAGGGCAGGACTGACTACCGGGCAGTTTGGAATGCTGCCGAGCTGGGGACTGATTTCACTGCGGTGGGGGCTGATTTTGTTCTAGGAGACCTGTGTGTGCTTCAGAATAATTAAAGCAAAACAAATTTTGTTTAGCACACGCAGGTCTCCATAAACGAAATCAGCCCCCAGCTCAGCAGCATTGTGGTTCTGCGGTTTGAGGGTCTGAGGTTCGGAGTTTCCGAACCCGTTCAATGAAGGTCGTCGGATATAGACGATTTTGGTATCAGCGAACCGCAAATCACGAGTGCGGTGTATACGAGTGTTTTCGTCATAACCGATCAATGAGAACCCTACGTATTCAGGGATTTTGTTTGAACCCTCGGGTTCCATTTTGTGTGTGGCAGCCATTTTGTGTGGTTGCCCTCACATAGGCCGATGACTACGGCCGAACGAGTCCTTGGGACACGTACACCTTAGCTGACTTCTGTGTGACCTGGCCGAACTGACTCCCTTGCCCGAGGCTGACCTCGCTGAGCCAGTTCCTTGTTAAGCAGCTGGTCAGATTAAGATCAAAGAGCAGGACATTGCTGAGTTTATGGTACATGCACACACCCTTCTATCTTGCTTCTCATCTGTTTCTGTTCCTTCCTTTATGGCTTAATTACTGATTTGGGTTGAGGTCTTTATGATGGGTTTGTCCGGCCTGATCGAACAGGAAAGTTGGAATTTGCTTGGTCATTTCTGGTGGGCTGGACAACGGAAAGTGGGATTGTCGTCATGCGATATGTTTGAAATGTCACTACGTGATTGGCCAGTTTATATGTAATTGATGCTAGCCAGGAATGTGAATTTTAGCATAAAAGACGATGCTCCGCTCTATGAATTTGTGCAGTCTCTAGCGAACCACCAGTGTTGTGCTTCGTAGATCTCTGTTCCTGGTTGCAGCCAATAAACTTTGGTCTTTGACGTCATCAAGAAGTGTCCCGTGTCTCTGTTTTCCGAGGCAGGGGAATTCAAAGACATCGGGCGTTATCCCCGTTATCATCCTAGTACTTAGCATCTCTCTCTGTACAGGTCTCCTCGCACACGAAGTAGCACAGAGGCCACATATAGCAGGAGCACACTGCACACAGAGACAGAACAGGAAAAGGATAGCTAAGATCATCCCAATGACCATCAGAATCTTCCATCCCCATGTGGATATCAATCCCCACAACCATCCCATCAACGACCAATCTCCCTCGTCAAATTGTACAGACTTGGAGATCTTATGTAGCTTGGAAATGGCCTGGAAGACTGTCGGAGCGTTGTCTTGAATGAAAACGCAGCAGCTCGATTGAATCAGTTTACACACTCCACCTCTGTCTGCAAGTATGACATCAAGAGCAACTCTATTCTGAAGTGTCATAAGTCGATCCGACTGGAGCTCAGCAGTCAAGTTACTAAGGGCACCGGCAGTTTCGACTATGGTGGACTCAACCACTCTCGTCAACTGGCGAATGTTCCTGCTGTTTGCCATCGGTCCCCACAACGGCAGAAAACCCTTAAAGAAATCTCCCAACTCTTGCCCTGCGGTATCTTCCTTACTGAAGACACCTCTAGCAACTCTCGTCTTATGGTAATCTGCTGCAGCTGTAAATGTGGGAGGCAACAGGAAAGAAACAAAGCATGTGCCCGAAAAGTCAGGGGGCAACCATGTGTACGCTTTGTCGTAACAGATGAAATAGGTACCCTTAGCTGCTAGGAACGCTGGGGAAGTCTGAGACGCAAATACATAAGTCTCAGTGCAGACACTCTACACTAACTGAGCTTTCGGATTCCTGCCATTACCCTGCAGACAATAATGACCCTGATGGGGCACTATACAAATCGGTGGAGAACTTTTCGCTCACTGGTTAACATTCAGACTAACTCCATATCCAGTAACGTTCCAACCAATGTATGCTCGTGTCGCATCTCTCGGAATAGTCTTATAGGAACTAATTCCTCTAATCACATCGACTATGCCCTTGACCAGAGCACTAGTCTTCGGACTATCTTTCACAGAACGTTGGGGATAGACACCATGAGCATAAATGAACATCGTTCTATATGCCTAAATAGAACCATTGTAGCTGAAAGGCAAAACCAGGTACGGAATACCTTTATCGGTCGTATGGGGCATTAGGCCACAAACCCAACAGTTTGTTGTGTTCATAACTAGCTGGTGTTGGTGCAGGAGTTGAACAAAGGAATTATTGGCAAATTCCAGTCTTCTAACGATTTCATGTTCGGGCAGAGGGTGAATGAGAAGAAATAGTAGGAGGAGGTGTAGGTTGCATAGTGGGCTTTAAAAGAGAATGTCACATAACCAATTAAAACATCATTGAGCTAAGCAACATAAATAAACACAATATTAAAAATCTCTTTCGGGTCATCAATTTGCAAATTTTGCTCTTAAAGCTTATTTTCTCAACAGGTCTCTCCATCTCGAAAAACTCCATCCTTCTCTAATTTGCTGCTCGCGGTGGTAGGGTGTTCTATGCTAAAGAATGCTTCTGTCAGCCCAGGGCAACTCCCTTAGGCCAACCAGAACCGTCGACCTAGTGTCTTCGGCTTGCACTCCAAAGACTTCGGCAACCACGACCCTACAGCTGAACCAGGATGGCGGTTCGAAAAACAAAAATCAAAGTAGTTCCTCGGAGGAGAGTTAACCTGCAAAATCAAAAAAAGTAAACTTTATTTTATTTGTCCCGCGACTCTCGGTCGCAAATTATAACGGTCTTTGCCAGGCAATGTTTGTTCACGGAAAAGGATTTCAGGCTCAACAGTGTTCACGCAATTCAATGGAGGCACAGCTTCTTGAAGATCGTCACTTTTTTTTCTCAGTGTTTGTTCCAATCAAACGGGCATCGCTGAATGGCAGAAAACGAGGCATGGTCTCAGTCTCAGAGTCAGGAAGTCCCTTCTGGACCCACCGGTCGTACGGCAGAGGCAAAGGAGCCCTTTTGCAATGTACGCCGTAGATCCAGTTCTTTTTACCGTGCACTCGTACTGCAGAACGGGTCGATAACAAAACAAGGTAGGGTCCTGTCCAGCGGAGCTGCTCGTTCTTGGTTCGCTGAAAATTTTTCACCAGGACCCAGCTTCCAGGTTCGATAGCATGCCCTGGATCTTCAGAAGACGGTTGTAACGAATCGTGAACCTGTTGATGCAAAACATGCAGTTTAGCCCTCAATTCATACAAGTAGTCAAGCAACACAGGATGTTTTATCTCACTGAATTTTGTCGGCCTCAGCACTCCCCAAATGTTCGCCGGGCGACCGAACACGATCTCGTATGGACTCAAACCCATTCGTGAATGCACAGTCATTCTAGTGGACAGAAGGGCTAGAGGCAATGCATCTGGCCATTGTAAACCAGAGCTCGCTTGGATATTGGCCAATTTTAGTTTTAGAGTGCCATTGTAGCACTCGACTAAACCAGATGATTGGGGGTGATTTGCAGTGTGGAACTTCTGCCGGATACCTAATCCGTCACATACTCTCTTCATCAGGTCAGGTTTTAATGTCTTTATTTCGATGATAAAATCATAAAAGACAATTTTGACAAAACATTCAAAAACAGTTTCAAAATCTCCACATTATACGAAATCTTATTAAAAGAATAATGTCAGTGTATTATCAAATATACAGTAGGCCTAAAATCCACAGTTAAAAAGTTATTAAACCATTGTTGAAAAGAAACAAGACATTAAATATGGCTAATCATAAAAGTGGGTTTGACATATGCAAGAAAACACTATGCACATTGCACTTTGTGATCATGAGGCAGTTAAATTCCTTCTAGCTCTGATTGCCCATGCCCAACCTAAATACTTGGCCAAACATATCACGGTAAAATCAGAGGTGTTTGTTTTTAAAGCCCATATTGCGTCCGAGGATTTTTTACATATCAAGCGTTTGAAGATGGGTTTTAACCATTTTGAACGGGGTTCTCTGTATTGAGGACAGGCGAACAGAAAGTGGCCCTCAGTTTCCTTACATCCGGGGCAACGACTGCAAACATTAGTGGAGTTATTGCCCCAAGATGAGGTAAAGGAATTAAGGGGTAGTGAGCCCACCCGAAATTGATGGTACAGTTTTTTGTCCAATGGCCTGGAAATAAGGTCCCAGTATGTCTCACGGGCTGGATCCAGTTTAAAGCTTAAAAAGCGCCCCGTCAGGTCTTCAGAACTAGAGGCGTGTGCCAAAGAAAGGCGAGTTGAGGCCCAAAATAAACCCTTAAATTCCTTTTTCGAGGGGAAGTTGTTAGTGCCTGGCGAGACCCACAGATGACTCAAGCCCATATCACACAGGCTCTTTTTCACCGAGCGAAGCCATGGGATTCGCTCCGAACCCCCCATAGCCTTCACCTCGGTTAGCTCCTTTGCAAAAAGTGCCAAATCCTCCGAAGTCCATAAGCGCCTCCAAGTGGCCACTACTCTGTATCTTGCCATGTCCGTTATTGGAAGGCAACCCATGTCGTGGCAAAGTGGGATCTGTGGGGTTGATTGGGGCAGCCCCACCAGGTTACGAAGAAACCTACACTGGATTCTATACAAACTCGAGAGGTCCATGAAACCCCATAACTCTGCCCCATAGAGTGTCGCAGCATTAATTTTAACATCATAAATTTGTAGGGCGGGGACAACCCTTTTGGTGATGGATTTCTTTTGCTCACGCAAGAGACAGCCAGTCAGTTGGGCAAGTTTTAACTGTTGGGTCTCTATTTGTGGTTTCCAGGACAGTCGGCAATCCAGAGTGACCCCCAGGTACGTCATCGTGTCAACTTGTTCCAGGTTAACCCTGTTTAGTTGTACACTACTACGTATTGGTTTTTTCCTGGAGAAAACCATAAACTTAGTTTTCCCCACATTTATCTGAAGGTCATTTTGATTGCAATATTCCTCAAAGTGATTTAAAGCCAACTGTAAACCTCCCCTGGTCTTTGATAGGAGGAGGGTGTCGTCAGCAAAGATCAACATTGGGAATTTAGTCCCCGCCAGGGACGGTGCATCAGTGTTAGTAGACCCGAAGAATTTCACTACCTGATCTATAAAGAGTAAGAAGAGGGTGAGGGCGAGAACGCACCCCTGGCGGACTCCTCGTGAAACCGGAAATGAGTCCGTAAATTGCCCTTGTGCCCCCCATCTTACCCTAGCAAAGTTGTCTTCATGTAATCTAATGATCATCTCAACCAATTCCCCCGGCATTCCTAAGTCCCTTAGTACCTGCCATAGTTTTCCCCTCGGCACCAAATCAATGGCTGATTTCAAATCTATGAAAGCAGCAAAGATGGTGCCACCGCCAAGTATGACGACCTTCCAAAAGATCATGCAGAACCTCAGGACCTGGTCAATGGTACTTGTACCAGATCTAAAGCCCGCCTGTAATAGGGACAGTATTCCTTCGAGTTCCATCCACCCATGAACCCTCGCCAGGATCATACGAGCAAAAACTTTCTGAAAGCAGTCAATTAGGCTGATCGGGCGATAGTTCCCTGGGTTTGATCTATCTCCCTTTTTATGTATAGGGAGGATCTCCGCCCCCTTCCATTTCTTGGGGATACGGGCACCTCTCGCTATAGTGTTAGCTATGCTTGTTAAATAAGGTACCCAAAGGTCTATGTTTGCTTTAAATAGGTCTGCTGGGATTTGATCCAACCCAGGAGCTTTCCCCCTCTTTGTTAAGCCTAGTGCGAGCTCCGTTTCCGCTTCTGTAAAAGACATAGTCACATTGCCAGGGGGTATTGCAGGTAGCCGGTTCGATGTGGACATAGGGTCAACAATTACTGAGCAAAATTGGGAGGAGTAATGATTTATCCAGGCTTCCGGGGATACGTGGTTAGACGGAGTACGGAACTCACCATCCTTTCCACATTTAACAATATCCCAGAATTTTGTCTGGTTATTAGATTTACTGGCGTCCAGAAGGTCTGCCCAAAAATCATCTTCCCATTCCCTCTTTGCCTCTTTTATACCTTTGCCTGGCCACTTTTACTGCACTCAGGTCTCTGGATTTAACTTTCTCTATTAGACGACTATGGGCCTCTCTACACTCTCTGTTGTACCATTTTGCTCTTGGAGCATTCAACTGCCCGGTGTTAGACTTACATGGTTTTGAGAGAATAATTTTAAGCTCAGAGAAACATTTATCATGTATGCCCATAATCTTATCTAATTCGCCCTGGCCCCTCTCAACAACAACAGTCCTCATGTTATTTAAAGCATTCATCACCACGTTTTCAATGTTGGCCTGTATCGTTACATCATTTGATATGATTGACCATTTCAGTCTCCTCCGGTCATTTGATATGGTTACAACCCCTTGCCCCCTTGGATCTGGTTCCGCTAATCTTGTCAAGTCATACATTTTAAATTTCAGGGACAGTGGGTTGTGGTCACTTTCCGGACGCATTACAATTTCCATATCCACAATTAGGCTCCAATATTCCATTTTTATGAAGATGTAGTCAATACGACTCTTCCTCACACCATTGTCAAAAGTGGGGTTGGCTCCAATGTCTGATTTGGTGCGACCGTTCACGGCCCTTAATCCCCAAGTGAGGCAGAAAGCGGTCCAATTCAGAGCAGCCTCCGTTGCTTTAACTGGTATTTTGTTGGAAAGTTCGGGGATTTTCCATGTCGCATCTTCTTCAAACCCCCAATTATCCTCCGGCAGGTACAGTGGCTCAATTGTACAGTTAATGTCACCTGCTATCATAATGAATGTGCCTTTATTCCAGCCCGTTAATAGTGTGTCTAGGGCGCCTATCAGCTTGGGGCATCGTCCGCCAGGGAGGCCTCTAGAGTATATGTTGATAATAAGCATATCCTGCCCCCCTGCTTTGCTCAACCTTATAGTCAATATATCGGGGTTATCCACATACAATTCGGAAACTGAAAAACACCAGGCCTGTTTTACCCATATGGTCAGTCCCCCTGACGCCCGCCCTTTTGTACCTTTTATTGCTGGTTTGAAGAAGTTTGTAAATCCAACCATGTAAAACGGAGCTGTAGCCCATGTTTCTTGCAGAAGCACAACCTCATGTTTGCCTATGAACTCCAACCAGTCCTCAGAAACCAAGCGGGTCTTGGCTCCAGCAACGTTCCAAGACACCATATGAGAAATTAGTGAATCTATTTCTGCAAGGTTGTTGCTGACAGTGGGGGGGGAATGGGGACTCGGTAAGCAGGCATTTGTTAATCTGATTTCTTCTATATTAGAAATGGAGGCCTCTTCCCCAACAAGCCCCCCCCTGCGTTCTAATTTTGTTACGGAACAAGGACTGATGCTCCTTTACTAATTCCGAGGTAGGGGTGAATGGGATGTGCACTCCTTCCCCCTTCGCTATAGCTGGATTTAGTGACTGGGTCAGTGCACATAGTCAGTCAACCCATTCTAGGTCTGACAGTGCCTCGAAATGGTTAAAGAGAGGAGGGTAGTGTGGGGGGTAGTGAGTTATGGGCTCTCGGGGCCTCCCCCCTTTGAATTTCCAATGATTGGGGCCCATTAGATTATTTGGGTCGTGTGGGGGTAGAAGTAACCAAGGTGTAAGGTCTGGACATCACCCAGACGGGCAAATCTAGCTTTCCTTTGGATTCTATCCACCACCCAGGGGTCTCTGAATGAAATTAAAATACAGTCCCCTTCCAGATCTTTTTCGCCCTTACCTACCCATTCCGCTCTCCTTACATAGAGGATTTCGGTGGGGGATGACGGGGGGAGTGGGCGATGTTTGTTTAGCCAGAATATGACCTTGTTCCGCAGATCCCCTTGTGATTCTTTGATACCCTCTCTTAGGGGGGCCACTCCGGTTAGGACGATGGTGTATTGTGACGCTTCAGGAGGTGGGTTAACTCTGGGAGGGTGTCGTGTATTTCTATTATCTGTCCTCTGGTTCCTGTCTGGATGAGGGGTTTTCCTCTCCATACCCATTGTAGATGTCTGTGCTGGGGTGTTATTTAGTTGATTTGATGCACCATTCGCTGGTTGTTTTTTCCCCTGTGCGTTGTTGGCTGCCAATGGGCGTTTAGCCTTTGGTGTTTCTTTAGTAGGGGCTCTGCTGACAGTAGTCGATGTGGCAGCTGTTGTTTTTGCCCCTGTTAGTGGTTTCTTATTAATATTGGTAGTTGATGTCCCTGCGGGGATAGTTATAGTTGTCCCCCCTTTTTGGTTAGCACCCCCTGTGGAATTAGGGCCCCTTGTCTTGATACTAGTAGTTGTTAAATTTTGCAAGAGGTCCATATTGATATTGACCGCTGCTTCCAGGACATCTATTTTAGCGGACATTATCCTAGTACTTTCTAAGACCGGAAGCAATAAGGTTATAAACATTGCTTCCATCTTTGCCAACAAGACATCGTCGCTGCTGAAACAAGTTGGGCAAGGGTTAGAAGACCCAGAGTGGGCCAATGATGGACAGTACACTATTGGGGGTTCTTGGATGGTCTGGGAGTGGGAGGAACTATTGACATGATCTATTTTGGGTTGTTTTTGTACCTTTTCTCCCTGTGGGCTTGAAACATATTTTCTTTTCCGTGAAACATGGTTAGTAATTACTGGTAACAAAACGGCCGTACTGGGTAAGGTAGGGACATTTGATTGTGGGGTTCCAGACGAGCTACTCTCGTCGTCCTCAATATTTTGGCTATCAGCTTCTAAGCTGGTCAGATTATTATCGGATTTCTGTTCCATATTTTCGTTGGTCGTGGGTGTTGTGGCTCCGTCCCCATCTACATGGACTATCACTTCAGTCTCTGAGGTAGAAATACAGTTAAATGCTGCATTGGTTAAGGGGCTTTTAACACGGGCCAGGGCACCTATAGAGGAGCGTTTCCCAGTGACTAAATCCAGGGACAATCTGTGCTCAACCAGTTCAATTTCTTTTTCTAATATTCCTGTGGCTCTGGTGATAAAGGCATCAAGAGGGCCTGAGACAACACCCTTTGAAGTTTGGATATGCACTAGACGCTCTTTACCAGATCTTAGGGCCATATTTAGGAGCTGGTGTTAGAGCCTCAAGATGTTACTAAGTGTGGTATAAAGTATAACAGGATAACAAGATGTGAAATGAACCAGGACTCTAGGCCCAACCCAACCTCGGCCGACCCCGGACGGCCACAGACGGGCCCGCCCTTGTCCCGGGCTTCTCCCGGCGCCCTCCCGCGCGCTCCCGCGCAGCGGGTATGTCCACTCCTCTTTATAGGTGAGCTTGGGTCACCAAGGGGGCGGGGCCGGCAGGGAGAGGAGCCCAGCTGGGAACGGGCGCGCGGGGACTCCTGGTCCGTGGAGTCCACCCGCAGTTCCCTCGCAGCCCTGCCGGTCACCAGGTGATGGCCCTTTTGAACAAACAATCAACAGCCGCTGTAACCGCGAAGCGGGACCCGCGCAGCGGGTCCGGTGACCCAAGACCCGCAGCGGCTCAGCAGGCTGGATCACGGAGTGTCAGGGGTAAGTAGCGTGGCTTCCAGGAAACAAACAAATCCACTCTCTTCATCACTTGACCCACAAATTCACTCCCATTGTCACTCCAGATCATTCTCGGCAAACCAAACCTAGGGAAGAATTCCTTAATAAGGGCTTTCGCTGTGGACAAGGCAGTATTGTCCTTCAAAGGGTAAGCTTCCACCCATCTAGAAAAAGAGCAAACAACCACTAACACATATTTAAGGTTGTTGCACCTCTCCATGTGGATGAAATCTAGCTGCAAAGCCTCAAACGGATACGTTGGAGGAGCAAAATGACCAGCTGGAGTTGGAATTCCCTTACCAGGATTATGCATGAAACACACCATACAGTTCTTAACTAGATTCTCTGCACACTTAGGAATTCCAGCATTCTGCCAAACCGGAGCCAACAACTTACAAATCCCTTTCACGCTAATGTGAGCCAATCCATGAGCCATTGTAACCACTGGAAGCACATACGCATCGGGTAACAACCATCTTTGATGCTCTGACAAATCAATCCAACAACCATTCTAATCCAATTTACCCTTGCTTTCTCTCCATTCATTCAACTCTCTCTCTGTAGCTTCAGCTTGGATGGATTTCACACTCTCAATCGTATCTTCACACATACTTCCATCTGGAACCCATCTCGCCGGACCTGCAACATACATTTCTCGCAGTTTCTTTCGCGACCTCATCTGCAAACGCATTACCACGACCAACATCATCCGTAACTTTCTTATGCGCACTGCATTTCACAATCGCTACTTGCAATGGCAAAGTAAGTGATTCAAGGAGTTCATTCACCAACTGACCATGCTGGATCTTCGTCCCATGCGAAGTCAGGAGCCCACGCTCTCTCCACAAACGTCCAAAACTATGAGCAACACCGAACGCATACTGGCTGTCGGTGTACACAGTCACTCGTTTTCCTTTCGCCAACACACACGCTCTTGTTAATGCAATCAACTCAGCTGCTTGCGCTGAATTATGTGGGATACGTGCAGCTTCAACAATCGTATGCAAAGTCGTAACAGCATATGCCGCAGTCGTGTCACCATTCGGAAGCTTGAAGCAAGAACCATCAACCCACAAAGTACCATCACACTCTGGAAGAGGAGTGCCCCTAAGGTCTATCCTCCCTTTCGTTTCTTCCTCAGTTCTAAGGAAACAATCATGCTGTTCGGCATTATTTGTCTCAGCTGAAATCGGCAACAACGTGGCTGGATTCAAAGTGTTGCATCTCTTAATATTCACATGACTCGCTAACAAGGTCAATTCGTAACCCGACAACCGAGCACTAGTTAAGTGCTGTGTCTTGGTACGATTCAACAAGGTATCCACTGCATGTGGAACCATCACAATCAGTGTATTGTCCATCACCAAACCAGCAGACTGTCAAATTGAAACAGCTGCTGCGGCTGTAGCTCTCAAACAGCTCGGAAATGCTCTAGCTACCGGATCCAAAGTCGACGAAAAATAAGCACATGGATGCTGCTTATCGCCAAATTGTTGAGTCAACACTGACAATGCACATCCCTCTCTCTCCTGGATATACAATGTGAAAGGCTTGCTGTAGTTGGGGGTACCCAACACAGGAGCCGAACACAACGCATCACATGATTCTGAAATGCTCTTCTGACATTCGTCAGTCCAAGGAATAGGAGTTGGAGTATCTTTAACAGTAAGAGCTATCAAAGGCTTCGCTAGCAACGAACTAGGCCCAAACAAAATGTTGCATACTCTACTGTAATTTTGCGGTATGCTTGTTATATGAAATACTCGTTATTACGTCATTATACCATGCTGCATATTTGAGATTTCATTTGGGTAAACATTCTATTGCTGGAGCAAGGGAGCAATGCGAACACATGAGCAACTGGTTTTTTTTGTGGCACGCATGAATTTATGTTATTTTTAGGTCAAGCAGAGGCAGCGCGCATGCGCTGTAAGCAAAACCTGCAGCAATCACTATATGGAGAGTTATCCCAATGCTGCTTGCCATTTGTTCACTCCTGCGTCACTCTTATTTCTGGGGTCATTATTGGTTGATGCTCCAGATTCATCATTTCCGTTTTCAGTCTAACAGCACTGACTACAGCTTCTTTACACTGTAGGTGTTCAAGTGTTTGTTTGGGAACTACTTATTTACTACCATGGCACCCGCTTCAGGACCGCCATGCACATAGGTTTTATTAACATGGGTGCTGAGAATTTTTTCACGTTTTCAGGTTAGACAAATGACAAAAGAAACATCATGTGCTCCTGAGCTGAGGCTCTGGTGAACACATGGCAGGCGCTGACACTCCTGCAAGCCCATAAACACTCACAGGGCACACGAGGCTACAGGGTGAGGTGCCCAAACGCAAACAAAATCATGGACTGGACTGGTACTGGATGAGCTGCCTATGTGTAGGCCTCGGAAACTTGCGAGTTTTGTATTCCTGTATTTTGTGAAGCATATCCTTCTTTTTAACAATCCTCCCACACAGAAACATTTGCGCTTAGTGTATCTTAGCTCAGGAGTGCTAGTCACGGTTTTCCGCAGGAAATAAGTGCTGTTTGGAACTTCAGAAACGTGAGCAGCGCAGTAGGAAGTGCTACATAAAAGGAGCATTACTATAAAACAAAGGAGCACACATATAAAGGGGCTTGGTAGTGCCTGACCAACCCTTCTTGTGGATCCCCCACCTGCTTCCACACACAAACTTCCACAGGCACACAGCAACGAAACGGGTAGGTACATGAGAACTCTGGCACCCCCTGCAATGCATCGGCAGCACACACCGTCCTCTATACATCAATGCAGGGAAGTGCGGCTTTTCGTCGGTCTGTAGTTTCATCGGCTGCCTCTCACCCCTCCCGTTGTACTGTGCTTCCTCCACCTTAAACTTCCTAAGGGCGCCAATGGGAGCCTGGCGGCGGGTGAATGTCCCTTGTGCAGCACCGACAGTCGGTTGCTCGAGAGGTCCCTCTGTGGACCCCCTCACTCCTCTTATCCTGTTCTCTATGCTCCAAGGACCCGGGGCGCTCTCTTGGAATGGACCTGAGGGAGGGGGAGGGCAGTGCTTGTTCTGTAAAGTAATACGTGTCAGGGCCCGAACCAGGAGGCCACTGCAGCTTGCACCACCCATTGTCCATGTCATCGCTGCAAAAACAACTACTACCCACCTCTCTCGCCTCCACGTGAGACAGTCCAGATTATTGAAATCTCTGTTTAATGTATTGTTTCTCAGCAGCCCCACAGGGCAGCAGGTGTCAGACCCAGGCTGTGGGCTGTGCCATGCTACAACGAATGTGGGTGACATTATACTGTTCGCAAGGAAGTCTTAGTCTCTGAATGCCACTCATATTTTCACTGAAAATATGAAAATGTCACACAGAAGTAATCTGAAACCTTGGCAGCTATGATGTTACAAGTTCGCCATGCTGGTCACATTTAATATTTCTCCCATTGTCTTTCTATGTGTCCAACTATCTACTTACCATACTGCTAGAGCAAAGACTGGTGCACACATTTCTTTGCAATATCCAATATCCCCTGGGACACAACAGGGATACCTGCTGTCCCCTCTTTTATTTGTGCTGGCCATGCAACCTCTGGTGCAAAGCCTCCGGTAATTGGCGGCCACGTGGGGCATACCACAGGGGCTCCAACTACATGCTGTCTCTATGCATGCAAATTGCATAATGGTATACTTTCTGGACCTCACTATGGATTCAACACTAATCTCTAACCTGCTCCATTTGTTCGGAGACCCTGTCTGGCCTCCATGTTAATCCCATGCATTTTCATTCCAAGACACCATAGTCAGTGATACCCTGCTCTTGGGCTCCCAACTTATGCTCGTAGCACAACATACTTTCAAGTACTTTGATATCTAGATTTATAGAACCACAACGCATTTAATATATGGAAATCGGATAAAAGCCATTTCATCGCTGTAATCTTAAGTACTTTTTTTGCCTCACACTGCCACTGTCAGTAGCGGGACGTCTGGCTCTCACTTAAATGGTGTTGCTGCCCGATCTCCTGCATTATTTTGTTAATTTACCAGTCAGGGTCCCACAACATTTTTTAAAACACTTAGGGGCACATGCATCAATGTAGGCTTTTGCAATTCCTTAATTGCGATTATTAAGGAATCGCAAAAACCTAGGCATGTAGGAATCGCTTAAAAAATTAGCGATTCCCACACATTCCTTAATTGCGACTCGCAGATTGCGAGTCACAATTATAGAATGGCTTCCCATTCATTCTTATGTGCCTACGGACCCGTAGGAATGAACGGAAATTGCGTTCGCCATTTGCGAGTACACAATAGGTACTCGCAACGGGGGATCGCGGACCGCATCGGCTCTTGGTCGGGGGGGGGGCCGGAACGCTCCAGCCGCCTCGTGCAGCCCGGCGGACCCGAGTGCCTGACCCTAAGATGGCGCCCGCAGGGACCAGAGTACTGTGATCAGCGCGAGCTTCGCCCTGGAAGCAGAGTGCTCCTCCGACCCTGAGGCGGTAGCACGCCACGCCGAAGACGCTCACTGCCCTGACCTCTCCCAGGCCCCTGTCGCCTGCTCCTCGGCCTCCACGCTCGGCGGAGGGACCGCGCCACACGCTGAGGGGGGAGAGAGCAAGATCCGGCCACTTTTGAAACACCCTGTCTCCCGGGGAACCTGGACGGTAGAGGTTGTACCCCCTAACACGTATCTCCTGACGCCAGGGCTGCCACCCCCCGCAGCCGCAAGTTGCCATTAACGCCCTGAGCCAGTGGGGATCCCCCAGAGGGAAGCCAGTGACTACCCCAGGGCCGAGAGGAACTAGGAGCCCAACCTGCGCCGAGCTGCTGCCTACCCGGAGACACTGTGGGACGGTGCTTTGCTGAGCACGGGGTGCACGGAGGCCCGATCCCCCCCATCTCTGACAGCACTCATGGGTAAATTGAAGGCCTTGCAGGTGGCGGCTGTCCCCGAGACGGCCATCGAGAAGATGCCACACACAAGAACGTGGACGCAGGCCGACGCATCGCAAACCGACCCCACACTGTCGGCGAAATTGGATCAGGTGTTGGCGGCAATCGAATCGTCCCGCCTTTCGATGGAGGAGAGATTGGGCGCCCTGACGACGGACATCAGTTTAATCCGCGACGACCATCGCAAGTTGGCGGACAGGGTGAAGGAAGGAGAACGGATCGTGACCGAGCTGCAGCCGGCGGTGAAAACACAGGAGGCGGAAATGAAGGAGGTCCTACGCCGCGTGGCGGTCCTCGAGGAACGCACAGTGGATTTGGAGGGGCGCTCAAGACGATGTAACATCCGCGTCCTAGGCCTGCCGGAGGGGATTGAGAACTTGGACCCTCTGACCTACATGGAGTCCTGGACCAAGTCATTCACCCCAGAAGCGGAACGGTCGGCATACTTCTCCATTGAAAGAGCCCATAGGGTCCCGGCCCCGGCACCCAAGCCAGGCCTTCCTCCGCGACCCATGTTGGCTAAATTCTTGCACTTCCGAGACCGCGAAGCGGTGCTTCGTGCGGCCCGGACGGCGGGCCCCCTACAAGTTGAAGACCAGCAAGTCATGGTGTTCCCGGACTATGCCCGAGAAGTCCAGCAGCAGCGTTCCACCTTCCTAGACGTCAAGAGGCGCCTCCGCGCCAATGATCTTCAATACTCCCTGCTGTTCCCGGCCCGCCTGAAAGTGCTGCAAAAGGGGAAAGCCCTCTTCTTCAACACGGCGGAGGAAGCACAGGATTGGACTGAGTTTCACTGCCCAATAATCCCTAAACCCGGACCCCAGAGGACACGCAACAACAACTCCAGACGATCCAGACGACGGGGCGCGAGCCGTGCCCGATCAGGCCGCCCCAAAAGCCAAGCATCCTCCCCCACGGGCTCACCCGACCTCACGCAAATCATGCAGGAGCGACGAGATGCCTTACGGGCGGTGACCGAACTGCACACATCACCCTTGGCATCAGATCTGGAGGGTCCACCGCACCTGTTCACCCCTGAGAAAGACCGGGACAGTGATGGAGCAATGTCAGGGTTTGGACCAATCTCCTCCCCCCTCGTTGCGGCGCACACCTTGGACGCTACCCTGGCCAGCCAACCTGGCACCTCTTCGTGACGGCTGAACTGTCCACTGCTATATCCTTCTCATGATTGCCTATTGTGTTGCGCGACGTCTAGGAGCCTAGACTGCTTGGCCGAATGGTTGTATGCGCTACACACTTCTCCTGCTAGAGCCCGACCCGCGCATAGGCCCAGCAGCGACATACGCTGCCACCCCCGCAGATATCTGTTGTATTTCTCCCCTAGTGGGACATTAGTTTGGATATGCCACCTCCGGTGATATATCCTCAGTATTGGGACTGTTGCCCACCCAAGGTTTTACTTGTTGTTAATCCCCTTAGTCCCTCCCCCACGATTGTGGAAGCTTGGCGCGCAGGAGCACACCTGACACATACACACTGGCGGCCCTCGGGTGCTGTAGGGGGGTCCCTCTCCCAGCCACGACACCCTAAGAATGGCAGTCCCACGCTCAGACATTAATGTCCTTACACTGAACGTACGAGGTCTACACACGCCCAGCAAACGCTACTCTGTTTACTCCTACATTAAGCGTATGTCAGCCAATATTGCATTTCTGCAGGAGACACACATTAACGCTACCGAACTCACTCGCTTGCAGGTCAAATGGCGAGGGATCTTCTGTGCCACACACTATTCAGCGTTTGCGCGCGGCGCGTTAATCTGGGTCAGGCCAGGTACTCCCTTCCGGGTGCTCCGACGGGTGGTAGATAGAGAGGGCAGGTACGCGCTTCTAGAGGGAATACTTGACGGACAGGGAATACTCCTTGGCAGCATTTACGCCCCCAACACGGATCAGGGTAAATTCTGGGATCACCTCACGGGCGTTTTGGCCCAGTTCACTACGGTTCCGTGGGTGCTGGGAGGTGACTTTAATTGCACGCTGGACCCCACCCTGGACCGCTCGCATCCTCCCCCCGCACACTCCCCGGCCCCCCGGCAGGCAGAGCTCTTTAGGGCATGGACCTCGCATTGGGCGCTCACTGACGCATGGCGACACCTACACCCACTGGCTCGCATTTACTCCTTCCACTCGATTCCACACAACCTCCGGGTCCGCCTGGACCGTTTCCTCTGCTCTGCACCAATCCTCCCTAAGATCACATCTACAGACTACCTGGGTCGGATCCTCTCGGATCATGACGCTCACATCATTCGTCTGACCTGGCGCCCCCGCACCCACCAGTCCCCACCTGGCGCCTCCCTAGGAATTGCCTATCAGATCCAGTGTTCAGAGACGCACACAACACCAGCATCCAAGACTACTTCACACACAACACGAACACGGCATCGTCGGTACTGGTGGAGTGGGACGCGTTTAAAGTGGTGGCAAGGGGAGAATGCATCAAACAAGTAGTAGGGGTCCGCCGTACCTTGGAACGGACACTCCTAACCTCAGAGCAGGCCCTGGCCGCACTCACTAAACGGCCGGATGACTCGGAGGAGCACGCCGTGCTTACGGCCGAAACTAAGACGGAGTATCAGACTGCTTGCGCTGACCTCCGAAAATACAATTTTAGGGCTTACGCCTCTAGGGTGCATAAGGACAGAGACAAAACTGGGGCGCTACTGGCCTGGATGGCGAGGCAGGACACCGAAATCAAGCCAATCACAGATATTATCAACCCGGACGGTCTGCTGGTGCACTCCCAAGCCGAGATCCTCCTGGCGTTCCAACGTCACCATGCACAAGTGTACGGGACCCCGGCCCAATACTCCCCGTTTTCTGTAGGTCGCTTTTTAGACCCGTTGACGCTACCCACAATATCGGATATTGACAAGCGCACTCTCGACGCCAGGATAGTACCCTCTGACATCACCCAGGCGATACGTGCCATGTCTCGAAATAAGGCGCCGGGACTGGACGGCTTCCCACTAGAATACTACTCTACATTCTCTCCCCTAGTGGTCCCCCGTCTGTCACGGATGTTCGGGGCGTCTCTTCATCTAGGGAGGTTAACCCAGTCACTGCGGGAGTCCGTGATTGTCACCTTTCCCAAACCCCACGGGGATCCACTCCACATGGGGAGGTACCGCCCCATCACGCTCCTGTCGGCCGACTGTAAGATCCTCGGGAAAATTCTGGCTGATCGATATGCGCAGGTCATACGCCCACTAGTCCACCCCGACCAATGCGGCTTCGTTCCGGAGAGGAACACCTCCCAGAACCTCCGCCGAGTCTTCCATGTTCAAGATCAGATGTGACAGATTTCCCTGCGCCGCCTGCCTCATTATGGACCTGGAGAAGGCGTTTGACACCCTCACCTGGCCCTATCTATTCTCAGTCCTGCGGCGCCTCAATATCGGCCCGACACTCATGGCGTACACACGCCTCCTGTATACCAACCTAACCACACGAGTTCGTATCGGGAAACGCATATCACCGGTGTTTGGAGTCCGGCGAGGCACAAGACAAGGGTGCCCCCTGTCGCCTCCCTTATTCGCGCTGGCAGTCGAACCGCTGGCGGTTCGGCTGCGCCTGGAAGGTGTGGACTGGGGCATCCGACTTGCGGACAGTACACATTGCGTATCCATGTACGCGGATGATCTCCTCATATACGTCCGAGACATCGAAACGGACCTGGCCCCCATAGGGGCAACGCTGGCGGAATTTGCAGACGCCTCGGGACTACAGGTGAACTGGGACAAGTCCACGGTTTACCCCTTACACCCGAGCCTGCCCCCCCGGGAAGTCGAGCTCGGACCGCATAAACTCTCATGGTCCGCGGAGGCTCCCCGGTACCTCGGTGTCCGCTTGTACCATTCTCCAGCAGACATTTTTGAGGGTAATCACCGCAAAGCACTTGCCAGTCTGCGCCCGGCTGTTGCCTTCTGGAATAAACTCCTGCTGGCCCCAATAGAATGGATAGCCCTGGCTAAAATTCCCCGACTCCTTTACCACTTCACAAATTTACCGGTGGTACCACCCAGGTCCTTCTTCCGCGACGTCGACTCCCTCCTAGGGACCCTCATCTGGGGCGAGGGCCGACACAGGGTCGCCCTGAAAACCCTCCAACTTCCCACGACGCAGGGAGGGCTCGGAGCTCCGTCCTTCGAGTCATATTTCCTCGCGGCACAGCTCCAATGGCTGTCATACTGGACGGCGGACCGTTACCCTCAGGAGACTGTTACCTCGACCGGCAGAATCGCAACCCCGGAACTCACCCGTCTTCTCCTCCCGGGCACCAAGCCACGGCGCACATACCCCCTTCAAGTGGCGATAGCGCGCCGGTGCATGATGCGGATCCACCGAATGTCCCCCAGTAGACCTCCATACTCCCCGCTACTGCCATTGATAGGCAGCCCCAGGCAGGACTCCTACTTCACGGCTCCACTGCTCACCGAATGGTCACACTGTGGCATCACGGATCTGGAATCGCTCTTCGAGGAAGGCCAGTTAAAATCACTTGACCGCCTGATCGCTGAATACGGGCTCCCCCCGGGCCAATTCCTCAGATATAGGCAGCTGATCGATGGATACCGGCCCCATTTTAATCTCCGAACCGGCGAGCCAGACACGCATCCAGTAATACATACAATCCTGCGTATGGGGGTGGGACGCCACTTAGTCACCTGGCTATATAAATCCATCCGGGAACTCTCACACGCTCCCCTGACGACCCTGCGAGCTACGTGGGAGAAGGACATAGGTCGCGCACTACATGACTCAGAATGGACTAAAGCGCTTGAGGCCCCAAAACGCGTCTCTAGGAACGCCCGCTTCAAGAACATCCAATACTATATCCTACACAGGGCATACCTCACCCCAGCGCGATTACAGAAGTTCTATCCCTCCACACCATTCCTATGCCCCAGATGCTGCTCCCCTGCTGCAGATTTTCGCCACATGTTCTGGAGCTGTCCCGACCTTCATTCCTTTTGGCGGGTGGTGCACGACACACTGTCGGAACTCACAGGTCTCTCTACACTGGCCACCTGGGAGTCCAGCGCACTAGGCATCTTTCATGTCCCTAAGCAAGACCCGGTGCATAGATGCTTCGTGTCCTTAGCGCTCCTGTTGGCAAACAGATGCATAGCCATGCGCTGGCGATTTCCGGAGGGTCCCCCTATAGCAGCGTGGACGGGGGCGGTCGGTAAGTGGGCGGCGGCGGAAGAGGATGCTCTTAGAGAGGAAGAAGCCAGGGGCGCGCGTAAAATTCCCATATCCATGGAATGGGCCATGCTCCTCCACAGCTTCCGGCAGTCCACACGCGCAGGAGACTCACCTACTCCTCCCCCCCCCCGCCCGAGAGGACCAGTAGCCTCTACCTGGTGTCACCCTTCCCAGGGCCGACTCCCGGTACCCCCTACATCCTGAGCATATTCTCATGCGTTATACCACCCATCTCGTTGCTCACGTGCACAGGGTGTATCCGCCCCCTGTCCATTCCCTCCCCCCCCCTTTGGAGCGCAAACTGAATGGCTCCTTGGGCCCCCCCCCCGACGCCCGTCACCAGTATCCCCCTGCTTAGACCCTGCTAGCGCCCACATGCTTCCCTCCCACAGTTTTGTCCCCCCCCGTTCTCTGGTAGCACCGTTATATGGACAGTACAGACCCCGATCCTACCCCCTTGAGGCGGGAACTTACATGCCTGTCATTATTCATCGTCCTCTTGGCGATGCAGGTTCACTGTCTCCCAGCCTGCAGACATATTTGCATGATTTGTACTGATTAATTGAGGAAATGTATATTTGCACCAGTTGTATAAAACAAAGAAAACGTTGCACGCTTGGCTGTTCGTGGCTGAATGTTGAGGCCACGTCAGCAGATTATCTACACTGTACCCATATACTCTGATGCAACAATAAAACAAATTTCAAAAAAAAAAAAAAAAAAGAATTGTTTCTGCCTGCTGTTGGTTTGGGCAGAGAAATCTGACATAAACAGAATTTGAACATTCTCAAGCCTATTAGGACCATGCTTTTTGGCTTCCTGTAGGATCTGTCTGGCATGCTGATGCTGTACAAAAAGTGCCATGCCATCATATGGGTGACGGTTGTTTGGCATATGATTAGAGCGGTTCCTATGGGTCCTATGGAATTCCAATGGTGGATCAAAGGTGAGATGCGGAAGGTCAGGGATCAAAGCACTCAAAAGGTGAGGCGTATCATCCTGCTCAACATGCCCTGGTAGACCTATAATCCTGACATTGTTGCGGCGATTGTGGTCTTTCAAGTTGATGACTTTCTACTGGAGATGCCAGATATCTTTACTCCAGTCTGCAATAACTTCTAGGAGTGATTCACATCCATCTGTCAGTGGTTATTCTGGTCTGAAAAGAGCTGATGTAACTTCACAAGGATTGTTACAGAAACCGCAAAAGACATCTGAGCAATCTCAGTTAGCTTGGTTAGGAGAAGGATGAGGGCAGGCTTTGGAAAAGTTGAAGCTGAGGAGGTATCGGTGGGTGGCACCTTACCCTGGGCTACATTACCCAAGGCTTCCTGGAATGTGAGTTGAAGTGTAGATTTGGATTTTGACATGAAAGGAGGCATGTAAGAGAGCAATTGAGACCCAGGGGGGTACGACAGTGCAGTAAACAAGGGGAATTTAGAAGTGAGGACTGGACCTCAGTCAAGAACTATCTAACAATAATATTAATTTGCTGATTCAATTAAATTGGCCAATTCCGCCTACTATTATGTAATGCTAAATCATACATATGGCCTTCCAAAACCTTAACAGCGACTGGCAATACTCCTACCAGCTCATATAATGTTCCTGCAGAATGTTGCTCACTTCTTGGAGTGCCTCCTTCTTCAATTATTCACAATTATGCCAATTCAGAAACAGGAAGATGGAAAGCTGGATGGATTACTTCATCCAATATATGAGAAATAGAGGCTTAATGATTCTGAATCATTTCGCACAGTGTAAAGATGACCTGTAGCCCGTAGTAAGATAATTTCCTTTAATGTAGACTCATGGTACATACACAGCAGATTCGGCGCAGATCCTGTATGCCCAACCAGCACTTGTCCTGACAGCCTGAATCTCCCAGCACATCCAACACTCCGCATTCTACCATTCTCTTACATTCCACCTTCCCATTCTAAGCTCACATTCCAACTCCCCCGGTCATGACAGGATCACCATACATCTTCCCCTTAACACTGCACGAAACAAAGTGAATAGAATACACCGGGAAGAGGTGTGGCACCGCGGCCAGGGTGACTGACGTTGGAATCCCCAGGGCCGGCGGGAAATTAGCCCAGCACCATGTGACTCTGGGCAATAGCTTGCATAAACTTCCCGACGGTCCCCAGCGCCTAGAGACCCTTACGGGTGATTGTTCGCTCTTTACAAATGTGGATTATTATTATTTTTATTATTATAACAATAAGTAAATATCCTTTGTTAAAGGTGAAATATTTTGCACACAAGTGTCAAAACATGTAGGTTAAAATGCGGTACATAAGATAAGGATAAATAAGTCTAACCCCTGCACTATATATTTAGTGATCCACATATTCTCCCAACCAAGCGGGTGTCTTTACAATTCGGCCAAACCTTACCCATCCTAACTCCCCTTTCTACTGCTTCATCTTCAGCGGATGCCACTCCTCCCTCACCAACTCCTTTTTCACTTGCGGTAGATTCCCTTGTACTCTCTCTGTTACTTGAATCCACACCCAATCCATCCTTGGGTTTCCTAGGCATACAGTCATCATCCGTCCACCAATCTCCAATACTTCTCCCCCTTCCACTGCCTTTCTTGTTGCAGACAGACAATGAACTTAAACAACGTAGTTTCCGTTACTCAACAATGCAACATTACAAAATATTTTGACCACTTTATGTTGCCTCGAAAATCAGCTCTGACCCCTTCTTAATACACTTGTTCTTTTGACTCTTACCTCATCCCTTACTTGCAAACTCACTGGCTTACAACCATGTTTAGAATCCAAATACTGTAAACCAGCTTGGCTCAATCAATGCATGCTTCCACTATCTCTGGCTCACAATTCACCCTTCTGGTACTCGGCATTCATCCAATATTGTACTTAGTAAATGCAGTTCTAGCACTATGTCCCATTGAAGCACAAGGCACCATTCTGAACACCCACACAGTCTTGAATAATTCAATATTCCATTCCAAAACACTGTGTTTTTGCCAGCTGTACTGCTCCCTTGATTACTCTATTGAACCTTTCTACTGCTCCTTTTCTAGCTGGATGTTAAAGGTGAGTGGTACAATGCTTCAGCCCATTACGCTTCAAACATTTCTAAAATGTTGCAGCTACCAACTGCACTCCATTGTCGGTGGTAATAGACTTGGGCAATCCTTCTCTTAAAAACATTATGTCTAAATGTATTATCACAGCTTCAGTATCTGCATGATCAACAATACCTCCTGCTACATAGAATAATGGTCCATTGTCACTATCAAATACTTTTGAGTAGGCCCCTCCCAAATCAGATCTATTATGTCTAATCCTAATTTCTCCCACGGCATACTTGGACAGCTAACTGGACACAAAGGAGGATTTAACGTGACTTGGCTGTTATCCGCATTTTCACAGAAATTGCACTCTCTGACCTTCCTCTCAATTGCTAATCCCATACCAGGCCACTCATACAGCTTTTTCATGCAATCTTTTGTCTTTGATTTTCCTAGATGCCCCTCATAGCACAAATCAATGATCTGGTTTCTCAGTTATACAGTGGAACAATCCTACCATTTCTTAATAATTTGTTGCCCTTCACCAATAATTCATGTCTCAACTCCCAAAATGCCTTCAACTCTATGGAAACGTGGTCTTTAGTAGGCAATCCTTCCTGGACTCTGCCAACACAGCATCACCCTCATAACCTTTAGACCATTCTTCAGATGAAATGACTCCTACACCTTCTCCTATGCACGCCACACTGAACTGCTCAATGTCTTCACCCACATCACCTTTAATAGGTAGAGGTAATCTGCTCAAGAAATCTGCAACTTTATTTCTTATTCCTAGCATGAACTATACACTATACCTGAAGTCAAGCAGTTTTACTGACAGCCTTGCCAATCTGGGGGATGTAGTATATAACCCTTTGGTAGACAAAACTTTTACTAGGGGTTTATGATCACTTCTTAAGACCCCATGACTTCCCCAGATAAAAGGTCTGTAATGTTCCAGACCCCACACGCATGCTAGGACGTCATGCTCCATACCAGAATATTTTCCTTCTGTGACAATCAATGCACATGACCCATAAGCCACTACGCATTCCTCTCCATTCTCATTCATCTGGGTGAGTTCAGCTCCAATGCCCTTCCCACTAGCATCGGTCATGACAAATGACCTTAACACAGGATCAAAACCTTGTAAGGGCAAAGCACTACACATCTCCTTCTTAATAGAATCAAACTCCTCCTTGCATTTAGCTGACCATTCAAATCTGATTTTTTTAATGAGTTGCCTTACACTGCACGTTGTGCTTGCAAAATTCTTGATGAATTTAGAATAGAATTCCACCAGACCTACGAAAGCCCTCACCTCATCTTTGCTGCTAGGTAGAGGGGACTTTTCTATGGACTCTAATAATTCCCTCCAAGGTTTAATGCCCTTAATAGGCACCCCATTACCTAAATATGTCACATTATGTCGAGCGAACCTACATTTTGAAAATTCTGCTGTAAGTCCCTTCTCCTTTAATACATCCATTATCTTCCGCACCTTTGAATCATGGTCGGCATTGGTTTTACCCATTATTAGGATGTCGCACTGGAAGAACATACCATTTCTCATATTTTCAAACAATTTATACATAATACGTTGAAACATTGCAGCCACTGAGGCCAATCTGAAAGTTACTCTCACAAACCTGAAAGGTCCAAACGGGGTTATAAACGTGGTAAGGTTCCTACTTTTCTTGTGAAGTGGGACTTGATGATAAGCCTCAATGAGTTGATCGTAGTGAACCACTTTACTCCTTTATTGACCTACAGCATCTCCCTGATCTTTAGTAGAGGGAACTGATCTACTATTATATTCCTGTTCAGATCTCCCATATCCACGCACAACTTCAGATTACCATAGTCCTTCCTAGCAATCACCAAGGGTGACACTCATTCGGTTGCATCTACCTTCTCAAATACCCCTTCAATACATAACTTCTCCAATTTATTCTTTACTTCCTCCGTCAAGGCCATAGGGATACCTCTTACTTTGCAAATTTGAGGTTCTGCACCATGTTTGAGGACAATTTTATGTTGGAAACCATTTAATTCTCCAATGGCGCCTGTAAATACCTCTGGATATTCTAAGAGAATCTTTTATTCCAAAGCGGCCTCCTGTTGAACAACCAACATGGGCTCTTGCTATTGGGATTGAGAATTATTCTCAAGTCTCCTTGATCACTTCAACGTAATACAGATGGCCCAACTTAAGCTACATACAGCTTACACCTAGTTTTTCTATCTTTGAAAATGAACTCCAATTCTTTCACTCCAGTCATCACAATGTCCTCTCCTGTGAATTTTTTGGGGCGAACATCTGTAGGGTCAAAAACGTTTCCTAACATTGGAACAAATTTATCACTCCATGTTTTCTCAGTTACAATGATGTAAGGTGATCCTTGGTCTGCCGTGACTGTGATGAGACCCCCCCCCCCCAATAGTAACATTGCATTTGGGTTTTTTCCTTTGTTGCTCCCCACATTGAGGATAACTTCATTAATATATAGTACACACATGTTAATATTGTCATCACCTGACTCCTACGAGTCTGTGGTGGAGTCCAGAGTGAGAAGGTTCAACCCCCCATTCTATTTTCTGCGTTCTGCACACTTTCTGGAAACGTCCAATAGTACCACATCCTGCACACTTCTGATTCCTTGCGGGCACTACTTGTAATTTGCTAAATGCCCCAACTTCCCACACCTAAAACTTCTACCTTTGAATGCAGGTCAATCAAATTGTTCCCCGCTTTCACTCTCATTCACTACTGTCTTGGGCACCCATTTTACCACCTTTTTTAACTTCTGTTTAGTTTGCACTTTAGCTACTACGCCCCTCTCAACATCCCCACCTATTCTGTCTACTCTTTTGCAAAATAACAGCCATGGCACATCTTCCTGTCAACTCCAATTTTTTCACAACTTCAATTACCTTCTGGAGTGAAGTCTCCTCCATGGTCCATAACTTATGATGGATGTTGGGACTAACACAGCACATCACTATTTCATCATGTATAAATTCATCATGCAGGATAGTGAATCTACATTTCAAAGCTAAGTTTTTCAGAGCAGCCACATAATATTCCACAGATTCTTCTTTCTCTTGTTTCCTATGAAAGAATTTGTAGCGATCTACCGATACACACACTGTGGGATTAAAATAAGCATCTAATTCCTCTATTGTATGTTTGTATACATCATGTTGACCTTGTGGTCAAGGTGTGTCTATCTTTCTTCTGAATACGATTGTATATCTTTAATTCCTCAGCACTTAAGTAATGTATTAACATTTTCTTAAGCCTCTCAAGTGTTAGTTCCTCATCGTCTTCGAAGGTGGAAATATAATTTTGGAAATGTTCCTTCCACTCATTCCACTTTAAGATTGGCTCTCCTTTTCCCGCCAAGAAAGCCTAAGGGGGTGACAAATTCCAGATACTTCCTGAAGCCATAGAAGCAACACAATTGAACTGTACTAGTAATTTCTCTCTAAAATATTAAGACACTGTGAATAAATATAAATCATGCTTTTTTATATAAGTGAATAAAGAAAATAATTATAATATAAATCTGAGTCAGAACGTACTAGTTCATAGTGTACCTATCACTGATGAAGGTAGGCAACACATGGTGAAGCAAGCCTGTCACTTTAGAAGTTTCATCCATTTACTTTCAGGCAAACCACCAAGAATACTCAAATGAAAGCATGCCTATCGCTGTATGAGTTCACCTTAATGATAGACAAGGGTGGGGGGGCGTGGCTGGCGCGCCGCTGCATCATGGCGTGTCGCGCTTGAGCTCCAGGGCGACGAGGTCCGTTGGAGGTTCTTTCATCCGTTTCCAGCTGCCTCTATGCGGTGAAAAACCTCTCCTGGTCTGGTAAACATGCCGAGAGCTGTTTGCATACATTCCTGTCGTTTTCCAGCCCTGCCTGTGTGACTTCTGACAGACGGCGGTGACGCTCGTTATCTCTGTCTGCGACCGCCATTTTAGCTGCTGGTGACGGAGCTCGCAATTTCCTCTCAGGAATTACGACATGGACACATTCTTGCCGGGTCAACGAGGTCTCAGGTGCTATTACCCATATTTGGTTACTTTGTGACTATCCATTATTCTTTTTTGTTGCTCCGCGCTGCTTGGCTGATATTTTGTGGCGATTTATGCTTACTGACGTATTGGATTACTCTGGTGCATTAGTTTGAAACTGCAGCTGCATTTCGTTTATTCTATGTGTCTCTGCATTCTCCTGCTGGTTTCTGGAAATCTCTGTTCTTATTTCATTTTTTTCTGTGGCTGGTGTTCCATGGCTTCAAATATGGGCCGCTCATCAACTACTAAAGATGCTAAGGATCCTGGTACCTCTCTTAAAAGACTCAAATCATTGTCCCCCACGCCTGAGTTTTCTCAATCGGATACCAATACCACTCTTGATGCAATCTTGACGAGACTAAATGAGGTTCATGATATTGCGCAGTCAACAAAGACTAATACAGATTTACCGCAAGTGGAGGTGTCTGCTATCAGAAATGACTTTAAGGCTCTCTCTATTCGTGTTTCGGCCACAGAAACACGTATTAGCGGTGCAGAGGATAATATGCAGAAGCAATCGAGGTCTCTGTCCCACATGGATCTCACGGAGCAGGAAGATCGTAATCGCAGATCCAATCTGCGCATTTTTGGTCTGCCGGAAGATGCAGAGAAATCGTCCTCTTCTATGATTGACTTTTTATACCAATGGATTCCTTCTACTCTACAAATCTCCTTCCAGAGAGACTTTGAATTAGAAAGGGCTCATCGTGTCCCTACCTATCGTTCTAAATTTGCCACACACCCAAGAACGATAATTTTTAAACCACTGCGTCACCAACACACGGAGCAGATTCTTGCCCTCATGAGAAAGGTTAAAGCTGTTATCTGGGAAGGTCATCGAATCTCAATCTCTCAGGACTTCGCCAGAGACACAGTGATACGGAGAAAAGGCTTTCTTAATCTTCGGAAACGTCTTTCTGAAATGAACATCCCTTTTTCCTTTTCTGGTCCATCGAAATTTTGTATTACCTTCAAAGGTCGCTCCAGAATTTTTGATGAACCCGCAGACCTAACCTCTTTCTTGGACAATCAGATGGAGCTGCAGATGGAGCTTCAAATGGCAACTTCACTTGATCCTGGGGCTTCTGGCACTTGAAGTGTATACTTATATCTCCTCTGCTTTCTCGTTTGGTTTCAGATCTGTTGTCTTAGATGTCTCTTATGATCTGTTTGGTGGTTCGATGCTCCTCTGTTGTTGATATATTGGTGTTGTCTGTTTGTGGTTTTGCCACTTGGTTTGGTTTGATATCTGCAATGAGTTGTCTTGTTTTTTTTCACGTTTATTAAGTTTATTTCTTTTTGTTCTGTATAGTACTCTTATTGATCACTGTTGTTGGTATTCTTTTACTATCTTGTGTGAAGTTTGTCACTTATTGGTGTACGGTCTGTCTTGTTCTCTCCCTTCTCTATGCGCTTTCTATCCATATGATGTACTTTACCACTCTTTTCGATATATCTTGTTTATATCTCTTCTAAACCTTTTTGGTGGTATCCCTTTTTCTTTATGTTGTCCATATTCCTGTTTGTTTGTATTGCACTTATTCGTCTTATTCCTTCCTTCTGCTTGTTCTCTCCTCGGGTTAGCTTTCGGTTCTTCTATTATTTCATTTTCTAGCTTCTTTTATTTCCCTCTCTTTTATGTGTGAGTCTTGGTCTTATGTCCCTCTTTTGATCTTCTCTTTCCTTTGACTCTAATTAGTATCTCTTTTACTGTTGGTTTTTTATATGGGCATTTCGCCTGACATTTTTCTCATGTTGTTTATTCTTCAATGTTTACATCGTTAATTATTAATGCATTATATTATACATTGGATATATAAACTGTTTCATAGATGCTTATTAAGTACGCCTATATAGCTAATGCTCAACTCTCATTATTGTATAAGTTGTCTGTATATCTAGCTTATGATAAGTCTCATTACTTGCTTCCTTACCTAATATTATTAACCCCTTCGATGCTGATGATGAGCTCAGCTCGTCATCAGCTACGGGGGGCGTGTGCGGATGACGAGCTGAGCTCGTCATCTAACGCGGCTTTTGAAAAAAAGCCGCGTAGGGGAAAAATCACCGCAGCAGCGATGCGGTTAATTGCCTCTCTACCCTAGATCTAAGTTTATTATACTTATTCTCCACGTTCTAGTCTCCTGCTTTCCTATTTTTCATTAATATATAGTTGATATGTTCCTGTATTTTTAAAATCAAATTACGTATTACAAGTTATATCTATTTAATGGAACTTAATTAATTGTTTATCGTTAACTCTTGCATACTCATCTACCTGATATAGCGTTTTTTTCTATTTTTATCCAGTTTGATACATCATTGATTGTGCCACTTAGTAGTTGGTTAGTGCCTCTCTCTATTGTGTCTCCTTTATTTTCTTTATATTGTACTCTATAATCCTCTTCGGTAGCATTCTTTTTCTTCTAATTATTCTGTCATGATCTTTTTCTTGATTGCCTCAACTTTGTTCTATTTAATCTTCGTTTTATATGATGTTTTTGGTACTTTCTTTATTTATGATATGACATTTACAATTCGCTATTCATTTACTCTGCTAGGTATTTTTCTCTCTTCTTCCTATGCCACTTTTCTATGGTATACTCGCTATGCTACCTATGTATTAATTTGTTATATACTTACTGATTTTATAGACTCACATGATTAATTGCTTTTGAAAATAATGTAATTGTTTTAGCTCATATTTCAGATGTTTCTTTCTCCTCTTTAAGCTTAACCAGTTTATGCACTGTATTCAGGCTGTTGATGATGTTATCGATTGAACTTTATCCTCCTGGCGGTCTCCTTGCTCGCCTTCCCACGTTCCCCCTAGTATGAAGTTGGTCTTTTTCAGACCTCCCCTGCTGGTTCCTCTCCGCCTTCTTCTTTCTCCTATTTTCTCTCTCTTCTTCTTTCGGATTTCCCCTATGGACTCCTCCTCTTCGACATTTTTGTTTGTTGTCTGCACGCTTGTATTTGTGCTGTTTGTTTTCTTTTATTTTCCATTTAGGGCCTATGTTATCCTTTTCTATGTATGTCAATGGCGGGTTTGAATGTGTTGTCCCTTAATGTTAAGGGTTTAAATCATCCAGTGAAAAGATCGAAAATCTTAGATTATTGCAAATCTCTCTCTTCAGATCTAGTCCTTTTTCAGGAAACTAAGGTATCTACCAGAGAGGCACTATTCCTGAAGAAGGAATGGGTTTCTGATGTTGTTTGTTCTGATGCTTGTGGTAAAAGAAATGGGGTCATTACTTTAATTTCATAAAATTCAGGTTTATCCATAATCTCTTCTGATCATGATACTGAGGGTCGGTGGATATTAACTAGGTTGTCTGATGGTAATAATGATCTTTATGTGATGAATATTTACGCCCCTAACAAGGATGATCCGGCCTTTTGGAAATCGGTTACCAAAAAATTGAATGATACACCTCATTCTGGAAATCTTATCGTTGGTGGTGATTTTAATTTACCAATGGACCCCATTCTAGATAGGAATTCGGCTTTTTAATTTCGCCCTCCAAAATCTCATAAAGAAATGCTTAACATGTGTTCCCTAACTCATCTTCAGGATGTTTGGCGTCTTCACAACCCCACTGGCAGTGATTTTTCCTTATTTTCTTCACCTCATTCTACCTTTTCTCGTATTGATTATTTATTGGTTCACTCCTCTCTGGTCTCGGCTTCCTCTTCTCCGCTTATTCATCCTATCCTGATTTCTGATCATGCTGCGGTTACTTTTACTTTGTTGTCCTTTGCTCCTAAATCAAGAGCTCGCTCCTGGAGACTAAATACAGAAATTTTGTATGATGATGCCCAAATTAATCAGTTTTCTACGGATATCGAAACCTTTTTCCTTGAGAATGAAGGCTCGGTCTCTTCCCCAATTGTCCTCTGGGATTCGTCTAAATGTACCTTCCGTGGCCAGGTTATTAAATGTATGTCGAAAAGGAATGCTACTATTAAAAAAGAACTTACAGATCTAGCAACTGAACTAAAAAGTCTAGAGTCTTCCTTTAGACACTCTAAGGATAAATCTTGTCTACAGGTAATCAAGCAATTGAAGTACAAATATAATACTATAGTTACCAAAAGAGCCCATATTGGGGTTCAAGCTCAAAAATCCAAGAGACTATTGTTAAAAAATCGTGCTGGGAAGATTCTCGCGGCCACATTAAAATTTCAGGATTCCTCCTTTAAGTCTTCTCAAATCTCTTCTATTAATGATCATCTTGGTTCTAAAAAATTTCAGACTGAGGAAATTCTTGAAGTCTTTTGTGAGTTCTATGATAAATTATATACCCCTTCTAATCAAGCTTCTTTTGAGCAGTGTCAGGACTTCCTGAAATCTGTCCCGGTGAAGTCGATATCCGTGGAAGATAGCACTTCTTTAAATGGTCCGATTACTCCTGAAGAAATTATTGCCGCAATTAAAGCTACTCGTTCTGGGAAAGCTCCAGGGCCTGATGGTTACCCTATTCTGTTCTATAAAACCTTTCTCCCAGTGATTGTTCCCAAGCTTCAATCTGTCTTTGACGCTTTTATTAAGGATGGCTCTGTCTCTGGCATGGCGGCTGAGGCTACCATTGTCGTGATTCCAAAAGAGGGAAAAGATCATTCAAAGCCCAAAAACTTCCGTCCTATTTCCCTTCTTAACATGAAGGCTAAAATTTTTGCTAAAATCTTGGCCAAGAGATTAGAGTCCTTCATTCCTAAACTGGTTCACCCCTCTCAAACGGGGTTTGTAAAAGGCCGTCTTGCGCGCGATAATATTCGTACATTTTGCCATATTCTCGGTGCAGCTAAACGTTCTCTTCTCCCTGCCGCGGCCTTGGCCCTTGATGCCTGAGAAGGCCTTTGACAAGGTCTCTTGGCCTTTTCTTCGAGCTGTCTTGTGTGCACATAATCTTGGTGACTCCATCATTAATATGGTAATGTCCTTATATTCTCAACCTAGGGCTAATATTAGGGTCAATGGTGCTACGTCGTCCTTTTTTAATCTTCGCCAGGGCACCAGACAGGGATTTCCGTTATCTCCACTTTTGTTTCTATTATCCATTGACCCTCTCCTCAGATTGATTGAGATAAACCCAAACATTAAAGGTTTTGCTTTTGGACCCCATTGTATTAAAACTGCTGCGTACACGGATGATGTTCTTATTTTCTCAGATGATATTGCTTTGGCTATCCCGGCTATTTCGGATACGATTTCCCTTTTTTCGAAAGTCTCAGGATATACCTTAAATAGGGACAAGACTGAGATGTTCCCCTTGAATGCCTACTGTTTTTCTACGCATATGGGCTCTGCTGGTTTCAAATGGCAGTCTAAGCAGTTAAAATATTTGGGTATCTATTTTTGCTCTACCTTATATGCTACCATTGCCTATAATGAAACCCAGACTATTCTTAAAGTATGATGTCTTTTGGATACTTGGTCTCCTAAACACATTTCCTGGTGGGGTCGCCTTCAGACCCTCAAAATGATGATTACACCTATTATTAATTTTGTATCATCTATGCTCCCAGTAAAGTTATCAGACTCCTTCTTTCATGAAATTGTTGTTCTGACCTCTAAGTTTCTATGGAATGACAAACGGGCTAGGATTGCATATAAATTCTTGCGAAAGCCTTATGATATGGGAGGTTGCAATCTTCCTGATAGGGAAAAATACCAAACTGCCTTTTTGTGTCTCAAGGTGCTCTATGGTTCTCTGTTCCCCCTATTCATATTCCTTCCTGGTTGTTAATAGAGCAGGAATTGGCTTCTCCATTACCGACTGCCTCCTTTTGCACTGCTTCTACCTTGTCTATCCTGTTCTCCCGCTCGATTATTATTGATACTCTTGCTGCGGTACGGAGGGTAGACAAGAAAGTGGTGATTCCACTGCACAAATCCAGGTGGTCGTCCATTTGGCGGAATTCTAAAATTGAAATTAATATTCATCCTTCTCTGATGTCTTACTGGGCTAATAAGGGGATCTCGCTTGTTAGACACCTCTATGGTTCTAATAATGAGCCACTTCCTTTCTCATCCTTAGCTCAACAACATTCTTTAACTAATTTGGACTTTTATACTTTTCTTAAAATCAAAGTAGCTCTTGCTAAGGTGCATCTTCATTCTAATTCCCCTACGATTTCTCTCTTTCAAATATGGACTAAATCTGGTCATGTTGCCTCTAAAATCTACAGATTTTTATCAACTGTTTCATTACCTACTCATACGGTTGCTCAACATAAGTGGTTGCACCATTTTGATCATGGTGTTACTGACCATATTTCGTCTGATACCTGGCAGATGATTGGTAAACTTTCTCTTCGCAATAAGATCGCCCCATCGTTAATGCAATCTAAATTTTTTTCCGTCAACCTTCTTCATTGGACTCCTGTTCGTTTAGATTCGCTCAATCTCAAAGAGGATAACCTATGTTGGAGCTGTGGCTTGCTACCAGGTGATTTTCCGCATATGTTTTTTGAATGCTCCCTCCTCCAACCCTTTTGGGACCTCATTCACAAACACCTAATGCTCATCTTTAATATTAAGTTCCAACTTTCCTTCCCATTAATTCTTCTGGGTCCATTAGCTGCCCCAGTCCCACTTCCCTTAGATACCATGGATTTACAGCTGCTGGATCTACTATTGACTATTGCAGTCAAAGTAATTCTTATGGAATGGAAATCCTTTTCTGCTGTTTCTTATCACACTTGGTGGGCTTGGGTTTCCTTCTTGCGAAGTGCTCATATCTCGATTGATCAAGCTCACCTTTCTCCATCTATTTCTAGTGGAGTTTGGAATTCTCTGGATAACTATATGGATTTGTCAGCAAAAGGGTTGATTGAACAATTTCCCTTTGATTTGTCTGAATGAATGGCGTCTTGTTTGTTGGGGGTGATTCGGTGGAAATCCTTTTCTCCTTTTTTTTTCTTCTTCTCCTTCTCTGCCCTCTTTCCTTTTCCTATCTTTTCCCCTTTTTTCTCTCTTTCTTTTTTCTTTCTTTTTTCCTTTCCTTCCCTCCCCTGTTCATACCAGCTGATAGTGATACTTTTGATTGTAGACTTTGCCTAGCCACTTACTTTATTTCACTTCCTTCATTTATCAGTTTTTGGCAGGCTACTTTTGTTTATTGATGTCCTGGTTACGACTCATTTTTGAATTCCAGCTTCTAATTGCTTTTTATCTCTTATCAATTGTATCACTTTTTCATGTATTGCGTATATTTATTTGCTTTTTTATAATAATAAAATTCTTTTGAAATGAAAAAAAAAGAACGGTGAACACACAAAAAAAAAATGATAGACAAGGGTGCCTGTCATTGTGTAGATCAAATGTTGACAGGCTAGACTTGTTAGCTTACCTGTTGCTGCCTTGTATTCAAATTGGAGATGAGATTTCCCTAAATATGGCCGCCTTGCATGCCGGCCTGCTTTACCACAGTGACCGCTGTACGTCCTTTCCACAGCTGATAGGTCACACCGCATCAGCACGTCCGTGCGTCACTTTACTGACATCCCGCAGTATCCGACATCCCCAGTGTACTCATTCCCTCACGACGAAGTTATCACTCCAGACGAAGAATCTTCATGCGCGAGCCTTTAATAACTCCCACCAACTCAACTGTACTATTGATTTTGTAAGTATCATTTTTTATATTGCAGGCATACACTGGAGATGCATCTCTCCCAATCCAGACCTCACAAACCCCTAACAAATCAACTCATCTCTTTACATAAACGGCCTCTTAATTGTTGAAGTTGCTGTCCGGCTGGAAATCCGAGATGATAGTTTGTTATGGATCCAACGGTCTCAGTGGCACTGCTTGCGTGGCCACCTCCTCACACGGGCTGTTACGCTTAAAAACAACAAGCCCTCTTTTATTTAGTAGAGGCTGCCTCTCCGGCCTCTAGGATGCTAATCCCCTCTTTTTGCAGCAGAAGAAACCATGCTCAGCTGTCAAAAGCAGGCAGGAGGCTCCAGTGTCCCCTTGGAGATTTAGAGGTGAGCCACCATCTTCTTCGACATCCTGATTCAAACCCCTAGGCCCCACATTTGGACATACCCACTGCGGAAGATTTATTGAAAAGAAGAACAAGGTGAAGGATGGAATGTTTAAATTGTTTCACCCCCCTGATGTCCAGTCCAAAGTTGTTTTGAAGATGAGGACCGACCATATGCAAGTAAGCGATGGTTCTTTTGTAGAAAATATAGAAAATATTGACTTTTGCCCCTTTTTCAATATACTGATTCAGGCATGGAAATACTGCCCATGCTGGTAAAGAAGTGGCCTGGTGGAAACCCTGTAGGTTTGCCTCCTTTTCCTGAGCCTCACAACCAGGGCTGAATTGGCCGTAGCGGGCACCTGGCGTTTTCCCGGTTGACCGGAAGGGTGGGGACTGTTTTTTTACTGAGGGCTGGTTTTGCAGCAGTCCTGCAAAATTGCTCCCCTGTAACAAAAGCGCAGTAGCAGTGTTCCCCCACCTCACCTCTGGCCATTCTGATGTAGTTGCCTGGGATGGTTTGTGTTCCCAGTCTGGCCCCTCCTCACAAACATGGTCCAATGATGTCAGATCCAGAGAATAGGATTGATTTGTCAGCCTGGCTATGAGCCTCCTTTAATTGCATCTCGTGTGCTTCCAGGGTTGCTGCAAAACTGGGGAAACATTTTATTCTGGATGCAGGTGAAGGGAGATAAATTTCAAAACTTTTAAGTGAATCTGCGTTATGCTAAGTTACAAAAGGAAATGCAATTCGAAACCAACCAAATATATATGGCATAAAGTACCTCCATGCCATACATTATAAGGATATTTCAAGTCACCGAGGAGTTCCACAACCACATAGAAGAATGATGCCAAATACCAAGTTCCTTTATAAGGTTCTCTAAGGAGTACTCTATCCCATATAATACATGGTCACACCATCATCTTTCCCACAAACCACTTAAAACTTTGGTGCATAGTGTTTTCATATGAAAGGGCAAGCATGTTTGCAAACATAAAGACTAAAAATAAAACATTTAGTGCAAAATTAAACACATCAAAAACTTGTTAGATATTTGTTGCAAACAGATATTAGAAACAGTTCAATACAAGTCATTAAAAAAAATAAGAGCTGCTGTAACTTGAAATGTGTATAAACATGCAAAAAGATTATAGCTTTTCTCTAACTATCTAAGGATTGCAAAAATAAACATGTTCTCTCTGCTTGTGATTGTAAATTAGAACAAACATTGGCTTTGCCAATAGGTTTCACCTATACAAAATCTATTGGCTTTGCCAATGTTTTTTTACATGTTGCACAGCAGTTGAGCTTCTGTGCAACATGGCTTAAGTGAAAAAAAGCAAGATGACGCAGTCATTGCTGCCCGCGCCATGGCACTTTTTTTTTACTTAAAGCCATGTAAAAAACATTGATAAAGCAAATAGATTTTGCATAGGTGAAACCTATTGGCTTTAATTGTTTGATGATATGCCTACGACTAAATTAATGTAAATAACTTTGCAAATAACTTTGTCAATTTCAATTTTAATATTAGAGCTATTCAGACTACGAACAAAAGAGAAGAGCTGCACAAAAGGCCTGATTGCGTGACTAAAAGTGTCTAACCACTACCGATCATAACATGGAACAAAAGCAATTAAGCACATTTGTTTCCAGTTATCCAAATTAGCACACAAACACAGATCATGCTGATGGAATACAGGGGCATATTACCAAGCAATAGCGATAATTATCGCTATTGCTTGGTTACCGTGAAAAAATTATCGCCGAGCTGCGGCGATTTTTATCACAGATAAACCTTGGTATTACCAAGGTTTATTGCAAATACGATAAAAATCGGCCGCAATGCATGAATATCGCTGAAAAGTCTGCGATATTCATGCATTACCGAGCTAATGCTCTTAGCCATGTTATTCACCTCCCATTGGATAACATGGCTAAGAACTGCTCAGGGCAGGTGTTAGCTTTTGGAGATATTCGGCTTAGCGCGAATATCTCCAAAAGTTGGTAATAGGAGATAGCGATGTTAGCGACTGTTTTCAGTCGCTAACATCTTGGCACGCCCACTTTGCATGTCATTAGTGATAAATATCACTGACATGCAAAGTGGGGCCCAAGATGGTCGCTATCTCCTACTAGCTGTCGCTAACTGGTGTTAGCGACAGCTAAGTAATAGGGAGATAATTTTATCTCCGCTTTCTTGGCTTTTAAAGCCAAAAAAACAGAGATAAACCCCTTTGATAATATGCCCCACAGTGCGTAAAACCCATCCTTAGAAGTAAGTTCACTGTGTTGTAAAACCTAAGGGAGTGTCCGAGACAAAGGGTAGGTGGGATTCTGGACTCTGAGCAGGAAGAGAGCTAAGTAGGTGACACTAACTCAGCAAGTTAAATGCTTGATGTTGAGATTTTTGCATCGTCTACAGGTCACCACGTTAGACTTCTATCAAGGCTGACTAAGTCTGACTAACGGCCTATTAACGAGTTTCGTGGTCCTGGAGCTTAGCCCCCATGCCAGCGCCCGCTCCATGTCGGCCAAACTTTACCGCAGTCCAGCCGACTACGAGTAATTTCACTGTCTAGCCTAGCGGGTGGGCGGCTTGGTGACCCTCGGCGGTGCGGTTTAAAGGCACATAGTGAGCCTTATAACTGCTCCACCAGTGAACTGCCAATGGACATTCCTGCACTGCATGGACTGAGCTGTCAATGCATGCAAGACCGGGTGCATGCACACGGGGGCACAACATGTGTCCCCCTGCATACGCCCCCATGTACAGGGGCAACAGGTGGCCCTGTAGGGCTCCCTGTATTTCCTCACTGCCTGCTTTTACATGGCGGGCTCACCCAAAGAAAAGGCAGGCGGTTGGGGAACTTGATACAGCGGCATTGCCTTGCATATTCCTTCCCCAGGCCTCCGTGCCACCACCAGGGATCACGGATGATTGATACCCATTTTTATCATCATTCACTCAAAAATATGTAATTTTATTATGTGGTCATTCCCATGTTCCCATTTACTTTTTCCTTTTTATCTCTTTGTTTAATTTTATTTGTACGTATTTTTGATTGTACTTTTGAGGTCATATTGATCGAAATAAAGTTATAATGAATGAATGAATGCTTCTCACATCTCTACAGTTTAGTTTCATCAACTTTTATTCGATTATCAATTGAATAATCATAAAAAGTACATGTTAAGAAGTTTTAAACACATAAGTGAAAAACGATAAGATCGCAGAGAAATTAAGTCACAGTGAAAAAGGCATTTTAAAATAGTGAAAGAGTTTTTACAATTTTTAACAGTTCTAATTTAGCTAGAAATATTGCGACGTAATGTTATGACTGCTTTAAGAAAAGTCACTATAAGTTTGGCTTCGTGTGGCAATTTTAAAGATTGCAAATAAAAGAATGCTGGGTAGGATTGTCTGAGTCCACTGATTCGAAGAATAGGGATAATCCATGTTTTCCTTGGTAGTTTATAATATTTGCAGAAAAGGACTACATGGATCGTGGATTGTAGGGAGATTCCGTCACAGGGACACCTCGTCAAGTTACGGGACCAGTTTTGCATTTCCGGAAATGAAACCAAACGGAAGAAAATGTTAAAGCGTAGTCTTGTAAGTAAAAACTTTTCATAGTTGGATAAAAAGTACGTCAGGTAGGACTGGATACATTTTCCAGACTGTTGTGCACAGATTATTTCGTTTTGTGGTTTAATAATCTCTGCCTGGTTTCGAAGGTCCCTCAGATGGTCCAAACACATTAGCTTTAGTTGCTTCCTGGAAATATCTTCCACTGAGGGAGGTTCTTTGAAGTATTGTTCACGGTCCAGGTCTTTAAAGAAATTATATATGTAGTTTAGCCACGGGATTTTTCGCCAGTTTGTCAGGACTAAGCAGTCAGTGATGAGGGAGCGAGTAAGATGGCTTTCGGGATTGCACCATATTCGATGCCACAGTAAGATGGGCTGGCATCGAATGGTGTCAATGATGTATTCCATACCAAGCTCCCGGTGTGAGGCTAATATCGGGGAACTTTGAGGGAGGGCTAGGATGTACTTTATAAAAGAGTTTTCAGTGATCTGTAGCTGGTCGATACGTCCATAGCCCCAAATTCCAGCTCCGTAGGTGGCCACACTATGGCATTTTGCATAGTATATGGACAGGAGTTCAGGTGGAGCTGGTTTTCCCAATTTCCTCGAGAAGGAGGTTAGTGCTGAGGTTGCACGGCGAAAATGAAGATTTCTGGCTTCGATTGCCTTTTTCCAGTTCATTGCGTCATCCACTAGGATGCCCAGGTATGGATAGACCGGGGTTTTTTCCAGTTTGTTGTTATTAACCATTATGGATTTGGAGTTTTTAATCCTAGGGCCGATGTTCATTGTGAAGGTTTTCTTGATATTGATTTTGAGACCGAGTGAATCCATAAATGTTGTGTATTTGTTAAGTTGTAGCTGGAGTTGATTTAAAGTCCGTGCTAAGATTACTGAATCGTCAGCATACAGGAGGGTGGGTATCGGACGATGGTTTATCTGGGGCAGATCCTGGCTCCCTTCCAGCATGGCCTGTTCAAGCCCATTTGTGTAAAGGTTGAACAGGAAGGGAGCCAGTACACAACCCTGCCTTACTCCCTTCGTTATTTGAAAAGGTCGTGACAGTTTGCCGCTGGTACCAAATCTTACTCTGCCTTCAGCGTTTGAATAGAGTTCTCTCAGGAAAGTTAATATTGGGGGATCCACACCAAGGTCAGTTAATATTTGCCAAAGTTTCGCATGCTGGACGCAGTCAAATGCCGCACTTAGGTCGACATAGACGAGGAAGATGTTACCTCCTTTGGCGTGAGCATATTTGCCAGCTAGAAGAACAAGGTTGAGGGCCTGCTCCACGGTCCCGAGCCCCTTCTGGAAACCGTATTGCAGGTCGGTTATGATGTTATTCTCCCGGGCCCAAGATTGTAGTCGGCCCAGGAGTAATCGACCTGCAATCTTACCCATGGAGTCCAGAAGGGAGATTGGTCTATAGCAGACGGGATCGTTGCGGTCACCTTTTTTGAAGATGGGTAGTAAAATTGAGGTTGACCACGAGTGAAAAAGACCAGTTGAAACTACTGCTGACATGACCCGTGTGATGATTTTTGACCAAAAGTCTACGTCGTGGAGGAACAGGTCCATTGGAACCCCATCGGGGCCAGGGGCCTTACCCGTTTTTGAAGCCCTAATTGCTTTTATGATTTCGTTAAGGGAAAAATGTATCTTAATTGGATAGATGTTGTTTTCCGCCAGCCGGGCTTCCCGTGTTGGATTGTTTACTACGGGGTCTGATGATGTTCCAAAGATTTTTGCGAAATGGGAGACCCAATCGTCCTCAGTTATTGCCACGTCAAGATGTTCAGGGTCTGTGCTATTGGCCAAAAAAGGAGATCTAATGGTTTTCCAGAATGCAGTGCTGTCTTTCTTTCGGGCACTATCGTGTAAACGTAACCAAAGATCTTGTTTGATTTGTTTTTTGCGGTCTTGCCGAGCAGAGTTATAGATTTTCCTCAGGTGAGAGATTTCATGGGGGTCTCTCGTAGGCTTACGCAGAGCTTCTTTGAGGGATGTGAGTGCCTTCCGACAGGCGGTGTCGAACCATCTCGTGGTGGGGGACTTGATCTTGTTTTTTAGGTTGATGAATAAATCATCCCTTATTGCTTCCTGGATGCTTTGGAAGCAACTTACAATTATTTGAGGTGGTGTCTCCAGAGACATACATTTGGATAGCCATCGGTCTGTTTTTTCGAGGACCCTCTGTGTCATCTCTTCCGGGTCAGTCTTTGCCCATTTGATTGTGTACCCGTTCAGTTTGTTCATGGACAATAGATGTTGGTTTAGCAAACTGGGCTTTGCAGGGTGTGATCCTGACCGTTTGATGTTGATTTTCATGCTGAGAGGATAGTGGTCGCTTATTGGGTTTGACCCAATTTCATAGTTTGTCAATTGCCCTTTGAGTGAGTTTGAGGCTATTATATAGTCTATGATTGTGGAATAGCCTCGCCCATGGAAGGTGGGTAAGTAGTCCTGCTGCGGGTCAACCAGTTCATTGACATAGTCTATATCTAGGGAGAATAGGATTTCATTAAGTTTGTTACCGCATGTCGAGTGGGCGAAGTGAGGAGTAGGATTCCCAAGTTCATTCTGGAGACCACAGTTTCCATTTTTGTGGTTTGGGCATAAAGGGAAGTTGAAGTCGCCGCCCCAAACGAATTGGATTGAAGATATGCGGTTATCGATTTGATGTGCGGTTAGGAAAGAAGCTATCTCTTCTAAGTTTGACCAGCATTCAGAGGTACCAGAGTTATTGTAATAGTTTATGAGTATATAGTTATTGTCTTTGGGTGATGTTATCTGCATGATTTGTATAATTTGGAAGGTAGATGATTCCTTTAATAGTTTCACGCTGAGGGGAAGAGTATTAGCAACGTAGGTCGTGAGCCCCCCCTTTGGTCTGCCCATGTTTCCAGGAACTGCAGGGGTGAAAACAGTTTTATAACCCGCAAGATGTAATGGGATTGTGCACCAGGTTTCTTGCACACACAGTATCTGATGTTGCTTTGCTGTGTCGAGCCATAAGGCCAGTGTTATTTTTGAGGTCAAGCCTGCAATGTTCCAATATGCGATGGAGAAGCTCAGGTTTGTGGTGTCTGCCGAAACATGTGGTGAAGTTGACGGAATGTTTGCGATCTGGGTTTCAGGCAGTTGTTGTGGTTGGACCTGTGAAAGTTTGACGGAAGCTTTAGAAGCTACAATTGGCCGGTGGAACAAAGCGGAGGTATTTCCGTCTTCATCTGAGAAGATTGTGTAGGTAGCTTTGTTGAGAGTACTTGGAAAAGTAGTTGGTAGTTCCTGGAATGGGTTTTTATGGTTGTCAGGAGAGGGCTCTAATGGTGCTAGCTGCTGTATTAAATTAGTTGGTTGTGGTGTGGTAGTGGTGTTTGTATGTCTAGGTTCGGCCCTGGGTGGTCAATCGACCATCTCTAGACAATCGAAACGGTTTTGTATTGGAAAGCCCTGCCAGCCTTCATATGATTGAAAGGGTCTGTCTTGCCGATATTGCCTCGGCCGTTCTCTCGGGCCATATCTACCACCGAGGTCGTATGCATTTCTGCCTCCATGGTCGTATGTATACTCCGTCTGGTTCCATGGCTCTTGATTCCATGGTTCTTTGGGGATCTGGTGCCAGGACCAGGGTGGGGTATTACGATGTTGTCTCACTGGAGGGTAGAAGAAAGAGAGATGTCGGGCATCGATCCCCCCCTTTTTTTCCAGCGAGGGCCAAGCGCAAATGTAGTCCACTGCGGAGGGGTCTCTACAGGTTACTATGATGCAATCTCCGCTGGTCGATTTTTTTGTTTTGCCTACCCAGACTACCCTGCGGACTGTGGAGATCCCTCCAGAAAGATGGGGTTCTAGAGGTCTGTTAATGCTTAACCATTGCATGACCTTGTTTTTGAGTGACCATGCAGTTTCAGGTGTGTCATCAGTTAGCTCTGGTACGCCTGTGAGTACTATTGTGTAGGGGGTGGCTTCCGGAGGCAAGTGGGCTGGACGTCTAGTGGCTGGTGTTTTATTGGTGGTGTTTTTAGGAGACGGCTGGGGGGCCGCTGGTTTCGGTGAAAGAGGTACAGGCTTTTTTGCAGGATGAACTTTGCTAAAATCTCTACAGTGAAAGAAGGAAATCTACCTGAGATTGCAGAAAAACAACTTTGTCTTATTTTCGCAGATCACATCCATGCGTCCGCACAATTATTCTCCTCCAAAGAGTGACAGGCTGCAGTAGGGATTAATAGGGGGGCGCGCGCACAGGGCGGGTTGCTTCAGAAAAATTCATTTAAAATAAAGAAAAAGGGAGACAGGCATCTGGAAGCAGAGACACAGATGCACGTATGTACCCAGAGATAGATCGACCATCTCGACAGATCTAGGGAGACTGCCGGCTGTAGACAGACAGATGTATGTTCTATGAGGCAGGTCCATAGATACAGGCTTCTGGAAGCAGACAGACAGCTGTAGGTATACCCTGCAGCAGGCCCAGAGAGACAGATGCATGTATGTACCCAGAAACATATCCAGAGAAACAGATGCATGTAGTACCCAGCGGGAGGTCCACAGAGACGGGAGGCTGCATGCAGACAGATGCCTGCATGTTACCAGACAGATGCATGTATGTACACAGAGTGAATGCATGTATGCACCCAGAAAGATGCATGTATGCACCCAGAAAGATGCATATATGTATTGCGCGGTAGGTCCAGAAAGACAGATGGGTCTATAAGACAGGGGCAGACAAGATGGGAGAAAGAGAAAAATGCATACATAATCAAAAGCAGAGATAGTACAATGAAATATGTAGAAGATATAGAAAGACCTGACAGATGATATGAATCAGCCCGGCTAGCTCAGTCGGTAGAGCATGAGACTCGTGGGTTCGAGCCCCACGTTGGGCGCGTGTCATTTTAGTTTTCTATTATTACTTTATATTTCATTATGTATTTTTTTCGAATAGTCTCTTTTGCATTCTATGAGTCTCTTTATAGAAATTAACCAACCCCATGCAGGATTTCAGTTCACAACTTCCTTCTGCCTGTACAAGGGCGGAGACTAGCGATCTCTTCATGGCGTCTTGTTGAAACTTTTACGAGGCGCTCCTCGTCCTCTAGCGGTGCTGCCCCGCGCTCCACGAAGTAAAAGCCACATAATTATTGGAAGTGGGAAAAAAAACACAGATGTGCATATAAATGAATCGCAAAAAAGATTGTGTCAGAAGTGGGATTTGAACCCACGCCTCCAATTGGAGACCAGAACACCCAGCTGGTGGGAAGAGTCAGCTCTTGAGTCTGGCGCCTTAGACCGCTCGGCCATCCTGACAGCTGATACGGAGGGAGGCCGGGTGATGTCATCACCTCGTTGAGATGCAGATTGTTATTGGGCGGTTTCTGTGTGTTATTCAACTTTACTTTCGCCCACACCTTCGCTTTTCAACACTCTGAAAGGGGCCCAGGGCTGAATTTCGCACCGTTTAACTTTAACTGTAACCCTCGCGATACACAACGGTGTAACACAGACCTTGCGTTTTCAATCTGCTGCGTCTTCTGCTGCACGGACTCAATAGTCTTCTGGGCGCTACATTCTCAGACGGTGAATAAAACTGTAGGGATGGGATCACTGGCGGATGCTGCGGTATGAAAACGCTCTGACCGCCGTACTCGTGACGTTGCAGTCGAACCACTGGTGCAGGGGTCTCTGACTGCCACAGCATCTCCATGTCGGGTTCGGTGGTCCGATGGATAGCCAAACTCATAATCAGACCCTGAGTCCTTTTTGCTTTCAAGGTCGTAGACTATGCTCTAAAGGGGAACTTTTATTTACAGTCCTGCGAAATGACTAAACTAGCAGCTAATGCCACATTAGAGCAAGCTGTTTTTTGTACTGATCCTACATTAAATTGCGGTATGTGTGAAAATGCGTGTACTGTAGATAACCTACTGAATATGAGCCACGCGTTTGATGCCAAACAAGTCACAGGTCCTAAATTTCAGTAGTCGAAAAAATGTAATGCGCTTTCTTTTTGTGTAGTGTGTGGATGTGTTTTTAAAACTATAATGTAGGTGCCTTTGGGTTTCAGAAACAGTCAGGCCTTTTATGGTTCTATAGATATACACAATGTGTGCTCCAGTTCTGCGAGGCTATTTCACAATTACTTCCCACATCACAACAGAAAAGTGGAATTTATAACATCCATACTGTTAAAGCAGATGAGTTGAAAACAGACAAATAACTGGGACTTGTCGCCAAAATATGGATAAACATGGGAGCACAGCATCTTTACCCACACACCACCATTAACACATATATATTTGTTTAAATAACACAGGTGTTATTTTGATAAAGAATCATCTGATGTAATGTGCTGTAGAAACAATGCCTAGATTTGCCTACTTTACAGGTTATCACTTGCACCAGTTATAGTGCTTCCCTAGCTGTGATGCCGTACTGCACAACCACAGGCGGGAGCACCTGCCACCCTGGCCTGGTCTAACCCATATGTACTCACTCCCATTGGACACCAAGCCAAAAAAAAGAGATTGTGTGCAGGAAAAGGATGGAACACATGCACTTGTACGGAGAGTCTAGAAGAAAGTTTTTTAAACAGTACCTCAGAAGTGTGCTGCCAGTGGAAAGACACTGAACGCCAGCCACTGGCCATCAGCCGGAAACGGTACTTGGTCCAAGCTCCAGGGAACAGCCGAGGAAAGAGAGGGAGTGAAACCTGATGGTGCAAGAATCTGCTGTGGACCAATGAGATCCAAGAAAATTAGAGTGACATTAAAGCCTACGAATGGTAAGGAATGGGCGAGCTGTAAGTTCCTTTTAAGATTTTTTCTTTTAACTTCAAGAGATTTAGCAAGAGCTATGCAGGTGAAACATAGCAAATTTCAGTTTTCATTGCTTTAAAAAAGCTGCTTCAAATATGCTCTGTGACCTGAACTTACTTCCTTTAACCTTGACTCCTGGCGTAGCAGCAGGCATTGTGACCTCAGAACTAGACTATATTAACATAAAATAGTCGAGTTCAGACGTCTTTTCTTTATAATCGGCGACTGGGTGTGTCACAAGTCTGCGATTATAAAGAAATTGGGGTATAGTGTTTATACAGGTTTTACCAAATCCCATGCATTATATTATGAAAATCCTTAAAGACTAGAACAAATTGTCTTGTAGCCAGGACAATTAAACGTTTTGCCTACACTCAGGTAGTTTCACATTTAACATTGTAAGTTTGGGCTGAAAAATCCCAGAATGCTAATCACTGTCAGAGAAAGCTAAATATAACAATGCTTTGTTTGTACAGCAAACGGCAGCTCTCTTCCTGAGCCCACCCTGTGCTTTATTATGCTTTCGAATACAAAGGTAGATGGGTCAGACCTCTGGCATGAGCCAGAAGACACAGGTGACTCTGGGAAAAGATTCACAAATGATCCTTCCTTGAAACCCTCCTTGCTCTTGCAAACCTTAGTCTCAAAGTGTGGATAGACTAATGTCAGGCATCATTTGGTTATTTATCAGTTTTTTATTGCGCTACATTTTACCATTCTGGTGCGTCAGAGCATTAGGGCAGCTGACAAGCCATGGGAGTATAGAGTTGAATTGGAGAGGAAGCCTGTTTCTGATGTTCTTTGTCACAATACCAGACCTGTGAGGGCTCAATTAAAATTCAAGTCTGAATTGTTGCATTTTCAAGCATTGCCTAAAACCTGGGTGGCTGGTAAGGTGGAATTCAGGTGGATGGGGCCCTGTACATCCAGAGAACTGCCTCTGTGTTTCATCCTCTTAAATGATGGTTGGTGGATATTGTGGGTGGAGTATCTGATGACATCAAGGCCCAGGCTGAGATGTTCTTTAATATTGTGAATTGTTTCCTTCTGCCTGAATGCATCATGGAGTACTGCAGGTGAATATCAGAGCTTTCTAACCTCACACTGATGGTGATAATTGGCCTTACACTTAGCATAGTACATCCCTATCCAGAGCCTGCTTCCTTTGGAGAGGTTTTCAAAGCCACAGCTTCCAGGGAGAATATGGTGACACATTGTCTAAAGCTGAGCTAAGCAGCTGATAGAGGCACCCAATCAATGCAAAGTATTTAGGGGTGAGCATAATTTGCGAAATTTGCTGTAGCAGAATTATGCAACATTACAGCAAAGCTGCGGATTTACACCAGAAGGATAACCCTGCATTCAGCGCTATTTTCTGAGTGCTAAATGCACCCTTGCATCCAATATGAACCAGAGGATGTATTATACGCTAAAAAAATACAGCGAAAAGCAACAGAACAGAGCGGCAGCCCTCCGTTCCTGTGCTGTTGGGTAGACATTGTTGCCCCAAATTACGCGAACAGGCAAATTGCATACGGTTTGGTAATTTTGCATCGCAAAAGAAACATGAAGTAACTCCGATTACCTGGAGGTGATTAAAAATGTCACCCAGGCCTAGTATTCACTCCAGATCAAAGTGTAGGAGACCCAAGACTGGACATATTCCTTGAGGCAAAGGTAGTGGTTAAGTGGTGAGTAGGAATTTGTAATTTCCGGACCTTTACCCTATCACCGACTATATTCCCTGTGTTGATATAAAATAATAAACCACTCGAGGCAAAATTTCTACTGAAGTTTTAGAACCCGATGTTCGGACAAGATATGAGTGGGTTTCTACACAAAAAGCTGAGGACTTCATGTTTTCAGAACTGAAATGCATTCTTTATTGTTACTAGATTTAGGGCCATAGGTGGAAAAATGAAAGAACTGCCATTTGGTCCATGCTTAATTTGTACCAGTTTTTGTGGGCAAGTGCCATTGAAACTTACTTTTCATCATCAGACTGTGACCCTGCCAAAGAAAAAGAAAACAGAAAAACAATAAAGAAGGAGAACGAATAAGAATGGAAGATAGCGAGAAAAAGAGAAAGCAGGGATAAAAAAAGAACTTGCAATAGTGAAATGAAGATGTGGGAAGTGCAGGGTGGAGAAAGAGGTATGAGATGCATTAAAGACGAGCAAATGCGAATACAACTATCCTTAGTTTTCCTCACAGGCTAAACTCAGCACTGCCGCCCCAGCCTCCTAAGAAAAGCCTTGAACCCTTCCGCTTATTTTTCATTTTTACATATCAAACACTACATTTCACCGCAAATATGCACCTTAGTAGGAAGCAATTTCTACAAACTTGTTGGTATTACGATCATAACTTGAACAGCCAGAGACCAACCACAATAGTAACATTAACAGCCACTCCGTCGTTGGCTTTCTGCTGTTAGGTAGGTCTGTTTCCTCTTCTCTGTAGTGAAGGGAAGGTCTGTACAAGAGTCTATTACAACCTCTACAAGAGTGGTCAATTCTGAGCAATATTTTTCTTACAGAGCAAACTTGTTTTTGTCCATTGGTGAGGACTTTTCATAAAGTGATGTTATTGTGCACTCCATCCCACAAATCAATGACTTTGGGTCAAGGAAATTATGCTGTTCCAACTCAGTTTCTAACAGCTGTTTTCTTTCTTATGTATGGACTATGACTCAAATGAGGTACCGAAGGTTTGTTTCATTTGATCCAGGCATTATAATATAACACCTGGTTGAGAGTTTAACTGAATGAGGCAGACTTAATAGAATTAAAGCACATAATGGGGGGGAGGGAGGTTGTTTGCTTTCACCCATACTATCTAACCCAGGCTTCTCCAACAAGTAGCTCGTGAGCTACTGGTTGCTCTCCAGCTACCTGTAAGTAGTGATCCTGTGTGCAGCCAAACCTACTAAGTTAGAAGCTTTTGCTTTAATATACGTATACCAAAATTGAGTGTGTATTAGAGATGAAGATGAGTTTATTTTCAGAACTCATGAACTGATATAAGTGACGTTTTACAAAGGTTATTACCTTAGTACCAGAGGCATGGCTGATACGGCTGTTATGTTTTACCCATGTAGAAGCATTCCATGTTGACAAAGCCTTTTTAAATTACATTGCTGCTGGCAACCATGCTTGATGCACTGAGGTGATTGCTGGTAGTTACCTTGAAAATGGTGTCCACTGATGTAACATTGTCGTAAGTGTACACTGTTACAATACTAGTAACATTGGTTGTTCCCACTTAGTTTCATTAACCATAGTAGCTCCCATCACAGAAAGGGTTGTAGTACCCTGATCTAACCTATATATCCCTGATTAGGTCGCTGAATTAACCCATGCCATCAATTTCTCTTTAGAAGTGACTGGAAGAGAAATTTAAATTCAAACAGCATTCATCTTCACAACCATTTAGAGGTTCTGAAAACATATAATGAGAAGAATGAACTACAGTTTAGTAGCACAAAATCTAAAGTACTATTAGTTGGTAAAGGTAACTGTAAACATTTTTAGTGAATCGGTGTAAAACTGGAAAACATCAGTTCTTATTGCTGTCTTCGATAAGTCTCCAATTGGACCCTGAAATGGAAACCGGTGGGGGTCATTAAGCTGAATCTGCTACAAAAGGTTCTAGGGCTTTAAACAGACTAAAGAACAGTTTGAGTACAAGTCCCTGAGAGCATTGCATAGATAAACAATAGTGCATGTTTTAACTCCTATGCTTCTGCATCTTTTTATTATCAGTACCGTCACCACGAGTCCTCGGGGCGTTGTAGCACATAATGCATCTCTTGAATTAATATTTTAGTTCTATCTGGCGAATTTCATACCACCATCTCCTATTAAACTGAAATTGGCTTTGGTGTCTCAGAGAACTTGCCTATTTGTGGCAATACCTTTGATCCAGTAGCATACCTTGTAAGAGTTTACTACTGAAATTTTCAGATTTATAAATGTGGCCAAAATATTGTGGCCAAAGTATTGAATACCAGAAGATAATTATATTCAGGGAATTGCAATACTTAACTTCACTTGTATGTGATACATACTGTACTAGGTGAAGAAGTCCAGATGTAAACCGAGTTGTAAGTTCCAAGTAGTTCATTTATTAATTTCAGTTATAGTAAAAATATCGATTTTGTATTAATGTAATGATGTTTGTATATATTTTGTATGTGTGTGATGCATGTATTTTTGGTATAAGATGTGTTTTTGTTTTTTTTATCTGTGTACATTTTTTAGTAGTTAATAAAAAAAATTGTTCAAATTTTGCAGTTTTAGTTCCATAGTGGGATGTGGGTTTATAGGGGAATAGGGTGGGAAGTTATTTAATTGCCTCAAATTGTAAATATCCTTCGAGATCAAGTTCGCGCTATATAAAACTTTATAAATAAATAAATAAATAAAGTAAGATGATTGAAAGATGATAATAAGATGGAAATGTAGCCCCATCAGGAGCAGCCTCCCTGCTGCCCAGTCTGCAATCTTCAACTGTTACTCTCACCAAGACTAAGCACACCAACATTCTATGACATCATTATATATATTATATATTCTATGACATCATTATATATTCAACAAGTCAGCTGAACAGAAGGGAGAATATTAGTGCAAAGAAAGAAGGGGAGGAATCACGCTACAACAAATCCTCTTTACATCAACAAAAGAAATGTGCAGAAGAATGGAATAAAGAATGAGGAAAGTCAAAGAAGAAAATACAACAATTGAAAGAAAATAACACAGGGTAAGAGATAGCAGGAAATACAATCATAAGCGTAATAATACAATGGCAAGAGAATGCAATAATAAAATGGCATGAAATTGCTGTAATACAGATGCATGAAAATTGCCTAAACACAATAATACAATGGCATGAAATAATACTATGGCAAGAAATTGCAGTAATCAATGGCAAGAAACTGCAGTAATACAATAGCATACAAATAGAATATAATACATGCACACAATCCTCTCTTCTCACAAGGAAAGGCACAACCGAGAAAACAAAACATGTGCCATGAAATATGCACACCTGAAAGGACCTACAGTCTCAGGCAAAACATGAAATAAACCAAAGGTAGAAACGTAGGGCTGCACTGTATGACACACAACACACAAAGTAGTATGTATGCCCTGAAATACTACTAAAAGCAACATACATGCGCGCAAAAGCAAATTCATAAACCAAGACGCAAGTACACAAACCCGAATGGAGAACGAGAAAGGATGGTAAGCAAAACACGTACAATACTCGTACGCCTGACGTCTCAGGCACCCCTATAATCTGTAGATCCCATCAACGGCAACACACAAAAAATAGAAGAAGACCCATCTCGCCTCGACTTCCTTTTTGCTAAACCATGCTAGCAGTATCCCAGCTTTATCACCTACCTTGTAGAGGCGATGTAGTGTTTATAGTCTTTGTTTCCTTGCTTCTTCCTGGGCTAGATCATTGTATTCTATTCTAAGGCTTTCCAATTGCTGTGAGGTCAATGGATCTGGCGTATCCACTATCTGTTTCTCCATTGTTAGTATTTCCTGTTCGATGCACTCTAGTTTCTCCCTTTCTTTTCTCTTTTACCATACTTTTCGGTTCTGTGCCCTTTCTCACAGTACAGTTTTGTACACCTCCCATAGTGTAGCCCTGGAGGCTACTGTGCCTGCGTTTTTCTTAAAAAAGATTTCAGTGTCGACCTGAAGGCCATGTGTGATCTCGAGATTTTAAAGGACCCAGGTGTTTATTTTCCATGTTGGCATCGAGTCTCGGGTTTTTGCCCCTATTTGTACCCATAGGGTTGAGTGGTCTGAAAGTCCTCATGCTAAGTATTCTATCTGTTTTATCTCTCTCAGTTCATCTGAGGGGACGAAGAGGTAGTCTAGTCTGGAGTATGCGTTGTGGGCCCCCGAGAAGTTGGATATTGTCTGGTATGTGAGTGTTGAGCCGTTCATGTACCATGAGCCCAAGTGTCTCTGCGAATTGTACTAGTAGGGTGGTGCCAGTCTTTTTCCCATGAGCCCCTGACCGATCTGCTACTGTACACATAACATTATTAAAATACCCCCCTAACACATGGAAGGTTGTGGGGGTCTCTAGGAGTATGTCAGGCACTTTAAGGAGTACTAGTGGTTGCAGTTTGGGGGGGGGGTGCATAAACGCAGATTAGTGTGGTCCATTGTCTGCCCCATGCACCCATCACAGCTACAAATCTGCCATTTGGATCAATCCATTTCCGGTGAACCTCAAAGGGGGTGATTTTTTAATCAGTATTATGACCCATCTAGATGTGTATCCAGCTTGTGCTAGCACAGTGTACACATCCCTTCCCAGGAAGCTACACAGGGTACCCTGGAGGTGGGTTTCTTGGAGTAACACTACATCGGGACGCGTGCGATTTATATATTGAGTGACTAGCCCTCGCTTTAGCCTATCCCTCAGATCATTAACATTCCAGGTCAGGACCAACATGGTCCGTTTCTCTACAGGAGCGGCCATAGGTGTATTTGGAGTCTGAGGCAGACCTTCCCATGTGTGTCGAGATTGGAAAGGTACCTGTGCGTAGGAGGAGAAGGAGAGGTATTTCGCCCACAGCCCCTACATTTATAAACAAACTCAGTTAATTCCCACTAAATATGGGCCACGGAAAAGTATCAAGGCAGGTCCAAATGGACTGCACAAGTGTTTAGAGTTATTTACAAGTGGGCAGGCTGATGTCTTATAAACTGTCATTTCTAAGTTACCTGTCTCCGGCTGGTGTAGCAGAGCCAGTCTCAAGCATCCCGGGTATTAGGATCTGCAGCCTCTTCCGTTGGTAGAGATAGCCCTCCTTTCAGTGCTATTATCTCGGCAACCAAGTGGTGAGTGTTCTTGTGCCCGATCAATCTCTTGGTTCTTCTGAGTCGGCTTGCGAACTCCGTTGGCTGGAATGGTCTGTAGGCTCGTCTTCACTATTTCGGTGTGCTCCTTCCTCACCGCCAGTCCCCCAACTCTATTGTTCATCCGTCTTAGTGTATATGGGGTTTCCTGTCTTGTACTCCTCATTTTGGTTCTGTTCCTTCCGGGTCTACGTGACTTATTTATAAGTCTGAGATCTGTGGGTTTTGGTGTCTTTCCATTCCGGGTCTGGTCTCCAGAGGGATGCAGGATTGGTTTCTCCCCAATCCACGCCCACACTTCTTCAGAGGATTGAAAGAACAATGCTTTTACATTGTATATGATTTTAAGTTTCGCAGGGACAAGGAGCATGTATTGTATTTGCAGTGCTCGGAGTGTCACTTTCACACAGTCAAAGGTCCTCCTTTGGCGTTGTACATCCCAGCTGTAGTCTGGGAAGATCATGATTTTGGCTTTTTTATGCCTCACTTCTCCCATATGCCCGCTTCACGAAGGATCATGTCCTGATCTAGAATGTTGAGAAGATTTGCTATAATCGGTCTTGAGGGGGCCCCAGGTGGCGGCTTTGTGCTCACTGCTCTATGTGCCTGCTCAATGATGAAGCAGGTGGAGAAGTGTTCAGGTGCGATATGGATTTCAGCATGTATTTAGGAACTTATGTAGGTTGGGTCCCTCTACCCCCTCCGGAAATCTCACAAATCGTAGGTTGTTCCTTCGTGCCATGTTTTCAGCATCATTAATACTCCATTGCAGTTTGCCCTTCGAGCTACGAAGTTCTGTTATCCCCTTTTGCAGGTCTTTGACTGCACACTCAACTTCTGAGACTCAGTTCTCGGTATTTGTCACCATGTTCTGATACATTATGAAGGATCTTGAGTAGTGTGACTACCGCATTTCCCCCATCCTGTTCTCTAGCACTCCTCTAGACGACTGTACGGCCGAGAGTAGGGTGGCCATGTCGGGCAGAGTCCACACGGGTTCCTGTGGGGTAACCACTTTGGTGTATCTGTCCATTTTCCCTTGTCTTGGTGGTTTGGGGGCTTGATCTTTGGTCAGCCTTAGTGCAGGTTAGGGGTTGTGCACCTCGTTTGTGGGGTGGTCTTACCGGTAGGATAGCTGATTAACGTTGTGGCAAGTCCTATGGGGGTGATTTCCCCAGTAGTTCTCCTTGTATTTTCCAGGCCCAGGTCACACAAGCGCCATTTAGTAGTCCTCTTTAGGGTAGGCACTGGCTCGCCTCAGCCACGGTACATCCCCCGTCGCAGAACCCGGGCAGTAGCCACTCTGTCCAATGGAGGGGGTCCAGGCTGGTGGTGCCGCTTCAGCCCTCGCCCTCTCTCCCCTGGCCCCTAGGGCACCACAATCCGGTGTGATCCCTCTCACTCATGCAGTGGCCGATTGGCAGGGGGTGCTCCTCATTTCAAGTGGCACCTCCTTTGCAGGGGAGCCTTCAGCTGTCAGACACCAGCGGTTGAGGACAATTTGGTGGGGACCTTGTCCCCCCCCTGGTATCCCAATCTTCAATCCAGGGTCTCAGGGCCTCTTGTATGACAGTGTCTTGCTCTGCTCACGGGGGCGCCTCTGTTCCCTGAGTCCCGAGTGGCACCTGCCTCTTGAGCTCTGTTGGGCCCCACGTCTAAACGGCCCCCCACCTGTATGGCCCGCAGATGGGAGAGGGAGTCTTGATCAGGCCACCAGGTGTCCGTCCACTGGCCCTGGAGAGCAGATGGACAGGCGCAGGTATGCGTTGGGGAGCACGGGGAGCCCTGGGCTAAGGCACAGTTCAGCAGCAATCCACAGCACTCCACCCAACTGCGGCTTTCTCAATGTTACCGTGTTGGTCAGGTTGGGGTCTCAGATCCTGCAGTCTGGGTCGCGGTTCTTCCTTCCTGGTGGCCCCCGTGAGGCCTTCTTTGTTTTAGGTGCCTGGTCATCTGTTAGTCCTGATTGCGGGTACTCACCACTCCCAGAGGCCTGGCGGCTTCTGCCACTCACTAATTCTGGAGCAGCAGAGTGAGTTGCAGTGGGGCCACCGGTGTCTGCTTGCCAACCCCAGGGATCAAGGCCGGCCGTCGATGCACGGGATGGGGTTAGGCCAGGGCCCAGTCTGACCACGGTCCGAGGCCCCCCAATAGCCCAAGGCTGCCTCTAAAGCATTGCTAAAGGCGGTCAGGGTCGCAGGTCCGCCATCTTGGTGTGCAGCATGTGGATGTCGATCTTCCTGCTCCGGTATTAGTCTCTGATAGGGTTGCCTGTTTTTACTTGTTTTCCTGGCAGGATATGTTTCAGGATTATGATTCCGATTTGGAGCTCAGCAGTCACAAGTCCTACATAGCCATGTTCTTGGCCACACCCCAGTCAGTCGTTTTGGAGCAAATAACTTCTCAAAAATTGTATATCTAGGGACTCGGAGGATCTGACTAGCTGCACCACATCAGCACCGATGTGGCGGCAGCCATCCTAGGACTCAGCCCTGAGTCCTAACAAAACCCCCCTAAATAAATAGACACATGGGCTCAGGGTAGGGTAGGGATACCCTGACCCTCTTGGCCTGGTGGGGGGGGGGGGGGGGGGGGGGGGGGGGGCAAAAACATGTTTTTTTAATTTAGCAGTGATTCTGCAGCAACATTTCAAGAAAAAGAAGCACAGGCTCCCGTGCTTCTTTTTATAGCACCTTGGGGTGGGCCAGGGCCCGAGGGCCAAAGGTCGTTTTTTTTATTGGTGTGGGTGGTGTGTGGCACCCCTGTCCTGAACCGCAGTGAGGCCAAAGGGACTCCATTCTCTGGGGTTGAGGTAGAAAAAAATCCCTGAGCCTGAAAAGGCCCTGGGGATGCCATTCTATGGGGTGGGTGAGTAATTAAATTAAGGCCCCCTCCCGGAGCCCACTAAAGCCCTGGGGCTGAAATGTAAATAAAGGGGTTGGGTTTCGCCTAGTCTCCCCCGCCCCCCGAGCCTTTAAAGGCCCCAGGGACCCAATGCCCAGGGGCCAGCTCAGTGACTGTGACCTAGGGTGCCCAACCCCGTAAACAGACGTTTTTCTGACTGCACTAGCACGGACAGGGGAAGGTGTTTGCTCCTTCATCTCTGGAACAGTTTTAAATCTCCTGCCAAATGAGAGCAAACACCTAAGTCTACTCCCAGTCGGCAGGAGATTTAAAGGTGCTCCGGCTGACTGCGAGCAGACTTTTGTTCTGTTTCCCTGTCCGCACTTATTCCGGCAGGGAAATAGAACACAGATTGCTCCCACGCAGAGGGTGCAAGCATAGATAGCTGGTCCCTCCAGCTGGTAGCATTATTGGCTCCCTTACCATGTGGGGAGCTGGCTGCTGCCACAAGGTCCCTGGGGCTCTCCCTGCAGCCACCAACACGTTCTTGGTGGGTGCGCTGGGTGCTCGCCGGAGCACCCATCTATAACTCGTGGAGGGGGCAGTGGGGATTTGGTTGCCGGGGCCAAAATAGGCTTGGATAAGTGGGATGCAGCCCCCCTCCCCTTTGAAAAAACTCACATGTGTCCCCTGGACCTAATAAAGCTCAGAGAGAGGGGCTGGATGGCCCCCTCCCCAAATCTATCATATTTTGCCCCGTGGGATGGGCTCCCCAGGGCCCAAGAAGGCTCCATGCCCCCTCCCTTGTTTGATTGTATTTGGTCCCTGGGACCTCACAAGGCTCGGAGAAGGGGCCCGCGCCCCCCTTTTTTAAATTTAACTTTCTCCCAGTGGATGGGGTCCCTGGGGCGTAATGAGGCTCAGGGAGGAGGAACACGCGGCACCCCTCCCCTTTTTCTTTGGCTTTGTCATTGAAGGGAAGCTGCTCTCTGGAGCCTCATAAGGTATGAGGATGGGGTTCCAAAAGCCTATTAAAGCTTGGGGAGTGTGGCCAACCCCACGCCGCTTCGCAAAAGCTGTGTGTAGCGTGGGGTTAGCTGCCTACTGGGGGGGGGTTTGGCTGCAAGTGTGGCCAACTCCCCATCGCACAGGGCCAAAATCCGTACGCAGCGTGGGGTTGACTGCAGGTCCTGGCCACAGGCCAGGTCTTGTGGCCAACACCCTCCGTACATGGCCAAAGGTAACTATAACTTGTGCCCTCGCCATGCACTGCTAATTACCACACAAATTACATCAGTCATGACATCTTCTATGACATCATTGATAATATCACTGCAACATTTGGATGAAAATTATTAATGAGAAAACTGTACATGGCGGGGGAGTGAGTTATAGTTACCTAAGGGCACACGTTATGGTTATTTGAGATAAGTATAATAATAACTAGTGAATTTCTGTTGTTTTTAGAGTGCAAAACGTTACGTTGTTACTGAACATTTCACCTAACTATGATGTTACTTTAACGTTTGTTTTTTGTGTGGATATATAAACATATATGTATATATATATGTGTTTGTATATATTGTATATATATTATGTTCAATGAAAAACTCAAAGGTTACAGGGATATTATAGTTAGCAAATAGAATAAAAAAAAACTTTAGAAATTCACTGAAAAAAAAGGTTACAGGGACATTATAGTTAGGGTGATGTCACTGACCATGTAAGGAGTGGTGTAATATGTGAGGTCATAAGCAGTGCATTGCGGGGTGTAAGTTATAGTTAGCTGCTGTATTTCTCTGGTTTTATACTTGTGAAATCTGACCCTAACTATTACGTCCCTGTAACCTTTAGTTTTTTCAGTGAATTTCTCAGTTGTTTTTTAATTCTATTTGCTAACTATAACGTATCTGTAACCTTTGTTTTATTCAGTGAATTTCTAAGGGTTTTTAACTAGCAGCCATGTTTGCAGAGTGGTGGAGAAAGGGGGAAGGGCCACCGGCCATTTCTCAGGAATCTCACTATTTAGGACTTACAGGAGGTACCAGGAGGGTTTCTTGACCAACAAAGACCCTCAGGCGTAAGGTGGACTTCATCTCCCAGCCAGTAGTGCGCCACAAGCTGCGTTTGCAGAGTAGTGGAGAAAGCGGGCTTGGCCTCTGAAAATCTCTTTGCAATCCAGTGGTGTTGGACTCACTGGAGATACCGGACGGTTAGTTGAACCCCAAGGACGTAACTGGAATCCAACTACCCCACCTGTTGCCTCCAGTAAGTACCACACAGCTGGATTGCTGAGAACTGGTAGGCGGCCATGCCCCCTTTCTCCACCACTCTGCAAACGCACCTCCTGGCGCACTACTAGTTGGTTGATGAAGTCCCCTTGGCTCTTGAGGGTCCTTAGGGTCCAACTACCCTTCCTGTTGCTTCCAGTAAGACCTAAACAGTTGGATTGCTGAGAGGGTATATTAGGCCACGCTCCCTTTTTCCACCACACTGCATACACGCCTCATGACACTCTACTGGTTGGGGGAAATAGTCCACTTTAATCCTGAGGAGCTCAGAAGTAAAGTGGAATTATTTCCCCAATCAGAAGCGCGCAAGGAGGTGCGTTTGCAGAGTGGTAGAGAAAGGGGTTGTGGCCTTGAAGTCCTCTCAGCAATCCTGCTGTCTGGGACTTACTGGAGGTAACAAAAGGGCTTGTTGGCCCCCAAAGACCCTCAGCATTCAAGGGGATTTTATTCCCCAACCACTCCTGAACCAGGAGGCGTGTTTGCAGAGTGGTGGTGAAGGGGATGTGGCCTCCAGTGACTTGCCAGAGTTTTTTTATTTTTAGGGAAGGGAGGCTGTGTAGACTCCCTTCCCTTGGCTGATTTAGGCTCCGGGGACCCCTTTCCCCGGGGCCAGTCTTTTTTAAAAATGGCGATCTCCCTACCTGGATTGATTATGGCCTGTGGACCTCAGCGCCCAGCCTTTTCCTTTAAAAAAAAAAATTATATTGAAAAAAGGTAAGGGGGTTGCGTGGCTCCCCTTCCCTGGGACAATTTTGTCCCTGGGAACCCATCCCCGGGGCCCACACAGTCCTCCTACTGAGGCCAATTTCGGCCCTGGGGACCCCATTCCCTGCGGCAGACCTTTATTTATGTTTTTTTTATGGGGAGGGGGCCTCCTCCCCGGGCCATTTTTGTTCCCGGGGCATGGCCACCATGTTGAGGACTGCGGGGGGGGTCATCAAGGTCCCGGCCGGCTCCCTGCCTCATGCAGGAGCTGGCATTGCTTTTGGACCATTGCTCTTGCTTCCTTGAAGCGTAGAGTGTAAGCTATGGCTTGGCTGGAGCAGTGCTCCCACCAAGCCATAGCAAACTGCAATGTCCCAGGGGTGCGAACTCCGGGACATTGCCGGAACTGGTACTGGGGGGATGGCTGTCCCCAAGGCCATCTACGGTTCTATGAGGGGGACCGCTTCACCCCTCTCCAACAGAAATTAAGCCCCGTAGAGGTGGTGGACCCCAGGGCTGCAGGGGTCATGTGGTCCCTGTATATACTTTAGGATGCAGTTGCTCCAGGGGGGTTGTAGTCCCCGGGGATGCTGTGGGGGGATGGAGCCCGCTGCGCCTTATTTTTAAATATAGCCCCAGGGAGGTGGCGGTCCGCGGGGCTGCATGGGGGGCCTAGACCCCCATTCACTATAATTTACTATAGCCCCATGTAGGTGGCAGTCCCCCGCGAGGTGGTGGTCTCTCAGGATCATTATTTTTATGTGCCCCCGTGACCTGCCCAACCGGGGGCCTAAATTAAATGAACCTCAGGAGCCCGTACATTCGTTTTTTTTTTCGTTTTCATAATAAGTCGCAAATCCAACGCAACTCCCACCAACATTTTTTTTAATGCTTTTTTGGTCCTGGGTGGTCCCTGTGGGACTCCTCCAAGAGGCCTAGCTGCCCCTTTTCTTTTTGTTTAACATTTTCTCTTGTGACTCAGTGTACAAGAAACCTCCTGCTTTGAAGTGTTGGCAACCAATCAGATCTCAGGCACAAGATAGGGAGGGGTTGCGGATCCACTGCGGCCAAAGTTGTATATCTGAGAAATATGGAATTTCTCAGTAACTACTGAACGGATTTACACCATTTAACAAAAATAGAGCTTTCTGGACCAAGAGCTACCTATTTACAAAGTGCATATGCTCTCTATGGTAAATTGATGTCTGGATTAGTGATTCCATGATTGGCTGGTTTGGTTTACTTGTCAGACCCTAGTACAGTGCACTGAGTGTGCCCAGGGCTTGTAAACCAAATGCTGCTGGTGGGCTTGCGGCACTGGTTGTGCCACCCACAGAAGCAGCCTGTAAAAGTGTGTCTCAGGTCTGACATTGCAGAGCCTATGTGCAGTCTGGTACTGCCATGTTGCCTGGGAAGTGCACCCACTTGCCATTCCCTAAACGTTACCTTTTCTGCATATTAATCACCCCTATGGTAGGCCCAAGGGCAGGGTGCATTGTAGGTAAAAGATAGGACATGCCGTCGTGTGTGGTATGTCCTAATAGTGAATTACAGCCATTTTCGTTTTTCACTATTGCTAGGCTACCTATTCCACAGAGGCCAGAATGGGCAGTTTGATTATTACATCTTACAATCCTAACTGACTTAGACAACTATGTAGACATTTGAGTTTAGTATGCCTGAACTCAGAATTATAAAATACATCTTTTAGTGAAGGTGGTTTTAACATTCTGTGTTTGAACATACCACTTTTAGAAAGTAGGTATTTTCTAGCCTAACTGTCCAAGCCTGTCTCTGCTAGGTTGTGTATGCCTTGTCTGGAGTTTGAGTGACAGGGGCTGGGGGATTCCAGGAGACAGGGTGAGTCAGCACAGGGCTGAATAGAGCTATTCACAATGCTGGCTCCACCTCCTGTGGTGCGTCTGATGTCCCTGGCCCACACTGTCAAAGTAAAAAAGGTGTCTTGTCAACAAAGTGCTCCAGGACTGCACAGAACTGCTTTGGACTGGGTACAGGACCCTCTGCCTTCAGAGGACAACGGATTTGCTAGTTTAAATATGGGGACCCAGACCCCAGAACTTTAGATCACTTTTGGGAAACAAGAAGAACCTTTGCTGAGGGGAGGAAGCAGAGAAACTGAAAAGGAGACCATCCCTGTGCTGAGTGCTGTTTGGGGGATTAGCCTGCAGTGGTTGCCTGACTGTCAAGAAAAGGAGAAAGGACTTTGTGCTACTTTCAAATCAACTTGTAAAGGATCTCCAAGGGCTTAAGATAGAGCTTGCCTCCTGCTGAAATCTCAAGGACAACAGACTTCACCAACCAGCTCCCCTGCCTTCCCTTGCTGGGAATTGAAGTACCTGCTGTTGAGCTGGGCCTTCTGAGAGACTGCGTGTCGCTGGGAGTGCAACTCAAGACAAAGAAGCGATTCGCCGCCACAGTCATTGTCGTTGCATCACCGGAGAAGAGTGTTGCCATTACAGCAGACGCCGTCGCATCACCGGAGAAGCATGCCGCTGTTGCCGCTGTTGCCATCGCATCACCAGAAGCGCCTCAGATCACCGGAGAAGAGTGTTGCCGTCGCGGCAGACGCCGTCGCATCACCGAAGAAGCGTGATGCATGGTCTGTCGTGGCTCAGAAGAATCATTGGGTGTGCATGCATATGTTGCATCATGAAGGAGACACCATTTTTTTTCATTGCACCAGATCTTCATCCCATCCTGGCGCTGCTGGTCGCATCACCATGGAAGCGCAGTAAGAAACCGACGCATCACCTCCCCACCCGGTGAAGAACCGACACATCCCCTACGCAGCAGTAGGGACCCGCCGCATCACCGTTCTTGCGTGTATGGAACCGATGCATCACCTTCCCTGCAACACTTTTGTTGTATAGCGTTACGCATCCAAAGGTACATGAAATTCAAAGTGTCGCATTTTACATCTAAAGAGAACTAAGCTATTTCTACCATTTTTGAAGAACGGTATTGTGGATTTTTGTCGTTTGCAATCTTGTGTTAAGTCTATTTTTATACTACAACTTGTGTGGTGTCCATCTGTAATGTTGTCACTGGGTTACTGTATGTGTTCACAAATGCTTTACATCCTGCCTCTGAGATAAGCCTGTCTGCTCGTGCCAAGCTACCAAGGGGGTGAGCAGGGGTTATTTTAGGAGTGTACCCGCTTACCCTGACTAGACGAAAGGGTCCCTATTTGGTTAAAGGTACCTACCTCTGCCAACTAAAGGCCCCCAAATCTAACCGTGTTCTTTTTTATTTAAAAAGTTTTAGATGTATTTTAGATGAATGCTCTAATGTCACTATACTGTATTATAGCTTTCGTTATTATAGAGCTTTCAGGTTAGGTCAAAGATTTATTGAAGTTTGACAAATTTTCAAATTAAAAATACAAAAAGTTTGATTTAATATGTCTACAGTCTCATTGGGCAAAATATAAATAACCTATTGAATTGATATGGTACAGGTGCTGTAGGCGTGCACCTAGAAGGTTGAGTTGCACTTGTTGGACAAAATAAGAAGGGTACTGCCACGGAAAGAGCTTTATTCAGGAGGTCAAACCTTGATCAGATAATGATATCATTGGGGGAAACCATCTGGTACAGGTCTCATGGGTGGGACACATACAGAGGCATTTGGGCCCAGTTGATGCTATAACCAACATGGAGGGAAGCAGTGAAATCTTAAGGATGTGTAGATGGAAGTCATTTAGGTGCGGCTTGATGTAAGTTGGTTCAGAGCCCGGGGTTTAAAGGGACCATCCGATTAAAATATATAAAAGGCTCTTTACCCAATTCCATATCACTAATAATCTCCAACAATAAGCAGACTAGAAAGTGATTTTGTTTGCTGGTGTCTGCTTGGGATTTGGGCCTATTGTGATGGGTTTCATCAGATTGCCCCTTTGAGTATCTCGAGCTGATCATGCAAGGCTCTGGGCACCTATCACATTTAGTAGCTGAGTTTGATGTGAAAACAGGTATTGGCGGAACCGAGAGATCTGACCTTGAAAAGCGAGGGTTCATATTTTATTAGAAGCACATACTGCAAAAACTAAGTAAGCATTCTGTCAGGACACATGGCAGCAAAACAAATGCAGTAAAAAAATTAAGTAAAAAAATAAAATTAAACATAAAATAAAATCGCCCTTGCATGTAAGTAATACAGCAGCACGGATCCTTCTTAGAAAACAGACAGTTGCGCATCAATTCTTATTCGTGCAAGGAAAAGGTATGATTGGCTTTTATTTTTATCAATCTGAAGCCAGTTTAGAAACACAAGCAAAACTAAATGGAGGATGGAGAATTGAAAGAAAAATACATTGGCTAAGAAATGTGTTGGCACACCGGTCTGGCACTGAAGTGCACTCCTTTTAAGTGGATGTGCACCTGTGATGAGGGCATATGGCATCACTGACAGTGCAGGAAAGACAGCGGCTGGAGTAGGCTGACTCTTTGCCACATGCTGCGCGCAGTGCTGGGCATAAGCAAAACATGAAGGACACTAGAACAGACCAATAGATGAAAATCACTCAACAAAGGCCTCCTTTGCATGGATATTACATACGGATATTTTTGAAAATAACAAAAGCATGGCTGTCTCCAACGCCAGACCTAGAAAAGGCCGAGGACGGTGACACAGAAAGAACACCATATGGGGAGACCCTTTTGAGTGCCTTTTTAAAATGCCAGGTGAGGCAAATTTGTGTTGAATTTAATCTTCAGTTAAATTGGTGGGAATTCCATGATTAAAAATAAGCAATCACTGGTCCAATGAGTAGGCTTCCCGGGCACTTGTAGATCTGTAGCGGTGGAAAAAAGTCTGTACAGGTGATGCTGAGGGCACGGCAGAGGTCTGGCTTTCCATAGAAGACCCATGAGAGGGGGTTGATTTGTCCTGGTGCAGATGGCGCTGTAGCAAAATCTCTGAACATTAGTTAGATCATGAGGGTTAAAAGTTTGTGTACGGTAATCTTATACCCTTTACAGTTATATAAGGGAAGGTCACGTTTTGCTTCAACATTGAAGCCGTTTACTAATAACTGAAGGTTGTGTCTGGAGATTCTTTTGCATCTTCTCCAAGAGGCAGCAATACTGCACGAGGATTGGTAGAGAGCAAGCGGCTCTGGTGTGGCGTAAGTGGGCCCAATCCTGCACAAGTAGCTCCAGCACTGTGCAAGTGGCAGCTAGCACCACACCACACAAGAAGCCACCCACACAACAGAAGAGGCCGTGAATGCTGTGAATGCAAACTCCTAAACTAAGCAAGAGGCATCCAACACTATGCATGAAGTAATGTCACCATGCCAAACCTGCTACCTCTGCAAAAGAGTACTTAGACACAGCGCAAGAACACCCACCACACAGGAAGCCACCTAAATCACACAAGAGGACGCCTGCATCCCAGTAAAAAGCGCCATACTAGATATTTATTGCTAGCGGCGAACTAAATAGTAGTAAATTATACTTGGTCATAATCAACTCAAAGTCACTCTATCATTTATGACTTATGTGTACGAGTTCGAGAAAGTGGCAGCCATTTTAAGATGGTCAAATAAACATAAAAACCGTGTTTGTGTTGGTGACGGCAGCCATCTTGAGTTGGTAAGTTTCTTTTTTTTTAAAAACGCTGGTTAATTTTCTATTTACAAGAAACGCCAAACCTATTATTTCACGTTGTACAATTATGCCGATAATGATGAAAAGTCTCCGGTCTCTCAAGTTCCAACGCAATTATGTTATATCAATGTATTTACACGCTCAAAGAATGGCCGCCATTTTAGACTAGTCAAGACGACCAAAAGACTGGTTATAGTTACAGGATATTTGCTCTTTGATTCTATGCAGATCCCGTCCAGAGCCCCACAGGTACAGAGGTCTGATTCCTGCTTCACGTTGTGGCAGCAGAAGCGCTTGCCTGAAAACCTGAGTCACGCCTGTATCTTGAGGAACCCTACCTGTTTGTGCAGCGGCCGGGCTTGGCTCCGCCATTTCGTCAGGGTCAGCGACCGGCCGGGCTTGCCTCCGCCGGTCTAACTCTACCTCCCAGCAGCCTCCAGGGGGCGGAGCCGACGAAACCAAACAGCGCGCCAGGCGGCGCATAAAGCCCTGACAGGTCCCTCGTCCCGCGAGGACGCGCGCGGGATGCGCCGGACGAAGCCCGGACTAAGGGCGGAAAGTCTAAAACTGTCAGAGACTGGACTGGGCCAGTTACTCTGTCCGAATTATGGTGGTGAGCCATTGTTATTGCCGGGGGTTAATTTTCATTACTGTGCCTGCCCTGGTGTACATGAACTGTCTGGTGGGCTTGTGACTATTTCTACTGACGTATCTATAAAAGGCTCCCGGGAGGGCACTGTTTATTGGCCTACGGTGTGTCATGTCTAGCAAAAAGACATCCCCTGCTAAAAACGCTATGGACATCTATCTCTTCCAGGTAGTTGCCAAAATTAACAGTGACAGGAGATCTTCACTTGGGCTGTGTACATCACCTAATCTAATTACACCGACTTTGCCGGTACTAGATTTGGGCCAATCCCTTGAGCTACACAACACCAGTAGCGATGACCATGCTGACAATGCCACAGCGATTCAGTCAGTTTATGTAGCGTCGGACAGTGAAAATGAGGAGGAGGTTGATCAACATTTACTCGAGGAAAAAGCCCCCACTCCAGTGCCTGCACCACACACTACTAGAGGTTCCAGAAAGGCTCAGCCCAAGCGTGGTGAGTTAAGATCAGGCTGGAAAAAGACTGCTTCCCCTCCCAGTAAAACCTTGGTGGAGGACGACGGATCAATAGATAATGCTTGTATGTCTATAACTAATGAACAATTTACGAGTTTGTTGGACATGATAGACATTAAGATACAGGGAATTGTAAAGCCGCTATTAGGCAGAATAGAGAAGCTCACTAAAGAGGTCAATCGTTTAGGGGGTTTATTGAATAACACCTTAGCTGAAGTAGGCAAATTGCCTGATGAAGTTGCCAACAGGGTTGAGCTAAAAAAGGCCTCCTCTATACCGGTGGGTGGCAGGGTTTTCCCTTTAACTGATCAGTTGGTGACTCCCCCGGTATCCACATTGGAGGGTGTGCAGGAGAAAGATGTCCCTCCCGCTGTATCTTCTGCTCCAGAACCTGTGAATGGCTCGGTTGAGCTGATAGTCGAGGCTTCTCCTCTGGTCCTGGTTCTAGCTAACGTTCCCTTTTTGGCTCCTGGGCAGGTAGAATCTACTTCATCCCTGTTGTCTAAAGCCCTATATTGGCTGTCAAATAATATGATAATAACTCCCTTGGGTAAGCAACAGTTGGCCAAAGAACTAGTAAAAGCCAGGAGGGTGGAGTGGATAGGAAATAGTGTTAAGAAGTTCCGGGGTGATTGTGTTGTCTTACATTTCTCAGATCCAGATGTATTGGCCAACATTCTGCCCAACCTTCTACCCCCACAGCGAAGATCTACTGAAATTATCCCACTTACCTTAGATTTCTTTTACCATCGTAGCGGGAGGGTTTCTATTAAGAGCATGTTAAGGACGAAGTGGAATGTTGTTTCAACGAAAGGGAGGAGGGTAGCGCAGTCCACAGAGTGGGGACTAAATTTGGAAAACAGGTTCTCAGCTCTTTCTAATTTAAATGACTGTGACTGACTCTCCAAGGGCAAAAGCGTAGCACCTCTAGTTAGTGTGGATCAAAGCTTATTTAGCTTGCCTGCCCAGAATGATAATCGTCATAACAATGGGTTGATGAATAACTTGGTTGAGATAGTAATAGGTGAGACTTGCACACAGAACCTTACACCTGAGGCGCTAGTTGGACGCGTGTCTGGGGTTGCTAACCTAATCTCCTGGAATTTGGCTGGACTGTCCTCTAAATTAGACTGTGGGGACTGGCTTGGTTTTGTTACTCAATTTGATATTTGCATATTTCAGGAGACTTGGGCATGTGAACCTGTCTTTGTGTTAGGATATTTGAATTTTTCTGTGCCAGCTGTAAAGGGTCCGAAAGGTAGACCAATGGGGGGACTTACCATTTGGATTCGACAGTCCCTAAACCTCGTAATTAAAAGTATAGACACTAGTCATAATGATATATACAGTTGATCAGGATAACTACTGACATTCTCGGGCCACTTGATATCTATAACATATACGTTAGGAGTGCTAAAGGTGGCCGATCTGAAGTACTAACAGCCTTGGATAACTTTCTTGATGATCACTCCCGTGAGAACAACACTGTTATAGTGATGGAGCAAGGATTCGCACGTAAAGCGGCTTGCTCTGATTCAAGAACCTCGCCTAACTTGTAATCATACTAATTCAACCTGTCCGTCATTTATTTAGCATTTTCCCCAACACGCGGGTGTCCCCAGGAGGCTTGCCTGTGTGTCTTTTCATCCTAACAATGCTTGCACTACGGAAATGGCTGCTTCGCAGAAAACCAGTCTGCGCATGCGTCGGTCATACCCATGTGATGTGACGCACTCGCATTTTGGAGGGATTTTGTGCACATGCGCATTATTGCAAACATGGCCGCTTATCTCTCACCATGCTCTCTGCTTGCCACCGCTGCTTCTGCTTATCTGTCTTTTTGCACTAAACTTTAATGCTATAGATATTATAAAGTAAGGGGTGCAGTGAAGTCTATAACGGTATACAGTGTAATCAATTTTTCGTATGGTTCTAATTTGTTTTCACTTGCTTTTCATGTACCTCGTATCTGTGGGTCCGGGGATGGGGAGCCGCGCCATACTGGAAGTTCCTCTGAACCCTGTCATGTGACATGGGAGAAACCCCACCGTGCAGAAGCTAGAACCAGCCAGCTGGCTCCTGAAGCCCGATGCGCCTGAGAACCTACAGAAAGATGCTGCAATTTTTCCTTGACTGTGCAACAATGTATCTGCATAAGGCTCTCTCTCATTGTCTTCTATATTCCTATGCCTGGGAACGTGAACTCAAAGGGGCGGGTATGCAAAATTGAATAATAATGATGGGAACACTGAATTATAGGTGGTAACAATGACCTAACCACCTCTCCTGACCAATCGTAACATGGGAACTTGTCACTTGCAACATTTGTGGGTGGTCTAGGGGTCCCAAAACAGTATAATTGGGCTAGTTTAGCTTAGAGAAATTGTCCGACTTGTCCGAGTAGCAGACCTGTCACTGACCCTACGAACTCTATAGGTGATTAATCTAGAGTGCTGCGGAGCACTCTGTCCATACTTTCCACAAGCTCCTAGGGGTGGAAATAGTCCTAAGTGCTGGCGAAGCACTTTGCTGGGGAAATTCGAAAACCCAATCGGGGTTACTGGTGGATTACTTGCAGAGAGGGGTAACGCTGGCGTTGCATCCGAAGCTGTAGGTGTTGGTCGTACCTTGGTGAAGCCCAGTCCTGACCCAAATCCTGAGGGGTATCCTGTCCTGACTGTCCATGAGCTGTACCTGCTCGCATTTTGGTATTCCAATTCTGAGGGTCCTTGTCCCCGTCTTTCCAAACTGACCAGTGGCCAGGGTTAGTCCTCATTTCTATGTAGGTAATTATTAAACTGTGGGTTTACGTCTTGCTATCTCTCTTTTCCCCTTCTGAATAAAGCACTCTTGCCTGTGATATTGCTCTATCACCCTTTGAAAGCAACGTATATATGCAATTGGTTATTAGAAATGTTCCACTTCTCTCCCTACCTGTAGGATACTGTTGAATTGTCATTTTATATTAGTGTGTTCCATTTTCCCCTTCCCTTAGCATGGTTGCAGTGAACTTAGTAAGAATAGCATAAGTAGCCTAGTGGGAATATACATTTAGGCCCTGCTCATATCCCCTGCCCTAGTTTAAGCTTGTGATGACTAGCTTGTTCCTTGTTTCCCTTACCCTATAGTGTTCTCAATTACTCTAATGGTACTTGCCCTAATCCATAGTTACCTTATAGCATCAATCCTGATAATTGACGTGTTGATTTGTATTTGCCTCATTATCTTGGCATATTCATTCTGAAATTTCTTTATAATCTTTTAAAACCCATCAGGTGTCTGTGGTCATTATACAGTAATAAATGTGGATAAATGTATTAAGGATATAAGAGTTCTACTTCTTTAGGAAATCTTGTCACCTATCCACTGCTAGCTCCTGAATACATCAGGAGTAATGTGCCTGTGGTAAGTCAGGTACATGAATAGTAAGTGGTGTAAGAGTCACCCCCCCGAATTACTCATAGTAGCGTGCGAAGGATTTCACCCGGTTCATGCAAACACTGTCTTCATATTCACGTCAGGGCCCAGTGCGTGGAAATTTGGTAAACTCAGTGACCCGGCTGACCTGCGCGCTCTATCAGTAATTTTCTGGTAGCAGAGCTATGGTTAGGACTAGTTAAGATAGGTAGATAGGATAGTTGATAAACAAACCGTGAAAATAAAATGTGCTGCTGATATTTCTATGCTGTTCTATTGATTGTATTGATTCAAAAAATTGCGCAATCGGTTAAAGGATTTATATGTATATGTAAATGATTTTTGCATTGCTGCTATAAGTGTTATATGTGATATTAATCAAAATTGTTTGTAAGAGTTCAGTGTAGTCCGAATCCCCGGGGAAGTATATAGCTAACGGTGAGCAGAATCCGGTTGGCTGTCAAGGTCACTTGTTATGAGTTATTAGTGCAGGGTTAGGAATACCTGGAAGCACTAATTAGGATCTTTTTGCATCTGAATAAATGATAGCTACGAGTCCTTTTGTATAAAACTTCCATTGCGATATCACCTAGTAAGGGTCACATACGGAAGGAGTAGTGGGGTCTCCGAGGCTTGAACGGTAAGTAAAATAGTCCGCTGGTGAAAGCCTGACTTAGTATATATCCCAGAAATAAGTGGATGAGTCAGGGGAATAACAGGTTCTATATTACTCGTGTGAGAGGTTAGGCAGAGAAGTCTATCCGGAGTGAATGAAAAGTAGACAGAAGTGGTTTACTTGTAGTGAAAGAAATTTTTTCTATCTATTTAGAACACTCAGACACAGTGGCGAACGTTGTGTGTTGTTAACTAAAATTTGCACTCGCACTTTAGGAAAACTTAAAAGTTTCCGTTACCTTGTGAAGGAGGGAGTCGGTCGAAAGACTGCTCTGACGTCACTCCGTGCCGCGCTGGTATTGGTCAAGACAGCGGGTGTGTAGTGAAGCTGAAATTGTAAGGGAGGGGTGAGTGCCGGAGCGTGAGACCTCGTCTCGCGAAAAGGCCGCGCACCCATTGGACAAGGGCTTTTTGTAATCACTGTGTTGATTGGCTGCCGCGAAATAAAAGTCGCGCTAGCATTGGAAGCACAAAGGTAAACAAAATTAATCAAGCCGAGTTAGAAGCTAGTCTGGAAAGGTGTATGTGGTATCCAGAGTTTATACCTAATCCACAGTACTTAGGATTTCATAAGGATCAAATTCTACGAGGTAGACCGCGCATAATGTATGGAGTAAAAAGAAAATTGTCCTTTTCCGATAAAATAAAGAATTTTTTTTAAACGGACAAGCCCATTAGAACAAGGGAGGGTGTGCTCATTCCTCCACCAAATACTCCTGCCTCCTTCATGATGTTTGAAAAAGGGTATCATACCTGTGAATGGTTAGAGAACTGGGCAAAGTATACTGCAGATGACGGAGTCCTAGCATTCCCTATTGATGGTACATTTAATGGCAGGATCCTGTTTAACTTGAGGACCCGCATGAACGAATTACATCCCAGACCCAGATTGACCCAGTACGAAGCCCTAGAAGAATGGGAAATTGAGGCTCTAGAAAGAGATAGACCCCGGATGGACAAGGGAGTAAGCAAATGGTATCCGAGGGTCCATAGAGAAACCAAAGAGCAGAAAATGAAACAGTGGAGGCAGAATATGATGGTTGAAGGGTTATTTCCCATGATGGGAGTACTTGAACAAAAGAAGGGAAAATGTACAGAGAAAACCCGCCACTTAATGGCTATGGGAGACTCGGAAGATGAACATCTAGAAGACTTGTTGATGAAAAACCCACCTCCCTATGTAGCAGAGTCAGAGCCTTTGAGTTCCCCAAACCCGTTTTCTAAATATCCTAAATGTAGAAGGGATAGTGAGACAGATGGAACGGGTACAGATAGTAAGACCAGTGACGGGGATGGATTTTGCAGACCTCATTCTACAGTCCCGAATTACCGTCCTTTCGGAGAAGACCCCCCTCGGTTGGTTACTCCGACAGCCCCGAATATTTACCCTACTTTGGTACCCCAAGTATTGCATGACAATTCTGCAGACAAGGCTTTGAGAGAGCGAGAGAAGGAAGCCCTGGCGAGACAGCGAGATGATTTAATTCGGACCATAGCTCAGATACATCCTCATCCAGATTCCCTGACTATCCCAGTAACTATCGGTCCGGCTATTCCTCTTTATGGGGATAGATTGGCCAGTCCTCAAACTCCTGCTATAACCCCGATGGTCCCAAATGCTAGTGTCCCAACCCCGAGAAGAGAGCCACTCATAGATGATGATCAAGAAAGTAAATGTGAGTCGGTGGTTTTGATGGATCTGCCTGTAGGGGGACCTGGACCCAGTGTATCAAGGGCAAGAAGTCAGAGTAGGGCAAAAGAGGTTCTGATTGAAAGCACATCTGGGGTCAGAAGTGCCACGGTAGTAACTCCAGAAGAATTGGACAGATGGACAAAAGAATTAGAGAAAGAGACCATCCCCCAACCAAAACCCTTAGAAATTTATAGGCTAAGGATCGAAATTGAAGAACTATTGGCCGGAAATGTAGGATTAGACAGGTTAAACTCCTTTAATGAAGAAGAGTTACTGTTTATCAGCAAGAACCTTACCCGAAACACTAGATTACTACATGAAAGATTAATGGACACCGCTGCTGACATGGGAATCGATGCTAGTAAATCCAAAATCCTTCAGAAACCCTACAGAGCGGATTTTTCAGACAAAGACTTAGAGAGCTTGAATGTAGTAGGGAAACAAATCCAAATAAAAGAATTACTGAAACTCCTACAGAAATGGGGGGATGTAGAAAAATGGAAAACCAGATGGGCAAAGAAAAAGGAAGACAGTAGGGCAAAATCCCAAACTTCAGAATTCGTGCTCAAAGAAGTAGGTCCCGCAGAGAAATTGTGTCCCATGAGAGAGGTCCCTGGGGGAAAATACGTCCATGTCCCTTGGTCCCGCCAAGACATTGTGTCATTTACAAATGACTTTCCGAAATTGCGAGAGAAGCCAGTTGACTGGTACAGACAAGTCGAACGCTTCATAAAGGTTCAGAAATGTCTCCTGAAAGACCTGGATGGGTTTTTCGACATTGTAGTACCTGTAGATTTATGGACTGAATGCAAAATTGAAATTGATTGGCCCAATGATGAATATCCGAGGGATGCCAGAACCGGAGCTCCCTCACCCGAAGTAATGAGGAAGTATGATCAAGTCACACAATACCTCAAGAAAAAGGTGCCCGCAAAGGAAACCGATTGGACCCGGATAGATAGAACTACCCAAGAGCGCGATGAAACTGTCCACTCCTTTTATGAAAGGTTGCTGCAAGTATTCAAAACTTACAGTGGAATCGATAATGTGGACATGAAGGACATGACCCATTTCAGTTACAGATTTGTGCTGGGATTAAGGCCTGAAATATCCCAATGGATTCGAGACAATAAAATCAGTTGGCAGGGAAAGCCTATAGATGACGTCCTTAAATACGCAAAGTACTGCGAGGATGAGATAGAAAACAAGAAGAAAGCCCTCAAGGAGAAAGTTATGTGGGCACAAGTGAAGTTGGCCGAACAGCAAGAAAAGCAGTTAAGTAAACTGAATTCTAATAATAATGCCCAGAATTCCAACGCTGGGGGAGGAGGGAAGCCCCGAGTAAAAATGAGTCGAGAGGAGGCTATGAAGAAGTTCCCCTGCCACGGGTGCGGTCAGATAGGGCATTGGAGAGACGAGTGTCCACACTTACAGGCCGGTAATGCCCCTGTAAATGGTTTAAATCCACAGGTGCAGAAAGAGGGGACGAAAAAGAACCAGCAACAGGTAAAGCTACCTCCAGTACCTCGCGCTCCTAGACAAAATTATAAGAATCAGGGCCAGCAGAATGAAAGGGCGGAAATATGGGAAGGAGAGAATGAGAGAAATGCAGCAATTCCACAGTACTTGTTGAATGATTCCTTCCTCTGTGATGATCAAGATTGACGGGGCCTGAGGGGGGAGGACAAGGAGTGCGTACTTGGCGCCTCCTTACCGGTAGACCAGACTGGACCATACATTGAAGGAAAGGTTGAGGGAAAAGACGTCACCTTTCTATTGGACACTGGTGCCACCCGTTCCACTTTGAGAACAGTGGATGTTCCAAACCTATCCCTCTCGGGAGAAGCAATCCAAGTAGTGGGTGTCTCCAATCAGATAATAAGTACTCCAGTAACTGAACCAATGGAAATTTCTATAGGAAATTTCAAGGAAATGCACAGATTTGTGGTCTGTGATTCCAGCTCCGTGAACCTGTTAGGACGCGATTTGTTGTGCAAAATGTTCTGCACCATCTTTTGCACACCAAAGGGTGTCGAAATTCAGACCCCAGATGAGGATGGCCTGTACAAATTGATGTTGGTAAGACCTGACACTGGCATTAAAACCTTGTCCATTGAAGACTTACCTGAAGAGCTGCAATTAAGAGTGGTACCCGAAGTATGGGATTTCACAGGAAAGGATGTAGGCTTAATGGCAAATGTGGATCCAGTTAAAATAGCAATAAAAACAAATGCTGTATACCCCAGAACAAGACAGTACAAGATGAGTGCAGAAGTAAAAGCAGGAGTCGCAATTGAAATTAACAGGTTGCTTGAAGCAGACATCATACAGGAAGTGATGAGCAGTCCCTGTAATTCGCCCATAATTGGCATTAAAAAGCCTAGTGGAAAGTACCGGGTAGTGCAGGACCTGCGCAAGGTAAACCAGATTGTTGTACCTTGCTGCCCCATTGTGCCTAACCCCGCAGTGATACTATATCAGATTCCTTGGAATGCAGAATGGTTCACTGTCATTGACTTGTGCCATGCATTCTTTTCCATCCCATTGCATCCAGAAAGCAAGTTCCTTTTTAGTTTTGAATTTGACAGCCACGTCTATGTCTGGAATCGTGTCCCTCAAGGGTACACTGAAAGTCCATCGATCTTCAACCAGATCCTAAAGAAATGCCTTGAATCTCTAGTACTGCCAAGAGAGTCCGTATTGGTACAATACATAGACGACCTTTTAGTGGCTTCAAAAACTCAAACTGACTGTGTCACGGACACCATTGCCTTACTGAATCACCTAGGAAAGGGAGGACACAAAGTATCACCAGACAAACTACAGTTCTGTAAAAACTCAGTGAAATATCTGGGGCACCAGATAGAGAAAGGGATCCGGAAAGTCACTACAGAAAGGATCAAGATTATTAAAACAATGGACCTACCCCGAACTCAGAAAGAGGTAAGAATGTTCCTAGGAGTTGTGGGGTACTGCAGGCAATGGATTGTAGGATTCGCAGCTCTAGCAAAACCTTTGATAAAAATGACCAAGAAAGGAGTGGAAGACCCAGTCAGTTGGGACAGTGAAAGCATGTCCGCTTGGGTAAAATTGCGAAATTGCCTATGTACCGCTCCTGCATTAGGTATGCCAGACTATTCCAAGAACTTCGAACTGTTCTGTGACACCAGAGACAATTGTGCTCTCTGAGTCCTGACTCAGGAGCATGGACTGGTCAGGCGTCCCGTGGCCTACTTTTCGGCCACATTAGATCCAGTGGCTGCTGGATTACCCGGATGTCTGAAAGCAGTAGCTGCTACTTGCGTCAGCCTAGAACAGAGTGAGAATATTGTCATGGGACATCCTGTCACTGTATATGTTCCACATTCTGTTGTAATTTTACTGACAAGAACCAAGACCCAGTACCTCACACCTAGTCGGCTGACTAAGTATGAGAGAATTTTAATTGGAGCTGAAAATGTAATTATTTCCTGGTGCAATGTCCTAAACCCTGCAACACTGTTACCCGTTCCTCTGGAGGTAGAAGCAGAGGATGAAATGGAGCATAACTGCATCGACTTAACAGAGTTTAGCACCAAGCCCCGTCCTGACATCAGAGAAATAGCTTTACTTGATGGGGATCTTACAATCTTTGTGGATGGCTCGTGTTTAAGACATGAGAATGGAGGGTTGTGTGCTGCCTATGCCGTAGTCACATTGATGAACACCCTAGAAGCATCTTACCTATGCGAAGTGAAATCTGCGCAAGTAGCAGAACTCATCGCGTTAACAAGAGCATGTAAGAGGGGTAAAAACAAAAGGATAACTGTATATACCGACAGCCAGTACTGTTATGGGGTTGTTCATGACTTCGGCCAACTATGGTTGCAAAGAGAATTCATGACTTCCTCAGGTACCCCTATCAGAAATGGAAAGGTGGTACAAGACTTACTGGAAGCTATTCAATTGCCCAAAGAATTGGCTGTGGTCAAGTGTGCGGCTCACAAATCCGGAAATGATGATGTGACAGCCGGAAACAGATACGCTGACCAAATCGCCCAGTTTTGTGCCCGACACCAAATGTCCCTCCAAATTGGGTTATGGGGTGGAGGAAACAGCTGCCAACTGATGTTGTTTGAAAATGTGTCAACATGGGAAGAATTGAGAGACTTACAACAGGCAACAGACAGGGAAGAAAAAGGCAGATGGAGGGCGAATGAATGCAGAATAAGGAATGATGGTGTGGTGGTGAACTCAACTGGAGTGCCTGTACTGCCCGACAGCCTAGTAGTTCCCATGGTCAGAATGATACATGAACCAACACATATGGGAAGGGACGCAATGTGTCGTGTGTTTGACAAAGTGTTCTATAATTCAAAATTCAGGAACCAGGCGGAAAGGCTTTGTCAGAGGTGCCTAGTGTGTCAGCAATTCAATGCAGGAAAGAGGACTGTAGTAGAACAGAGTACCATTGGAAAGGCAGTGGGCCCCTTTGTCAGGATGCAGGCGGACTTTATAACAATGCCCAGGTGCAAGGGATACAGGTATGTCCTGGTCATAGTTTGCCTGTTTTCCAGGTGGGTGGAGGCCTACCCAGCAAAGAAAAATGATGCCCTAACTGTAGCTAAACTATTGCTCAGGGAGTTGATACCTAGGTATGGAATTCCTGAGACGATTGAAACAGACCAAGGTGGGCATTTTGCCAACGATGTCTTAGACGAACTCTGTACGGCATTTAAGATGGAGCAAAGGCTGCACTGTGCATACCGTCCAGAGGCTTCTGGAATAGTTGAGCAGATAAATGGTACGATCAAGTCCAGACTGGCGAAGATGTGCGATTCCACCAAAATGAACTGGATAGAAGCTTTGCCCCTTGTGCTGATGAGCTTGAGAAGTATTCTGAATCGAAAAACAGGCTTGAGCCCCCATGAAGTGCTAATGGGGAGAGTGATGCGACAGGCATGGGTGCCTGGACACAAACTGCTAAGTATTTCTGATGATTTGGTGCTAGAATACTGCAAGCAGCTGGGTGACCAAGTGCGTTCTATCTCTCACCAGATTGGAGAGACAGCTGACGACTGGCCCAAGACTCCAGCACATAAACTGCAACCAGGTGATTGGGTGGTGCTAAAGAAACACACCCGGAAGAGTTGCCTTGGACCAAAGTGGGGAAAGCCAAGACAAGTGATCCTTGTCACTACGACCGCTGTAAAGTGTGCTGGTGTACCGAAGTGGATCCATGCCAGCCACACGAAGCGGGTAACTGGAGAAAACGCGACTGAAGCTGAAGGCAGCCCAGCTGAGGAGACTCCCGAAAAGGGTCCGGATCTCACTGACATCGAACTGCCGAGCACAAGTCGAGACGTTGATTGGTTCCCTGCCGACGACCTGGTTATTGATCCAATACAAACCCGAAAATATTCCTACCTAGACAGTGAGTGGGATAGTCCAGGTGAGACAGAACTAGAGGACGAAGGTCAGGTCATCGAGACTCACATCATACCTGATCAGGAAATAGGCCAAGTAGGGACAGATCAAGTCGCTGACACTCCTCCTGAAACTCCAGAATCTGGAAAGGGACAGATAGTGATAAAAGCTGAAGTTCATGCGGAAGAAAATCAAGGGATCGAAGTGCATGAACCGAAACAGATAGAAATAGAAGAACGTGTTCAGGAAGTAGAAACCATATCACCTAAAAATAACGAACAGATACACATTCAACCTGAACAAGGCCAGTTTAGGGACCAGGCAGAAGAAATAGATGAAAGACCTGGGACTAGTCAGACAGGAAGGGAAATAGACACTGGCAAGACCAAAGTGCCACAACGAAGTGAAGGCAAAAGAGTGCACGAGGAAGGCCAAGTTTCCTCGACCACCGAAGGCCACAGAAGCAGGGGTGCACCCCGATATGTTAAAAGACTGAGACTCTGAATAAAAACAGTTGAAGAAAAACTAAAAGACCGAAAAAGGGCTGAAAGTGAAAGGAAAGCAGCCCGAGGAAAGTCTCTCAGAAAAAGCAACAGAGTAAAGAAACAAAACAGGCTGTATAGAAGCCCTGAATGGACATACTTGGTGTTGGAAGAAATTGATGAACCCAACCACAGTGGCAAAAGTGACGAAGAATCCATTGCTGATCAGAGTTCTGACGAAGACCCTCCTTGAAACAAACACGAGTGAGCCTTGGGTGTAAAAAAAAAATGACAAAGAGGGGTTGCAAAAGCCACCTGTAAGCTAAAAATGTCTGATTAAAGTGTCAATGGAAGATCCAGATTTAGTTGTTGCAAAACCTGCTGTAAAATATGCTTATGTAGTATAGCTATGTTGATAGTGATATGGATAGGACTAACAGTCTTTATTCCTTTTATGATAAGTAAAGATCCTAACTTGTCCCCTACTGAACCTGAGACGCTAGACACTAACGTTGTACAGACTGAAGAAACACCACGAAGTTTAGAAAAACGTGACAATGCAGTTAGTCTGAGACACACACGCCCTAAATTAGAAGCATCAGATGAGGGTGGACTACATTTTCACAAAATGAGAAACAAGACACATTTGAATGTTTTTGCTAACCTTTTAGTGCATTATGTAGAAGCTATGGAAATAGAAGATTGTTATGTCTGCATGAAGCTACCCACTTCAGTGGCTGAAGGCGTGACATACCACCATTTACCCTTAACCTATGGAATTTCCTGTAGTATATTAGCAAGCTTATTCTATAGAAGCACTTTACAGTACTATTATTCAAATGCTGATGTAATCTTTTCTGAACTTCCCATTAGAGGACACCTGAACCTTGTACATGTCAGATGCGAGGTAACCCGGTATATGGGAGAATATTTCTTGACTATAGGTGACATAGACTTAAATGTAGCAAGACAAGCTAATCTGACCTGTTCCTTGCAAGAGCAGGAAAAGATGTTTATAAAAATGGCAGACAGAAGGAGGGAAAAGTTTCAGAAAAAGGCAAATGACGAAAAAGATAGAGTCCCTAAGTGGGCAGAACATATGGATAACACCTCGCAAGGCGAAGCTAATCCTGCTATGTTGCTGGATTTTGAACGGAAAGGAAAACTTTGTCTTCATAGAGAAAGGACAGAATATTATAACAATGTATTCATCGGTTCCAGCGAGTGTGAACATAATTACAAGGTAATTGGAGGTTGGGGTTTCAAAAATGGGTCAGAACCTGTGTTTCCCGGAATTTATTATATATGTGGGAACAAGGCTTATTTCAAATTGCCGGATCACTGGTATGGAAGCTGCTACTTTGGCATTGTTTTCCCGAAAATATACCATGTGAATAATGCTGCTGGAAGCAATGAAGAAAGTAATGGCTTAGCGCGTAGAAAACGTGAAAGCGTAGGCGAAATTATAGGTGATATCTTTAGTGCACTGATACCTGGAATGGGTGTAGTTCTGAATACTCACAGAATCTGCAAACTGTCTACAGTAGTGGATCGGTTATCCACTGACACTGTTGCTGGATTCCTGCTGGTCAATACTGAAATGGTTGCGATCAGATCTATGGTTTTACAAAATCGCCTTGCTCTTGATACCTTATTGGCAAAAGAGGGCGGAGTCTGTAGAATGCTGAAGGCGCAACATTGTTGCACCTACATACCTGACAAAAGTATCGAACTTAAGAGATATGTAAGAAACATAACTAATTTGGAAAAAGAACTCAAACCATTGGAGGTTGACAGTGCCTGGACGAGGCTGACTGGAAGTCTCTCCTCTATAGGTAGTTGGTTTTCTAACCTAGGTAAAAATCTTCTATGGAAAATACTGATGCCAATAGCTGGAATAGGTGTGGTTGCACTGATTATATTCATTTGCTGTAAATGTCAAAAATGTAAAAAGTACACTGTGAATAAGAGAGGAGTGAAGAGAAATATTGATGAGTTAGAATTAGAAGAATTGAGGAATAAAATCTATAAAAAGGCTAAAAATCACCACTCTCATAGAAAAGCTGAAAGAAAGCTCAACAATAAATTTGTTGAGATAGAGATGAATGATATGGAAGAATGAAGTTGGCATCTGTTTCCTTTATAGTGATGATAGTAAATATCATCAAAGAGGGGATTCATGGAGCAAGGATTCGCACGTAAAGCGGCTTGCTATGATTCAAGAACCTCGCCTAACTTGTAATCATACTAATTCAACCTGTCCGTCATTTATTTAGCATTTTCCCCAACACGCGGGTGTCCCCAGGAGGCTTGCCTGTGTGCCTTTTCATCCTAACAATGCTTGCACTACGGAAATGGCTGCTTCGCAGAAAACCTGTCTGCGCATGCGTCGGTCATACCCATGTGATGTGACGCACTCGCATTTTGGAGGGATTTTGTGCACATGCGCATTATTGCAAACATGGCCGCTTATCTCTCACCATGCTCTCTGCTTGCCACCGCTGCTTCTGCTTATCTGTCTTTTTGCACTAAACTTTAATGCTATAGATATTATAAAGTAAGGGGTGCAGTGAAGTCTATAACAGTATACAGTGTAATCAATTTTTCGTATGGTTCTAATTTGTTTTCACTTGCTTCGGATGTTTGAGCCTTTGTTTGCGGGTGAGGCCTCCACTGGAGCTGATGAGGACTCTCTCTGGGGTATTCCTGAGTTACAATTGAAGCCAGTTACTCGCTGGTCTGAGGACATAATAGCCATCAATGCAATGTGTCTTTAAAAAGGTCTGAGAGCTATGAATGGAAGAACAATGAGGGATAAAAGTGGCTCTGTGACTTTTGATAATGGGAGGCACAAAAGCAGAATTGACTATGTAATCTGTAGTTTGCCTTTGTGGCCAACTCTCTGTGACATGGAGGTTGTCGTGAGACCAGAGAGTGACCACGACCCCTTATGTGTGACCCATAAATGGTGGTCTGCAGAGACAAATTCTACCTGTACGAATGATCTTGTTCCACCGCTGATCATCCCAGAGAACAATATGCGCAGGCTAAGATGGGATATTGTAGTTAACAATCAACAGGCTATTGATACTATCAATAACGAAACTGACCAAGCTATTTCAGCTATGGAATTAATTAGTGCCTCTTCTTCTGGCTTGGGGGACGTGGTTAAAATTCACGACACCCTATTCGCCAAGATCAAGGTGCACTTTTTAAAACCTGACAAGTGAAAGGGGGCTATGGTCCGCAAAGATGCAAGATGGTATAATACCGATTGTAGGAAGGCACGACTCGCCCTTGGTCATGCCATTAAGAGGAGAGACCCCGTATCTATCTGTCTCGCCAGAAAGGATTATAAAGCATGTATAGCAAAAGCCAAGAGAGAGTGGGATGAGCAACACTGGTGCAAATTGAAAAAGGCTAGTGACAGGAAGGATTCCAGAGTATTCTGGAACATTGTAAAATGGGGTACTGAGAGAGCTGAAGAGCCTCCAAATAATAATGTCTCACAAGAGGCCTGGGTAAAATTCTTTAGCTCACAATATACTCTTAACACCCTTGCTACAGATGAAGATAGTTTTATCATGAAGTTTTCCGAAGATAGCCTCTTCACTTACAAAGAGATTATGTCTGCTATTTGTGCAGTAAAAAGAGGGCGTGCTCCTGGTTTAGATGGAGTACCCGCTGACATCTTTTTAAACGATAGGGAACGCTGGTGCAAATATATTTATCTGCTTATTAATTCTATTGCTCAGGGAGCTGACGTCCCTGTTTTATGGAGAGGTGCAGTGATCATCCCCGTGTACAAAAAGGGGGACCGTGCTCAGCCATGTAACTACAGGCCTATTAGCCTCATTGACACTGTGCAAAAAATTGTCGGATGTGTGGTCGTTAATAGGCTCCTCGAATGGGCAGAAGATAACAACATCTTATCTCCCTTCCAAGCGGGTTTTAGAAAGGCAACAAGCACGGTCGACCAAGTGTTTCGTTTCCAATTGCTACAGTGGAAGACCGTGGTGCTAGGGGGGGCAGCCTGTATGCGGCATTCGTCGATTTGCGGGCTGCCTTCGACCTGGTTCCGCGGGCCAAACTGTGGCAAGTTTTGCATAGTTTGGGGGTCCCGAAGGAACTGCTAACCATGATATTGCGCCTCCACGAGTTTAATTTTGCTAAAATTCAATGGGGCAGCCACGGGATGGTCACAGCTGATTTCCCTGTTGAGCGAGGAGTTAGACAAGGGTGCTCAATGGCTCCTACCTTGTTTACTTTGTTCATAAACGGTGTCGTCTCCCGATTGGTACCTGCGTCAGTTGATGCTCCTTCTCTTTCAGGCCTAAAAATCCCCATATTAATGTTTGCGGATGACACGCTAATTTTATCTAAAACCCCTAGTGGTCTGCAGCGTGCTCTGTTTATTTTTGAGAATTTCTGTGGTGAGCACGGACTTGAGGGGAATACTACCAAAACTAAACTCATGATTTTTAAGCCGCATCGCAGCTTTAAGTCCAAAATCATGATGAGCGGTCGGCCTCCAGAGTTAGTCAACTCATTTACATATTTGGGTATCCAAATTGCTGATAACAACAGGTGGAGTCAGCACTTAAATATTGCTATATTGCGACATAAGCAAATAGCGGGCGCCATCAACTCAGAACATAGGAAGTCCCTAACTAAACCAGTTAAACCAGCCTTGTTAGTTTATGAAGCCAAGGCAATTGGGTCTGCACTTTACGGTGCAGAAATGTGGGGCTTTGAAAATCTTAATTGTTTGCAAGCCTCAGAAAACAAATTCCTACGGGCACTTACTGGTACACCTAAAAGCACTCCGTTGTTACCTCTCCGATACGACCTCGGCAGGAAACAAATCAAGGATCTGGCCAGATTACGCCCGATTTTGTACTGGCGTAGACTCTGGACTACTCCCGAGCTCTCACATTATGCCGCGGGTTTTGTGGATGTCATCAAGGCTGATGGCTTCCACAAAATTAGCTGGCTTAATTCACTGAAAGCTATATTATTTGAGCTTGGGCTGAGTTCTCTATGGCTGGACCCTGCTGGCGCATTATTCCCCTCCAAGCTTGTCCTAAAAAATATTTTGGGGGAAAATGTTGCTAACAAAACCTTAAGCACTTCTAGCACTGGGTCCATGTCTATGTAATTCCTTGAGGCCAAAATGTATCCAGCCTTGGAATCATATTGGGATACCATCTCAAAGCCAGGTGACAGGAGGCTCTTATTTCAACTGAGAGCTGGTGCACTCCCTACAAGAGCATTGACTGTTAAATGGGGTACAGGGGGAAGTGATATCTGCCCAGCTTGTGGGACGGGGAAGGAAACATTGGGCCACTTCTTGTTTTCTTTTAAGGTTTACTCTGTGCCAAGACACGTCTGGTTAGCACCTATGTGTAGGAACCTTGGGACAACATGCAGTTCTGTAGCTATGCGTATCATATGCACGAGCCCAGTTACTTGGTTTTTGATAGCCACAGCAAAATATGTTGGTTGGGCGTGGGCGATCAGACAGAGACTGCTAGTTAAATAACTATTCTCTGTCTGAAAAATTGGTCCCCATGAATTTGATATTACTGCTCTTTATCTATTAATGATTTCGTATTCAGACAGAGACTGCTAGTTAGATAACTATTCTCTGTCTGTAATATTTGTTTTTCTGAATTTTTATTACTGTTTTTAGATCACCAACGTTCTATATCTTTGAAAAACTTTTTACTAAATGTATTAATCCTTTTTAACCATTTATCAACTGTTGAAATGAAAAAATTATTTTTTAACTGAATGTATTTTTATAGATCCAATAGTGCTGTATCATTGTGATGACTGAAAAATTTAATTCACTTTTAAATTTCTGTATGTACTATGCTTTTATGAGTAATAACTCGAATAAAGCACTATTTGACTTTGACTTTGACACTCTATCATTTATGACTTATGTGTACGAGTTCGAGAAAGTGGCAGCCATTTTAAGATGGTCAAATAAACATAAAAACCGTGTTTGTGTTGGTGACGGCAGCCATCTTGAGTTGGTAAGTTTCTTTTTTTTAAAAACGCTCGTTAATTTTCTATTTACAAGAAACGCCAAACCTATTATTTCACGTTGTACAATTATTCCGATAATGATGAAAAGTCTCCGGTCTCTCAAGTTCCAACGCAATTATGTTATAGCGATGTATTTACGCGCTCAAAGAATGGCCGCCATTTTAGACTAGTCAAGACGACCAAAAGACTGGTTATAGTTACAGGATATTTGCTCAAGAAAGGTCGCCATTTTAGGATATTCAGGTGAATCATAAAAATCGAATATTTTCATCAGGTGATTCTCTTGAAACGAGAAATATTGAAGTTATAGAGCACAATATCAGATGAAGAAATGAAAAAAATAGTACTAACATTTTTATAGGAAATATAGTCCAATAGTATTCCAAAGAGATATTTTTAGAGGAAAAATTTCTTATTTTATAGAAACCACATAACAAGAAGGTAAGGAATTCATATTCACAATTAACCCAGTTTGTGTGTGCTGGGAGTAACAAGGGCCAAAGAGAGGGATTACTTATTATTTAGAAACCACATATCAAGACTGCAGAGAATATATATTCTTTATCATGTAAATATGTTTATATATATTTTTTTACATCTTTTAAATGTAGCACTGAAGAAGTCCGGTCACGGACGAAACGCGTTGGCTATTGGTTTTAATCTTCAACTGTGAATAAAAGAATTGCTTAAAGAAGAAATCTGACTTTGGATATTCTTGGGAGAACAATTGGAGTTTTTATGTGACTATATGCATAAAAGCATTTACACTGTATTATTTATTGTTGAGGTCTGCAGGGTCATCTTGTGCAATTGGACTTACATACCTTGCCTTCAGGTAATGGGGTTCCTCTGATAGGGGATTCTTGGCAGAACACACGCGCCCTTGACCCTAGGTTAGGTAACTCATAGTAGGAGTACACTTTCCTCAGTACTTATATGCCATCATATATACACCATTTTAGCACCATGGTGGAATTGTTTATTCCCTTCACCATCTTTATATGATGAATCACTTTCATCTGCTTCGCTCTATTGATCATTGCAGCGCATATATTTTATACATGATGGTTCAATAAATATTGAAACCCCCCCTTGTGTATTTCATGTATATTTCTCTGAGAGAACACGAGTGACTGAGCAAATATGATCTAGATCTGTTACCATGATTCCTGGTGGTATCATGGTTATCATGTTCTGAGGTTGCCGAAACCATTTGTCACCGTTCTAGGTTCACCAACGAACTCAAGAGCTCCAAGAAGAACTGCCGAGCCCTCGAGAAAGTCTGGAGACGGGAACCAACACCGGACAACATGACCACCCTCAAGCTTGCCACCCGGAAGCACCACCAACTGATCCGCGCCACCAAGAAAACTGCATACAAGGACCGGCTGGACAACAACGCACACAACTGCAAGGAACTCTTCAACATCGTGAAAGAGCTCTCCAACCCCAACGCCGGAAACAACGACATCACCCCATCGCAAGACCTCTGCAACTCCCTCGCCTCCTACTTCCACAACAAGATCGCGGACATACACAACAGCTTCAGCATTCAACCGACGCACGCCACGACCGCAGCAACGCCCCCCACCACCACCCTCCGCGCCTGGACTCTGATCAGCACCGAAGACACCGTCCGCATGATGAACTCCATCCACTCCGGATCTCCGACCGACCCCTGCCCTCACCACGTCTTCAACAAGGCCGACGCTGTCATCGCACCCCACCTGCGGGACATCATCAACACCTCCTTCGACACCGCCACCTTCCCGGAAAGCTGGAAGCACGCCGAACTCAGCGCTCTACTAAAGAAACCAACAGCGGACCCCACCGAACTCAAGAATTACCGCCCCATCTCGCTCCTCCCGTTTCCAGCCAAAGTCATCGAGAAGACCGTCAACAAACAGCTGGCCACCTTCCTCGAGATGAATGGATCCCTCGACCCCTCACAGTCTGGCTTCCGAGCCAACCACAGCACCGAGACCGCCCTCATCGCTGCCACCGATGACATCCGAGCCCTGATGGACAACGGAGAAACAGCGGCCCTCATCCTCCTAGACCTCTCCGCGGCATTCCACACTGTCTGCCACCGCACCCTAGTGCAGCGCCTCAGCAACGTCGGAATCCAGGAGAAGGCACTGGAATGGATCATCTCCTTCCTTGACGGAAGAACACAGAGAGTCCGTCTACCACCGTACAAGTCAGAGGCCACCGAAGTCATCTGCGGCGTCCCTCAAGGATCCTCGCTGAGCCCCACCCTCTTCAACGTCTACATGAGCCCCCTCGCGGCCATCGCACGCCAACACAACCTCAACATCATCTCCTACGCCGACGACACCCAGCTGATCCTCTCCCTGACCAACGACCCCGCCGCCGCCAGAGCCAACCTCCACGAAGGGATGAAAGATGTAGCCGAGAGGATGACGACCAGCCGCCTGAAACTGAACTCAGACAAGACGGAAGTCCTCATCCTGGGCTCCTCGCCCTCCACCTGGGACGACTCCCAGTGGCCCCCCGCCCTGGGCACCGCACCCAAACCGACAGACCACGCACGCAACCTGGGCTTCATCCTGGACTCCTCCCTCTCCATGACCAGACAAGTCAATGCCGTCTCCTCGTCGTGCTTCAACATCCTGCGCATGCTACGAAAGATCTTCCGGTGGATCCTCACGAGACCAGGAAGACGGTCACCCAGGCCCTCGTCACCAGCCGACTGGACTACGGCAACGCCCTCTATGCCGGAACCACCGCCAAGCTCCAGAAGAGACTCCAGCGGATCCAGAACACCTCAGCCAGACTCATCCTCGACATCCCACGAAACAGCCACATCTCCGGACATCTGAGAGACCTGCATTGGCTCCCCATCAACAAAAGAATCACCTTCCGTCTCCTCACCCACGCACACAAAGCCCTACACGATCAAGGCCCGAGCTACCTCAACAACCGCATCAACTTCTACGCTCCCAAACGCCACCCCCGATCAGCCAGTCACGCCCTCGCCGCCGTCCCCCGCATCCGAAGAACGACAACAGGAGGAAGGTCCTTCTCCTACCTGGCCGCCAAGACCTGGAACTCCCTCCCTCCCGACCTGCGCCTGACCCAAGACCACCTCTGGATCTCCGACCGACCCTTGCCCTCACCACGTCTTCAACAAGGCCAACGCCACCATCGCACTCCACCTGCGGGTCTCAAGGCGCTTAGGGGTGGGGGGGTCCGCTACTGCTTGAACAGCCAGGTCTTGAGCTGCTTCCTGAAGGCGAGGTGGTCCTGGGTCAGGCGGAGGTGGGTCGGGAGGGAGTTCCAAGTCTTGGCAGCGAGGTAGGAGAAGGACCTTCCCCCTGTGGTGGCTCTTGGGATACGGGGGACGGCGGCGAGGGCGTGGCTGGTCGATCGAAGCTGGCGTTTGGGAGCGTAGAAGTTGAGGCGGCTGTTGAGGTATCCTGGGCCTTGGTTGTGCAGGGCTTTGTGTGCATGGGTGAGGAGACGGAAGGTGATTCTCTTGTTGACCGGGAGCCAGTGCAGGTCTCTCAGGTGTCCGGAGATGTGGTTGCGACGGGGATGTCCAGGATGAGTCGTGCTGAGGCGTTCTGGATCCGCTGGAGTCTCTTCTGGAGTTTGGCGGTGGTTCCGGCGTAGAGGGAGTTGCCGTAGTCCAGTCGGCTGGTGACGAGGGCCTGGGTGACCATCTTCCTGGTCTCGGTGGGGATCCACCGGAAGATCTTGTGTAGCATGCGTAGGATGTTAAAGCACGATGAGGAGACGGCGTTGATTTGTCTGGTCATGGAGAGGGAGGAGTCAGGGATGAAGCCCAGGTTGCGTGCGTGGTCTGTTGGTTTGGGTGCGCTGCCTAGGGTGGGGGGCCACCAGGAGCCGTCCCAGTCGGAGGGTGAGGATCCCAGGATGAGGACTTCCGTCTTGTCCGAGTTCAGTTTCAGGCGGCTGTTCTTCATCCATTTGGCTACTTCTTTCATCCCTTCGTGTAGGTTGGCTCTGGCGGTGGTGGGGTCGTTGGTGAGGGAGAGGATCAGCTGGGTGTCGTCGGCGTAGGAGATGATGTTGAGGTTGTGCTGGCGTGCGATGGCTGCGAGGGGACTCATGTAGACGTTGAAGAGGGTTGGGCTGAGCGAGGAGCCTTGAGGAACGCCGCAGATGACTTCGGTGGCTTCTGATCTGAACAGGGGAAGGCGGACTCTCTGTGTCCTTCCGGCGAGAAAGGAGGTGATCCACTCCAGTGCCTTCTCCTGGATTCAGACGTTGCTGAGGCGCTGTACTAGGGTACGGTGGCAGACAGTGTCGAAGGCCGCGGAGAGGTCTAGGAGGATGAGGGCCGCTGTTTCTCCGTTGTCGAGCAGGGCTCGGATGTCATTGGTTGCTGCGATCAGGGCGGTCTTGGTGCTATGGTTGGCCCAGAAGCCAGATTGCGAGGGGTCGAGGGATCCGTTCGTCTCGAGGAAGGCGGCCAACTGCTTGTTGACGGTCTTCTAAATGACTTTTGCGGGGAACGGGAGCAGCGAGATGGGTCGGTAGTTCTTGAGGTCGGTGGGGTCAGCTGAAGGCTTCTTTAGAAGGGCGCTGAGTTCGGCGTGCTTCCAGCTCTCCGGGAAGGTAGCGGTGTTGAAGGAGGTGTTGATGATGTCCCGCAGGTGGAGTGCGATGGTGGCGTCGGCCTTGTTGAAGACGTGGTGAGGGCAAGGGTCGGTCGGAGATCCAGAGTGGATGGAGTTCAGCGTCCAGATGGTGTCTTCGGTGCTGATTGGGGTCCAGGCAGGGAGGGTGGTGGTGGGGGGCAGCGGTTCCGTCATGGCGTGCGTCGGTTGAGTGCTGAAGCTGTTGTGTATGTCCGCGATCTTGTTGTGGAAGTAGGAGGCGAGGCAGTTGCAGAGGTCTTGCGAAGGGGTGATGTCGTTGTTTCCGGCGTTGGGGTTGGAGAGCTCTTTAACGATGTTCCTCTACCTTGCCAATAGGACAACATATCCCCAGAGGGTGCATGGAATCAGTCTGGCACCAATCCCAGCAGAAATGTTACCCAACAAACTTGCAGTTCCTACTGGAAAGTAGAAACAATACGACAACTCCTCAACAGGCTGCCGAGATATTGCAAGAGGCTGCTGAGTGCAAAATGCTACTGACTCCACACAAGAGACCACTGACACCAAACAAGGCAAAATGTTGATCTCACCTTGGAAGAGGCCACCAACATTGCACTGCACACACTTGAAGCTGCTAACACCCACTGCGTGCAAGTCTGTTCCATCAGAGGACGTTTTATGCCAACGGAGTAAATTTTAATTCGACACTGTAAAACCTGCAATTCGCCTGACTCAAAATTGGGCAGTCAGACCATGGTGTAATGCAAAATTAAGAGCCCCCACACCCACCTGCAGAATGTGGTGAGGGTTCCCTACGACTCCTATTTCTCACAAGCATTCCTAAGCCTTGAGTGTCTGCGTGGAGGCCCAAGGAAACATGCAGGGGGGGGCGTTATGCTCCTGTAAATAGTATTTGAGAATGTGGACTTTCCCTTAAAAGTACAAACAATGAATCATGCTGAGCAGTGCCGCAGGGATAGGAACCTGGCAGGTGATGCTGTGCAAAAGTTTTAATTAAAGGTCCTGCCAAGAAGAGAGGGAAACTGAAAAAATGCAAGCGGAACTGGGAACCCAAGATGGAAAGAAGGCAAAAGAAATATTGCTGGTCATAGATAACTCTATTGATGACTTGAATAGGGTTCCCCTTTTGGATAGCACCAAGAGACCTTCTGGATGATTTGACACATGATTCTGCGTTTGCATCCATCACAGAGAAGAGTTTGATGCGGCTTGTAAAGGTGCGATGTCAGTAGTACAAGTGGGCCTGGCCCTCTGTTAGGAAAAGTTGAGAAAGCTTTTGGTGTTTGATGACTGGGCGTGAGGCTGGTAGACATGCCCATTGCCTGGTAGATACATAATTGATTCACTTCATTACCGCAATGATTTATTGGCTCTTGATAGAGTAACAGGTTGAAAGACCTTAAAGTCCACCCAGACCCTGCCCCGTGAACTAAGATAATTTTCTAACAAAAAACACCACCATTGCCTCATAACCTTGTACCTAAAGCTAACACAGCCAAGTCACTATCGCACTGTGTAGTTCACAGGCGGACCCACTAGAACGCCAACTTTATATTAATGCAACAAACATCAAAGTGATGGAAAGAATTCTTGATTAAGTAACAGCTAATGGACTGCCTGAAGCAGCATTCGTCATTCATTCCCCCCTCCCCCCCACCCATAGTGCCATTCCAGACAGCAGCCTTGACTGAGTTCCAATATGAACAGCCCAGACCCAATGGCCAGGGTATTTCCCCCTCTGGAGGGGAACCAAGCAGCACCAGACCAGCTTCAGTCTACTGGGTCTCATCAGTGAGGTCTACATTTCTCATCGTCTCCACTCCGTTGCGATGTATTTGGTGTATCTTTGGTTTATTTGTTTGAAGGTTCTTTCCAACATTGTTCTTGTTCCCCCTGCTTTCACTGTAAATCATGTGAGAATGGGCAGACAGCCAGCCAGGCATCTGTGTGGTTCATACTGTGATGCTTGCTGTGTGTGGAAGGGCCTTTTTAGTGATGTGATGGGTTACTCAGTATTTTGTGAAATGCAGGGTGGTGAGTTATGTGGTGTTAGTTGGGGTCAGGTTGGTGGGGTGAAGGGTGAGTGGTATTAGGAAGATGGCTCAGGGAGCAACCTGCCTACTACTGAGAAATGCACTGTTTTGGAGGTCATGGTTTGGAGGTAACTCTCTCAATGATACACACCTGGCCCAATAACAACCACCCAAAATTAAACTCCAATACACCCGAACTCCTCCTCATCTAGCCTAAAAAAATCCCTGCTCAATCCATACCTGGCTCTGCAGTTTAAATGCACTAAACTATGACCTATCTACATCTAACTCTGTCAAATCTCTTGGGATGACTCGCGACATAAAACCTGACTATGGAAGAACATATCAAAGTCTCTGCAAAAAGTGCATTCTACACCTTAAAAGACATAAAAAATATCAAACCATTCATCCCCTCTAAAGACTTGAAGACTGTAATTCAATCCCATGTCCTACACAAGCTGGACTACAGTGACCCAGGCACCCCGAAAATCCACCTTCTGCCAATGAACTCCACATTCAACACAGTGGCTAGGCATCTCTGGAGAGAGGTGATTCGACTGCATCAATCCCACTCTCAAGAAACTCAACTGGTTACTGATTGAAGTGGGGAGCATATTCAAAACAGCCTACATAACGCACAAAGCTCTGTACTCTGGAAATCCTACCTACCTCCTACCTACCTTGCAAAAAAACTAACAAAAGCGGGCCAAAAAGACGTCAATGAACCTCCAAAATTCTTCTCCTCTTCCCTCCCAATTTTAAAGGAACCAAATCCCAAACTCCATCCTTCTCGGGAAACTCCAGAGAATTTGGAATACCCCCCGCCCCCTAGCGAACTGTGTGAGACCAATCCTTCCTTCTCTTCTGTAAAAACTTAAAACTATCTCTTCTCAATAAATTCCTAAACACATCCACCTAAATGACCTTGCTTGACTTACTAAATACTGCATCTAACAAACTCGCTGCTCACTCTGACCTCTATCCTAACCCCCACTCTTGATACTCCACCCCACCATATACTGTATCACTATATGTGCCCCACTTGTATCTATCGCCTGTAAACCTGCCCTGTTTACCTGCTTCCTGCCATGTATTGTATGCCTAACCCTCCCACTTCATCTATGCCACCTGTAAATGATGCAAACGATGCACATGTAACTTTTTTTTTTGTCCTCATTCGCCACCAATCCCACTTCAAATTCCACCCTAGGTGTCTGTTCTCACTCTCAAGAAACTGAGGAATATAGGCTGTTGAAAGTGGCGCCCTCCTACTCGTACCAGAAACACCTTACGGATCAATGAAGAAACCACAGAGATACATCTTCTGCCAAGCTCAAAGAGCTAAATGACTTTCGCTGATAGACCACCATGATACCTGGCAATACACGACTTAGCCCGAAGAGTATTAACGGCATAATCATGGAACTCCTGGGGGGAAAAAAATCCACGATTTTACTTCGTCATCTCAGAACCCCATCTAAGTTGCAAAGGATTCCAAAATGCCTTGTTCTTGCTACTTCCCTGTCTGGCCAGGTCCAATTTAGAAACTGCCAAGACTGAAGATTGCCACTCTGAAAAGGTGGTAGGACTTGATTCCATCCATTTGTTACAGATTTGCCTCCAGGCTAGTAGGAGAGAATAGAAAAGCAGAACTCCATCAAGGCCAGTAACTTTTGCTGCAAGGCCAAATATTATTATGGAGGCAGCACCAAAATAAAAGTAAATTCCAGAAGCAATGAGTCATGTAAAAAATATATTTTTCTTTATTGATTTTTTCTTTTTGAAGGTGCACAAGACAGCCAACGCGTTTCGCTCCCCAAACTTGGGAGCTTCGTCAGGGCAAGGTCAAGTGATCCATACTATTGCCTTTTGACTGTCATTTACCTCGGCCCCCGTGACGCTCATTGGACTAACAAGTGGAGAACTTAGTTATTTCTTCCTTTGCTTCTCTGAGTAATATCCTTGTTCATCTGGATTCCACTCGAATCAACATACTGATTTTGCGCCTATCAAGCCATATTATTTTGACTCAAAAACCCACACAGGTTTCAGATCACTTGACCTTGCCCTGACGAAGCTCCCAAGTTTGGGGAGCGAAACGCGTTGGCTGTCTTGTGCACCTTCAAAAAGAAAAATATATTTTTTACATGACTCGTTGCTTCTGGAATTTACTTTGATTTTGGTGCTGCCTCCACGTGTCTTTGAACCTTTCTCTGGAAATCCAGTGGGACCCAACCACAGCAGGTCTCGGAGGTTGAACAGCACAAGAGACTTAAGATTAAATGGGATTTTGAAGTTTGAGGTGCTTTCTTTGTTGGTCCGCTGTGGAGAATTGTTTCTCCAAATATTATTATGGGTAGATCTATGTTGATATTGAAGCCCAAAACACTTGTCAAGAAGTCTCCGACCTCCCCCCACACATGTAACTCTTGTAAAGACTTATTCTATTGTCATAGCTCCTGTAATCGAAGTATATGGAATTCTTCTAAAGCGCTCTGATGCCCTTGGGTCTAGTTTGCGCCATAAAAACTCATAAATAAATGAATAACTACATAAATAAATAATGAATTTGCATCCTAGCCAGGCATACTCAGTGATTTATCTTCGGAATTTAGTAAATTCAGTACCATGCATAAAAAAAGTTATGATTTTCCCATTTACAAAGACACGGAGTAGCACAGTGCTTCCCAAACTTTGTAGAATTGCAACCCAATTTTTAGACAGACAATCTTTTGTGCCCTGCCTAACTTTAAGGGATATTAGGCGGGCACATGTTTAATGCAAGTAGAACATTGTGTGGTAGCGCACTGTTGTTTAGAGGTAACACATTTTCCACTGAAATGGCCACTAATTTGCACATACATATAGTTTCACAGATTTGATTTGATTTGGGGTTTTATAGAGCACTCTTATGCCCAGAGGCGTCTTGGCGCTATCCTGTAATCAAGGTGGAGCGCACGTACTTGCTGTAGAGACATGTTTAAACAAGCATTTGCAATGCAATAGGTCTCGCATTAGGAAAGTTTGAGCTATTGGTCTTGTAAATGACAATTTTTTTTATTTATGTGTTTTTGAAAATAGCTAAATTAATAGCTTTGTCATTTACAATGCCAATAGTTATAACATTCGCAAATGTGACACCTATAGCATTTGTATGCAACATGGTTTGTATTTACGTGACTTGGATGTATTGATATTACAAATAACAATGGCTTTTATTTTTTTTAAATAATACTTAAATAAAAGTGATTGTAATTTATAATGGCAATAGCTTAAACATTTGTAAATAACTTTTAAGATTATGTTCAGTGTATTTTATTGTGACGAAAATCCAAGAACAGAAGTGAAATATTAACATCTTTTTGTGACATTTGTAATAAAGCTTGAAACATTGAGAGAACATATTTGAATCAGTGATGCTGTGGTGGCTGCGCTGAGTGATGCTGTGGTGGCTGCGCTGAGTGATGCTGTGGTGGCTGCGCTGAGTGATGATGTGGTGGCTGCGCTTAGTGGTGCTGTGGTGGCTTCGCTGAGTGGTGCTGTGGTGGCTGCGCTGAGTGGTGCTGTGGTGGCTGTGCTGAGTGGTGTTGTGGTGGCTGCGCTGAGTGGTACTGTGGTGGCTGCGCTGAGTGGTGCTGTGGTGGCTGCGCTGAGTGGTGCTGTGGTGGTGCTGAGTGATAATGTGGTGGTGCAGAGGGCAGAAAGGCACAACAAGACCTATTGCATTGCAAATGCTTGTTCTGCTTTAGTCAGGGTGAGTGAGATGTGAGAAAAGCAGCTTGGAGCTAAGAAACACCTCTCAGTCGAGTTTGTGTGTGGGAGGGGAAGTCTTTGAGAGAGAAGCCCAGAGCAAGCGACTCAGCCTGGCCTGCGCCCTTAGAACAGTGAGCAGCAGGTTACAAAATAAAGGCTGAGACTGAAACCAGATATTATTTACTTGTCAGCCCCTGTCTAACTTTACTCATGCACCAGCGCTTAGCACATGACCTGCGACTTATATTTTACTTTGGAGAACTCAAGCAATTATCAAATTCTATTTGGAATATGGCACGACAAAATAATTACTTGCAGATGCGGGCCACTCCTTTCATACTAAACAACCAGTATATGCTACGATCTTTAGGTCAGGAGTGCAACTTCTGGTAGAAAACACTTTTCTTTCATGCGTGTAAATGAAATGTTATTATACTCGGTAATAATAATACGTTATTCATAGCACTTAGGAATTGCAGACATGCAGCCTAATGTGCTTTACAATACCACTATATACAAAACAAGTTCATATTATAACTGCGGAGAGTGCATTTATCATCTGTTAACATCCTCGAAATTGTGAATTTCACTTCTGAGTTCCGCATGAAGCTGAAGCCCTGGCTCTTCGTGGAAGCACATAGGGGACCTCACACCTACACACCTTTCCAAGCGCTTGGATACCCTCGCGAGTGATTAGTGCGCTATACAAATCAACATAACATTACATACCTTGTATTATAAAAGGCATCCAGAAGAGCTTACAATGCCATAGTCAAAGAGAGTAATTTCAGCTGCAAAATGACACTTGTGACATCACAGCATATTATGCATTTTTGCCCTTAGTTCTATCAGCCAAACGAAAATGATTGTACATGCATTTTAATGGCGGCGTGAGGCTGTAGGAATCAAAAGCTGTAAATATCTGTAATGGCTTTCAGGAGATTAGCTCTGGCTGTGAGCATCATGTCTGCAGGAAGTGTGTGTGTTCACAGTTTAACACACAGTAGCCTGTCGCCAGTTATCTCCTCAGCACGTGCTGCTTTTGTTGACAACTTGCCACGGACCGTCATTTAAATCCAGTTCATTGAATCGCACCCGATGGAAGGATGCTGTGGTGTGAACTCCTCAGAACAGGAGGAGGAAACAAGTGTGAAGCAAGGTGCCTTCATTAGTAGCGCGTCTCGAGGGAGGGTGGAGGGGCTATTAACCGTTTACTGGCAGAATCTGAGAGACCAGGCAAAGTATATGGGTAGTTTAGGCAGCTCATGGCATCTATATACCTGGTTAAAAACACACACACAATTTCCGAAATTCACACAAATGATTCCTCCTACATTTGGAATACATTTCATTTTTTTAATTTTTTTTTGTAAATTACCTTTGTTTCCAGGAGCTCGCTTGGACTTTCACAGTCCTATGAGAACTTGTGAAAACTTAAAAAACAAGATACCAGCCGCAAATGCTCAGTTGAGTGTTAGCTCATGGGCAACTGAAACCACTGAAGGAAGTAAGCCAACAACACGCAACTCCCACTTGCATGCACATCTCCTGCCCTTGTAGTGATCGGGAGGGTGCCACCGCGGCGACCCGGAAGCTCTTGGCCGGCCGGCCAATGCGCTCACGGCCGACCGGAAGTCCCGCCTCCCGAGGTCCGTGTGAAGGCATGCCAGCGCATGGAGCGCCCTGCCGGTCCGGGGTAGCCCGGGTCCCCAGGAGGGGGCCGGGGAGAAGGAGGGGTGTGGCGCCTGTTGCGGGGCTCCTCTGACCTGAGGGAGCCCCGAGTCAGAAGAGGAGATGCGCCGCGCCGTGAGGAGCGGAGCGCGAGAGGAGCCCCGCCGGAAGAGCGCAGTCGGTGTGTGGGGCCCAGGGCTGATGTGAAGTCCGTGCGTGCCTGTGTGTATGCCTGTGGGGGAGGGAAGGGGAGGGGAGGGGGGAGTGTGTGCGCGCGTGTGTGCGTGTGTGCTCGAGGGAATGTGTGTGCGCATGCGTGACTGTGTGTGATTGAGAGAGAATGCGAGGCAGGGGATAGTGTGCCGTGTGCCTGTATGTGTGCCGTGTGCCTGCGTGTGCATGCGCGCGCCTGTGTGTGTGTGTGCGTGCGTGCATGCAGAGGGGTGGGGGCTGCCTGTGTCTGTGTGTGAGCAAGGGCTTTGCTCCGCGCAAGCGCAGCTCAGACGCGCGCTCTCGAGGTGAAATCTGACATTGTCAAAGCGTGCCTCTGATAGCTGTCCACATTCCTAAATATGGGCCACAATAGGTCTGAAGCAGACACCTTCAATGCTCACGCATTGAGGGTAGGTCTGCTCGACCTAAAAATAATTCTAAAGATAAAGAGAATATGGGCAGCTTTTAAATCTGGAGGCAAATTATTCCATTGTAGTGCAGTGCTCCTAATAAAGCTTCTGCCTCCCCAAGAAACCAGATTATGAGGGGGGACCACTACATGTGTTTCAGAGCTGGATCAAAGCGGTCTGCTAGGAGTGTACCATCTGAAGTTCTTTTTCAAGTAGTCAGGGCCTGCTCCTGCTAAGGCTTTAAAAGCTATGCAAAGTTATTTTAAGATGGTTCGCTTCTTTATAGGGAGCCAATTAAGCGTATTCAGGGCTTGGGTTGCAGATGCAATTTGGGTATGTTTAAGAGCATTCAAGCTACCACGTTTTGCACAGTATTTGGACATCAACTTGATTTGCAGATTTAGATAAAACTGATAAAACTATATTGCACACAAATGGTGTGTGGAAATCGGGTTTCAGTGAGCATTTTTCACTAGCGCATCACCAAGTAAAGTATCTTGATTTGTTTTGATTCTATTAAAATCTTTGTTTCCATCACACTTCAGAATGACAAAACATGTCCTTTATTTTGGCTATCCTAGGTGCTGAATGAGTACAGTTCATTCAGAGGTATTCACATTAGGTGTGCTACAAAAAATTACATCAGACTGCCTTTTCTTTCATGCTCCCTGTACTCAAGCAAGATTATCACATAATTCACTTACTTTGCCTACTGGAACCTAAAAGTGAAATGAGTGTGTAAACACCAATCCCCATTTTTTTAAAATAAGCAGCAATTTGTCAGAAGACACCTTCACACCAATCGTCCTGAGCGAAGTATAATGTTAGTGGTCAACTACGTCAAGTACCATTTGTTTTAATCTTAATTCAACAAAGGAGTTTTAATATTTTACTGTTTGTAATATAGTACAACTACAACTTTGCAAACACTCTATCCATACTAATATAATAAAGAGAGAGGCCAAACCTTTGAGGCGGGTAATCTCAGGAAACACAGCACCAATCACAACACCCAATACAGCGTTGGAAAGGGCAGTAGCAGCAGAAGGACATGGGCTATGCAGACACCCACCATATACATTTAAAAGGCTGAAGAATCGTGCCATCAAAGTAGTTGTGGGCGTGTCTGCGTTGTGCTGTGGGCGTGTGCTGGGGGCGTGACAAACACTGGGGGCTTGTGGTACATTCCACCCTTCATGCCATGTCTCATATCGTGTGCTGTGGGTGGGTGCTGGGGGTGTGGGCGTGTGCGGGGCGCAGGATTACGGAAAAAAAGCTAGTGTTGTGCCCAATATTTCATTGTTTTTTCTTCCCAGGTTCTGTACATTCCAGCTCCAGGTGTGGCTTGCCTCGCGCTTCCCTTAACACCCTAAAAACGAATTCCACCCTGCTCCCTTTAAATACCCCTGCGCCCCATAATCATAACACATCCTTGCTTCTTAAAATACCCCAACACCCTTAAACACTAACCCATCTTAACCCTATAAATATACCCTGTACCCCAAAACCCAAACCTAGCCCTGAAACCTATAAATACCCCTTTACCTCAAACCCCAAACCTACCCCTGAAACCCTAAAAATACTCCTGTACCCCAAAACCCAAACCTTGCCCTGAACCCTGAAAATACCCCTGTACCCCAAAACCCAAACTTACCCCTGAGCCCTAAAATACCCCTGTACCCCAAAACCCAAACCTAGCCCTGAACCCTTATAATACCCCTCTACCCCAAAACCCAAAACTACCCCTAAACCCGAAAAATACCCCTGTACCCCAAAACCCAAACCTAGCCCTGAACCCTAAAAATAACCCTGTGCCCCAAAACCCAAACCTACCCCTGAACCCTAAAATACCCCTGTACCCCAAAACCCAAACCTAGCCCTGAACCCTAAAAATACCCCTATACCCCAAAACCCATACCTATCCCTAAACCCTAAAACTACCCCTGTACCCCATAACCCAAAACTATATCTGAACCCTTAAAATGCCCAAACACCCCAAAACATATCTCAGTACCTCAAAACATATACCCCAATACCTATACTTACCTTATCCAAACATTTTAAAAAAGCATGCGTTTACCATTCATTCATTTACAACGAATTTCGTTGTAAACGTATGCGTGGTAAAAGCATATAAAATGTAATGCCATGCGTTATAATGGCATTGCAGAGTGATGGTACTTTCGTAATGAAAGTATGCGTAGTGATGGTATGCGGAAAGAAAGTTGCGGAATAATGGGTGTTTACCCTCCCCCCGGTAAGTACATTGGTGGCACGGCGGCCCACATCTCCAGCAACATACTCATATTTTTTCACCACCCATTTGAAAAATGCACAGGTCTCTCTCATTGATGGCCAGCACCGACATACACTTTTAGACACACCTCCCGCCACCAGTTCTAGAATTGCGAACTTTAGAGCTGGGGGAGCTACGTTCGAATCTCGGCATCAGCTCAACATCCTGTGATTCCAGGCAAATCGCTTTGTTTCCCCGTGCCTAACACAAATGAATGTGTTCTTCTGTAATGTAAATTGTGCTCATGCCATGTTGTCGAGTTCGCGCTATATAATATTGCAAGGAAAAATAAAGTAGGGAAACTCGAGTTCACACACTACTGAACGCGCACTCTTAAGTGCATCAGCAGTGCACTGTCAATCGGAGCGTTTCACAGGCCTGTCACAGATAAGAAATGCTATCAAAACGAAGTCCTACAAAACAATATACTACTGGCCGCCAGCAATTCATACCCGGACAACGTCGGGACGGGCTGCTAGTCTCCTTATATAGAGAGTAACACAGATTCAATAAAGATGACTGACCTTCGCGGTATATTGGTAGATGCTTTAGGCCCCGTATTGAGCAAAATACCTAAAGAAAGGAAGTCAGGAACATCTGAAAGGGCTAGCTACGGTAAACCATGGTATAGTAAAGACTGCCGAACTGCGAAGTATGACTTAATTAAAGCCATCCAGGGAAATGATATAGCAAACACGAGGGAAAAAAGGCACACCTATAATCAGACACTAGAAACCGCGAAGAGAGATTGGGATGAGGAGATATGGGCAGACCTAATACGTGCGGCTAAGGCTAAGGACCAGGTAGGATTCTGGAATTTGATATCCAAAGGCAACAGGTCAGGTAGAGTACAGAGAGATCTCTTTTTAGACGAGGACACCTGGGTAAACCATTTCTCCGCACTTTATACTGAATCGAATGGAGACAGATTTGTAATGACGGAGGACATGATTGTAATAGCAAAGGCAGCCAATTTACATTTCACATTAAAAGAAACAAATCAAGTTTTAGAAACAGTAAAATCTGGTAAAGCACCAGGACTGGATAAAATTCCCGGTGATCTTCTAAAACATGATTTGACCATCTGGGCTCCTTATATAAACTCACTTTGTAACGCGATAGCAAACTTTGACCCGATACCAAATACATGGAAGGGGGCAGAGATAGTCACTGTTTTTAAAAAGGGAAACAGACTTTACCCGGCGAATTATCGCCCAATTAGTCTGATAGACATTCCACAGAAAGTATTTGCGAGGCACATATTGTCTCATTTGTTGTCTTGGATAGAACAGGTTGATCTGCTAACAAAATTCCAAGCAGGGTTTAGAAAGAAGATCAGTACCATCGACCAAGTCTTCAGATTTTTATGCCTCTGCTGGAAATATATAACGCTAAGGCAAGGTACTTTATATGTAGCATTCGTGGACCTAAGAGCTGCGTTCGATTTAGTTCCCAGGACCAGTCTTTGGGGCCATTTGAGGAACTTAGGGATACCAATCGAACTGCTAGTCCAGATAATTAGATTGCATGAAGGTAATTATGCAAAAGTGAGATGGGGACCGAGGAGAGAACTTACAAGAGAAAAACCTGTGAAGCGAGGAGTGCGACAAGGTTGCGTGTTGGCACCAACCCTGTTTACCTTATATGTAAATGATATTCCCTCTTTCCTGGTGGGATGTAAGAACGATTCACCCAAGTTAGAGGGGGAAGTGATACCTGCACTACTCTTCGCAGATGACACCATTCTAATTTCACAAACCCCCAGCGGCCTCCAAAACTTGCTAAACTCCTTCCATTTGTACTGTACCAAAAAGGGACTTGAGATCAACCCTACTAAGACAAAATATATGTCCATTAACTCAAGTAAAACTTTTAAAAAGAAATTAAAGTTACAAGGCGAAAGACCAGAGTATGTAAGCAGCTTTAACTATTTAGGAATTAAACTGGACTCCAAACTGTCCTGGAAACCACAATTGGAAAAAAACAGATTAGTTCTGCTCCAAAACTGTACTCCCATCATAAAGAAACACAGTCTGAGGGACTATTTTTTTTTTTTTTTTTTTAATTTTTGAAAACCTTTATTGGTGCATCCAAAGAAGTACAAATAGTGGCCTACAACCCTCAGGCCGGCCACAAACACTATTAAGCACATGGCGCATACAGTACAGTGACGCAATAGCACAGCAGGTTCAAATAGCAAGCATTTAGCAGTTACACTGTAGGGCACGTGCTATTACGCCGCAGGAGTAATGAAGGTTAATTTTAAATTTTCGTAGCAACTAGTAATGACCAACTATTCAGTTTCAATAAAGGTAAATTATAGGCAAAAGAATAAACAGGGTCCATGTAGACGTGAAATAGCAATAGCGACAGAGGCATACGCAGCCCAGCTACTCAGATGGAAAACCCCCTACAGGCGGTATGGCGGCCAGGATGTACGCAGCAAGGATATTAGACCTAAGGCCCCAACGGTGATCTACCGCCATCCGCCCAACAGTAACATCGACACGAATCCCAGATAGAAAAAGAGAGTTAAATTAAAAAGAAGAAAAACAAGGCACCATAGGAACAAAAAGAAACAAAGACCCCGCCCTCAACCCCCACCCTACACGCATGCGAAGGCTACGGCCTACCCCCCCCAGCAGCGCGTCTGTCGCCCCATAAACCCGAAATATAGAGTAGAGAGTAAGATAAGAAGGAAAGAAAAAGTATAATATCACATGAGAAATAGGGAGCAAGAAAAGAGAAATCTAATCTAAAACTCCCACAAAATAACTAACCCCGGAGGAGGGCCACAATTTCTGAGTCCCGGACTTCACCACCCGTACAGGACCTACACCACATCCACTATGTCAGAGCGAGTAAAAAGTAGTAGCCACAAATGGGAGGGATATCCAGCGAGGGCCCCTGCGGAGAAACAGATAGCGTCCCAACCCGAGTCCCTCCTAGCCGATCAGAAACAAGTTAAGACCACCAACATTAACAGTCATCCCCGGACTCCCAGCCCCCCAGTACAATCACCCCAGTAGGAAGAATCAAAAACTTTTAGGTACATCAAGTACAACCCAGAGCGAAAATGAGCATGCCAAGCAATAGCAATTGCAATCAAAGTCACCAGTCAATCAGCCGGAAACAAGTCAAGGCACACTATCAGCCCTGGCCTGAGCGCTGAAATCCCTCCAGGCGCGTCCGCCGCCGTGTGCTCCCCTCAGACCAGACAAAGGAGCAAGATGGCCGCCTCAAACAAAGAAGACGAAGAGAAGGAGGAAACAAGCATAGACAGTCACCATTAAGTTCAGTGCCCAGAATGACGGACGCTCCCTCCACAGCAGGCTGGCACATCGTCCACAATTGCGGAGAAATAAACACGGAGGCAGAGGTAGCAAGGGGGGTCAGCACATGGGAGAACGATGAGTGAGGCCACAGTGACGACTCTGCAGTCAAAGTATAGTCTGAGGGACTATTAGAGCCCACTACAACTATGGCGTGCCAGTACACTATGGTGTCAGCCGGCACTTTTTAGGCGGTGACATGCTTATATTCCAGAATGCTAAGAGAGACCTTGCAACCCCTGACAGCGCTAAAGACTAAATGGGAGCTAGACCTACAGACTGAAATCCCGGACACCACGTGGGCACAATTGGTGCGGAGAGCCAGGAAAAGTACGAGGAAAGCACGCTTCCAATTAATCCATTTTTACATCCTGCATAGAGCCTACCTAACGCCGAGTAAGATTGGGAAATATTTCGGAGTGGATACTGCAGCGTGCCCCAGATGTAACATGATAGGAGCGGACCTAGGCCATATGCTAAGAGACTGCCCTCTCCGACAGGACTATTGGAGAGAGATTGGTAACACGCTAAATGAAGTAACGGACAGGGACCTACAATACGATAAGGCTGTCAGCATACTACATTGGTTCCCTCACACGCCCAAGAATAAGACACCCAGAAAATGTATAGATATGGGCCTACTGTTGGCCAAAAGAGAAATAACAAGGATGTGGAAGTCGAAAACAGGCCCCACACATAGGCGCTGGTTGAATGAGTTCCTGAAATGGGCGGCGAGGGAGAGCTCAATTAGATACCAATTGGCTCCCCGTAAATCGGATGATAGACCTCAGGAGGCAGCAATGGCGTGGGAGGTACTGGTGCAAGCTTTGCGGTATAGCACGATAGTAGAGGAGGAGGAGGAACCTACCAACACTAATCCTAATGCCGTCACACTTTCACCAATCACACAAACCTCGTAAATGGTTATGTACTCCTGCTAGTCACCACACCGACGTATCCATAAGGCTCTAGTCGTAGGTGGGGGCACTTGGGGGGAAGGAAGGGAGAGAGAGAACTATAGGAATAAGTGAAAGGGGGAGGGGGGAAGGAGACTCGGTAAATGACAAAGGGGGGGGGGGGGAAACTCAAAAGCGGACGGCAGATATCTTCACATGATGACCACAGCTGCCGGAATGTGCCCAAGAACAATATCTTGCTGTATGACGCCGCCCGACCTTTGGGATGTGGGCTAAACGGCTGTGTATGACGAACAAATGTTGGGGCGGGTGTTAACAATGGAAAAAAATGTATCCTGATGGCTGTACTGAACATTTAACTCTGCAATAAAAACAGTTTTAAAAAAATAATAATAAAGAAACACAGTGGGAGTATCTTCAAGGCGGTTTCTCCCGCCATAGAGGTTTTTAAATTCAAGGCTCAGTCAGCAGCCTTGTATGGCGCAGAACTTTGGGGTCCGTATTGTAAGCGTAGCTTCGAAGTTGGAGAAAATAAATTTGTTCGTAAGCTACTGTCATTACCAAAGAGAACTCCAATGCGTCCGGTTTTGTTTTATATTAACTTAAAGCGCACTGATAGTCTCACTGCATTAGGCCCCCTTCTATTTTGGGTAAGAATTTGGACCACGGACGAGCTTGTCCACTACAAAAAGGAGCTACAGAAGATAATGCCTTTCGGTCTTCTAAAATGTATCCCATGGTTTAAACATATCGCTACCTGGCTTAAAAAAAATAGGATTATCAAACTACTGGGATAATCCCCTAGAATTAACTAGGGCATGTAGCAAGATAGTAAAATCTTCTTTTATGGAATTATTTAAGTATTACTCTTCTAAAGGACACCAGTTTAGGATCTCCAACTACATCTTTTCTCCTGTTTAAAGATATCCCCCAATTTGAACCACTGCTGGATGAGGTAAATCCACCGGTAGCAAAATCATTATACCTCAAATTTAGATATGGGGTTCTGCAAACCAATTACAAATTTAATTTAATTTAATTTAATAGCGATTTGTAAAGCGCCTGGTGACCCAAGGGCATCCCCGCGCTATAGGAGTTGTGATCCAGATGAGGGAGAGGAAGGGAGGAGAGACGTTTAATTAGGGAATAGGTAAGTTTTCAGCTTTTTGCGAAACGCCAGGTAGTTGGGTTCAAGTCTGAGGGAGCGTGGAAGAGCGTTCCATCCAGTGGCTGCTTGGACAGAGAAGCGTCGTCTTCCTGTGCGTGTTTTTTTGAATCTGGGGATGTTGGCGAGGTGCTCATTCTCTGATCGTAAGGATCTGGGTGCTTTATAGGGCGTGATCATGCTGCTGAGGATCGCGGGACCAGATCCGTTGATCAGCTTGTGTGTCGTGCACATGGCTTTGAAATGCACCCTTTGGCGCACAGGGAGCCAGTGCAGAGCCTTGAGGGCAGGTCTGGCGGACACTCTAGGGGGAAGGTTGGTGAGCAGACGTGCTGCAGCGTTCTGTGTCCGCTGCAGTTTCGTCAGAGTGGCCTCAGGGGCTTCCAGGTAGACCATGTTGCTATAGTCCAGGCGAGACAGTACTAGTCCCTGGATAACCAGTTTCCTGGAAGCAGGTGGCAGTAAGGGGAGAATTTTGCGGGTCGTGCGCATGAGCCCGAAACAGGTGCCCGAGGTTTTGGCTGCTTGAGTCTTCATAGAAAGCTCTGGTTCGAGCCATACGCCGAGGGTTTTGATTTCACGCTTCGGGGGGGGGGGGGATTTCTCCGAATACGTCGGGCCAGAGTGCTGTAGGGATGGTCGTCCATTGTTTCCCCAGGAGCATCACTTCCGTCTTTGACCCATTGAGTTTTAATGATGAGTCACTCATCCAGCTGTGGATTTCTGTGAGGCAGTTGGTCAAGTTCTCTGGGTGGTCGACAAGTTGGGATAAGGAGACGACCAGTTGATTGTCGTCGGCATAGCTTACCATTTTTATATCAAATGGTGTCACCACGTCCTCAAGGGGGGCCATATATGCATTAAAAAGCGTCGGGCTCAGGGAAGAGCCCTGAGGGACCCCGCTTGTGAGGGGGAGGGTGGACGAGTGGTGGTTGTTGTCCCATACTTGGAACGTGCGCCCAGTGAGGAAGGATTCAATCCAGCTGAGTGCTGTCCCGGTGAGCCCTGCTGCCGTGAGTCGATGGAGAAGGACACGGTGATTGACTGTGTCGAAGGCTGCGCTGAGATCCAGGAGGATCACTGCCACTGACCCTCCTGAATCCAGGATGCGCCTTGCCTCCTCGATAACGGCAAGAAGGGCGGTGTCTGTGCCATGACCCGGGCGGAATCCAGTCTGGGATTGCCGTAGTACGTTGTTAGTTTCAAAGAACTGAGATAATTGTTCGTTGACCAATTTCTCGGCTACCTTGCTGATTCCGGGGAGTAGTGATATTGGTCGATAGTTTGACATGTCCGCTGGATCAAGCTGGGGTTTTTTTAAAAGTGCCTTCACCACCGCACTTTTCCAGCTGTCAGGGACAGATCCCTGGGCAAGCGAGCTGTTGATGAGCTCCGTGATCGATGGGACAATGACAGGGGCCATGGTTTTAAGGAATCTGATGGGTGCCGGGTCCAGAGGAGATCCGCTTTTCATTTTGGTCAGGGTACGTTCTACCTCTGTGCGGGTTACTGGCCGGAATGTCGCAAGTATGGGGCATAAATTGCTTTTGGTGTGGACGGCTGAGTGGCTAGCCGAGTGGTTGGGGGGGCCGGGCGGTGGGAGGGAGGCCAGGATGCGGGAGATTTTGTTGTTAAAATAGGAGGCTAGATCGTTGCTTCGGTCGACCTGGGGGGTGAAGGAGGGAGGGGTATTCGGTACTTTGAGTAGCTCCTTTACAATTAAAAAGGATTACCTGGCAGAATTGGAAGATTCTTTTATCCGCACGTCATAGTGGTAAGCTTTGGCGTGCCTGATGGCCTCTTTATAGAGTTTGACTGTGTTGTGGTATGCTTCCTTGCTGGCGTGTTGCCAGTCTTTTCTCCAAAGCCGTTCAGCTTTTTTGCAGTTTTTGCGAAGTAGTCGGAGATCCGAGGTGTACCACGGAGCAGAGCCGGGTTTGCCGTTTTTGTCCTCCCTAGTTCTAAGTGGAAGCACTGTGTTCAGGGAGGTGGTGATCCACTCTCTAAATTTTTTGTCAGCGACAGCTGGGTCTTCAGCGTATGCAGGGGTGGTCGTTTTTAGGATCCTGGCCCATTCTTCGGTGGGGAGTCTGGACCAGGTCCTGTCCTTGATGTAGGTAGGCGGTTTTTGTGGTTTCCTGAATGTTCCTGGTAGTCGGAAGGAGACTAGGAAGTGGTCTGTCCAGGGAAGGGGAAGAGCCTCGTTCATTTGTATCGAGGGGGAGCTGGTGAACACAGGGTCCAATAGGTGACCTTTGATGTGGGTCGCTCCGGTATTAAGGAGGCGGATGTCAAGTGCCGCCAGATCGGAGATCAGGTCGGTAGCTACCGGATCTGCCGGGTCATCGAGATGAATGTTCAGGTCACCTACTATCATGAAATTTGATAGGGAGTGGGCCTGAGTTGTTACAGAGTCCAGGAGGGAACTAGCGAAAGGGCCTGGCGGGCCGGGGGGGGCGGGACCCAAGGACTCCTGTCAGTGAGTTGGTCGGGTCTAGTTTAATAGTAAACTGAAGGCTTTCAGAGTCGGGGATCTGCGCGTCACTGGTTTTACAGTGAAGATAGTCCCGGTGAATAATGGCGACACCACCACCTCTGCCCAGGGGGCGGGGTAGGGACTGGATGAGGAAGCCCTGTGGGGTTGCTAGTGCCATATCTGATTGTGAATGTGGGGAGACCCAAGTTTCCGTGAGGAAAAGGATGTCTATCTCCAGGTCCTCTATAAGATGGTTGATCTGTATCGCATGTTTCGGTAGCGAGCGACAGTTTAGCGATGCGAGTTTGAGGGAGGCGGGTTTGTGGGGTTGTATGGAAAGTTTGAGCTGGACTGGCTTGCAAAGAGAGCAGCGAATGAAAGGTCCATTTAGATCATGGATATAGTCACAGGAGGGGGCTGGGGGTCTGAGACTTAGTAGCTCTCTGCGTAAGTAGCCTACCTTTGGGTCATCTGAGTTAGGCAGGGGCTCTGGCCTTGGGCCCGGTCGTGCGCGGACGGGCGCAGACGGGCTTGCCTTAGGCGCTCCCGCTGCACTCGTCCGCTGCGTTGGTATGGCCGGCACATTTGTATTGGTTGGAGTGGGCGTGGCCTCGCAGTGGGCGTGGCTACCGCCTTGGGCGTTTCCCTGTATCAGCGCGGGGTCGCTGTGTCAGGGGTGGTTGAGGAGGGCTGTGTCAGCGCGAGTGGTGAGCGCTTCAAACAGGTGAGCTCCCAGGTTTTAAAATCACACAAAAGAGCAAAGAATAACAAATTTTTAAAATCAAATTAGGTCACAGTCCTCCGGCTTCCGCCTCAGAGAATACAAACAAAGTAATGAGCCGCTTGTTTTCAGCGTTTTTGTATTGGTTGGAGTGGGCGTGGCCTCGCAGTGGGCGTGGCTACCGCCTTGGGCGTTTCCCTGTATCAGCGCGGGGTCGCTGTGTCAGGGGTGGTTGAGGAGGGCTGTGTCAGCGCGAGTGGTGAGCGCTTCAAACAGGTGAGCTCCCAGGTTTTAAAATCACACAAAAGAGCAAAGAATAACAAATTTTTAAAATCCAATTAGGTCACAGTCCTCCGGCTTCCGCCTCAGAGGATACAAACAAAGTAATGAGCCGCTTGTTTTCAGCGTTTTTGTATTGGTTGGAGTGGGCGTGGCCTCGCAGTGGGCGTGGCTACCGCCTTGGGCGTTTCCCTGTATCAGCGCGGGGTCGCTGTGTCAGGGGTGGTTGAGGAGGGCTGTGTCAGCGCGAGTGGTGAGCGCTTCAAACAGGTGAGCTCCCAGGTTTTAAAATCACACAAAAGAGCAAAGAATAACACATTTTTAAAATCAAATTAGGTCACAGTCCTCCGGCTTCCGCCTCAGAGGATACAAACAAAGTAATGAGCCGCTTGTTTTCAGCGTTTTTGTATTGGTTGGAGTGGGCGTGGCCTCGCAGTGGGCGTGGCTACCGCCTTGGGCGTTTCCCTGTATCAGCGCGGGGTCGCTGTGTCAGGGGTGGTTGAGGAGGGCTGTGTCAGCGCGAGTGGTGAGCGCTTCAAACAGGTGAGCTCCCAGGTTTTAAAATCACACAAAAGAGCAAAGAATAACACATTTTTAAAATCAAATTAGGTCACAGTCCTCCGGCTTCCGCCTCAGAGGATACAAACAAAGTAATGAGCCGCTTGTTTTCAGCGTTTTTGTATTGGTTGGAGTGGGCGTGGCCTCGCAGTGGGCGTGGCTACCGCCTTGGGCGTTTCCCTGTATCAGCGCGGGGTCGCTGTGTCAGGGGTGGTTGAGGAGGGCTGTGTCAGCGCGAGTGGTGAGCGCTTCAAACAGGTGAGCTCCCAGGTTTTAAAATCACACAAAAGAGCAAAGAATAACACATTTTTAAAATCCAATTAGGTCACAGTCCTCCGGCTTCCGCCTCAGAGGATACAAACAAAGTAATGAGCCGCTTGTTTTCAGCATTTTTGTATTGGTTGGAGTGGGCGTGGCCTCGCAGTGGGCGTGGCTACCGCCTTGGGCGTTTCCCTGTATCAGCGCGGGGTCGCTGTGTCAGGGGTGGTTGAGGAGGGCTGTGTCAGCGCGAGTGGTGAGCGCTTCAAACAGTTGAGCTCCCAGGTTTTAAAATCACACAAAAGAGCAAAGAATAACAAATTTTTAAAATCAAATTAGGTCACAGTCCTCCGGCTTCCGCCTCAGAGGATACAAACAAAGTAATGAGCCGCTTGTTTTCAGCGTTTTTGTATTGGTTGGAGTGGGCGTGGCCTCGCAGTGGGCGTGGCTACCGCCTTGGGCGTTTCCCTGTATCAGCGCGGGGTCGCTGTGTCAGGGGTGGTTGAGGAGGGCTGTGTCAGCGCGAGTGGTGAGCGCTTCAAACAGTTGAGCTCCCAGGTTTTAAAATCACACAAAAGAGCAAAGAATAACAAATTTTTAAAATCCAATTAGGTCACAGTCCTCCGGCTTCCGCCTCAGAGGATACAAACAAAGTAATGAGCCGCTTGTTTTCAGCGTTTTTGTATTGGTTGGAGTGGGCGTGGCCTCGCAGTGGGCGTGGCTACCGCCTTGGGCGTTTCCCTGTATCAGCGCGGGGTCGCTGTGTCAGGGGTGGTTGAGGAGGGCTGTGTCAGCGCGAATGGTGAGCGCTTCAAACAGGTGAGCTCCCAGGTTTTAAAATCACACAAAAGAGCAAAGAATAACAAATTTTTAAAATCAAATTAGGTCACAGTCCTCCGGCTTCCGCCTCAGAGGATACAAACAAAGTAATGAGCTGCTTGTTTTCAGCGTTTTTGTATTGGTTGGAGTGGGCGTGGCCTCGCAGTGGGCGTGGCTACCGCCTTGGGCGTTTCCCTGTATCAGCGCGGGGTCGCTGTGTCAGGGGTGGTTGAGGAGGGCTGTGTCAGCGCAAATGGGGCAGTAACGCACTTGACAAAGACTTTGATAAGTGTAATTTTTGTAAAAATGCGTCTCAAGCTAAGGAAAATGATATGCACATTTTATTTTTCTGTCCTGCATATGAATATCAAAGGAAAATAGGGATGAAACTATTATGTAACATGCTAAAATTAAGATATTGTAGGCAGGCAGAGCGGATCTTATGATCTGATACTACACGATTGGTGTTTTTTTGTGTATCAAGATTCCTCTGTTATGTAATGTATTTTAGAGCCAAAAATGGTTTGAAATTGTAAAACTGGTAGCACACGACTCTAGCAATTAACGGATAAAACTAGCCTATCTAATTTAAATGTAAATGATAATTTTGTTTTTAACTCTGGAGAATCTGTGGACAATCAATTGTTAGTGATCTGACCTAACAGTAATATTGTGACCTGTGATGGAATGTTCCATTTTTTAAGATTAATCCTTTTTTTTTAAAAAAATGCTTTAACGCTTTTACATTTATATTTATTGGATTTGTATTTAATTGTTTTTAAACTGCAAATTGATGATGAATTGGTGGAAACTCTGACCCCGCTTAGTTTATCTGGATTATTACTGTCAAAGTTGTAAAATTGCTGTGATCCTGATATTAATGTGATGTAATTTATTTTTTATGCACTTTTATGGTCTAAATTGACCGAAATAAAGTATTGATTGATTGATTGATAGTACAACTAATTATTTTATTGAATTGATCACTTTGGAATGTTTTATTTCACTTCTAAATAAAGGTTCTGTTGTATATTTGACCTCTGTCTTTAAACCACTGCAAATGTGAGAAGATAAATATATCATTTAAAGGCACGTATTGCTTGTGCTTTTGCAACTCACCAAAAATCAGCCTGTAACTCACCAGCGGATTGTGACCCCCAGTTTGGGAAACACTGGAGAAGAGTAATGTTGACATCTTGGATATTATCTTACATGACCTCAGGTCCAATGATGAAATCACCCCACATATCTTATGGAACCCACATTATGGGAAATAATAATAATAATACCAGTATTTGTAAAGCGCACAGCTGCCCCTGAGAGGTGTCCTGGAGATGGGGGGCCCTCGGGAAGATTAAGCAAGCTATTACACAGAGTCACATGGTGCTGGGCTAACCTGCCACCGGTGATCGAACCGTGAACCCCGTGGTCCGGAGTCAGGGACTGTTATCACCATCAAGACCCAAAAAAGGGGAAGGTAGATGTAAACTCCACGGGTTAAAGGGAGAAATTCAAGTGCGGGCTGATACTGCAATGTCCAATCACTTTAGGGTTAAAGTCAGCTGTACAGAAGAGCAAATGTATATCTACTATTGATGCACAGGCACTTGCTAGTTGCTACAACAGAGAAGTGTGGCTCAATGGTTAGAGCGGCTGACCCTGATGCAGAGATCTAGCCCGGGACCAGGGTTCAATTCCCCACCTCAGCGGGTCTTGGGCTCAAAATTCCATGGACCTGATAATTCTCGCCTCGGTGCCTATTCCAATCATGGAGTCCCACTCTGCAACTCTGGGCAATAGCTTGCTTAATCTCCACAACGGCCCCCAAAACGGATTAGGATGCCTGGCCTCCACCTTGGGGGTGCCCAGGAGTGGACGCCTCACAGGGAAAGCCAGGATGGGTTCCACAGCGGTATTCGTACAAGCGCCTTGAGACCCTTGTGGGTGAGTAGTGCGCTATACAAGTATCAATTTACATTTACAACACCTTTGGCCACTGCGCCTTCCAGTGCCCTGAAAGAGGATGGAGAGACAAATGAGCCACCCCATTGAACCAGATAGCTTGCAACTACATTCTTGTCTGTGTGAAGATTATCAAAAATGTTGGCAGGTACAGCCCTGTGGTTCCCTGTGTGCCTCTAAGGTCACTTTCACTGCAGCTAACAGTAAAGCTCTGCAGTGCTGAATGCGACAAAGCTCTGGTAAGCTGTTTTCTGATTTGACCTTAAGGTCATTTACCCTAGTTTGGGTCTTGCTTTCTCATTTCTATCCTGGAGAACTTGCAGTGAAATGCAGTGGTCTCATAAAGCAAGAAGATGTTGGCCTCGAATCGGTAGGCGGTAGTGCTGCCAAAACAAATGAAAACCTACTGCCAAAACCCAGAAGAGTTGGCAAGTAAGCCCAGAAAATGGGTAATATTAACATCTGTTATTTACAGTGCTTAAAAGTGCCAGAAGTGTGCTATTTTGGAAGAGGTGTGGCGCAGCGGCCTGGTGTGCGTAATTATGAAGATGAAGGAGCCGCGGAAGACTGAACGAGACTGAATGACTGAGTGACTCATTCGCACGCTTGTAAGCGCCCCCACCTCTGCTGGAGCACATAGTCATGTTGAACTTACCTGACACCACACCATTTCTGAGGCAAGCACCGACTAGTGCATTCATGTTTCCCAGTTGCATTCTGCATGTTTTAACGACAATTAGTGCACAGACATAACAAACAATAAAGCAAGTCCAACCAGGCAAGCGTAGCATAATTAATCGGTGAGCACGCAGAGAAGTGATGAAATGTAAGCATGTGAAAAGACAGACCGGAAGCCAGGAGCTGCATATGAATGTCTGGAGGGTGTCTCCTTGTCCTCACCAGTGCCACCTCGTCAACTGCCCTGTGGCACGTGTACCAGGCACCAGTTTTTTTGTAGTTTTATTGAGCGCGAACTTGACCCCAAGGTCGCTTTATGTGAGCGCCGGTTACATTACTCAAGGTCACATTCATTATTTTTTGGGGCACGGGGAGATTAAGTGATTTGCCTAGAATCACTGGATGTTGAGTCGACGCCGAGACTCGAAGTTGGTAAATCGGCAACTCTGGCCGTTATGTCTGGTTAGTTTTTCTCACGATTTCCTCAAGCAGGCAGGCCTTTCACCGGCTGAGAACCGTTATTGCATCTGCCAACAGCCGCACACTCATCGTGGTCTTGGACACAGCCTGCTCTATGCCCCTGGCCACTTGCTTCATGCCTTCCGTTTTGCTGAGCTTGTGTTTTTTTTAATCATAATGCTTGTATGCAGTTCTTTTGTACCAACTGGTATACTCCTGCAACCTCTGTTGCCTGCAGCCTACTTTAAAACCGGGATTCATGAGGGCCAGTTTGAGCATCAACATTCTCTTAGACACAGATGTCACCTGCAGGGGAGAGCTAACAGCAATTGCACATATTCTCTACATAAAAGCTAAAAATTACGTTCTAGACTAATCTATAAACATTTCATACATGACCTCATTATGGTAGTGATGAGGTCACACGCACATATAAGGGTGATCTGAATTTGAAACGTTAAAACCGGGACAGGTGAGAAATAGAGGTAGAACTAAAGGCTGGCTATAAACACACACACACACACATATACATATATATATATATATATATTTTGTTGCTCCAAGGTTGTCCACCTTTGAGTTGCACACGAGCAGCAGCTTGATTTATGTGTAGGTGAGGACGGGGATCCGCTTGTAGATGCCGCTCCGTAATGGATCTGCCCGACGCGTTTCGAAGCTCCATATGCTTCTCTTCAGGGGCTTTAACAGAAGCCGTGTGCGCAACCGCTTTCCCACTTCTCCATTTTCCATATGACACACCCACCAATGAGAGGCTCAAATGAGACTGTGTATTATGGGAAGTGTGTTGAGGAAAGCACACAATCAAGTCCTGTATGGACCCTGCAAGTGGGCCCGTGTACAGCTGCTGTTTCACTTCAGTTATATATATATGTGTGTGTGTGGGTGGTTGTGTAACTATATGCATGTGAATGACTGAATCAAAAGATGAATAGAGCACGCAGCTACTGCTAGAGTGTCCCGGCGGCGCTAGGTAGATAGCAGGTGGAGCAACTCAGTCTTTGAACAGGTGGGTTTTCAGATGTTTATGGAAGGTCTTGATGTCCTGGATGCTTCTATGGGAAACTGGAAGAGCATTCCAGTGTTTAGCTGCAAGGACTGATCAGGCCCAGCCGCCCCATTTCTTTTGCCTAATAGGAGGGATCGATAACAGAAAGGAGGACTGAGAGCTCAGAGGTCTGTTTGGACAGAAGGGGGTCAATCTGTCCTGCATGTATTTGGGCAGCCCTGTGAAAGGCTGCCGGAGTCTCTAGTCAGTGAGGTGCAGTTAGGCAGTTTGAACAGGAGGCAGATGTCCATGTTGGGGAACGTCGTTTACGACGCAACTTTTAGCACGCAGTGCTATTACAACGCGGTTTTTAAATCGCATTCTATTACAACGCATGACTCTGGGGGGCGCTCAAGGATAGGGAATACTTTTAATTTACTTTCCAACACCTTCCCTAGTGTCAACGGGGACTGGTGTTGGAATAGTAAATTAAAATATTCACTATCCAACACCCCCTTTCTGTTATGCGTTGTAAAAGAATGCGGTATAAAAACCGCGTTGTTACAGCATGCGTGCTAAAAGCATGCGTTGTAACAACATACATCCATCTATGTTCTGTATCTTTTGGAGTTTTTGTATCAGGTAGTCAGTAATCCCAAGGTACAAGACATTTCGATACCCAAGTCTGGACAGAATCAAGGGTTGTAACACAGTTTTCTGGGCTTTCCATGGGTGAAATGTTAAAAATGTTGTTAGCATCCTTGGAATCCAGCATTGTTTTGATTATAGCCGAGATCTGTGGCTTGAGGGAAAGTTTGGGGTCTATAAGGAGTCCCTGGTTCCTGGCAGTATCAGTAGGGAGGGATATGCAGTACAGTCGGCCACCCAGGCAATGGACCAGCCGGAAACGGGATTATTCTCAAATAGCAGGACCTCTGTTTTCTCAAGGTTCCACCTTAGAGCGTTAGCCCTCAGCCAAACCATCACAGTGTATATGCATGCAGCGAAGTTGGTGGGTTTTTCTGGCGCTCGTTGTTGTCATAGGTCAGTAGTAAGTTTGTGTCGTCTGTGTATGAAACGACACAAATGTCGAAGAAGTCTATAAAATGTGCTAGTGGTGTCACACATTGTAAAGAGTGTGGGGCTCAGGGAAGAGCCTGAGACACTCCATACTTAAGTTTTTTGGCTTCAGAAAAGTGAGCGAGTGCTGTGCGTTTGAAAGGCACAGTCACATACTGTATCTACACACATATAAAGCATGTGACTGTAATTTTCAAAAATATTTAAGTAAAGGATTTGAACATTGTTTATCAAGTATATTTGTGTCCAGCACAGCAAGGTCGGATTCTCCATGAGGGCACTGGGGCTGCACCCCTGAAAATATTTCCTTCACATTCCTGTACAAATATTAAAAAGATCGCTTTGTTTAGGGATACAATCATATCTCTAAACAAATTGATGTATTGAAGTCTGGGCAGTCTGTGCCAGGCTGCCTGCCCTGCCTCACTTTGAATCAGGTGACGGAAGCCAGGCAGTAAATCAAGTTTCTGAACTGTGATGCATAACGCAGAACCTACTGTACTAAAGACCTCATAATGAATCATTGCCATTGTAGTCTATGGCAGTATTCTCTATAGTCCAGTGATGCTGTCAGCATCATGGTTGTTGGCATCTCCGTCCCTGCGTCAGAGCAGCCGTCTGTTCACAGGCATAGATCCCACCCTTTCCCATTCGTCACACGTGGGAGTGGATGCCAGCATCGTGCACTTGTGTGTTGGTGCCTTGTACTCGGTAATGGTAAGTGTTAGAATGCAGGGCCATAGCTACAGGGGGTGGAGGCATTTGAGGGCTGGGCCAGCCCAGAATAATCTTTGGACCCCCCAAAAGAGCAAGGCAGCTTGCACACTTTAGTAATGCAGAAGTTCAGAAGGTGGATGAGCAATAGAAATCCCTATAAGTGGTGTTTTAATCTTGTTTCATTTGCTGCATGCTCCAAGACATTTTAAATGGAAGGTTGTCCTCTGACAAATTGCTTCTTTTAACACAAAAATGTTGTTTACTTTTCTTCCTTTTGAAAGTGAGAGGATTGTCTAAAGTGAACTCTTTGACAATCTGTGGTATAGACAGAGCCCCTGGAATTAGGCAGCAGTTGAGGCCTACATTCTGTGTCAGTGTTGAATAATGTATGTGGCCAGAAAACACAAATGTTGTGCTTTAATGCTCCATATTTTTTAATAGTATCACTTCACTGTTTTGTCATCATTTACACTTTAGCACTTTTTGGGCAAAGGCTTCAATTTATTAGTACCGGTTCCACATCCAAATAGAGCTGTACGTAATACAAAAGTGGCCAAAAAGCAGCCATTCAACTTTTGCGATGTTCTTTCCATTGCACTGTAGCATATATTGCAACAGTTTTCGTACATTTTGATTTGTTTCAGCTAGAAAACAAAATTAGTTTTTTGTTAAAATATGCAGAATATGCAGCAGATAGATTATGTGGCAAATGCAATAAATTCATAATTATGCTGAAAAGGCAGCAGCCACAGAATCACATAGTTCCATGGCCGCAGAATCTCATCATTCCAGTGGCATTATGTATAGGGGGTGCGAAAAGAAATACTGTAGTATGTCGCTTTGTTTGTAATTCACAGAAACAAATATATCTGTAAATGATCTGTACACATATTTCAACATATACCAGCAGTACATGTTATTTATTAATTCTGAGTGTGATGGAAAAAAAGATTTTAGCATGATCAAAACAAATCTTACTTATGAAAGTGATGATTATTGTATTGTATTGCCATTTGCATAGAGATTACTACCCCTATGTGTGGCACTGAAGTGCTTACCTAAATTGGCATCAAGCTACACCCTATAGGTTGGTGTTCGGTGGTGTGTATTGTTTTCTTTGTTTTGTGATCCAATGGAGGAAGTGTTTTCATGTTGTGCGTGATGGCCACGAGGTGCGGTTATCGTGTTATGGGTTGCGGCATGTAGCAGTGTGATGTATGATAAGGTGTGAGACACAACCCCATAACCTGTTGTTTATGGTTTTTCAGTCACTGGCAGCTCTGAACAGCTCCATTGGCCCCATTTACGGTATTTCTTAATATTATAATCTGCTTAGCTGGTTAATGCACTGGGTTTTGGGGCAGATTTACTCACATTGAACGCAACTCAGCAAGGCAATTTGCTGCAGTGCGTAAAAGGCAGAGAGAAGAAAACTGCCATATTTACAAAGATATGGCACATTTCTGATATCTCCTAGCGCTGGCACCCTTTGTGCAGTCTAGCATCAACACAGGGAGTGATGTTTTTGTGCATTAAGGGGCAACTTCCTGCACAGAACAAATTCTTAGAGGCATTGAGGCATATTTGTCCTTCTATGTGTGCTGCAGAATGCAGCACATAACAAGGAGAAATAAATATATTTCTCCTCATTGTGCATCACTGGGGAAGGCGTAGCATTTTGACGCATTCGCAGCTTTGCTAGTTTTATTAAGCCTGGGACTGCACCAAAATCATAGGTCAACTCTCCTTAACTAACCTGGTTATCAAAAGTAGTTTCCTAACTGGGTTGTTTCCAATCTGTGTATTGTAAGCTAAAGATTGAGCTTGAGGGTGCAGCTATCTTTCCAGTTTCTGTGGCTGGGATGTGTGGTGGTGTAGTTGTCTGCTTAATAGCAATATTTGTAACTGTCTTCTAAAGTGTATAGGCCCCTGGATGCTTCTAATGTTGGCTGGTAGTTGGTTGCAGAGCTTGGTGGCTTGTACTGAGAAAGCAGTGCCTCCTATGGATTTCTTTTGCTAAGTAGTGCAATCCTGGAGCGCAGTGTCCTAATTTGTTTGTATTGCTTGAATTCAGCTTGTAGTTATAGCGGTCCTTTTCCTAGGAGGCTCTGTGAACAATGCAAAGTGCCTTGAACATTGCACTTTTGCTTAAGTAGCTAGTGGAGTGAATGTAAGATGGGGATTAATACAAAAGATTGTACCGCGGTGAATAGAAGACCTGGAGGCTGTAGTCAGCAAAGCAGCACCGCGGCAAGGAAACAATGAGGAACCAGCGCTGCGCGAGTCGGTGGGCAGTTTTAAAGCGCCCCTGGCGCTGCAGAGTGACGTTGCGGCCGTGCGCGATCGATAGGAGACCTGGAAGCTGTAGTCAGCAAAGCAGTACTGCAGCCAGGAAACAGTGAGGAACCCGCGCTGCGGGAGTCGGAGGGCAGTTTTAAAGCGCTCCAGGCACTGTAGAGTGACGTTGCGGCCGTGCGCTGCCGATAGGAGACCTGGAGGCTGTAGTCAGCAAAGCAGCACCGCGGCCAGGAAACAATGAGGAACCGTCTCGATCTGGAATGCCAGGTTTATCAAGATTCCAGATCGTGACGGTTTCCCGCCCCAATACAGAGACATACTTCTCTCTCTAAAATGAATTTCTGACTTAATATCAAGTGAGATTATTTGTTATTGATACAGAGTTCTATATTGATTTCCAAAAACTTTCTAAGTGAGACCTCAGATTGAACACATTAGATGTGGAGCATAACTACTAGTTCTATAAAACAAACCTCTTTACTTGACTAGAGATTGGAGGTTGGATTTACCTTATCAAGGATCCTTACTGACAGATGGTTACTATGAATAAGGAGTTATTGGATCCCGGTACCATTTTATTATAAGGTCTCCTGATTTTTTTGGTTTACAGACCGCTCATCGTGGTCGGATTTCCTAAACTTGGAGTATTGCTCTCTTAGCTTAAGCCTTGAGAAAGTTACAGAAAGGAACTAAACATGTGTCGGCTGCCATCATCTGCCACTAACCAGGAGGCTTTAAAAACAGGACCTCCACACATCAACCATACTTCTGCTGTGTAACAATAATCAACTGGACTGTATTAGCCTTATTTGTATTACTATTTTAGATATTAGTGTCCTAGACATGACTGTAGATTTCTATTGGAACACGGCTTATCTAAGAATATTTCATATTAAACCTGATCTCTTTTGAATTCATGCTTCCTGACTAGTGTTTCCTGTGAGTTGTCACATTTAGTGTTCTATGTATCCTTTAGGCTTGCAGCCATAAACAAATAGTAATTTGAATTCGGAGAGTGCCGAGGTACAATCTTTTGTATTAATCAGTTTAATATGGGAGTTCGGCTCAACTTCCATTAGGTGACATCCTGGGTAGTGGGGTGTTTTATTTGTTACCTTGAGGGGCACCTTAACTATGGATCTAATATTGTAAACTTTCACCATATTCAATTTGTATAGGATTGATGTGCTACTGCTTTGCCCACCACTACCTCGGAGATTTATTGATTGTAAGATGGTAGTCATGTGTCCGTGTTCTCTTGGGTGAAGGTAGAGAAGAAATTTAGCAGCAACATTTTTGATGAGTTTTATATTGCGCATTATGAATGAGGGTGTCCCAAGGCATAGGCGGTTGGCATAGACAAACTTGGAGATTACAAGTGAAATAATGGCATGCAATTTCTATTGGCATCCAAGGAAGCAACTTAGGGCCAGATGTAGGAGCCTTAATACCGGTCGGAAACGGCCGATTTCGGCCGTTTTCCGACCGGTATTTTGCTTTTGAGATGTAGGGGGCATTTTATTTACAGAATCGGTATATTTACCGATTCGGTAAATATACAGAATCGGTAAAATACCGAATCGGTAAATATACCGATTCTGTAAATCAAGATGTAGGTGGCACTGTAATCAGTGCCACAGGCCCTTACCGAATCGTTATTCACCATGGAATACTATTCCATGGTAAATAACGAATTCCAGTGTACATGCACATCTGTGCATGTACACCTGTGCCATGTGACACACAGACATGCCCTTAGGGCATGTCTGTGTGCCACATGGCACACAAGCCAGAAACAGGGGTGCAACAGGGTGTCAAAGTGACACCCTGTCACCCTTGCAAAATCTGTAATTTTACCGATTCTGTAATTACAGAATCAGTATTTGCCATTGATTCCTATGGGCTTCAAGGCCCATAGGAATCGATGGCAAATACCGATTCGGTAATTACAGAATCGGTATTTACCGAATCATACAGAATCGGTATTTTTACCGATTATTTTACCTACATAGCAATTACCGAATAGTGAATACCGAATCTGTAAAATTCGGTATTTACCATTCGGTAAATTGCTATTACCTACAACTAGGCCTTAATGTTTTCCTTGTGTAGAAGGCACTTTGTTTTATGCTGTTAAAATATGATATCAAATATAGGAATGAATGGATAGTTACTCCTAGGTTAATGAATTCTCTTAATATGTTTGGAGGGGCTTCATGTTCCTCGGGTCATATGGTCGTAGGCTGGTATTTGTGTCATTGTCTCCAGGTCATAAGCTCTATCTTAGTGGTATTTAGCTTTAAATGGTTATTCATCATCCACGTGTTTATGGCCCAAAGTCAGTCATCAAGATTTAAATCGTAGAGGTCTTCCAGACCATCCATTAAAATATTTTATTGGGTGTCATCTACATAGTTGTAAGCAAGCAAAAACGTTATTGCTAGATTAGGTAAAATTGTTGCAATATAAAACACAGTTATAAATAGAATTCATTAACACAGTAAAAACGTCTTGCCATGTGGCGGCAGGTGGTCTAAATGCTCGTATGCCATAATTGTAACATATTAGGTTGAATGATTTACTCAGGTTTGGTAATTAAGTTAGGTAGATGTTGAATAGTAGAGGGGTTGTAATAGACCCCTGTGGGATGCCATAGTGTTGGGTTGTTGGGTGTGAGGAGCTGATATGGAATGTGGCATCATCACTAGTTAGCTGAACTCCATTTTCACCTTTCACATATGGTGCGTCAAACAAGAATTGTCTATGTGAAGGGATTGCACAACTGTACAGGACATTGAGTCATGTTGTTCTTAAGCCAGCAACTTTCATTACATTTCCTATTTCTGATACATAAGTGATTGCCACTACCCAAACCTACCAGTCATTCAGAAGCAATGTTCACTCAGGAAACTCCATATTTGAATATGGTTTGATTCTTTGATTGGCCTGTTGTTTGAGGGCGGAGTTATCACATGCCAGGTACGATTGTATTTGACTAACATTGCACCAGCCTACTCTGGCCTATTGTGAAATATAGACTATTAAGTTAATGTATTTGCTCTACAGGTTGTGAGTTTGTGTTCAGGAGCCAGCTAGTTTGTTAGGTTAATGTGCCTGCTGCAGAGGGGTGGAAATACCCTAACTAGCAGTAGTGTGAAGCTTAAATGACCAATATAGCCTGCAAGGTCACAAAGACCTGTTATATTAGACTACCTTTCAAAAATGGATTCATCGTTAACTCTGCCAGGGTCAACACACTGAGAATATATTTCCTTGAACCAAATGTGGGAACGCTAGTCAGGGCATTTGAGGCTGAAAGAATTTGTATTATAATTGACCTTTCTAGACATCGCTGCAGAGCATCAACTAACAGTTTCTGATTTGTCTATATTGTAATATAAGATATGTGTAGTATGAATCTGCTTTTTGGAATGTATTGACTCCTTACAAGTACATCCCTATCTTTACCAAATTTATAGCCATAGCAACAAGTTTCCGGCCGGTTTCCGGCCGGCCGGTTTCAGGCCTAAATATAGTACTGAAACGGCCTTGCTGTCGATAACTGATGATCTCCGTATGTACCAGGACAGGGGTATTTCTGTTGTCCTGGTACTACTGGATTTATCAGCGGCGTTCCATACCATTTCTCATAAGATCTTGATCGAACGACTGACTGAGAATGGACTGGGCGGCAAGGCACTGGATTGGATAAAGAGCTTTCTCTCCGACCGCACTCAATGTGTCACCATGGGTGAATTCCGGTCGGATGAGGTTAAGATCACCAAGGGGGTGCCACAGGGCTCCTGCTTGAGCCCAACTCTTTTTAACACCTATGTGGCCCCCTGGCAAATATTACGAGAGCTTTTGGCTTCTGTCCAGTGTCTTATGCTGATGATACCCAGCTGCTTTTTCCATTTAAATCTTTGACCCTGGAGGTTAAAAAATCCTTCTCCGAGTGGATGAAAGCAGTATCCCAGTGGATGTCTTCCAACTTTCTTCAGTGTAATGTTGGTAAGACTGAGGTGATGCTTTTCGGTGAGGCCAAGATACTATGGTCCCCTGACTGGTGGCCACTGGACCTGGGGCCAGTCCCCGAACCAAAACTAGTAATCAAGAATCTTGGGGTTCGCCTGGAGCCGGAGCTGACCCTAAAACAACATGGAAATAATACGGTGGGGTCCTGTTTTCATGTGATAGGGCTCCTCCGTAAGGTATTCCCGCTCCTTCCGGACTCCATTGGAAAGACTTTGGTCCAGGCTCTAGTGATCACCCGGCTTGATTACTGTAATGGCCTCCTGGTGTCTGCTAATGAAGAGGTGTTGGACCAACTGCAGGTGATACAGAACACCGCAGCTAGGTTTGTCCTCAATGCTCCCCCCAGGTCTCCAGCAAAACCTCTGCTGGAAAAACGTCATTGGTTATCTGTTCGCCAAAGAGTGAAATTTAAGACATGCTGTATAGTACATTAAGGACTACATGACCTAGGACCTCCATATTTGGCAAAAAAATGTGTTCTCTATGTTCCCACACGTACCCTCAGGTCAAGTGATCAGTTGCTTCTAAGGGTACCCAAGATTAGTAGGACTAGACAGGGTGGCAAGGCTCTGTCAGTGGTGGGTCCTATTTTGTGGAATAATCTTCCCTTCCAACTCAGGCAGTGTTCAGATCACTTTGCCTTTAGGAAAAAACTGAAAACTTTTATGTTTCAGGTCTAAACAAGTCAGGTCATGAGGTAGTCACACATGACTTTTGTTTTATTATTGTTGCCCTGGTTTTTGCGTCTGCTGTCTCTGGAGCGCGGAGATACTCCTTCGGGAGTTTATTCAAGCGCTTTATAAACCCGCAAATAAATAAATAAAACAAAATTGCTGTTATGAAGTCCTATATAATTAATGGTAGAGAAGTGTGGCTCAATGGTTAGAGCGGCAGACCCTGATGCAGTAGTCTGGCCGGGACCAGGGTTCAATTCCTGCCTCGGCGGGTCTCGGGCTCAATTTCCTCGGAACTGATAGTTCTCGCCTCGGTGCCTATTCTGATCATGAGCCCCACTCTGCACCTCTGGGCAATAGCTTGCTTAATCTCTACAACGGCCCCAACAACACTGAGGATGCCTGACTTCACCTTGGGGGTGCCCAGGAGTGGGCTCCTCACAGGGAAAGGCCAGGAAGGGTTCCTCAGCGGTATTCGTACAAGCGCTGAGATGCCTCCGGGTAGTCGTGCGCTATATAAGTGCGTAATTATTAATGTACTAAATGCATATTATTGGTGGACATTTGGGGTAGTGTTTTTATTAGGAGAAGTGTGGGAATGTAGGACGGTAGGAATTTTATGGTTCCTCCAGATTCCGGAACTTCCCTTCACAGAAATATGAGGATAATCTGTGATTTAGCTAAAGTTTGGTGTTTGCAGGGCATTCTGCTTAAGAAAAAGTATTGGGATCCACGCAATCTACACCACCCCAGACTTCACTAGGTACCTTGTTTTCAGAAATGTCTGGGCCTAGAAGGTTTCCCCCAGTGCAGGGGCGTAACAAAGCACCCCTGCAGCCCCCGCAGTGCGGGGGGGGGGGGGGGGGGAGGGGGGCTCTCAGCCCTAAGTAGGTGAAGGGGGCCCCTCAGCCTTGAGTAGGTGAAGGGGGCCCCTCAGCTCCTCGGTGGAGATCAGATCTGTGAGTGAGAGGCTCTGAAGCAGGTGCAGGCTGTCTGCAGCCTGCTCTGAGCCCCTCCGCTCTGACCCAGGACTGAAGAGAAACAATGTTTCAACTTCCATTGTTCCTCTTCAGTCAGAGTCAGAGCCACAAGCTGGAAAGAGGATGGGGGTGGGGGCGCGGAGGGGGGGGGGGGGGGGGCAGGGGCAGAGACAGCATTCTCCAGGGCAATGCTCATGTGAGAAGGGAGAAGGGACGAGGCAGCAACATGGTGCCCTCAGGTAAGAGCGCACTTGTTAGAAGGCACACTACTTTGTGTCTGCCCTCAGTCAGGCGTGTTTAGTAATTGAGCTCAGTGTGCCAAGTTGTGTTTGTGTTGCTCTGGTTGCAGATGAGAGGCGGGGACATTATAATGTGAAGGTGGCTGACTGTTCTGGATGCCTGGGGTCGGGCGCTTGTTCCCACCTTCTTATATATTTGTTGTCACAAGTAACTCTCAACAAGGACCAATAACAAGTAAAGGGTGCTGCGCTGCAAAGAGGGTTGAGTGAGTCTTATGGCAAAAATCGCTATATTTGTTGAAGACGTCTTGGGTCTTGATCGTCTTATTTGGACTTATTAAAAGTAATGTGCCACAGTAGAGCATACACCTTGTTTGCTGTTCCAACAGACAGTGGAGAGAGAGTGGACAGCTTGGAGAGAGAGACTGGAGAAAGTGAATGGAAATAGAGAGAGAGTGGAGACAGAGAGTGGTCAGAGAGTGGAAAGAGAGAGTGGAGAGAGTGACGAAATTGGAGAGAGAGAGTGGAGAGAGAGAGAGTGGAAAGAGTGGAGAGATTAGAGAGAGAGAGTGGAGAGAGAGACTGAGTGTAGAGAGAGAGTGGAAAGAGAGAGTAGAGAGAGAGTGGCAAGAGAGTGGAGAGAGAGTGGAGAGAGAGTGGAGACAGAGAGTGGAGAGAAAGTGGAGGGAGACAGTGGAGAGAGAGAGTGGAGAGAGAGAGAGTGAAAAGAGTAGAGAGATTGGAGAGAGAGAGAGTGAGTGGAGAGAGAGAGTGAGTGGAGAGAGTGAGTGGAGAGAGAGAGTGGAGAGAGAGAGTGGAGAGCGAGAGTGGGGAGAGCGAGAGTGGAGAGAGCGAGAATGCAGAGAGAGAGAGAGTGGAGAGAGAGAGAGTGGAGAAAGATAGTGGAGAGAGAGAGTGGCGAGCGAGAGAGTGGAGAGCGAGAGAGTGGACAGCGAGAGAGTTGAGAGAGAGAGTGGAGACAGAGAGTGGAGAGCGAGAGAGTGGGGAGAGAGTGGAGAGAGAGTGGGGAGAGAGAGTGGAGACAGAGTGGCGACAGAGTGGAGACAGAGTGGAGAGAGAGAGTGGAGAGAGAGTGGAGGGAGAGAGTGGAGAGATTGGAGAGAGAGTGGAGACAGAGAGAGTGGCGACAGAGTGGAGAGAGAGAGTGAAGAGAGAGAGTGGAGAGAGAGAGAGTGGAGAGAGACAGTGGAGAGAGTGGAGAGAGAAAGTGGACAGAGAGAGAGGAGAGAGAGAGAGTGGAGAGAGAGTGAAGAGAGAGAATGGAGAGAGAGTGGAGAGAGAGAATGGAGGGAGACAGTAGAGAGATTGGAAAGAGAGAGTGGAGAGTGAGAGAGTGGAGAGCGAGAGAGTGGAGAGGGAGTGGAGAGAGAGAGAGTGGAGGGAGAGAGTGGAGAGGTTGGAGAGAGAGAGTGGAAAGAGGGAGAGACAGTGGACAGAGAGTGGAGAGGTTAGGGAGAGATTGGAAAGAGAGAGAGACAGTGGAGAGAGAGTGGAGAGGTTGGGGAGAGAGAGTGGAGAGAGAGAGTGAGTGGAGAGCGAGAGTGGAGAGCGAGAGTGGAGAGCGAGAGTGGAGAGAGCGAGAGTGGAGAGAGCGAGATTGGAGAGAGAGAGAGAGAGAGTGGAGAGAGAGAGTGGAGACAGAGAGTGGAGGGAGAGAGGGGAGAGGTTGGAGAGAGAGAGTGGAAAGAGGGAGAGACAGTGGAGAGAGAGTGGAGAGGTTAGGAAGAGATTGGAAAGAGAGAGAGACAGTGGAGAGAGAGTGGAGAGGTTGGGGAGAGAGAGTGGAGAGAGAGTGAGTGGAGAGAGACAGTGGAGAGAGAGTGGAGAGGTTGGGGAGAGAGAGTGGAGAGAGAGTGAGTGGAGAGAGAGAGTGGAGAGAGAGAGTGGAGAGAGAGAGTGGAGAGCGAGAGTGGAGAGCAAGAGTGGAGAGTGCGAGAGTGGAGAGAGAGAGAGTGGAGAGAGAGAGAGTGGAGAGAGAGAGAGTGGAGAGAGAGAGTGGAGAGAGAGAGTGGAGAGAGAGAGTGGCGAGAGAGTGGCAAGAGAGTGGAGAGAGAGAGAGTAGAGAGCGAGAGAGTGGAGAGAGAGAGTGGAGAGCGAAAGAGTGGGGAGAGAGTGGAGAGAGAGAGTGGAGACAGAGAGTGGCGAGAGAGTGGAGACAGAGTGGAGAGAGAGAGTGGAGAGATTGGAGAGAGAGAGTGGAGGGAGAGAGAGTGGAGACAGAGAGAGTGGTGACAGAGTGGAGAGAAAGAGTGGAGTGGAGTGGAGAGAGACAGTGGAGAGAGTGGAACGAGAGAGTGGAGAGCGAGAGAGTGGAGAGCGAGAGAGTGGAGAGCGAGAGAGTGGAGAGAGAGAGAGTGGAGAGAGAGAGGAGACAGAGAGTGGAGAGAGAGTGGAGGGAGAGAGTGGAGAGGTTGGAGAGAGAGAGTGGAAAGAGGGAGAGACAGTGGAGAGGTTGGGGAGAGATTGGAAAGAGAGAGACAGTGGAGAGAGAGTGGAGAGGTTGGGGAGAGAGAGTGGAAAGAGAGAGAGACAGTGGAGAGACAGTGGAGAGAGAGTGGAGAGAGAGTGGAGAGAGAGTGGAGAGAGACAGTGGAGAGAGAGTGAGACAGTGGAGATAGAGAGGACAGAGTAGAGAGATAGAGAGTGGAGAGAGAGGGTGGAGAGAGAGTGGAGAGAGAGAGAGCGGAGAGAGAGTCGAGAGACTGACTGACTAACTCAGAGACTGAATACTGACTGACTGAGAGACTGACTGGCTGAGAGACTGACAGAGAGAGAGAGAGAGACTGGCTGACTGAGAGAGAGAGACTGACTTACTGACAGAGACTGACTGACTGAGGTAGAGAGATACTGACTGAGAGAGAGAGACTGACTGACTGAGAGAGAGAGAGAGGCTGACAGAGAGAGGCAGAGGCTGACTGACTGAGATCCAGAGAGACTGGGAGACTGACAGAGAAAGAGAGACTGACCGACAGAGAGAGACTGACTGAGAGCGAGAGAGACTGACTGAGAAAGAGAGAGACTGACAGAGAGAGACTGACTGACAGAGAGAGAGACTGACAGAGAGAGTCACTGACTGAGAGAGAGAGAGACTCACTGAGAGAGACTGGCTGACTGCGAGAGAGAGAGAATGACTGACTGAGAGAGACTGACAGAAGGAGACAGAAAGAGAGACTGTCTGGAAGACTGACTGAGAGAGAGGGAATGACTGACTGAGAAAGACTGACTGACTCAGAGAGAGAGACTAGGAGAGAGAGAGAGACTGAGAGACTGACTGACAGAGAGAGAGACTGACAGAGAGAGAGACTGACTGAGAGAGAGACTGACTGACAGAGAGACTGAGAGACTGACAGAGTAAGAGAGACTGACTGACAGAGAGAGAGAGAGAGACTGACCGACAGAGAGAGAGAGAGAGACTGACTGAGAGAAAGAGAGACTGACAGAGAGAGACTGACTGACAGAGAGAGTCACTGACTGAGAGAGAGAGAGAGAGAGACTCACTGAGAGAGACTGGATGACTGTGAGAGAGAGAGAATGACTGACTGAGAGAGACTGACAGAGGAGAGAGAGATAGAGAGAGACTGTCTGGAATACTGACAGAGAGAGAGACTGAGAGAGAGAGACTGAGAGAGAGAAACTGAGAGAGAGAGACTGACAGAGAGAGGGACTGACAAGGAGAGAGACTGACTGAGAGAGAGACTGACAGGGAGAGAGATACTGACTGACTGAGAGAGAGATTGAGAGAGAGAGACTGAGAGAGAGACTGACAGAGAGAGGGACTGACAGCGAGAGACTAACTGACTGAGAGAGAGACTGACAGAGTGAGGGAGACTGACTGACAGAGAGAGGGAGACTGACTGACAGAGAGAGAGAGAGACAGACTGCGAGAGAGAGACTGGCTGACTGAGAGAGAGAGACTGACTGACTGAGAGAGACTGGCAGAGAGAAACTGTCTGAGAGACTGACTGACAGAAAGGGAGAGACTGACTCACAGAAAGACAGAGACTGACAGAGAGAGACTGACTGACTGAGAGAGACTGACTGACCGAGAGAGAGAGAGAGACTAAAAACAGAGAGAGACTGACAGAGAGAGACTGACTGACTGACAGAGAGAGACTGACTGACTGACAGAGAGAGAGATAGAGAGACTGACAGAGAGAGAGAGACTGACTGACTAAGAGAGACTGAATGACAAAGAGAGATAGACTGACTGACTGACAGAGAGAGAGAGAGAGACTGTGTTGGAATTTGGGTCAAAGTGTGTATGAAGCTATGCAATGACTCTTAAGATTGCTATTGTCTACTAATAAAAATGTATTATGAAAATGTGCTCTTTGTAGTTACATCTGCTTTTGAAATACTGCATTGTCGCTTTGTCTAATGTTTTAAAACGGAAACGAGAAGGAGCAGTGGATGCACTTTTGTCAAAACTGAACGATGAGTGGGCCCGACGTATATCAAGACAGGAGTCTGCATCAGGAAACCCACCTAAAATTGGACAAACTTCCCTGGCGTACTGATGGCAGGGACCCTGTAATGAATGGACCACCAGCTTTGATACCCTTGAACTCCACCATCCAGTGTTACTTATAACGGCTGGATTGGTGACAGTGGCGTAACAATAGTCCCGCATCCCTTGCAGTATGGCGGGTGTCTGGCTTGAGAGCTCTAGACTGGCACGGAGGATGGGAGGGGGGCCCCCTCCATGTAGTTTGCAGGGGGGCCCCCTCAGATTTTGTTACGCCACTGCCCCAGTGCCGACTGGCTTAAATACCACAGCTACCCACATCGCCAGAATTGGTGAATTCACAAGACAGTCTTGACGTTTCCTTGTGTCCTAGGGAGCCTGTCCTTTCATGGGTGATAGGTCACTCATCCTGGATGGCTGGCATTTAGGGAGATTGGTGAGGCATGCAAATGGGTGGTGGGTGCATGTAAGCGTGGAGACACCGTAATGACAGTGATTACGAAGGGCAGCAATGTGCAGCTGTCACGTTTTCTCTCAAATAAATAACCTACCAAGGGCCTACACTGAGGTGTTTTCTTGTGCGCAGTACGTTGTTTTCTATTAAATGTGTGTTTAAACCACTAAATCAACACATGTATCCGTGGGAGGAGTAAACATCAGAAGACAGTATTTTGGTTGCTGGGCTTCTCGGAAATCCACTGATGACACCCATGGTGTCCATGTGACAATCATTACTAAGCCAGAGGTGACCGAGCTATGGATTGTAATATGCAACCGCAAAAAGGCATATGAACTACATTTAAGGCTGTACCTTCCTCCACATAGATGTACTTACAGAATATATATACCTTCAAAATATGCAGATGTAGGCTTAGGAGTAGTAAATCTATACTTCCCTATAGGCACTTACCTTTAAATATTCTGTCCTCGGTATTCTTGTATGCCGATATTCTAGGGGTCAGTATTTAGTAGTACAACCAGTATTTGGGATATAATGCACCTGTAGAGCACCGCTTTAATGTTTGGTTATAGCCAGGCCCCCCTAATAATATACTTCTGCCTAGGGGCCTTTTAGAATGTATTATGTATTTTGTTCTGAGACCCCTCGCCGCGCAAACCTCCCCCACTGTGACACCCCAGGTCCTGGCTGCACGTCGCTTGCTCAGTTAGAAGTGGGGCTGCAGCATTTGCTACCCCGTGAAATGGATGCAAAAGACAAGCAGGCCAGTGTTCTTGTTCCCTTGTGAAGTTGATACAAATATCCGAGGCAAGGGCAAAGACAAGATAAGTGTTTACAATAGACAGTTATCTGCTGTATGATATTAAAACTGGCCTGATCTTCATGCCCATAACAACATTAATGCCAAAAATATGGATTGATTTATGAACGAGTGTTAAAAACGTTAAGGCAATGCATGTCAGTGATTTTGTTCCTCTCTTATTTCAGGTTTTACTTAATCTTGCCTCCCTCGAGAGTTGTTTTTCTTTCTGTATTTTTTTCTGTGCATACTTTAAGTTGTTATGAGGGGCCTTGAGTGAGAGCTCTGATGTTGAAGCTAAAGCAAAGGGCCTGTCTGTGGGTTGGCCTCTCTGCAGAGCACAAGGAACAATGGTCATGTATTCTAGTTGGAATTGCAACTATGTGAAAATGTGTGGTAAGGGGGTGCACAGATGGCAAAATATTTACAGGGCCAAAGCAAAAATAAATAAATTGCTTTAATATGAGTGAGTGCAGTGTATGTTTGGATGTGGTGAAGTGAGGGTGATGAAAGGAAGTGCATTCAGGGAAGAGTGTAAAGAGGGTGCTGAAGAGGAAAGAGAGGTAGTTGAAGATGTGAGGATCATTTTCTCAATGTTTTCTTCTGGAGGAGGATAAGCCTGGACCCCACGTTTGTCCATTAAGCTTGCCCGCGTCACTCACTCCATAAAAGTCATAAAAAACATTTATACCTCACCACTTTCAAATGTCACCAGCTGCCACTGCAGCACAGATAGATTTGTTCTGAAGGTTTAACACTCTTGTTCTTTTTAACTTTTCTCAAGGCTTAAATTAGAACACATTAACTATTTCAGAATGGTGACAACTCCTCCTTGGCCTATAGTACCTTTCTCCCCCTCCACGAAGTGAAGCAACGGCAAAACTTCCCCCGTGCTGCCTGATACAAAGAGATTCATCTTTTAATGGTGTTTCAGCTATTAAAGAGGCCCGCGGAAATGGAAGCATCTTCAACATTTCAATCCTAAAATTCAGGAACACGTCTTCCCAAAAAACTTGGACATGTATTTAAAATTGTCTAAATTGACAGAACGCCGGGACAGAGTCTGAAAACTAAGACTGTCTGAGAAAATACGGGATGTCTGGTCACCCTGGCACACAGGGTGGCAGACAGGGGTAGGTGGCTGCTTATAGTGCACGCTGCACACCTTTTGTTCTGCAGCTAGCATGGTGTCTGCCAAGAGCTAAGGGGTCAGTAGCTTACCAAATTTTGGTCGGTTCCCAGGTATCTTGTATACATTGAGGGCTATGTTTTTGTTTCATAGGATTGGAAACTTCTGTTAATAGTACACTCACACTTCCTCAATCACCAGTAGATTAGGCTATTGGTCCTGAAGAATTTCCCTGATCGATAACGGCAACCATTGACAAGAAACATGTTGACCTATATTTACACTACTTTATGATCTGCATTGGATCATTATCTCCACATTCAGCCACCCCACTGCTTTTAATCATAATAAAAGGACCCACAATTACATTTTCTAGGGTACCTCTTAGCTATTTTTAACTTACTTTACACAAATCTATACCCAGAGCACCTCCACTTACACTTCACAATGGCGTCTTATTCCAAAAGACCTCCGGCAAAGAACCCCTTCAAGGGGCCCATTGGGCATTGCAGCGCCCGTCCAAAGTAGGAGCTGCCCGATGATGACGCGGCTTGGGATGTGTTCACGGAGTTTCACTCTGTGGAATTACAAAGAGTTGATGAAAAACTCAGCCAAATTACACAGAGCTCCGTATGCGGGCGGAGTATTGCTTGGCCACCCCTAATCAAGTCCTTTTGGCTGCTGAGTGTCGTTGGGGGCCAAGAACCCCTTATGTTTGCTACATATAAGTCCCCCACAATGGAATTGCTGAGATATCATCGAAGTCAACGCCCCCTTTCTTAACCACTCTGCAAAGGGGCATCTGGGCGCACTACTGGTTGGGGGATGAAGCCCCCTTGGCTGCCGAGGGTCGTTGTCGGCCAAGAGCCCATATTTTTGCCACAAGTAAGTCCCCCACAGCAGTATTGCTGAGATGTCGTCGGATGCCCTGCCCCCTTTCTCAACCACTCTGCAAAGTGACCCCCTGGTGCACTAATGGGTAGGACATGAAGTCCCATTGGCCGCTGAGGGTCGTTGGGGGCCAAGAACCCCTATTTTTGCCACAGATAAGTCCCCCACAACAGGATTGCTGAGACATCGTCGGAGTCAACGCTCCCTTTCTCAACCACTTTGCAAAGGGGCCTCCTGATGCACTGCTGGTTGGGGGATGAATACAAAAGGGGGTGGGAGAGCCGCGAACATGTCCTTGCCGGATTACCCCATTGCCTGATGGTCATTGTAATTCAGTATTCTTCGTTTTAGTTCAAAGTTCTCAAAATGTTCAAAAAGTTCGTGGCCAGTGCCTGTAAATTCTCAAATCATATCCCTAGACACGTGTTTCTGGGTAAATACCTTCATCAGTAGGGAAAAATATTTTCAGAGGTTGCTTGACATGCCACCGTCATCTCCTCAGGACTGTTACCACTCCCGGTGTGCACGGGCGTCTCCCAGAGCTCGTCAGCTCATGGCTCATGGGGGATGAAGTCCACTTGGCTGCTTAGGGTAGTTGGAGGTTATGGAAGCCCTACTGTTGCCACAACTAAGTTCCTCACAACAGGATTGCTGAGAAGTCTTTGGAGGCCCCACCCCTTTTCTCAGCCCTTCGGCAAAGGGGCCTCATGGCACACTACTGGTTGGGGAATAATGCCCCCTGGCTGCTGTGGGTCATTGGGGGCCAGGAACCCATTTTGTTGCCACAAGTAAGTCCCCCACAGCGGGATTGCTGAAACTTCCTATGAATCCCTGCCCCCTTTCTCAACCACTCTGCAAAGGGACCTCCTGGCATACTACTGGATGAGGGATGAGGTCCCCTTGGCTGCGGAGGGTCATTGGGGGCCAAGAACACCTATTGTTACCCCAAGTCCCGGCACAGCAGAATTGTTGAGACTAGGGGTGAGCACGCTGGTAAACTCTGATCCGCTGGTGGGTTGGCGGAGTCTTTACTGAACTCCGCGGTCCCTAGTATATGGTACCAGGGGTAATCAGGGCCTGTACGTTAGGGCCTGTACGTTAGGACTTGCACGTTAAAGTGTCTCTTGTGGGCTGCAGAACTTATGGGTCACCACAAATGTGACAAACCAAATGTGACTCCCAGCCTGCCATTGCTAGAAGACAAAGCAATCCTAAACTGCTAACTCAGCTATTTAAAGCAATGGCTAAGCCCAGACCTTCGTTTTTAATAATTCTACGTCACCCTTAAGGCAGGCCTTCTGGGCCATAAAGGCAGGGTGCATTATATTAAAAAGTTGGAAATGTAATTCTGAACTTTACATGTCTTGACAGTAAAATATGTGAATTTCACAAATTTCTCAGGTGCAATTAAAATGTTGCCCAGTACTATTTATGAGCTATATTTGTAAAGCAGTAGGCATTAGCTCTGTCTTTGAAAAAAAGGTGCATTGCCATTTCTCATGCCATCAACTCCTATTCCAATCCCCTCTGGCATCACATGAATCATTTGCAAACCTCTCTCCTTGTGCATGTTGTCATTTGGATTACTGAGTTTTGTCTGGTCACCGTAGTACTTCTTTTGGTGTACACACAAGGTGTTTGAGGAGTTTTGTGGTGGTTCTACCATAGTGTGCATTTCCGTAGTTGAGTCAGATGGATATGAGGGCTTGGGTTACAGTTCTTCTGGTGTTGACAGGGATCCATCTGAAAATCTATCGCAGCATGCAGAGGATGTGGAAGCAGGAAGAGGACACTGCTTTGATTTGTCGATTCATTGTGAGTTGGCTGTCAATGATAATGCTGGTGTTACAGGCGTGGTCTGCCAGGCTAGGAGTTGGCCTGAGTGCAGTGGGCCACCAGGTGTCATTCCATGGTGAGGTGTTGCTTACGAAGATGAGCACTTAAGTCTTGTCCGTGTTCAACTCAAGGATGAGGGTGGGGGTGCTGCTGATTCCCTTCTGTCCCAGGTTAAAGATGTTGCCCCCCACCCTAGGTTGGTTCTGTGCATATGCCTATATACTTTAGTGACCCTTCCACTCTTCCCTTTCCTCCTTCAACACAGATAGGCACTGCACCCTAAGAGAAGGTAAGAGCATCGCTGTGGAACCTCATTCCTACCATCGAAATGCATCCCCCAAAGGATCACAAAGAAATACAAAATTCTGCCAACCACACGACCACTATATGAATAACAAACTGTATATTGCCTTCAAATGAGGTTGCACCCTGCCCACCCAACTTGGTGGTGTTGAAGAAAGATATGGACTGGCGCGTGACGGCTGAGAAGCTAGTTTATGAGGTAAGAGGATGCCCAAACATATGGACAAAAATATGGCAGCACCAGAGAGATAGGAGTCTGAATCCGGCAAAATTGTATGTGGCTATTTTATGTTCCTGTGATGGGGCTATGGTGGATTGATAGTACCCATTATATCCTACTGGTATGTAACAATGGCTTTAGTTTTTGTTGGAATTAATGAAACACAATTCTAAGTTTGGGAAACAAATATCACACGGGGCACGATTCACAAAAGGACTTATGAGTCGTAAAGTTATGAGTGCGTAGGGGCTAGGTCTCTGCACTTGTGGCGGAATCTCTGCATGGCACACTGCAGAGAGTGCACCCCACAACGGGGTAAGCAGCGACAATACAATCCCAGTGGTTAAGACCCTAAGAGGTCTGTGACAGCCCTGTTCAGAAGATTGGTTGGCAGGAAGTGTGCCACCCCTAAAATGCCCCCGGCTTCCAGTGGCCAGGTGCTGAAGAGTGACCAACCCACAGCAGATGAAAAAGAATGTGTTTCAGTGCTTGTGAAAGAAGTTTGCTATCCAGTTTCTGCTAAATACCATTCAAAGCACACATGCAAAGATATTTTTGTAGATAACACAGGAGTAATGGACAGGTCTAATCTTGTACAAGGGGTAGTAGTACAAGCTTTCCAGTGACTTTTTTCAAAGACGAAACAAGGTATCCCTCCAATCCCAGACTGCCTCATTTAAAATATAACTGCATTAACCACTAAAATGGAGATTAAAATAATGAAATCAGAAATGCAAGGACAATATATTCCATAATGCATTTAAGGGTCTTATTAGGGCACACCTTGTGACAACTCCCATGCTAAGTGCAACCACTAATGCGCAACAAGCTAACGCAATGTAAGCCGTAAAGTGTTCATTAAAAAAGATGCTATCAAGGCCCTTTACCTTATCCTGATAGTTAACTGGAATTCATTTGAATTTTTAACAATCTATTCTTTCATATCTTATGAAAAGAAGGTCATTACATCATATTTTCCATGATGAAGCAGGTTTGCTAAACAGGTGCTGACTGTAAAATATTTCATGAACTTTTATGAATTTATATTATGGATTGATTGGACCAAATAAACAAAAAACCATCTAAATAGCTCAATGAACAGAACTCAGTTTATTATACGATATAATATTCATTTCTTGATCACAAAATAGAACGCTGACTGCCCCATAAACACAGGAACTAGCAGAGTCAGCTCCTTTGGTGGAACAAGTAAAGGTTTTGTTTACAACTTACATAGTTCGTCAACATAGTGTCTCTGAAGAGCTTTAATGATGAGAACTGAGCTGTACTAACTGCGTATATAAAGATTAATGAAATGAATAGTGCAAGTACTACATGTACCATAATGCTGTGGGGCCTTATTTAAGGGACAGATATGTGATGATTCTTGTGGAGAGCCAGGCTGGTAATCTGGTCACTCTAGAGTTGAGTTTCCCTGTAGACTGCAGGTTAGGGGGCTACTTTTGAACCACGGTGGGCACCTACTATCCAACCATGCCAGCATGAGCCGATATCTCCGGCAGTGGGGGCTGTTTCACCATTTTTGACAGGGATGACTGTGGGCTTTGGCTGAGGGTGAACAGAAATGAGGGGCAGATTTACAAGCCCCCTGCGCCACCAGTACGTCACCTTTTGTGACGTACTGGTGGTGTATTTTACTGGTACGTCACTTTTTAGGTCTCGACCTAAAGCATTGCTTTAGCAATGCATGTTTGTCGTTAGGTCTCGACGGAAAGCATTGCTTTAGCAATGCATGTTTCTCAAGATTCTAGTAAGCGGTCCGAAAAGTCTACCAAAACGGCGGATTAGCCACGGTTCATGTGATCGATGAGCGTGCACAAACCAGCCACGTCACACCACCATTTGTCTGTGCCTCACATCAGACTTCAAAGGCTGCCGCTCCCCCGCCCGTCGCATCAGACTTCAAAAGGAATGCGCTTCTATCCATATACTCGCGTCTCCAGCCCCCTCCTCCCACACCGTGTCTAGGCCCTCCCCAGCCGACCCTGCGTGCACAATCTGCCGATACCCCGCCCCACGTGCACATCTCACTCCACCATTAGTCTGTGCCTCGCATCAGACTTCAAAGCTGACGCTCTCCCTCTCCCCCCCATCTAAATTCAAAGGCTGCCACTCCGCCGCCCGCCGCATCACCCAATACAGTGTCTTTCCCTGCTCTCGCGTTGGTCTGGCCGTGTCTCGCTTCTCCAGCGCCCTCCTCCTATACATTTTTATCTTTATTACCTTTCTTCCATATCTTGCATTTACTTCCTTTCCCCTGCCTAGCTCCCTTCCTCCTTGCCTTACATTTTATATTTCTTACATGTCTTATTTCACCATTTCGTTATTCCTTGATCGTTTAACCCTTCCTTATTTAAACATGTATTTCCTTCTTTCTTTTTCTTGGTTAACGTTTTTCATTCAGCCTGTAATTAAGTTGCTTTTCTTTTTGTGATGGGTTTCCTCTTTATTATCTTTGTCGTTCTCTCTCACCTTTGTTTCTTTTATTGCCTCTTCGTTTCTAATTTCATTGCTTCTGCAGGTTTACTTTTCAATGCTGCCCTTCTTTGCCTTTTTCGTTCAAGTCTCTTTCCTAATTTCGTTTCCCCTTTGTTTCGCCCTCTCTTTGTTGCTTCTTCTTTCCCTTTCTTCCCCCCTCCTTTTTCCTCTTTCCCCTCTCCCACACTCCCTGGTCTACTATATCCCTCGACCAGCCGTTGCCCTTACCTCTCTCTCCTCCTGCCCCCTCACCTCGCCATCCTGCACGATTCTGGGCTGCAAGAGCAGCAGCAGCTTGCATGGCAGATTGCCGCATAATTAGTTTAGAGGAGAAAACTTAATTGAATTAAGTTTTTCACAACTCCTGCAGCCTGACAGTTGGGGCCCTCTTTCAGCGGCTCTCCTCCATCTTCTTGATCTAATTAACTTGTTTAGCAACCTGCCTTAGTCCAAAAAACCAGCAGCCGCCCCTGGCCGTAGCAGCTGAGGACAGGGAGGGAGTCAGAGGGTGCTTTAAAAGAGATCTCCAGCCCTGACAGATTGAAAGGTTACAGAAGAAAACCAGACACTTCTGACACGAGGACATTAGAATATCCCATTTCTGAGCAGTGGTACCATGCAGAGGGCACATGTGTGATGGGTGAATGCAGGCCACCAGTGATGCCAACAGAGGCACATATTCACAGCATTTGTAGCAGATGCCATTCACTGCAGTCCAAGGCAGGGCTCCGATAACAGACATTGCCAATGTTATTAAATATATTATATAGGTTAGGCAGCAATAGCCATATGATAACCTTTTCCATCTTGCTATGGAAATCTCTTAAATCTCTGATTGTAAACCTCCTTAGAACGCTTCATGAACAATACAAGGTGACATTTCTTTGAGAATAATCTAGAATTTGTAATGATTTTTTTGCTTTACTTTCTGCAGAAATAATAGTTTTGTGCATATCAATCATATTTTATGACAAAACGTACTTTATTCACCTGTTCTCCATTACTTCATCTCTGTGCAAGGAGAATGTTTCTCACTCGGTACTACTGGCCCGGATGTGTTGTTGCACAGCACTCTACTGACAGGTTCCTTGGCCTAGTCGCGCCTTGTTAGAAATGGGATCCCTGGCTGGCCAGGGCTTGCGCCAAAGTCAGTCAGAGACCACCACTCCTAAGTCAGGGCAAGGGAGTTACACGCCAAGAGAACCCCTGCTCACCCTCTAGGTAACATGGCGCGAGCAGCAAGGCTAAACTTGGAGGCTATGTGAGTTAAGTATTTGCGCACGCACCCCAGCAACAACACCCAAGGCCCACCACAAAGGAAACTCCACACAAAGTTATATATAAAATAGCCTTTGTATTATACCAAAACACATTAGATAAAACACACACTTTGCAATGTGCCAACAGGCACGGGCAGAATTTACAGGGTATATGTACAAGACTGGGCCACCTGGACCACTGTCAGGTATATGCACTTTGACAACTTAGAATATAAATCACTGTAGCACAAAATAGAACATAAAGCACACAACCAGTAATCACTGGTAACAGGTAAGTACCACCTATGCAACCCTAACCACCTTAGGAAAAGGTCACGCAGGGAACCAGGACCTCGCTAGCAACACCTGTACCAGGAGAAAACAACCACCTAAGTATCACAATACCTGTAGGGGTATAAGCACATAACGCATGATGCATAACATACATTCAGAGGTGTAGGGAAGGAAAACACATGATGCATCAACAACACATTCAGAGGTGTAAGAACAAGGCACATGATGCATAAAAACACATTCAGAGGTGCAGTAAAAGAACAATTGCGCCAAACTCACATAAGTCACCACCTGTGACTGTCCGTAGGCCAACTGGCCTCGCAAGGGCTGAAATGCCCTTAGTCCCAATGTCAGGCAGGCTGCGCAGGCAGCCAAGAACACAAGCCTAAACGTAGCAACTGCCCACGAAGTGCTGCGCAGTTGAAGTAGACAAGATGGGGCCAACACGGTGGAGCCTCGTAGGCTCTGGCCACCAAAAGCACTTGTGAGCCTTGTGGGCTCAAGAAGAAGAGGATGGCACTCAAGAGCCTTACTGGTAACAGGTAAGTACCACCTACGCAACCCTAACCACCTTAGGAAAAGGTCACGCAGGGAACCAGGACCTCGCTAGCAATACCTGTACCAGTAGAAAACAACCACCTAAGTATCACAATACCTGTGGGGGTATAAGCACATAACACATGATGCATAACATACATTCAGAGGTGTAGGGAAGGAAACACATGATGCATCAACAACACATTCAGAGGCGTAAGAACAAGGCACATGATGCATAAAAACACATTCAGAGGTGCAGTAAAAGAACAATTGCGGCAAACTCACATAAGTCACCACCTGTGACTGTCCATAGGCCAACTGGCCTCGCAAGGGCTGAAATGCCCTTAGTCCCAATGTCAGACAGGCTGCGCAGGCAGCCAAGAACACAAGCCTAAACGTAGCAACTGCCCACGAAGTGCTGCGCAGTTGAAGTAGACAAGATGGGACCAACACGGTGGAGCCTCGCAGGCTCTGGCCGCCAAAAGCACTTGTGAGCCTTGTGGGCTCAAGAACAAGAGGATGGCACTCAAGAGCCTCTCTGGGCTCGTAGGACAAATGTGGGCTGTGAGGAGCCTTGGGGCTCTGAACAAAGGAGTGCCCTCTAGAGCCTCTCAGGCTCATCAAACCAAGAACTGGCCCTCGAGCCTCTCTGGGCTCGTAAATACACAAGATGCGGGCGTGGGGAGCCTCGTGGGCTCGCAGAACTGGAATGCCACCTCAGAGCCTCTCTGGGCTCAACACACAAGGCCCGGCACATTGGAGTCCCTCCCGGGGGACTCGGAAACACAGAATGGCGCCTCGAACCTCGCAGGCTCGTAAATACCAATACCCAAGGTCGTTGAAGCGGCCCTAAAGAACTGCGGCCATTGGTGGAGTCCCCTCCTCTGCGGACTCAAAGCACAAGATGCCCCCGACAGAGACGTGACCCGGGGCACGCCCGCGCTCACCAGATACTTCGGGAGGCGGCGTCTCCTCGCGGCGTCGGCTCTTCTCTGTTCAGAGTCTCCGGCTGCTGGCAGAGGTCCGGGGCTCTCCTCTCGCGCTGCGGGGCTCTCCCTTCACTCGGGAGCCCCAGGGGACCCGGCAGGCAGCTTCCTTCCCTCCTCTCCCTGCTGCGGTGGGGCGGGACTTCCGGTCCTTCTCCCGGTCGGGCCGCAGGGATTGGCGGGCCGGGCACACACTTCCGGGTCGTCGCGGGCAGGGCGGCGCCCCACTTCAGGCACTTGCTGGTGGGTTATCACTATCCGAGGGGTAGGCTCCCTCGCGATTAAATAATAAAATAACGGCCCATGTGCGGCGTGGGCAGCCGCTTAGGAGTTGCAGAATCCCTGGCGGGGAATATGCCGGGTGGGCACCGGCCTCACCGAACAAAGCTCTCCCAAGCGCTATATAAGCAAGTACAGCGCTCCCAGTACGAGAGGGGCAATAAAAGAAGGTCCCTGTCAATATAAAGCGCTCCCTCAGCGCTGTGGCAAAAAGTAAAACTCCAGCAGGGTCTGGAGGCAGGCAGGGGGCAAGGCTGGGCCCAGAGCCAGCTCGCTGGGTCTCCAGGCAGGGAGACAGTCCAAGTGGCGGTCCTCCTGGCCCCTGCAACAGCAGCAGCCCCCTCAGGATCCTGGAACAGAACAGAACCCCATGTAAGAAGACACAGTCCCATGAGGCACAGGGTCAGCCTGATTTGCATATGGCCATGTCTGAACTGGGGTGGCTGAGTGAGCTAAAGAATGGTGATGTATTAAACCCAGATCAGTTAACTGAGGGTGAGTTTTTGATTTGCTCAAACGCTCCGTCCATCATCCCCTTTTGTTTCGCTTTGTTCGCCCTAAGTTGGCAGGGTATGCTCAGACGTGAGTCCCTTGCTCACTTGGCCACTGGATTCAAGATAGCCTGGCTGATGAGGATTATGAATCCGAAACCGGTCCCAGGATGCTTGTTTCCGGTCCAGGGAAGACATGGCTTGGCAGTTCGGGCTGGACTGTTCCCATGAGGCACAGGGTCAGACTGATTTGCATATGGCCACTCTGAACTGGGGTGGCTGAGTGAGCTAAAGAATGGTGATGGATTAAACCCAGATCAGTTGACTGGGATTGAGTTTTTGATTTGATCAAACGCTCCGTTCATCGTCCCCTTTTGTTTTGCTTTGTTCGCCCTAAATTGGCAGGGTATGCTCAGGCGTGAGTCCCTTGCTCACTTGGCCACTGGATTCAAGATAGCCTGGCTGATGAGGATTATGAATCCGAAACCGGTACCAGGATGCTTGTTTCCGGACCAGGGAAGACATGGCTTGGCAGTTTGGGCTGGACTGTTCCCATGAGGCACAGGGTCAGACTGATTTGCATATGGCCATGTCTGAACTGGGGTGGCTGAGTGAGCTAAAGAATGGTGATGAATTTATTTTATTTATTTATTTAATTTCTTGTATAGCGCAAGAATCTATCCGGTCGGGATATCTCCGCGCTTTACTCACAAAGGTGGTGAAAAACAGGGTCGTTGCAGATGAACTGAGATTACAGAGGGGGACAACAGTTAGTTATACCTCCATGAACAGGTTAGTTTTTAGCATTTTTCTGAATGATAAGTGATTAGAGATCTGTCTGAGGCTAAGGGGCAGGTTGTTCCACAAAGTCGGCCCCACTGAAGAAAGGGCTCGGCCACCTTGTCTGGTCTTTTTGATAAAAGGGGGTTTAAGCAGGTATTGATTGCTTGACCGCAGATCTCGGTCCGGTTTGTAAGGCTGTAGTTTTTGGGTTAAGTAGTTGGGGCCGTTTCCAAACAGGCATTTGTGGACAGTACAGCAGATCTTAAATTTGACACGTTGGTGTATTGGGAGCCAGTGTAGTTCTCTCAACAGGGGTCTAGAAGATGTTCTTGAGGGAGCATTCAGAATCAATCTGGCCGCTGTGTTCTGAACCATCTGTAGTCGATTGATGGCGTCCTCATTAGCTTGTATCAGAAGCCCATTGCAATAGTCTAATCGACTCATTACAAGGGCCTGTACAAGGGTCTTTCTGTAGGTGTCCGGTAAAAGAGGGAAAACTCGCCTGAGTAGGCCAATGGTGTGAAAACAGGCTCCTGCAATCACATTTGCGTGTTCTTTTAGGGTTAAGTTTTGGTCCAGCTTTACACCCAGATTTTTGACGGTTGGTTTTGGGGAGGGTACTGGTCCCAAGTCCTGGGGCCACCAGTCGGGAGACCAGAGTATACTAGCTTTCCCAAAGAGCATCACTTCTGTCTTCCCGACATTACATTGGAGGTAATTGAAGGCCATCCAGTTTGAGACAGCCCTCATACCTTCCGCAAAATTTTCCCTAACATTAGAGTTGAGGGCATGGAAAGGGTAGAGGAGTTGAGTGTCGTCGGCGTAAGACACTGGTGTGAATCCGTACTTCCTCACAATCTCAGCAAGGGGGGCCACATACACATTAAATAATGTGGGGCTTAGGCATGAGTCCTGTGGGACCCCCTTCGTGAGCGCCCTGGAGATGGAGTGGTAGGGGCCCAAGCTGACAGATTGTGAGCGGCCAGAGAGGAAGCTTTCCAGCCATGCAAGCGCCTGACCTCCAATGCCTACTCCTTGAAGTCGGCTCAACAAGATTTTATGCGACACAGTATCAAAAGCGGCTGACAGGTCTTAACAGCACCAGAATCATCGAGCCTCCTCTATCCTGTGACATCTTGATGTTATCGGTCACGGAGAGGAGTGCTGATTCGGTGCTGTAGTTGGGCCTGAACCCAGATTGAGATTGGTCCAGGCCCCCTGTCGCTTCTATGAAACTGGAAATGTGGGTGTTAACAAATTTCTCTGCCAACTTACTCAGGAGGGGCAAAAGAGAGATTGGGCGGAGGTTGGAGAGTTCCGTCCAGGGAGAAGTGGTATTTTTACGTATCGGATTCACTACTGCCTCTTTCCACTGTTGCGGGAGTTTACCTTCTTTAAAGGAGAGATTGAGGATTTTTTTGATGATTGGGCATAATGATCTGCTCAGGTTGTTAGTCAGTCTGGCAGGGAGAAGATCGTGAGGGGAGCCAGATTTCATGTTGCTCAATAATGATAGAATATCACTCTCCGTGACTTCTGGGATGACATTGAATATCTCTGTGGGAGTTTCTTTACATAAGGTACTAAGGTCTTCCGAGTTATTAGGGTGTTTGGCCAGGATTTTATTGTAGATCGTGTCGATCTTTTCCTCGAAAAATTGAGAAATACTATTACACAACTCTTGAGAGAAAGTGTCAGGGCTTTCGCAAGCCATGGGGTTGGTAAAAGTCTTGAGGATTTTATATAATTCTCTAGTAGAGTTGCCGGCTTCATCAAGCTGAGACAGCAAGCAGGTTTTTCTTGCCTTTTTAATGTTTTTATAGTAGGCAGATATTGCCTGCAGATAAAGTTCCTTGCTGGCGAGGGAATGATTCTTTCTCCATTGTTTTTCCAGCTTTCTGCATTTTTGTTTCTCTATTTTTAGTGTTTCGGTGTACCATGTTTCTTTTTTGGTGGTCGAGGGTTGTTTGACTATCTTTTGTGGAGCTAAAGAGCTTATGGTATCCAGAAGGGTGTTGTTTAGTTTGGATAGAGCCGATTCAATGTTATCAGAGTCAGAAATAGTTGGCTCTCTCCAGACTTGCTCAAAAGAGTCCGGGGTGATTTTATGCCATGATCTCCGTTTAATGGTCAAAGTAATAGGGGGATCAGAAGGTTTAGCAAGTTGTAAAAAGGAAAATTCCAGCATGCTATGATCGGACCAGTTAATAGATTTGGGGGGGTGGCAATGTATAGAGGGATGGTTGGTAAATATTAAATCCAGAGTATGGCCTTTTCTATGAGTGGGGCCACAGTTTCTTAAATGAAGACCTAAAAGAGCAAGGTCGGCTAGAAGGAGTTTGGTGTCAGAGTCTTCAGCTACGTCTGCATGAAAATTAAAATCTCCGAGTAAGATAAAATTTTCTTTTGCTCTCATGTGTGGGGCTAGTATTTCAGTTAAGGCTAGTGAAAAGCCAGCATTGGGGCCCGGAGGCCGGTATACTAGGGCACCTCTCCAATGGTCCTTAGTTCTGGTATTAATTTTAAAAATCATTATTTCCATGGTGGGCAAAATAGTTTGTTGCAGCACTGTAATATGGAGTTTTTCTTTGTAGATAATGGCGGTTCCTCCACCAGTTTTTACTGGGCGGTCCTGTCTTAAAATTTTATATCCTTGCGGGATACCCAGAGTTATAGATGGAACAGTATGGGGCTTCAGCCAAGTTTCCGTAAGGAAACATACTTCTGGTTTGAGACTCTGGATAGTATCCCAGATCTCGACATGGTGCCGGGGAAGTGATCGGACATTTAGAAGAAAGCTTTTCCAGCCTTTCGTTTTAGTGCTAGTATCAATGGCCCTTGTGAAACCAGTAATAATGGAATCAGAAGTAGCTTAAACCCAGATCAGTTGACTGGGGGTGAGTTTTTGAGTTTGATTTGCTCAAACGCTCCGTCCATCATCCCCTTTTGTTTCGCACAGCCCCTTTTTTATACACAACATTCCTTTGTCTTGGTCACAGGGTGAGGGGAGAAACCAGTCGCAGCTGGTTTCGGAGCACCCTTGATGTGCTCAGCCCCTCACTCTATTCACTAGCAGGGCTAGGGTCATCAGTCGCACCACAGGGGGCGGAGCCAGCATTGTTTGGGGAAAGCCCAGCCCCATTCAGGAACCAGGTCCAGCCCTCCCCAGCCATCAGCATGCTAATCTCACACTCACCACCGGGCAGACCCATCATGACTCATGGAGCCTGGCATCCCAGCCAACCCGAGCCAATCACACGCCAGACATATTTTACACTAATATGCCAACTCCTAGAAGTGGCACTTCCGCACAGGACACCATCATGCCACATACATCATTGCGAAGCATTCAATCACACGAGTTGGAACGTACCAAATGCGAGTATGCACACCTCAAGCATCAGGATCTACCAGGGACACAGACATTCCCCATGCATTCCTATGGGAGGGCAGGCCAACCTTAGTCCACGCACTCAGAGTGCGCACGCACTTTCCACTGGGACACAGTGAAAGTGCGCAGAAACCAAAAAATCCCTACCACCAACTCACTTTCATAAGCAAAAAGTTTTAGGGGTGAACCTGCCAGAAGGGCCAAGTCCAACACGCCTCATAAAACTTCAAAAAGAAACATATTTGAAAATGTCCTTATATGAATGGAAGCCTTATTCCGTATATAAAATCTGTCTAAAATTTCCATAACAGTTTTTATTGGTCGTCTGTAATAAGATTACGTATCTAATCAAGTGCAAGGACACAATCCGTGGTGCCAGAGCCAGTAAACTGTATAAAAAGTTAAGCAACAGAATTAACACTGCTATTTGAACAAAGAAATTGATACCTTTTTAAACTCCTTTGATCTGTTTCCCTACAGCGAACAGTCATAAGTAAATATTGTCGGCAGCAAGTTTACTGTTTACACAGCAATAGATTTCTACAGAAAGCAAAAACATATCTTCTCAGGGGCACCACTCAGGGGCACCACCACATCACTCAGGGACACCACCACATCACTCTGGGACACCACCACATCACTCAGGAACACAACCACATCACTCAGGGGCACCACTCAGAGGCACCACCACATCACTCGGGGGCACCACCACATCACTCGGGGACACCACCACATCACCACCACATCACTCGGGGACACCACCACACCACTCAGGGACACCACCACATCACTCGGGGACACCACCACATCACTCGGGGACACCATCACACCACTCGGGGACACCACCACATCATTCGGGGACACCACCACATCACTCGGGGACACCATCACACCTCTCGGGGACACCACCACATCACTGGGGGACACCACCACATCACTCGGGGACACCACCACATCACTCATGGACGACAGCACATCACTCTGGGACACCACCACATCACTCTGGGACACCACCACATCACTCGAGGACACCACCACATCACTCAGGGGCACCACCACATCACTCAAGGACACCACCACATCACTCAGGGACACCACCACATCACTCGGGAACACCACCACATCACTATGGATCACTCAGGAACACCACCACATCACTCGGGAACACCACCACATCACTCAGGGACACCACCACATCACTCCGGAACACCACCACATAACTCAGGATCACTCGGGAACACCACCACATCGGTCGGGAACGCCACCACATTATTTGGGGACACCACCACATCACACAGGGACACCACTACATCACTCACATCACTCAGGGACACCGCCACATCACTCAGGGACATCACTCAGAAACACCACCACAACACTCAGGGGCACCACCACATCACTCAGGGACACCACCACATCACTCGTGGACACCACCACATCACTCAGGGACACCACCACATCACTCAGGAACAACCTCACATCACTCAGAAACACCACCACAACACTCAAGGGCACCACCACATCACTCAGGGACACCACCACATCACTCAGGGGCACCACTCAGGGGCACCACCACATCACTCCGGGGCACCACTCAGGGGCACCGCCACATCACTCAGGGACACCGCCACATCACTCAGGGACATCACCACATCATTCAGGGACACAACCACATCACTCGGGAACACCACCACATCACTCGGGAACACCACCACATCACTCAGAGGCACCACCACATCACTCAGGGGCACCACCACATCACTCAGGGACACCATCACATCACTAGGGAACACCACCAAATCATTCGGGAACACCACCACATCACTCAGGGGCACCATCACGTCACTCAGGGCACCACCACATCACTCAGGGACACCACCACATCACTCAGGGACACCACCACATCACTCAGGGACACCACCACATCACTCGGAAACACCACCACATGACTTGGGAACACCACCACATCACTCAGGGACACCACCACATCACTCGGGAACACCACCACATCACTCAGGGACACCATCACATCACTCAGGGGCACCACCCCATCATTCAGGGGCACCACTCAGGGGCACCACCACATCACACAGGAACACCACCACATCACTCAGGGACACCACCACATCACTCGGGAACACCACCACATCACTTAGGGACACCACCACATCACTCAGGGACACCACCACATCTCTCGAGAACACCACCACATCACTTGGGAACACCACCACATCGGTATACACCCGTTACAACGCATCTTTTACTCCGCACTACCATTACAACGCGACTTTTACTCCGCATACCATTACAACGCATTGCGCTGGGGGGCGCTCTAGGATAGGGAATAAGTATAATTTACTATCCAACACCTTCCCTAGGGTCCACGGGGACTGGAGTTAGAATAGTAAATTATACTTACCACTATCCAGCACCCCAAAGCGCTATGCGTTGTAATGGTATGCGTTGTAAAAGTCGCGTTGTAACAGTATGCGGAGTAAAAGTAAGCGGAGTAACATGGTACATCCCTCGGGAACACCACCACATCACTCGGGAACACCACCACATCACTCGGGAACACCACCACATCACTCGAGGACACCACCACATCACTCAGGGTCACCACCACATCACTCAGGGACACCACCACATCACTCGGGAACACCACCACATCACTCAGGGACACCACCACATCACTCGGAAACACCACCACATCAATCAATCAATCAATCAAAGACATTTATAGAGCGCACTACTTACCCGTAGGGTCTCAAGGCGCTGGGGGGAGGGGGGTGCCGTTACTGCTCGAACAGCCAGGTCTTCAGCTTCTTCCTGAAGGAGAGGTGGTCTTGGGTCAGGCGCAGGTCGGTCGGGAGGGAGTTCCAGGTCTTGGCGGCCAGGTAGGAGAAGGACCTTCCCCCTGTTGTCGCTCTTCGGATGCGGGGGACGGCGGCGAGGGCGTGGTTGGCTGATCGGAGGTGGCGTTTGGGAGCGTAGAAGTTGATTCAGTTGTTGAGGTAGCTCGGGCCTTGGTCGTGTAGGGCTTTGTGTGCGTGGGTGAGGAGGCGGAAGGTGATTCTCTTGTTGACCGGGAGCCAGTGCAGGTCTCTCAGGTGTCCGGAGATGTGGCTGGTTCGTGGGATGTCGAGGATGAGTCTGGCTGAGGCGTTCTGGATCCGCTGTAGTCTCTTCTGGAGCTTGGTGGTGGTACTGGCGTAGAGGGCGTTGCCGTAGTCCAGTCGACTGGTGACGAGGGCCTGGGTGACGGTCTTCCTGGTCTCGGTGGGGATCCACCAGAAGATCTTCCGTAGCATGCGTAGGATGTTGAAGCACGCCGAGGAGACGGTGTTGACTTGCCTGGTCATGGAGAGGGAGGAGTCCAGGATGAAGCCCAGGTTGCGTGCGTGGTCTGTCGGTTTGGGTGCGGTGCCCAGGGCGGGGGGCCACCAGGAGTCGTCCCAGGCGGAGGGCGAAGAGCCCAGGATGAGGACCTCCGTCTTGTCTGAGTTCAGTTTCAGGCGCTGGTCGTCATCCACTCGGCTACATCTTTCATCCCTTCGTGCAGGTTGGCTCTGGCGGCGGCGGGGTCGTTGGTCAGGGAGAGGATCAGCTGGGTGTCGTTGGCGTAGGAGATTATGTTGAGGTTGTGTTGGCGTGCGATGGCCGCGAGGGGGCTCATGTAGACGTTGAATAGGGTGGGGCTCAGCGAGGATCCTTGAGGGACGCCGCAGATGACTTCGGTGGCCTCTGACTTGTACGGTGGTAGGCGGACTCTCTGTGTTCTTCCGTCGAGGAAGGAGATGATCCATTCCAGTGCCTTCTTCTGGATTCCGACGTTGCTGAGGCGCTGTACTAGGGTGCGGTGGCAGACAGTGTCAAATGCCGCGGAGAGGTCTAGGAGGATGAGGGCCGCTGTGTCTCCGTTGTCCATCAGGGCTCGGATGTCGTCGGTGGCAGCGATGAGGGCGGTCTCGGTGCTGTGGTTAGCTCGGAAGCCAGACTGTGAGGAGTCGAGGGATCCATTCGTCTCAAGGAAGGCGGCCAGCTGTTTGTTGACGGTCTTCTCGATGACTTTGGCTGGAAACGGGAGGAGCGAGATGGGGCGGTAATTCTTGAGTTCGGTGGGGTCCGCTGTGGGTTTCTTGAGAAGAGCGCTGAGTTCGGCGTGCTTCCAGCTCTCAGGGAAGGTGGCGGTGTCGAAGGAGGTGTTGATAATGTCCCGCAGGTGGGGTGCGATGACAGCGTCTGCCATGTTGAAGACGTGGTGAGGGCAGGGGTCGGTCGGAGATCCGGAGTGGATGGAGTTCATCATGCGGACGGTGTCTTCGGTGCTGATTGGGGTCCAGGCGCGGAGGGTGGTGGTGAGGGGCGGTGGTTCGGTCGTGGTGTGCATTGGTTGGGTGCTGAAGCTGTTGTGTACGTCCGCGATCTTGTTGTGGAAGTATGAGGCGAGGGAGTTGCAGAGGTCTTGCGATGGGGTGATGTCGTTGTTTCCTGCGCTGGGGTTGGATAGCTCTTTCACGATGTTGAAGAGTTCCTTGCAGTTGTGTGCGTTGTTGTCCAGCCGGTCCTTGAATGCAGTTTTCTTGGCGGCGCGGATCAGCTGGTGGTGCTTCCGGGTGGCAAGCTTGAAGGTGGTCATGTTGTCCGGTGTTGGTTCCTTTCTCCAGACTTTCTCGAGGGCTCAGCAGTTCTTCTTGGAGCTCTTGAGTTCGTCGGTGAACCATGGGGCTTTCTTGCTGCCGGGTCTGCTGGGCGGGGTCCTCAGCGGGGCGAGTTCGTCCGCGCAGTTGCTGATCCACTTCGTGAGGTTGTCGGCGGCCTGGCTGGGGTACGCTGAGCTGGCAGGAGGGTGCTGGCTCAGGGAGGTGGCGAGCTGGTCGGCTGTGATCTTGTTCCAGCTTCTGCGGGCAACCTGTTGCTGGTGGTGGTGGGTCGTCTTTCTTTTGAAGGTGAAGTGGACACAGCTGTGGTCCGTCCATTGAAGTTCTGTGGCGTGGTTGAAGGTGATGTCTGTGCTGGATGAGAAGACGGCGTCGATTGTGTGTCCGGCGAGGTGGGTGGGGGTGGACACCAGCTGCTTGAGTCCAAGATTGGCGAGGTTGCCGAGCAGGGTGCTGGTGTTGCGGTCGTTGTTGTTCTCCAGGTGGAAGTTGAGGTCCCCCAGGAGGATGTAGTGAGGGGAGGGCATGCGGGCTGACGAAGTCGGCGATGTCCTCGCTGAATTGAGTGCGTGGTCCCGGAGGTCGGTAGATCAGGGTGCCTCTAAGGGTGGTCTTCGGGTCGGTGTGGATCTGGAAATGCAGGTGTTCGGCGGTGGTAAGGGTGTTGTCGGTGCTGATCGTGATACGGATGGTGTTCCTGTGGATGATGGCGATGCCTCCTCCCATCTGGTTGGCGGTGCGGTCTCTCCGGGTGATCTTGTATCCCTCTGGGATGGCGATGGCGATGTCGGGCGCTGAAGAGGCATTCATCCAGGTCTCCGTGAGGAAGGCAACGTCAGGGGCAGTGGTGTCGAGTAGGTTCCAGAGTTCGATGGCGTGTCTGTGGACGGAGCGGGTGTTGAGCAGGATGCACTTGAGGTGTTTGCTGCTGGTGTTCGACTTGGCGGGTGCTGGTGTAGGGCAGGTCCGGATGCAGGTGAACTTGCAGGTGTTGCAGCTGAAGGGTCCGTGGGTGCGTCGTGGGGTGGCTCGGTAGCATCCTGGGATTCGGCCGGGGTTGAGAGCGTTGAGGGTGGCGGCGGTGTACGTCAAGCGGGTGGGCAGGGGTCCTCGAGGGCCAGGGGTCCTGGCACTGGGCGCGGTCCAGGCGCGGACGGGCGTAGACGGGCTTACCTTTAGCGCGCCTTCGGCGCACAATCGGCGCGCCCGCTGCGCGTGACCGCTGCGCGTTCGCACGGTCGCCATATATGGCGAAGTGCGCGGGGGGCGGAGCAGCTGGGAGGCGGGAGCGGGGAGGGTACAGAAGGAAAAAAGGGGCGGGGTTAGCGGCGGTGGGGGGAAGCGGGGAGGGAGGACGAAGGGCAGCAAAAAACGGGCGAAACAGGAAGGAAATGACAATAACTATGAAACAGACAATTACTATGAAACAGGCAATACAGAGAGACAAAAAAACTATTTAAACAGCAAAAACAACAGGGGCAGGACAGGCGAGCATGGACCACGCCGCTCGAAGGTCGGGGGCGTGGTCATGCGGCGGCAGCGAGGTAGTCAGGCAGGGGGGGCACACGCAGCAGCTGGTGGCCGTGCGGCGCGGGGGTGTCCTAGAACTAGGTCACACTCACCTGCGTCGCACGGTCGCCATATATGGCCAAGTGCGCGGGGGGGCGGAGCAGCTGGGAGGCGGGAGCGGGGAGGGTACAGAAGGAAAAAAGGGGCGGGGTTAGCAGCGGTGGCGGGAAGCGGGGAGGGAGGACGAAGGGCAGCAAAAAACGGGCGAAACAGGAAGGAAATGACAATAACAATTTAAACAGCAAAAACAACAGGGGCAGGACAGGCGAGCACGGACCACGCCGCTCGAAGGTCGGGGGCGTGGTCACGCGGCGGCAGCGAGGCAGTCAGGTAGGGGGGGCACACGCAGCAGCTGGTGGCCGTGCGGCGCGGGGGTGTCCTAGAACTAGGGATCACTCTGGAACACCACCACATCACTTAGGGACACCACCACATCACTCTGTAACACCACCACATCACTCAGGATCACTCAGGAACAGCACAACATCACTCAGGAACACCACCACATCGTTTGGGGACACCACCACATCACTCGGGGGCACCACCACATCACTCGGGGCACCACCACATCACTCAGGGGCACCACCACATCACTCAGGGGCACCACTCAGGGGCACCACCACATCACTCAGGTGCACCACTCAGGGGCACCACCGCATCACTCAGGGGCACCACCAAATCACTCAGGGACACCACCACGTCACTCAGGGACACTCCCACAACACTCAGGGACACCATCACATCACTCGGGAACACCACCACATCACGCGGGAACACCACCACATCACGCGGGAACACCACCACATCACTCAGGAACACCACCACATCACTCAGAGGCACCACCACATCACTCAGGGGCACCACCACATCACTCAGTGACACCACCACATCACTCAGGAGCACCACCACATCACTCAGGGACACCACCACATCACTCGGGAACACCACCACATCACTCGGGAACACCTCCACATCACTCAGGGACACCATCACATCACTCAGGGACACCCCAACATCACTCAGGAGCACCACCACATCACTCAGGGACACCACCACATCACTCGGGAACACCACCACATCACTCTGGAACACCACCACATCACTCAGGGACACCCCAACATCACTCAGGGGCACCACTCAGGGACACCACCACATCACTCGGGGACACCACCACATCAATTTGGGGCACCACCACATCACTCAGGGACACCACCACATCAATTTGGGGCACCACCACATCACTCAGGGACACCACCAAATCACTCAGGGGCAGCACCACATCACTCGGGGACACCACCACATCACTCAGGGGAACCACTCAGGGGCACTACCACATCACTCCAGGGCGTCACTCAGGGGCACCACCACATCACTCAGGGACACCACCACATCACTCAGGGACACCACCACATCACTCAGGGGCACCATTCAAGGACACCACCACATCATTCGGGGACACCACCAAATCACTCGGGGACACCACCACATCACTCAGGGGCACCACCACATCACTCAGGGGCACCACTCAGGGGCACGACCACATCACTCGGGTACACCACCACATCACTCGGCAACACCACCACATCACTCGGGAACACCACCACCTCACTCAGGAACACCACCACATCACTCAGGGACAATACCACATCACTCAGGGGCACCACCACATCACTCAGGGGCACCACTCAAGGACACCACCACATCACTCAGGGACACCACCAAATCACTCAGGGACACCACCATATCACTCAGGGACACCACCACATCACTCAGGAACACACCACATCACTCAGGGGCACCACCACATCACTCAGGGTCACCACCACATCACTCAGGGGCACCACTCAGGGGCACCACCACATCACTCCGGGGCGTCACTCCGGGGCACCACCACATCACTCTGGGACACCATCACATCACTCAGGGGCACCACTCAGGGGCACCAGCACATCACTCAGGGGCACCACTCAAGGGCACCACCACATCACTCAGGGACACCACCACATCACTCAGGGGAACCACCACATCACTCTGGGACACAACCACATCACTTGGGGACACTACCATATTACTCCTGGAAACCACCACTTCACTCCGGGACACCACCACATAATTTGCGGACACCACCACATCACTCGGGGACACCACCACATCACTTGCGGGCACCACCACATCACTCACGGACACCACCACATCACTTGGGGACACCACCACATCACTCGGGGACACCACCACATCACTTAGGGACACCACTACATCACTCAGGGGCACCACTCAGGGACACCACCACATCACTCAGGGGCACCACTCAGGGGCACCACCACATCACTCAGGGACACCACCACATTACTCAGGTACACCACCACATCACTCGGGGACACCACCACATCACTCGGGGACACCACCACATCACTCAGGAACACCACCACATTACTCAGGGACACCACCACATTACTCAGGGACACCACCACATTATTATTATTATTATTATGTTTCTTATATAGCGCCTGAATCAACCCCCGAAGGGGTATCTCCATGCTTGCCTTGGGAACCCGTCCTGGCTTTTCCCTGTGAGATAGCCCCTGCAGGGCATCCCCAAGGTGAAAGCCAGGCATCCCGCCATGGGGGCCGTTGTGGAGATTAAGCAAGCTTAATGCCCAGAGTTGCAGAGTGTAAACCCATGATTAGGTCACGCACCGAAGCGAGAATTATCAAGTCCATGGACATTTGAGTTCAAGACCCTGCCGCGTCGGGAATTGAACCCTGGTCCCGGGTTTGACCTCTGCTTCAGGGTCTGCCTGCTCTAACCAGTGAGCCACACTTCTCCACATCACTCTATCACTCTGGGACACCACCACATCACTCGGGGACACCACCACATCACTCAGGGACACCACCACATCACTCAGGGGCACGACTCCGGGGCACCACCGCATCACTTGGGACACCACCACATCACTCAGCCCAACCACATCATCACTCAGCACCACAACAGCACTGTCCTTGCTTGCTACTAACAAGCAATGTAATAGCCAATAGAACTCGCATTAGGAAAGTGTAAGCTATTGGCTTTGTGAATAACAATGCTATTAATTTAAATATTTTCAAAGTCAACACATAGTAAAAAATGTGTCATTTACAATACCAATAGCTCACACTTTCCTGATGTGAGACCTATTGCATTGTAAATGCTTGTTGTGAAATACTGTTAGCGTATTTTACTGCTCCATATGTACAAGGAAAGGAAAAGCCACCCTGAATGGCTTCTCCTGTCCTTGTAAATATGGCCCCTTTACGCGCAGCACTTTGAGTGAAAGGGGCGTTCCATGGGTTTTGCTGTGGGTGTTCCCACGCAACACCCATGGAACAAGACACATATCCAGATTTACGACGAATCGTAAATCAGGAAATGTGTCTGAATGCTACGCCTCCCCAGGGGTGGCGTAGCGGCGCAACGAGGAGAAATGTTTTAATTTCTCCTAGTATTTTCCTCATTCTACAGCATGCATTGAAAGAGGAAAATGCCTGCAGTGATTGTTTTTGTGCAGGAAGGTGCCCCTTCCTGCATAAAAACAACATCCCCATGACACAGGCCTCCTTGCACCATGGTGCAAGGGTACCTGCGTCGGCGGATGGCAGCTGTTTGTGCGCCAGTGCTGGGGAGAGCACTGGAATGCTACACATTATTGTAAATATTTCGCATTCCTGTGCTTTGGAAGTGCTGGAGTGTGGCTCAGCCAAAGGGCTTGCGTTGCCGCGCTGCGGAACTTCCTAGTAAATCTGCCCCTGAGTGCATGTTTTGTTTCTATGCTACACTCACCCGTCCTGCAGCCTCCCTACAGAAAGTGCAGGTCCCCGCAAGAGTGTCTTCACCCCCTGCTGTCAGCACCTTTTAAATGTATTCTCTTGGGTGAGAGCTGAAGGTTGTTGTGTAACTACGCAAACCCTCGTGTTTTCATTAATATAACATTGCTCCACTTCAAACATGCCCTGTCTTTAGTTAGCCCTGGGCTGACTGCACCGTGAGTGGCCACGTGGCTGCGTTGCGCCGTGCGTATCGCACGTGGCTGCGTTGTGCCGTAAGTGGCTCACGCACGTGGCTGTGTTCCTTTTCCACAATGCCCAGGCTGTTCACAGCCATTGGCAAGCTCCAGTGAAACACGACAAGCCTCGTAAAACAGAAAGGGCGGCTTTGTTTGTGAAGTGCAGCTCCTGTAATCCATTCTCCGGATCCCTGTTGCAAAGGAAGGACACTGGAGAGTACAGTAACAATCGTGTGTCACCTGAGATAGGGCAGTGCGCCCACAACACGGGGCTACACAGATGCCTCGAGGCTACTGCTCTGCACAGCGTAACTTTATTTAAACGCGTGCAGGCCAATTCTGGCAAGTGTCTGTCACCAAATTCAGAGCACGAAAGGGCCCTAATAAATTGACGAGCGAGCATACGTGAGAGTGAAAGTGATATTGAGAAAAAGATTGCGAGAGAGTGAGAGATTGAGATACTGTGTGTGCGAGAGTGATACTAAGAATCATGAAATGAGTGAGAGACTGAGAGATTGAGATACTGAGAGGCAGAGAGAGAGAGTGAGAGACAGTGATACTAAGAATGAGAGCGAATGAGAGAGTGAGAGATTGAGATACTATATGGCAGAGAGAGAGAGTGAGAGACAGTGATACTAAGAATGAGAGCGAATGAAAGACTGAGAGTGAGAGATTGAGATACTGTATGGCAGAGAGAGAGAGTGAGAGACAGTGATACTAAGAATGAGAGCGAATGAAAGACTGAGAGTGAGAGATTGAGATACTGTATGGCAGAGAGAGAGAGTGAGAGACAGTGATACTAAGAATGAGAGCGAATGAAAGACTGAGAGTGAGAGATTGAGATACTGTATGGCAGAGAGAGAGAGTGAGAGACAGTGATACTAAGAATGAGAGCGAATGAAAGACTGAGAGTGAGAGATTGAGATACTGTATGGCAGAGAGAGTGAGAGACAGTGATACTAAGAATGAGAGCGAATGAAAGACTGAGAGTGAGAGATTGAGATACTGTGAGAGAGAGAGAGTGAGAGACAGAATGATTCTAAGAATGAGAGAGAGATTAAGAGAGTAAGAGTGATACTGATAGTGAGAGCGTAAGTGAGAGTTTGAAGGAGAGTGAAAGTGAAATTGAAAAAGAGATTGAGCGAGAGTGATACTAAGATTAAGAGAGTGGCTTTGAGAGTGATACTGAGAGAGATTGAGATACTGTGTGGCGGAGAGAGAGATTGAGAGACAGTGATACTAAGAATGAGAGATTGAGAGAGGGTGAGAGTGATACTGAGGGTGAGTGAGTGAGACCGTGTTGAGCTATCTCACTCGATTCCCAGCAACACTGGTGGGACACTTTGCTGAGGAAGACGAATTTATGTGCTGTTTTGTGCCCAAGTGCCTAGATGTCCTCTGAGCGGTGGCTGGGAGCTGTGGTGCCCAGTCCCTTTAGAGAAGAGTAAGCAATGAAGTTTGCCACCATAACACAAGAAGTACCTTCGGAAGACCCTCAGATTCGCTCCTTGAAGCGGCAAATTGTTGCCTCAAAGCACTGCCACAAAACCCAGTGGGGACTGACAATTGGTGTAGCATCCGCTGGTTTCCCGATAAGCACTGTACTGGAACGACCATCTGGGGGCTGCGTCTTGAGAATAAATGAAGGCTGAAAAATCAGTGAGGGACCTGAAAGGTCTACTGGGAGCCAAAACAATCTGACTTTGTTGAATGCCCTTTTCAGACATCCCACTGTAGGTTTCTTATGTGATCTGAAAAAGAACCTTCTTGACAGACTGCCACATCAGTGTGGATGCCAGCGGCAGCCACCACTCTCTTGGTTCTTTTAAGCCCTGCTATGTCTGTCTGAGGACCGCTGGAAGCACCTTGTCCCACCCCAGACTGTTTTATCCTCTTTGGACCATTTATCCTATCAAGACATCCATGGCTGTTGAACACACGAAAACAGTCAACACTAGACAGTCAGACGTCTGAAAACCCACTGGAAGAAATATATTGCCTAGATCTGGCGGACACTTTTCAAGCTTGGGCTTCTGATGTCACCTCCTCCGGTGAGTCCATCCAGATGGTAAAGCAAATCTTTTCACATACCAAAGTCTGAAATGATTTACTAACAAAAAGAACAAGCATTTGCAATGCAATAGGTCTCGCATTAGGAAAGTTTGAGCTATTGGTATTGCAAATGACAAATTTTTATTTATGTGTTGGTTTTGAAAATGGCGAAATTAATAGCTTTGTCATTTACAATGCCAATAGTTACAACTTTTGCAAATGTGACACCTATAGCATTTGTAATGCAATATGTGTTGTATCAGTGGTCAAAAGAAGTCGTTTTGCCCCGGCACATGGAGGACCACAGAGTTATTGGATGGAGAGTGTTATTTCATGAGATTCTTTGTGATATTCCCGTCAATCACACAGACTTCTGCATAAATCAACAAAAACTAATGTACAGCGGTCAATGAACCCAAATCAGTTTGATAGAGCGCGCAGTTCACCCAGGTCACCAAGTTCACCAATTACTTACACGCACTGGGCCCTGGCGTGCAAAAGTTTAATACACCATTGACATTTGAGGTGAACTGGGTGATGGTTTCTGTTGCACGCTTCTATGAGCAATTAAGGTTTGGTTTTACACCTCTGCTTACCATGTACCTGACTTACCCCAGGCACAAATTCATATGACAGATCTGGAGCTATTAGGGAAAATAGTAGACAGGGAACCTAGGAAAAATACTCTTTATATTTCAGAACATACTTATCCACATTTTCTTGTAAAATGACCACAGACACCTGATGAAGTTAAAAGTTTTATATAGGAATTCAAAGAGAATATGCCAAGGCAAAAAGCGATAAGCAGAATAACAGGTCAAACATCAAAATCAAAAACACCAGATAACTGTGAGTTAAGACTAGGATCATTTGAGTATAATGGGAAGACTAAAGGTAGGAATTTTAGAACAAGACTAGTCACTGCAACTTAATACTAGGACATGGGATATGAATGGGACCTAAAACATATACTTAACCTAAAGTCTTTAAACTATTCTTGCTACGTTCACCGCAATCGTACTAAAGGAAAAGGAAAAATTGGAACACACTAATATTTTGACAGTTCAGCAAAGTTCTAAAGGAAGGGAGAGATGTGGAACAAGTCTAATAAGCAAAACAAATATAGTCTGGCATTTCAAGAACGAATATCAAAATCAAGATTATTCCCTTTAAGAAGAAGAAACCGGACATAAGTTTGAGTGAGAAAAAGACTATGAGAAAACGCAAACCCACACCTTATATTTACCTAAACAGGAGTGAAGACTAACCCTGGCCACGGGTCAGTTTGGAAAGACGGGGACAGGACCCTCAAGGAATTGGAATACCAGAATGCGAACAGGTACAGCCCACGGACAGTTCAGGACAGGATACCCCTCAGGTTTTGGGTCAAGACTGGGCCTCCCAGGGTACGACCAACACCTACAGCTTCGGACAGCAACGCCTGCGTTACCCCCTCTCCTGCAAGTAATCCGCCAGTAACCCCGATTGGGTTTTCGAATTTCCCAGCAAAGTGCTTCGCCAGCACTTAGGATTATTTCCACCCCTTAGGAGTTTGTGGAAAGTATGGACAGAGTGCTCCGCAGCACTCTCAGATTGAGCACCTATAGAGTTCGTAGGGTCAGTGACAGGTCTGCTACTCGGACAAGTCGGACAATTTTCCTAAGCTAAACTAGGGCAGTTATACTGTTTTGGGGTACCTCAGACCACCCACTAATGTTGCAAGTGACAGTTTCCCACATTACGATTGGTCAGGAGAGGTGGTGCGGTCATTACCACCTCCTAGAATTCGACTTTCTCACCCTAAATATTATAATTTTCCTACCCGCCCCTTGGGTTTCACGTTCCCATGCATAGGCATACAGAATACAATACAAGAATATGAAGTGTAGCAACAATGTAAATCAATCTCAAGGTAAGTTCTAGTCCCTTGCGAGGAGTTCTCAGGCGCATCAGGCTTCAGGAGCCAGCTGGCTTGTTTCAGCTTCTGCGCGGTAGAATTTCTCCCCGGTCACATGGTGTTGCCCAGCAGAGCTTCAAGTATGGCTCCGCTCCCGATTTTCCCAGCCCCAGAGACGCGGTACATGAAAAGTAAGCGAAAACAAATTAAAATCACATATAAAATGATCACACTGTATACCATGATAAATTCTAAACATCCCTTATTTTATAATAGCTATAGGGTTACGTTTTAGTGCGAAAGGACAGATAGGCTGAAGCAGCTGTGGCAAGCGTAGAGCGTGGTAAAAGGACAAGCGGCCATGTTTGCAACAGTGCGCATGTGCAATAGATTCCCTCCAGAATGCGAGTGCGTCACATGGGTATGACCGACGCATGCGCAGACTGAATTTCAGCGAAGCAGCCGATTCTTTAGTGCAAGCTTCGTTAGTATGGAAAAGACATACGAGCAAGCATCCTGGGGACACCCGTGTGTTTGGGAAAGCGTATAATAAATGACGAACAACTGGGTTAATAGGATTATACATTAGGCGAGGTTCTTGTATGAGAGCAAGGCGCTTTACGTGCGAATCCTTGCTCCATCAATCCCCTCTTTGATGATATTTACTATCATCACTACATGAAGGAAACAGATGCCAACTTTTTCATTCATCCACATCACTCATTTGGATTTCAACAAACTTATTGTTAAGTTTTCTTTCAGCTTCTCTATGAGAGTGGTGATTTTTCACCTTTTTGTAGACTTCATTTCTTAATTCTTCTAATTCTAGTTCATCAATATTTCTCTTCACCCCCCTCTTATTTTCTTGAGACTTCTTTTTGCATTTCTGGCATTTGCAGCAGATGAAGATAATCAATACAACCACACCTATCACAACTATTGGCATCAGTATTTTCCACAAAATATTTCTACCTAGGTTAGAAAACCAACTACCTATAGAGGAGAGACCTCCAGTCAGTCTCGTCCAGGCACTGTCAACCTCCAATGGTTTGAGTTCTTTTTCCAAATTAGTTATGTTCTTCACATATTGTTTTAATTCGATACTTTTATCAGGAATGTAAGTGCAACAATGTTGCGCTTTCAGCATTCTACAGACTCCGCCCTCTTTTGCTAATAGGGTGTCAAGAGCAAGGCGGTTTTGCAAAACCATTGATCTGATCGCAACCATTTCAGTATTGACTATCAGGAATCCAGCAGCAGTGTCCGTTGATAGCCGGTCCACTACTGTAGACAATTTGCAGATTCTATGAGTGTTCAGAACTACCCCCATTCCAGGTATCAGTGCACTAAAAATATCACCTATAATTTCACCTACACTTTCACGTTTACTACGCACTAAGCCATTAGTTTCTTCATCGCTTCCAGCAGCATTATTCACATGGTATATTTTCGGGAAAACAATGCCAAAGTAGCAGCTTCCATACCAGTGGTCCGGCAATTTGAAATAAGCCTTGTTCCCACATATATAATATATTCCGGGAAACACAGGTTCTGACCCATTTTTGAAACCCCAACCTCCAATTACCTTGTAATTATGTTCACACTCGCTGGAACCGATGAATACATTGTTATAGTACTCTGTCTTTTCCCTATGGATACAAAGTTTTCCCTTTCGTTCAAAATCCAACAACAAGGCAGGATTAGCTTCGCCTTGCGAGGTGTTATCCATGTGCTCAGCCCACTTAGGGACTCTATCCTTTTCGTCATTTGCCTTCTTCTGAAACTTTTCTCTCCTTCTGTCTGCCATCTTAATGAACATCTTTTCCTGCTCTTGCAGAGAACAGGTCAGATTAGCTTGTCTTGCTTCATCTAAATCTATGTTGCCTATAGTCAGAAAATATTCTCCCATATAACGGGTCACGTCACTTTTAGTATGTACAAGGTTCAGGTGTCCTCTAATAGGAAGCTCAGAAAATACTACGTCAGCATTTGAATAATAGTACTGTAAAGTGCTCCTATAAAACAAGCTAGCTAATATACTACAGGAAATTCCATAAGTTAAAGGTAGATGGTGATATGTCACGCCTTCAGCCACTGAGGTTGGTAGCTTCATGCAGACATAACAGTCCTCTATTTCCATAGCTTCTACGTAATGCACTAACAAGTTAGCAAAAACATTTAAATGTGTCCTGTTTCTCATTTTGTGGAAGTGTAGTCCATCCTCATCTGATGCTTCTAAATTAGGTCGTGTGTGTGTCAGTCTTAGTTGTTTGTCGCGTCTTTCTAAGCTTCGTGGTGTTTCTGCAGTCTGTACAGCCCCTACGTCTACTGCTTCTGGTTCAGTAGGGGACAAGTTAGGATTTTTACTTATCATAAAAGGTAGAAAAACTGTTAGTCCTATCCACATTACTATTAGCATTGCTATACTACACAAGCATATTTTACAGCAAGTTTTAAGACACCCACATCGGGACCTTCCAGAGACATTCGGATCAGACATGTTTAGCTTACAGGTGGCTTTTGCTACCCCTCTTCGTTTCTTTGTACCAGTGGCTCACTTCGGGGCTTTCTCAAGGAGGGTCTTCGTCAGAACTCCGACCAGCGATGGACTCTTCGTCACTGTTGCCACTATGGTGGGGCTCGTCAATTTCTTCCAACACAAAGTAAGTCCATTCAGGGCTCCGATACAGTCGGTTCTGTTTCTTTACTCTGTCGCTCTTTCTTAGCGACTTGCCTTGGGCTGCCTTTCTTTCACTTTCAGCCCTTTTTCGGTCCTTCAGTTTTTCTTCGACTGTCTTTAGTCTGAGCCTCAGTCTTTTGACGTATCGGGGTGCACTTCTGCCTCCGTGCCTCCCAGTAGTTGAGGAAACTTGGCCTTCTTCGTGCACTCTCTTTACTTTTTGTTGTGGCACTCCTGTTTCCCTACCTGTCTGACTGGTTCCAGGTCTTTCATCTATTTCTTCTGCCTGGTCTCTAGTCTGACCCTGCTCAGATTCAAATCGTACTTGCTTTTTCTTTCTGGTTGCTTTTATTTCGGTTGTCTGAGCACGTTGATCTATTTCTATCTGTTCCTGTTCATGCTCTTCGATCTCTTCGTTTTCTTCTGCATGAACGTCAGCTCTAATTACTATCTGTCCCTCTCCAGTCTCCGGAGTTTCAGGAGGAGTTTCGATGTCTTGATCTGACCCTACTTGGCCTACTTCCTGATCAGGTGTGATGTGGTTCTTGTTGACCTGATCTTCCTCTTCTATTTCTAGCTCACCTGGACTATCCCACTCACTGTCTAAGTAGGAATATTTCCTGGTTCGTATTGGATCATGAACCTGGTCGTCGGCGGGGAACCATTCAACGTCTCGACTTGTGCTCGGCAGTTCGATGTCAGCTAGCTCCGGACTCTCCTCCTCGGGAGCCTCTTCAGCTGCGCTGCCTTCAGCTCCAGTCGCCTTTTCTCCAGTTACCCGCTTTGTGTGGCTGGCGTGGATCCACTTCGGTACCCCAGCACACTTTACAGCAGTTGTAGTGACGAGGATCACTTGTCGTGGCTTTCCCCACCTTGGTTTCAGGCAACTGCTCCGGGTGTGTTTCTTTAACGCCACCCAATCTCCTGGTTGCAGTTTATGTGCTGGAGTCTTTGGCCACTCGTCAGCTGTCTCTCCAATCTGCTGAGAGAGAGAACGCACTTGGTCACCCAGCTGCTTGCAGTATTCTAGCACCATATCATCAGAAATGCTTAGCAGTTTGTGTCCGGGTACCCATGCCTGTCGCATCACTCTTCCCATTAACACTTCATGGGGACTTAGGCCAGTTTTTCTGTTCGGGATACTTCTCAAACTCATCAGCACAAGGGGTAAAGCCTCTATCCAGTTCATTTTTGTGGAATCACACATCTTTGCCAATCTGGATTTCAGGGTGCCATTTATTTGCTCCACTACCCCAGAAGCCTCTGGACGGTAGGCACAATGCAGTCTTTGCTTCATTTTGAATGCTTTACAGAGTTCTTCTAGGACATCGTTGGCAAAATGCCCACCTTGGTCCGTTTCGATTGTCTCGGGAATTCCGTACCTAGGTATCAACTCCCTGAGCAATAATTTGGCGGTAGTTAGGGCATCATTTTTCTTTGCGGGATATGCTTCCACCCACCGGGAGAATAGGCAAACTATGACTAAGATGTATCTATACCCTTGACACCTAGGCATTGTTATAAAGTCTGCCTGCATTATGACAAAGGGCCCTACTGTCTTTCCAACAGTACTCTGTTCTACCACAGTCCTTTTTCCTGCATTGAACTGCTGACACACTAGGCACCTCTGGCAAAGCCTTTCCGCCTGGTTCCTGAATTTTGTATTACAGAAAACCTTGTCAAACACTCGACACATTGCGTCTCTTCCCATATGTGTTGGTTCATGTATCATTCTGATCATGGGGTCGATCAAGCTATCAGGCAGTACAGGCACCCCAGTCGAGTTTACCACCACACCATCATCTCTCAATTTGCATCCATCTGCTGCCCACCTGCCTTTTTCTTGCCTGTCGGTTGCCTGTTGCAAATCCTTTCATTCTTCCCACGTTGACACATTCTCAAACAACATAAGTTGGCAGCTGGTTCCACCCCACAACGCAATTTGGAGGGACATTTGGTATCGGGCACAAAACTGTGCAATTTGGTCAGCGTACCTATTACCGGCGGTCACATCATCATTCCCAGATTTGTGAGCCGCACACTTGACCACAGCCAATTCTTTGGGCAATTGGATAGCTTCCAGTAAGTTATGCACCACCTTTCCATTTCTGATAGGGGTGCCTGAGGAAGTCATGAATTCTCTTTGCAGCCATAATTGGCCGAAGTCATGAACAACCCCGAAACAATACTGGCTGTCGGTGTAAACAGTTATTCTCTTGTTCTTACCCCTCTTACATGCTCTGGTTAACGCGATGAGCTCTGCCACTTGTGCAGATTTCACCTCGCTCAGGTAAGATGCTTCTATGGTTTCCGTCAATGTGACCACAGCATAGGCAGCACACAGACTATCACTCTCATGTCTCAAACATGAGCCGTCCACAAACATTGTCTTATCCCCATCAAGTAATGCTATTTCACGGATGTCCGGACGGGGCTTTGTACTGAATTCAGTTAAATCGATGCAATTATGTTCCCCTCCCTCTTCAAGTTCTACATCCAGAGGGACAGGTAACAGTGTCGCAGGGTTTAGGACATTGCACCGGGAAATGGTTACATTTTCAGCGCCAATCAAAATTTTCTCATACTTAGTCAGCCGACTAGGTGTGAGGTACTGGGTCTTAGTTCTAGTCAGTAGGATTACAACAGAATGAGGAACATATACAGTGACGTGATGTCCCATGACAATGTTCTCACTCTGTTCCAGACTGACACAAGTAGCAGCAACTGCTTTCAGGCATCCAGGTAATCCAGCAGCCACCGGATCTAGGGTGGCTGAAAAATAGGCCACCGGTCGTCTAACTATTCCGTGCTCCTGGGTCAGGACTGAAAGAGCACAATTCTCTCTCGTGTCACAGAATAGCTCAAAGGGCTTAGAGTAATCAGGCATACCCAATGCAGGAGCGGTACATAGACAGTTTCTCAACGTTACCCAAGCGTTCATGCTTTCACTGTCCCAACTGACGGGGTCTTCTACTCCTTTCTTTGTCATTTTTATCAGAGGTCTTGCTAGAGCCGCAAATCCTACAATCCATTGTCTGCAGTAACCCACAACTCCTAAGAACATTCTCACCTCTTTCTGAGTTCTGGGCAGTTCCATTGCTTTAATTATTTTGATTCTTTCTGTAGTAACTTTCCTGATTCCTTTTTCTATCTGGTGCCCCAGATACTTCACTGAGTTTTTACAAAATTGTAACTTGTCAGGTGACACTTTATGTCCTCCTTTTCCTAGGTGATTCAGCAAGGCAATTGTGTCAGTGACACAGTCCGTCTGGGTTTTAGATGCCACTAACAGGTCATCTATGTACTGCACCAAAACAGACTCTCTTGGCAGCACTAGGGTTTCAAGGCACTTTTTTAGTATCTGATTGAAAATCGATGGACTTTCAGTGTACCCCTGGGGGACACGATTCCAGACATAGATATGACTGTCAAATTCAAAACTGAAAAGGAACTTGCTTTCTGGATGCAATGGGATGGAAAAGAATGCATGGCACAGGTCAATGACAGTGAACCATTCTGCATTCCAGGGAATCTGATATAGTATCACTGCAGGGTTAGGCACCACGGGACAGCAAGGCACAACAATCTGGTTTACCTTGCGTAAATCTTGCACCACCCGGTATTTTCCACTAGGCTTTTTGATCCCAATGATAGGCGAATTACAGGGACTGCTCATCACTTCCTCTATTATTTCTGCTTCGAGCAGCCTGGTAATTCCAGTCGCTACTCCTGCTTTCACTTCTGCACTCATTTTGTACTGTCTGGTTTTGGGGTATACAGCATTCGTTTTTATGGTTATTTTAACTGGGTCCACATTTGCCATTAAGCCTACATCTTTTCCTGTGAAGTCCCACACTTCTGGTACTACTCTTAACTGGAGCTCTTCAGGTAAATCCTCAACTGTTAAAGGTTTGATATCAGAATCTTGTCTGACCAACATCAGTTTGTACAGACCATCTTCATCGGGGGTCTGAATTTCGACGCCCTTTGGTGTGCAATAGATGGTACAATGCATCTTGCACAACAAATCACGTCCTAACAGGTTCACGGGACTGGAATCACAGACTACAAATCTGTGCATTTCCTTGAAATTTCCTATAGAAATTTCCATTGGTTCTGTTACTGGAGTACTTATTATTTGATTGGAGACGCCCACTACTTGGATCGCTTCTCCCGAGAGGGGTAGGTTAGGAACATCCACCGTTCTTACAGTAGATCTGGTAGCACCAGTGTCCAACAGAAAGGTGACGTCTTTTCCCTCAACCTTTCCTTCAATGTATGGTCCAGTCTGGTCTACCGGTAAGGAGGCGCCAAGCACGCACTCCTCGTCCTCCCCTCTCAGGCCCCGTCAATCTTGATTTTCATAGAGGAAGGTGTCATTTAACAAGTACTGTGGAATGACTGCATCTCTTTCATTCTCGACTTCCCATACTTCCGCCCTCTCATTCTGCTGACCCTGATTCTTAAAATTTTGTCTAGGAGCGCGAGGTACTGGAGGTAATTTTACCTGTTGCTGGTTCTTTCTTGTCCCCTCTTTCTGCACCTGTGGAGTTAAACCATTTACAGGGGCATTACCGGCCTGCAGGTGTGGACACTCGTCTCTCCAATGCCCTATCTGGCCGCACCCGTGGCACGGAAACTTCTTCATAGCCTCTTCTCGACTCATTTTAGTTCGGGGCTTCCCTCCTCCCCCAACAGTGGCACTCTGAGCATTATTATTAGTATTTAATTTGCTTAACTGTTTTTCCTGCTGTTCAGCTAATTTCACCTGTGCCCACATTACCCTTTCTTTGAGAGCCTTCTTTTTATTTTCGATTTCATCTTCGCAGTATTTTGCATACTTCAGAACATCATCTATGGGTTTTCCCTGCCAACTGATTTTATTATCTCGAATCCATTGTGATATTTCAGGTCTTAATCCTAACACAAATCTGTAACTGAAATGGGTCATGTCTTTCATGTCTACATTATCGATTCCACTGTAAGTCTTAAATACTTGCAGTAATCTTTCATAAAAGGAATGTACAGTTTCATCACGTTCTTGGGTGGTTCTATCTATTCTGGTCCAATCTGTCTCTTTTGCGGGCACCTTTTTCTTAAGGTACTGTATGACCTGGTCATATTTCCTCATTACCTCAGGTGAGGGAGCTCCGGTTTTCTCATCTCTGGGGTATTCATCATTAGGCCAATCAATTTCTATTTTACATTCGGTCCATAGATCTACAGGGACTACAATGTCGAAAAACCCATCCAGGTCTTTCAAGAGGCATTTCTGAACTTTTATGAAGCGTTCTACCTGCCTGTACCAATCAACTGGTTTCTCCCGTAATTTCGGGAAGTCATTAGTAAATGACACAATATCCTGTCTGGACCAAGGGACATGTACATATTTTCCTCCTGGGACCTCTCTCATGGGACACAGTTTTTCTGCGGGAGTTACTTCTTTCAGTACATATTCTGAAGCTTGTGATTTCGCTCTACTGTCTTCCTTTTTCTTTGCCCACCGGGTCCTCCACTTTCCTACATCCCCCCATTTCTGTAAGAGTTTCAGCAATTCCTTTATTTGGATCTGTTTTCCCATTATATTTAAGCTTTCCAAGTCTTTGTCAGAAAAATCTACCCTGTAGGGTTTCTGAAGAATTTTGGAACGACTGATATCTATCCCCATTTCTGTGGCAGTGTCCAATAACCTTTCATGGAGCAACCTAGCGTTTCGGGTAAGGTTTTTACTGATGAACAGTAACTCTTCTTCACTGAAAGAGTTCAGGCGTTCCACTCCCACATTTCCAGCCATCATTTCTTCTATTTCTATTCTCAATTTATATATTTCTAATGCTTTGGGTTGGGGAGTGGTCTCTTTCTCCAGTTCTTTGGTCCATCTGTCTAATTCTTCTGGGGATACCACTGTGGCACTCCTAATTCCCGACGTGCTCCCAATCAGAACCTCTTTTGCCTTATTCTGACTTCTGGATCCCGACATGCTAGTTCTGTTTTCTCTGATGGGCATATCCATCAGAACCACGGATTCACATTCACTTTCTTGATCATCATCTATGAGCATTTCTTTTCTCGGGAGTGGAATGCTAGGAGTTGGCATAATTGGGGTGATAACAGGAGGACGAGGACTAGCCAGGTCATCCCTATACAGTGGAATAGCTGGACCAATAGTTACTGGAATAGTCAGGGAATCAGGATGGGGATGTATCTGGGCAATGGTTCGAACTAAATCATCTCGCTGTCTAGCCAGGGCTTCTTTCTCCTTCTCTCGTAAAGCCTTTTCTGCAGAGTTGTCATGCAATACCTGAGGTACCAAGGGAGGATAAATACTTGGAGCAGTCGGAGTAACCAACCGAGGTGGATCTTCTCCGAACGGCTGATAATTTGGGACCGTAGATTTTGGTCTGCAAAACCCATCCCCATTGCTGGTTTTACTGTCTGTACCCGTTCCATCTGTATCACTATCCCTCCGACATCTGGGATATTTCGAAAATGGGTTTGGAGATTGCACAGGTTCTGATTCGGCAACATAGGGAGGTGGATTTTTCATTAACAAATCTTCTAAGTGCTCATCTTCTGAGTCCCCTACAGGCATTAAATGATGGGTCTTTTCTTTACTTTTTCCTTTCCTCTCTTCTAACACCCCCATCATTGGAAACAATCCTTCTGTCATCATGTTTTGCCTCCACTGCTTCATTTTCTGCTCTTTGGTTTGCGCTTGAACCCTCGGATACCATTTACTTATTCCCTTGTCCATCCGGGGCCTATCTCTCTCCAGAGCCTCAATCTCCCATTCTTCCAGGGCTTCATACTGGGTCAACCTAGGTCTAGGGTGTAATTCATTCATGCGGGTCCTTAGGTTAAACAGGATCCGACCATTAAATGTACCTTCAACAGGGAATGCTAGGACTCCGTCATCTGCAGTATACTTTGCCCAGTTTTCTAGCCATACACAGGTATGGTACCCTTTATCAAACATCATAAAGGAGGCAGGAGTATTTGGCGGGGGAATGAGCACACCTTCCCTCGTTCTAATGGGTTTATCAGTTTTGAAAAAATTCTTTATTTTATCAGTAAATGACATTTTCCTTTTTATTCCATACATCATGTGTGGTCTACCTCGTAAAATCTGATCCTTATGAAATCCTAGATACTTTGGATTTGGTATAAAATCTGGATACCACATATAATTTTCCAGACTCTCTTCTAACTCGGCCTGATTAATTTTGTTTACCTTTATGCTTCCAATGCTAGCGCGACTTTTATTTCGTAGTACCCAATCAACTTAGAGAATACAAAATCCGTAACCAATGGGTGCGCGGCCTTTTCGCAAGACAGAGTCTCACGCTTCGGCACTCACCCCTCCTTCACAAATTCGGCTTCACTACACACCCGCTGTTTCGACCAATACCAGCGCGGCACGGAGTGACGTCAGAGTAGTCTTCCGACCGACTCCCTCCTTCACAAGGTAACGGAAACTTTTTACTCTCTCTAAAGTGCGAATGCAAATCTTAGTCAACAACACGCAACGTTTGCCACTATGTCTGAGTGTTCTAAAGAGATAAAAGAACTTTCCTTCGCTGCTAGTAAACCACTTCTGTCTACTTTTCATTCACTCCGGATAGACTTCTTTGCCTAACCTTTTACATACGTAAAATAGAACCTGTTATTCCCCTGACTTATCCACTTCTTCCTGGGATATATACTAGGTCAGGCTTTCACCAGCGGACTAATTTACTTACCATTCAAGCCTCGGAGACCCTACTACTCCTTCCGTATGCGACCCTTACTAGGTGATATCGCAATGAAAGTTTTATAAAGGACTCGTAGCTATCATTTATTCAGATGCAAACAAAGGTCCTAATTAGTGCTTCCAGTTATTCCTAACCCTGCACTAATGACTCAAACCAGTGACTTCAACAGCTCACCGGATTCTGCTCACCGTTAGCTAAATACTTCCCCGGGGATTCGGACTACACTGAACATTTACAAACAATTTTTCGGTTAATATAACATTTATAGCAGCAATGCAAAAATCATGTACATTTACATATAAATCCTTAAAACATTTCAAAATATTTGAACCAAATACAGTAGAAAATCAGCAGCACATTTTATGTTCACGGTTTGTTTATCAACTATCCTGTCTACCTAATCTAACTAGTCCAAACCATCCTCTGCTTACCAGAAAATTACTGATAGAGCGCGCAGTTCACCCAGGTCACCGAGTTCACCAATTACTTACACGCACTGGGCCCTGGCGTGCAAAAGTTTAATACACCATTGACATTTGAGGTGAACTGGGTGATGGTTTCTGTTGCACGCTTCTATGAGCAATTAAGGTTTGGTTTTACACCTCTGCTTACCATGTACCTGACTTACCCCAGGCACAAATTCATATGACAGATCTGGAGCTATTAGGGAAAATAGTAGACAGGGAACCTAGGAAAAATACTCTTTATATTTCAGAACATACTTATCCACATTTTCTTGTAAAATGACCACAGACACCTGATGAAGTTAAAAGTTTTATATAGGAATTCAAAGAGAATATGCCAAGGCAAAAAGCGATAAGCAGAATAACAGGTCAAACATCAAAATCAAAAACACCAGATAACTGTGAGTTAAGACTAGGATCATTTGAGTATAATGGGAAGACTAAAGGTAGGAATTTTAGAACAAGACTAGTCACTGCAACTTAATACTAGGACATGGGATATGAATGGGACCTAAAACATATACTTAACCTAAAGTCTTTAAACTATTCTTGCTACGTTCACCGCAATCGTACTAAAGGAAAAGGAAAAATTGGAACACACTAATATTTTGACAGTTCAGCAAAGTTCTAAAGGAAGGGAGAGATGTGGAACAAGTCTAATAAGCAAAACAAATATAGTCTGGCATTTCAAGAACGAATATCAAAATCAAGATTATTCCCTTTAAGAAGAAGGAACCGGACATAAGTTTGAGTGAGAAAAAGACTATGAGAAAACGCAAACCCACACCTTATATTTACCTAAACAGGAGTGAAGACTAACCCTGGCCACGGGTCAGTTTGGAAAGACGGGGACAGGACCCTCAAGGAATTGTAATACCAGAATGCGAACAGGTACAGCCCACGGACAGTTCAGGACAGGATACCCCTCAGGTTTTGGGTCAAGACTGGGCCTCCCAGGGTACGACCAACACCTACAGCTTCGGACAGCAACGCCTGCGTTACCCCCTCTCCTGCAAATAATCCGCCAGTAACCCCGATTGGGTTTTCGAATTTCCCAACAAAGTGCTTCGCCAGCACTTAGGATTATTTCCACCCCTTAGGAGTTTGTGGAAAGTATGGACAGAGTGCTCCGCAGCACTCTCAGATTGAGCACCTATAGAGTTCGTAGGGTCAGTGACAGGTCTGCTACTCGGACAAGTCGGACAATTTTCCTAAGCTAAACTAGGGCAGTTATACTGTTTTGGGGTACCTCAGACCACCCACTAATGTTGCAAGTGACAGTTTCCCACATTACGATTGGTCAGGAGAGGTGGTGCGGTCATTACCACCTCCTAGAATTCGACTTTCTCACCCTAAATATTATAATTTTCCTACCCGCCCCTTGGGTTTCACGTTCCCATGCATAGGCATACAGAATACAATACAAGAATATGAAGTGTAGCAACAATGTAAATCAATCTCAAGGTAAGTTCTAGTCCCTTGCGAGGAGTTCTCAGGCGCATCAGGCTTCAGGAGCCAGCTGGCTTGCTTCAGCTTCTGCGCGGTAGAATTTCTCCCCGGTCACATGGTGTTGCCCAGCAGAGCTTCAAGTATGGCTCCGCTCCCGATTTTCCCAGCCCCAGAGACGCGGTACATGAAAAGTAAGGGAAAACAAATTAAAATCACATATAAAATGATCACACTGTATACCATGATAAATTCTAAACATCCCTTATTTTATAATAGCTATAGGGTTACGTTTTAGTGCGAAAGGACAGATAGGCTGAAGCAGCTGTGGCAAGCGTAGAGCGTGGTAAAAGGACAAGCGGCCATGTTTGCAACAGTGCGCATGTGCAATAGATTCCCTCCAGAATGCGAGTGCGTCACATCACATGGGTATGACCGACGCATGCGCAGACTGAATTTCAGCGAAGCAGCCGATTCTTTAGTGCAAGCTTCGTTAGTATGAAAAAGACATACAAGCAAGCATCCTGGGGACACCCGTGTGTTTGGGAAAGCGTATAATAAATGACGAACAACTGGGTTAATAGGATTATACATTAGGCGAGGTTCTTGTATGAGAGCAAGGCGCTTTACGTGCGAATCCTTGCTCCATCAATTTCATTTAATGAGTAGGAACAATGTGCAAACAGCGCAGGTTCACTACACCATTCCAGTTCAGCCAATAGACCGAGGGAGCACTTTCTGAAAATAGGTTTGAAAGTCTAGATTTTTCTCTGCAAAATGATCCTGTTCACCATTATTTGGTAAATCGGGACCTTTCAAGGTACCGTTTGAGTGCTATGTAGCTTCTTTCAAAAGTTCTTTAAACATGAATAATTTTCCTGACCCACATCTTTCGGGCTCTGTTCACAATGTTTTAATTGAAAGCATACTGCAGTAGTGGCTGATGAGTCGGTGAAACGCCGCTGATGAAATGTCAGTCAGTGTATGTAACAACCGCAGCCCGGTTGGTCCCTTTCCTGCGTGTATGATGTTTGCGGGGTGCTTGTGGGCTCTCTTGTACCATCCACAGCCGCCTTTGGTCTATTGGTGCATTCTTCTCAATGAAGGCCGCACACTAATTAAAATACATCCGTGACGTCTTCTAGTGTACATTTTGGAGCTGCCGGTCCTCAATCATTGGTATCTGTTTAGGTGTAACTCGAATCATGCGGATATGGTAGTCGGCAGGGAGGACGGATATTTCACACCTATGAGGCATGCGTCCCGTGGTGCTGTATTGTGCTGGCAAGCAGTGCCATCTCTGCCGGGATGAGGTCACTTTGGAAGCGGCGCCTGCCAAGAGAAGCTCTCCTGCGCGTTAAATGTTTGTGACCTAGATTGGCGGATGCCAGAGTAAGAGCCACACTCTCCAGAGAGAGACAGAAGCGCCTCTTGCAGGGTGCAGCGACCTTTCCTAACCACTTTACTGCACAAAAGTAAAACAATTCTAAACTCATCTAATTTTAAGAACATCACTCCGTAGCTCTGATCATAATAACGTAGAACTCAAAGTCAGCCCTGCGGTGATGTCACAGTAACCGGTGAGAACGCAGCACAACTCAGAGCTGCAAATGATTTTCCTTACAGTGAATTGCAAATAAAATCTATGTTGAGTCAAATTTAAAGTAATTGCACGTCATGCAATGTTAAGAATGTGAGTCACGTTCTGTGCTTTTATTATTACTAAAGGCAGTGCCCTCTCATGACGATATTTACTATGCTAATTGGTACTTATATATTAAAAAAGAAGAAATCGTTGCCTTTCCGGAATCTACACACTCACAGTCTCCTTGTTACAAGCCCCTCAGAGTCTCCAGGAAAGGCAATCACTGTGCAGCGACCACCGACCTGCAGCTGCTCTTTTGATGGAAAGGTGCCCCAGGACTGGACGACTGCAAAATAAAAAACAAGCAAACTCACCGCCGCAGCCCGGCTTCAACAGGAAGCCAGGCAACCTTTGTTGGGACGGGGGCGGGGCCGGGGCCGGACTTCCCAGGAGGCAGGCTGCAGTGGCTGGCGCATGGCTCCGGTGCAGAGAGAGGAGAGCCCTGCGTGCAGCCGGCGTCCGCCCGGGAAGCCAAGGAGCGGAGTGCCGGTGTCCCTGTGCCCGTATTACGTCGGAGTGAGCAGCCCCGGAGCGGGACGAGTAGAAGTCCGGGTGAGTGGGGCTCCGTGCTTGCGTGTCTGTGTGTATGCAGGGGAGAAGGGAGGGGGGGCAGCGTGTGTGTGTGTGTGTGTGTGCACGCGCGCGCCTGTGTGTGTGTGCGTGCATGCAGAGGGGTGGGGGCTGGCTGTGTGCGAGCAGGGGCTGTGAGTTGATCTGCGCAAGCGCGGCTCAGACGCGCGCTCCCGCGGTCAAAACTGAGACTGCAAAAGCGCGCGTCTGAGTCGTGTCCACTCTCCTAAATAGGGGCCACATTAGGTCTGAAGCAGACACTCTCAATGCTCACGCATTGAGAGTACGTCTGCTCGACCTAAAAATGGGAATCACAGTCAACAGGCCATAATTTCCTCTAGCACAGGTGAGTGGAGCAAGCTCCCCAAGCGATGACAAAACATACATTTCTACTTTTCCTTGTGTTTAAAGTCATGTGAATAATTCATGAAATATACAGGGGGGTGTCTAGTCTGAGCTCAGGACCACAAGTGAAAATTACCCCAGAAATCAAAATAATATTGACTATTTCATCTGAGAAAGCTAATCTTTGTTATCTCAACGGGAGATCCTAGAGCTGGCAAGAGCTCAATGTCATACAGGTGCTACCTGTGGGCAATCTTAGCAAGAGCAAGAAAACATGGCTAAGGCAAGTTGGGATCATGCTAAGGCATTTTTAAATATTCCACATAAAGCTGAAGAAGGTGCAGCGGGAGCCACTAGCAAACAGCCCCTCTTGAGTGATTCGAGCTCCAGACTTTTTTTCCTAATTTCAGAAGGTAGACGTTATCTTCTGACCACTATCTTCTCTCGGTCCAAGTTCAGAATCTCTTGATCTGTTCCCAGAAAAAGACCCACAAGCTCACATGAAAGACTTGCCGACTTTTTCTATCCTTCTATAGACTTTCACGAGTAGAAATTGAGACCCTTTATGGCCACAGGACCAGCGGAATTTGTGGCAGCAGAGAACTATATCGAATGGACGGGGTTGACTAAATCATGCAGCTAGGAAAGACGGAATATGCGGTATATTATGTGATTAAATGCAACTTCTGTGGCATTTCTACCTAATTATTTCGACATCTTAAACCACGATAATTAAAAATGGACTCTCAATACTATAAATGGACCCCAATACTATAGTACTTATGTATTCCCTTAAGACAAGAAAATGATACATAGTCAGGCACTCTCTTCATAATTTATTCTCCTACAAGTATTCATTGTGTTTGGAATGGTAGAATGGGATAACCATTTAATAAAAAAAGTTTTTACTACTTCCCAGACTAAAGCTGCTCATGTATAAAAGATAAAACATTGAATGCAGCAAAAAACAAGCCTGAACATACACACTTCTGTGCACCTCAGATACGTTTAAAAAATTGCCTTTCACGCCATAGAACAGTGGTAGCCCCTCCTATAACCATGCACAACAGTTGTGTACAATACATACTTAGAATCCTGCTGTGAAGCACTTTAAGGTTTAAGCCATTAGACCCTGAAGAAATATACAAAATGTGTGGCAGTTGTTTTAACTCATTCTGTCCTCTTGACATAATTGCTGGCCTCTGAACACCGTGAATTAGCATATATTTGTCTATCTAGTGAACACCAACTTGTACGTAACAGAAGAGGTCGTTATTCACACGATCTAGCAAATACGTTTAAATATGTAGGGCGAGGGCCTTACCACAACACATGCCAGCACTCAGTTCGTCCCAGTGCATCATGGTAAATGGAGTGCATGATATCACTTACTTCAATGACAGTCTTTAGTTTTGCACCCATTTTGGTGCAGCCAGTGCTTGTATCTCTAGACGTGTTTCAGGATAGTTGTCCATCTTCAGTAGAGTTAAATACAAAAGTGGTTCTGTTGGGTGTGTCAAATTGCATTAACGTTGCTAATTAATGCAAAACAAACATTTAAAAACTCTCTGAAACACATGTGCAATGAGGCAATAAATACTCAAGCAATATAATAATAAACTTCATGTAACCACTGAGTGATTTTGATAAGAATTTATAGACTTCAATTCAACCCACTGGCCGCTTAAATGCCTTCCCACGGCTGTTTGCTCCGACGCGGTGTCATCTCCATTAACAATGGATTGACTCGTCTTTAGCATAGTTTCGAAGGTCTTCACCTCGGGGGCGACATATAGCATCAGGTGTAGTCACCATTGTGTCACTGCGATCACCATAGACGCAGGCCGTGAGTCAGATCACACCCTGCTCACCCGTACATCAATGCACTGGTACCGCCACGCTCGGATCATTTTGAAGATCGCCTGCATGATAGCTTCAGCCTCACCCTATGTGCTCTAGTAGACGGCATATTTTAAGCGCAACTGGAGCATGGTGCCTAGATATGGGCGTAACTAACTAATCGCACTATTAGGACGTTATTTAGATACACTAAGTGGCACATACCCACACGACATGCGACCACTGTCTCCATACCGAGTCACCACAGCATGAGCCCACATTTAGGAATCATGTAGAACAGCGCCAAGTTCCTGAAATCCTGGACCTTTATCAGGCGCCCCTGGGACTGTATCTATTACATGATATCCCCTTTCCTCATTTAGATCTGACCGTTTGGTTGCTGTTCAGGCAGAGATCCCTCCTCCTGACTGCAATGTGAGTAACCTCCACCTACTTAATTTTAATTCAAGTGCAGCCTTCTGCGCACTGGGTTATAACCTCTCTGAAACACTTTTCCTTGTCCTTTTCAGACTGTCCACCCCTACCCCTTCTGTCTTGATAAAGACCCGACGCGACCACCAATCGGGGCGCATTAGGGTCGAAACGTCGACGCTTACCTATGGTCCAGAAACTCTAGGATCCGTGAAATGAATGCTAGGATGCCTTGGATGTAAAATAGATTCTGGCCACCTAAACCCCTGTACATAATTGTATATATGTATTTTTGATTCCACTGTATACTGTTTCATACACCAAGCACTTGTCACTAATTGTCACACAATTTTCACCCTTGTTTGACGGTCATTATTGAATGAATCAATTCATAATGTAACAAGATTGAAGTCTAACATAAATTCGTATCAAAATCACTCAGTGGTTACATGAAGTTTATTATTAGATTGCTTGAGTATTTATTGCCTTATTGCACATGTGTTTCAGAGAGTTTTTAAATGTTTGTTTTGCATTAATTAGCAACGTTAAAGCAATTTGACACACCCAACAGAACCACTTTTGTATTTAACCATAATTACCCAGGTTCTGAGGGACACAGGGTTATACTTTTTATCTAAACCATCTTCAGTAGAGAGCAACACATCATTTTGGAGTGCTGGCAATGCTGCCCAAAGTCTTCTCAGGTCTCTGTACCACACACTAGGCATAGGTGCATCAGCCAGAGCTCGTCAGCTCAGTAGCACATGGTAGCCTTTTCAACCAAAAAGAAGGTGGTGGTACACTGCCTCACATCCCAATGCTCAGTTAGCCCCAGAGCATTATGGTACATGCAGTGCATGATAACATTTACTTCAGTGACAGTCTTTAGTTTTTGTAGTTCACAAACATTTGCAGTAACAGGCTTGGAAAGTTGTGCCAGTCTCAGATTTATTGGTATACTACTCACAATCAAACACCCAAAAGGTAATGGGATGAATGCTTGAAAATTGTGGCAAAGGTTCGGGGTAGCATTCCAGCTCATTGTTTTTCACCCACTGTGCCACTCATGACAAAGCACCTAATGCCAATCAGTACTGACCCAGTTCAACGTGGAAACAGTCCATCTCACCGCTCCATCCTGGAGCGCACTGCTTTTTCATTTGGGGCATTTGAGATTCACTCCATTCCCCTGAATCTCAGTGACTAAGCTACGCACCTGGACTCCTTATTAGAACACTAAGCTACACCGACTTTAATTAAAAAGTGAACATTTCTCAAGGTTTATCTAATTTTTACTCTCTCTCTCTTTATATATATGTTTGATTCCTAATTTATGCATTTGTACTATTTATACAAATAATTATGAGTGGACCTTAAATTCTGCTACTATAGTTAGTCTATCCAGAAATGCACAACACCTCTGGAGGCTTACACCTCGAGCTGAACCCGTGGTCCATAAAGATGAGACAAGAAGGCTTTTGATCTACCTCTGTTTCTGGACTTGGGTGCTGAGGTATTCCAACCAGTGGCATTTTGGCATCCCTCCCACTCGTATTCTGGTAGCCAGTTCCTCATATCTGACACGGGTGCCATTCATTGCCGGAGCACAATGGGGACATTTATACTTTTGTTCAGGCAGCCTGCCACTTACTTAGAACTGGGCTACTACCCAATAACACATATCAATTCATCTGTTGAAATTTCATCCCTGACCAATCCTAGACAGTCGCGTTGTAGACAGTACAGTTGTCAGTAGGGCCAGGGGGTGAGAGCTGCTATTCTGACACCACTCGCTTTATGCAGTACCTTGGTGCCCATGAGCTGAGGGTCGAAGGCCCCTGTGCAGGTGTACTGCCTCTTTCGAGCTGCCTCTTTCGAGTTCTCCTTTTTAAAAACTGATATTTTGTGTTCATGTGTTATTATGCTTGCACTATTGACTTCTGGACACGTAACTTGCTCACCTGATCTCTTCTGCTCCTGACCCCGTTCCGCCCCGGCAGTGTGCCGTTTGAGCGGAGGGTCCTCTACATGAGCGCCACTTCCTGCTTTGCACCACTTCCGCCCTGCCTCTCCACCGTGCAGGTGAGCGGTCTAGTAGTTCACGTTACCCAGCATATATGGCGACTTGGAGGAAGCGCAGTGGACGAGCGCAGCGGGAGCGCCGACTTCGCGCCGACTTCGCGCCGAAGTCGCGCACAAGTCAAGCCCGTCTGCGCTCGTCCGCGGCCGACTGGGGCCTGGGGCCATGCATGCTGCTTGTCGCATTACCTATTCTTCCCAGGATCTACACTTGTTTCAGTGCTCCGCCTCACTTGCCCCCCATGTTGCTGATATTGCCCATACTTGCGGCACCTTGACTTCCCACTGTCCCCATGACTTTTCGGTCAGGCCCCCTACCCTTACCTCTCATAGTAACGCAGTCTTTACACCCACCATGATCAGTTCTCATGACTCCCACTCTATTTCTATAGTTTACCTTAACACTCGCTCGCTTCCTAAACACCAACTGGAAGTGTTTCAATTACTGGACAATGGTAACATCGATATCCTGCTCCTCTCTGAACCCTGGCTTCATGGGGACTCTTCCCCCGACATCCTGGCTGCCATCCCCACAGGATTTTATATCCTTCAATCCAACAGGGCAACGGGTAGATCGGGTGGCGGAGTAGCTGCCATTATTCGCTCTAAATTTCAATTCACAACTCTAATAACTACTCCTATTCTAAACTCTGACACTCTCACCTTGAAATTCATGTCCCCTAAATATTCCTTCATGTGTGTTTTGGTGTATCGCCACCCTGTTAATATGCCCCTTTTCTCATCCCATTTTGGTGATCTTATCTCTCAGTTGGTCATTAATTCCGCTAGAATTCTGATTATAGGTGACTTCAACTACTGGCCATCAGACACCCGGAAAAGTGGCCTGTCAGTTGAATTCACAGACCTTCTATGTGGCCTCAATTTCCAACAGCACATTTATGTAGCAACCCATAACAAAGGCCATACTCTCGACCAGGTATGGACGGCAAACCTGGACCTCCCCTAGTTTACCCTTGCACCTGGTCCGACCATTTCTTTATTTCTTTTTTACTGAAACTTTCTCTGCCTACCCGCTCTCCACCCGTGTCGAATTTCTCGGCACAAAACTGGAAACATGCCGATATTCCCCATTTTCATTCTATCCTGTCAACCACACTCCCCAGTGATAACTTTGACATTAACACTCAAACTGCTACCCTGGATCAATGGCTAACCCAAGCTAGCGATGTGGTTGTTCCTATGAAAATCATCAGATCCAAACGCCCACATGACGCGCAGCGCTGGTTTACCGAACAACTAAAATTGGATAAATTACTCTTCAGACAAGCTGAGCGTCGGTGGAGGCGAAACTATGACCCCTCACTAAAGAGTATTTATACCGACCTATTAAAACTATATAAACAAGCCATCATTTTGGCCAAATCCTCTTACTATTCCCAGAAAATCATTAGTTCAGCCTAAAAAACCAAGGATATTTTTTCCATTGTAGCTGAACTTTCCCTTCCTGATCGTGTCACTGCTCAGCCCCAACCCTCGCAGACTCTTTGTGACTCCCTCAATTTATTTTTCATAGATAAAATCACTACCATTAAAAACAATATTCCCCCCCTCCCCCGTTCAATGTCTGTGTTCTCCCTCCCTCGAACCCTTGTTGTTTGCATGAATTTCCTCCAATTTCTTTGGCTGAATTTATTTCTCTACTACATGTAGTTAGCTCTGGTTCCCCCAATGATTGTTGCCCCCCTCAAATCTTGAAGGATGCTTTCATGGCCTGTCCAGGTCCCCCACTAGACCTGCTTAATCATTCTCTCGCTACAGGCTCTGTCCCCGATGCTTTCAAAAAAGCTATTGTAGTACACATCCTTAAAAAACCAGGCTCTGATCCAGCTGTTTTAGGCAACTATCGACCTATCTCCCTCCTCCCCTATCCGGGGAAGGTGCTGGAGACTTATGTCACCCGCTGTCTAAGCTCCTTCATTGAAAGATCTCACTTCCTAGATGACCAGCAGGCCGGCTTCAGACCAGCCCACTCTACGGAAGCGGTTGTTGTGGCTGTTATGGATGCGCTGAGACAGGGGGCTGACAAGAACCTGGCCCAGGCCTTGGTGCTACTAGACCTGTCGGCCGCTTTTGACTCGGTCGGTCATGTTATCTTGATCGACCGTGTCAGAAATGCGGGTATTCAGGGCCTGGCCTTGACCTGGATTGGGTCCTTCCTTCAACAACGCTCTCAATCGGTTCAACTCTCCACTTTCTCTGCTCCCCAAACTCCACTTTCCTGTGGTGTCCCCCAGGGTTCTTCTCTATCCCCCCTTTTATTTAATCTGTACATGCAACCCCTCCTAGCCTCACTCCGCAACTCTCCTGTTACCATTTTCAATTATGCAGATGACCTGCAACTAATATTTCCCATCGATTCCTCTCCTCTCTCTTGCTCTAATTTTCAATTGATCATGCTTACCATCTATGAGTGGATGAACTTCAGCCAACTGAAGCTCAACCCCAGCAAGACTGAGTTGGTCCTGACCGGTGGGCCCTCAAATTCTTGGAGTCCCAACTTCTGGCCCCCAGCTCTTGGCTCCCCCCCTGCCCAGTCAAGTCCGTGAAGAGCCTTGGTGTCATCATTTCAAGTGACCTGTCGATGAGGCCTCAAATCAATTCCGTCACCTCGGCCTGCTTTTATCATCTACGCAGAATTGGTAAAATCCGAAGGTTTTTATCCTCAGAGGCTCTCATACTTGTTATTATGGCCCTTGTCACTTCACGCATTGACTATGCGAACTGCTTGTATGTGGGGATCCCCGCGTACAACCTTCATCGGCTTCAGCTGGTACAAAACCAGGCGGCCAGACTGGTTTTTCAACAGCCTAAGTACCAACACGTCATGCCCCTGCTGAAAAGACTGCATTGGCTCCCGGTCGCGTCCCGCTGTATTTTTAAAATGGGCTGCACCGTTATCAAATCTCTTTCTGCCTTGCCCCTGCCTTTATTTCCCTTAGCCTCAACCGTCACATTCCCTCAAGGCATCTCAGGTCCTCTGCTCACAATCTTCTAATTACCCCCAGGTACAAACGTAAGAAACATGGTGGCGCCTGTTTCTCTTTTCTTGCTCCTTCTACCTGGAACTCTCTCCCTCTCTCAATCCGGCTTACTCCTGACTATATTACTTTTCGTAAAAACCTGAAAACCTATCTGTTCCAGCTAGCATATGATTAGTCTCCTCACTCAACACCTGCTCCTTTCTCTCCACTTGTCTTTGAGCGCCATGAAACCAATTGGTGTCCGTGCGCGGTAACAAGTTCTTTTAACATAACATAACATAACATAACATTTAAAGCCACGGAGGCCATCGATGGCCTGCTATCTCAGCACTGCTGCTGCTGTCACCTCTGACGTCAGGGGTGAGGTCTGCTTATTGCTGAGTAGTTACTGCTGGCTCAATGAATCGCTTTTGTGCACCTGGGGGTTGGGGAGGCACTGAGCCACTGCTAGCTCTATGTATTGCCTTGGTGTCCTTTGTGTTACCTGTTTTCCTGGCACTTGCTCTATGTATACAGGACTTCACTAAAGTCATTACAGGCAACCGCCTTATGCACTGCCACAGATTTCCATTAGATGCCACCAGATTACAAAAAATAGTATTAAAAGTAGCTTTATTGTAAGAACACCTAAATGGCAAAATACAATTTTGGCTAGGGAAGTGAAAAGCCTTGCACCGGAGCTGTTTGTGTTGTTTTAGTGCTCCAGGGGTCATGTGTGAGAGCTGCTACCATGTCTCTGCTTTGGTACACTATGGTCAGAGGTTGTGAACTGTATCTTGGCACTGCTTTAAACTATTACGCTCTCTAGAAACAGCCCCCTGTTGCTGCCAAACACATCCACACATAGTTTAGTCACCTGGAGTAGAGGAATCACAAATACTGATGAATATTAAATGGTACCCCACTTATCCAAGTGGTATGAGTTTGGGGACTGGGCCTTGGATGTATGACGTTACAACGCATACTTTTACAATGCCTACCTTTACAAACACATTTTTTACACCGCAACATCCATTACAACGCATACCATTACAACGCATACCATTACAACGAATACTTTGAAACTACCTTTACAACGCATTCCCCTACAACACATACTACATTTACAACGCATACCATTACAACGCATAACATTACATTGCATATAAGGTAAGTATTGGATAGTGTAGGGGTAAAAATTACTATTCTAACTTCAGGGGGTGCAACAGTAGGGTAAGTGTTGGATAGTGTAGGGGTAAAAATTCCTATTCTAACTCCAGGGGGTGCAACAGTAGGGTTAGTGTTGGATAGTGTAAGGGTACCATGTGTTGTAATGGTATGCGTTGTAATGGTATGCGTTGTAATGACTGCGTTGTAATGGCATGCGTTGTAGTGGTGTGGGTTGTAGTGTCATGCGTTGTAATGGTTGCGTTGTAAATGCATGCGTTGTAATGGATGTTGTGTTGTAAAAGTTTTGTTGTAATGGTAGTGCGTTGTAAAAGTTGCGTTGTAAAGATTGTTTCCCCTGGGCCTTAGTATGCCTTCTGTGGACTGAGGTCCGAATACCCGGTATATGAGCCAGAGTCAACTGGCTCCTTCCCCAGAGTTGGTAAGTGGATAGGGGGAAACATCCTTCACAACGCGGTCAAAACACCATGGTTCCATTACGGCGCGTCTTTTACAACGCAAGTCGTTACCACGACTTGCGCTGGAGGGTGCTCTAGACTAAGGCTGGAGTTGGAATAGTAAATCTCACTATTCCTAAGTTCAGCACCCTACAGCACAAGTCGTGGTAACGACTTGCGTTGTAAAAGATGCGTTGTGATGTACCGCGATCATTTTGATCGCGTTGTAACATCATACAACTGTAGATAAGCGCGCCCTCACTGACTATGGCAATTCATGCTACTGAATCTGAGACTAAAGTTGCAGTGTGGAAGTAATTTATGCTCAACTTTGTTGACATCTTTTCCAATGGCTGAAGTCTATAGGTTCTCAGGATGGAAAGAAGAATTGTTGTGAGCCATTGAAAGTGGGTGTTAGAGCACAGCCCAAATGCTCTTCCCATCTAGGCGTCTTTAGCTCTAGGTCTCTTCCCAACACGGAATGGCTAAGAGTGGGAAAGATTCAATTTAATATAGCATTCAATTAAACAGTCATGTGTGATTGGCTGAAAAAGGGTTACAGTGAATAGAGAGGATTTACATAGCACCCCGTGACTCTGAGATTCCAAAAGGAGGAAGCTCCTTCTTTACTGAAGTGTGACTAACTTTACTGGACTGGAAGTCTAGTCCCTTCGTTCTTCTTTACTTCACGGAACCTAACTTATTGCAGATAATGTTTCTGATCCAGAACGTCTTTTATGTGTGGCACTCTATGCCCTCCCAACATCGATGCAAACCTGTGGCACATCGCTGAACCTAATGTGTGGTAAGATATCTACAATACAATCCCTGGTATAGGTTTACGTGCCTGTAGTATTTTAATTCTTGATTAAGGGCCTGCTGTGTAAAAGATCAGTTTATCCCTGAAGTCCTACAGGAACTTTTAGGCCCTCGTGTTCTAATGCAGAGTTTGTCTGGAAATATAGCTCCTATTCTACTAAACTAGCGCATCTAGGTTTACCCAGGAAAGAGTCAGCAGAAATTCCCTCATAACCAAGTGGCCTGTTGACCTTCCGACATTACTCTACACTGAGTAGGAGCTTCAGAAGTTCCTTTTCTTCTTCTCCAGTCAGTACTTGGGACCAACTTGATGAAGTCTTTGAATAGCTAGAAAGATAATGTATCTGTTACTTGGCTGCTAACCATGATCAAAAGGTGTCCAATGCTTTGAGGATACTGGCCAGCATCAGAAAATCTTCATCACAAAGTGCGGATTCTGTGGGGAGATCTTAAGTTTTTGCTGTGTGCCTTTAATTTAGGCCAGAAGTGCTATCAGCCCAGCACACCTCCAGTATGGCAAAAGAGTTCACCAGCAACTAAAACAAAATTCCCCCAAATAGTTTTTTTGATGCCTGGTGTTCCCAATGCCAGCTAAAAGCTGTGGAAATATCGAGACACCCTGAAACACAAAACATCCCTGACTACAATGCTCATGTTTCTGCTTGCTAGTACTGTAGGGCTCTGGTGACACTAATCAGATAATTACACCTTCTCAGTAGTCTATTATACATGCAAAGACATTTGCTTTCACCAAGTGCAACATTTAAAATATGTTCTAGTTGGCACTACACTATTAAATAACTGTGCATCAGCTGTTGCGGTATGAAAGGTAACTCCGGTCTCGTGATCCTGAAAACATTCAAAGTCGGGGCTCAACAAAGGCTCTGACTCAAGACGGCCATTGCACATTCATCCATTCTGATCGGTATAGCTCCTGGCCTTTGGGCGCACCAATTTATGGGCATCATTTGAATGCCTTTCAGGGTCATAACCACTTAGCAGCGACCTATCATTAATCAGGCGAAGATCACTAGTAAGAGTCAGAGTGAAACCGAATTGCGAGCACAAAAGCATGTTTGAGAGATGTGAGATGGTGGCTAAAGGCAAACAATCTAGGTTTATTATCCATAGGTTATGGTCCATTCAATAAATAATGTTATTGCATTACTTGTTAAGTAAAATATCAAAGAAGGAAAGAGTGGTGGTGCTGAGAATGAAAATGAATTTCAAAGAATGCTAGCAGTGTCCTTTCAAGTCAGAAAAATGCTGTCAATGGTCTTTGCTAACAACCAAAAAAGGGTTTGTCAACGATGTTATTGAGTGATTGTTTCTTATTTATTTATTTAGGAGTTTCATATAGCGATGGCCAGACCCGAAGGTATAGGAGCGCTTTACATCATGATTACTCATAAGATACATAGATGATACTTAGACAGACTAGTATATACCATGGCTCCAGACGTATCATAGTATTGTCGTCGTAGAGCGCACACTGTCACTTGCAGGGTATGTTATCACAGTAGTATGTACACCGGCTTGTCGTCAGAGAGAGCACAGTGACTCATGACGGGATTGGCCCGGGGGAGGAGGGGCAGCGGGGGTATAGAGGATAGTGAGGTAGAGTTCTTACTGTCCAAGTGTCTTGTGACCAGTTGTGGGCCTGCTTCAATGGTTAGGTTGTAGCTATCCATATGGGAGAGATCACTTAAGGAAGAGTTCTTTGAGCTCCTTTTGAATTGTAGGCAGGAGGGGTTGGTCCTGATGTGGACTGGTATGGAGTTCCAAATTTTGGGAGCATTTCCTGTGAAGGATTGGGATGTGTTTTTTTTTTTGCGATTTCTGGATGGATAAGGAATAGGGTGTTGGTACTCCTTAGGCTTCTTGTCTGACCGGCCTTCTGGAGTTTGGTGGCCAGGTAGGCGGGTTTGCCTGTGTGCAGCGCTTTGTGTGTGAGGCAGGCGGTTTTGAAATTGGCCCTCATTTTGATTGGAAGCCATTTGAGCTCTCTGAGCGCAGGGGAGATGTGTTCATATTTCTTTACTCTAGTGACCATTCTGACTGCTGCGTTCAGAGTTGATCTGAGGGGAGATAGGTGAGATTTAGCTGATCCTGTGAGGGCTGCAATCCCGTAGTCCAGTCTGGACAGCACCAGGGATTGAGTCGCTTGTTTGAGGTTGTTCTGAGGGATGAAGGGTTTATTTCGTTGAGTAGTTTCAGGTTGAGGAAGGCGTTCTTTGTGGTGTTCTTGATGTGTTTGTTCATGTCTAATTTGGGGTTCAGGGTGATTCCTAGAGATTTGGCAGAGTCTGCTAAGGTAAGGTTGTAGTTGAGCGCATCGATCGCTTTTAGTCATTCTGAGATTTGTTTGTTTTTCTCATCATTAGAGATTAGGAGGATTTCTGTCTTGTCTTGATTGAGTTTTAGGTGGTTGCTTGATAGCCAGCGTTGGACTTCTCTTAGAGTGCCGTTCAGTCTCTGAATGTCTTCAATGGAGGAGGTTTCAAGATATAGCTGGGTATCGTCTGCATAGAAGTGAAAAGGAATGTTGGATTTTTTGAGTATGGTGGTAAAAGATTCCATGTATATATTGAAAAGTTGCGGGGAGAGTACTGATTCTTGGAGGATATTCCTGCTAACTGGGTGTGGGTCCGATGAGACGTTTTTGATTTTTATACTTTGGGTGCAGTTCTATAGAAAACAGGTGAACCATTGTAGTATCATCTGTTCAGCTCCAGTCCTTTCTTGAAGTGCCTTGATGAGTAGATTGCGGTCAACCGTATCGAAGGCTGCCAAAAGGTCCAGGAGTATGAGTAGGCAATATTGGCCAGTATCAAGAGAGTTGTGCATATCATCTATTATGTTTAGGATCGCTGTCTCAGTACTGCATCCTTTTCTGAAGCCTGATTGGTGAGGGTCTAGGAAGTTGGTGTTGTCTAGGTATTGAATGAGTTGGAGGAGAACACATCTTTCCAGAAATTTCGCTAGGAGAGGGAGGTTGGAGCCAGTCCTGAAGTTTTTTAGACTGTTTGAGTCTGTGCCCGTTTTTTCAGTAGTGGTGTGACTTGGCCGCTTTTGAGACAGTCCGGCATGACTTCAGCACTCAAGGTACTGTTTATAATCTTGGTGCAGTGCAGGGCTAGTGAGAGTTTGAGTTTTTTGGCTAGTTGAGCCGGGATGGGTTCCAGGACGTGTGCTGAGGGTTTGGAGGTGGAAATCATTTTGATCACCTCTGCTTCGGAGATGGGGTCGAAAGAGTTACATAATTTAGGGGGGTGCTTGAGTGTGCGATCATCTTTTGTCTCGGTGGGTGATTTGCTGTTTGGGGGACTGCTTTGAAGGACCAAGGAGAGTTCTATCTTGGTGATTTTGTCATTGAAGAAATTGGCAAAGTTGTCACACAGGTCTTTTGAGGCCACAACTTGAGTCAAAGTGGGCTTGGAGGTTAGTTGTCTGATGAGATTTAAAAGTTCTCTTGGTCTATTTTTGCGTTGCGAAAGAAGGCCGCTTTTTTATTCATTATGTGGTTTTTGTATTTCTTTCGTACTGATTTGAGTCTCCCTTGTAGGACTGAGAACGTTTTTTTTTTGCCAGAGTCATTCTTTCGCTCTTAGTTCTCTTCTTTGGGAGTTAATGTCTGTGATGAACCATAGTCTGGATGGTGTGCTTCTGACTTTTTTCATTTTCAAGGGTGCTATTTGGTCCATAATGGAAGTCATAGTAGAGTTATAGTGGGAGGTGAGTTCTGTTGTTGAGAGCTCATCAGAATTGTTGGGGAGGAGGGAGCTTACCCTAGCTTCCAGGACTGCAAGGGGAATCTGATTTAGATTTCTTGCCCAGCGTGGGAGGTCCTTCGTGAGGGGCTGTGATAGGATCCTTTGGTTCCTGTGAAATAGAATGAGATGGTGGTCAGACCAGTCAACAGGCAGGATGTGGTCGATGGAGACTATATCTGTTTGAGTAAAAATGACATTGAGGATTGAGCCTCTGTTGTGGGTTTTCTCTGTGCAGTGTTGGGTGAGGTTGTAGTTGCTTAGCTGATCAATTAGGGTTTTGATAAACGTGTTGTTTAACTCATTCCAGTGAAGATTAAGGTCACCTAGATAATGATATTGGAGTCACGGAGTGAGCATTGAATAATCAGGTAGGAGAGGTGGTCACCGAAAGAGGAGGTGTTTCCTGGTGGGTGGTATATGAGGTGGCAGAGTAGTGATCTGTTGTTGTTCATCTTAATAGTGACAGTAAGACATTCAAAGGAGTTATACTTGAGGGCATACGCTTCCTTCACAGAAATGTTGTTCTTATGTATGATTGCTATACCCCCTCCTCGTTGGATTTTTCTGTCTTTGTGTATTATTGTGAAGCCCGGGGGCACAAGCATGTCCATGCTTGGGGGAGAGAACTCATTCAGCCAGGTTTAGGTGATGAACGTAATATCTATGTCGTGGGTAAGGATAGTCTCTGCCAGTTCTGTTGTATGTTTGGTGGCTGACCTGCAGTTTATGAGCATGCAGTTGGTGTTGGATCCTTCGTTCTTCAGATTCTTCGTAAACGTGGCCCTAGGGATAATGGTGAGGAAGGCAGGGGGTCTAATGGGTCTGTGAGGGAGGAGCGGTCTCTTCTGAAACCTGTGACAACCTGGATCTTGGAGCTAGAGGTGCCAGAAGTGTTTGTGTCATACGAGGTGGCCAGACCCATCGCTTCACTTGTGGACATTGAGTCTCTGGTTCTTTTCGGTCTCTGTTTCAGGTTCGAGAGGGGGATTGTGGACCATCTGGGCCTTTGGGACTTGTGGGGTCTTGAGTGACTCCAGTTGGCGACTAATGGTGATGGATAGGAGTGTTGGATGGGTTTACTGGGTGTGGTTCAGTAGGATTTCTGAGAGGCCCAGTATAACCGTTTCAATCTGTTCAAATGCCTGCATATAATTGCACACATATGTGGGTGCCACATTACACCCCATGGTAGTACCTTCTATTCTCTTAATCATAAATCTTTTTTTGTGATTCAATACAAAAGCTATAAAAAATCACCTTATCCAGAGTGCCATCTCTACAGGGATTAGGAGCAAAGAACTGTTGGCGTGAGTGGCATAGTATGCAACAATACGCCTTTTAGTGTTACTAGGGGCCACTGCATCAGTGTTACGCAAATGTGTAGATACTTGTGTTTGCTTGTTTAAATAGTTTTAATTGTTTGCCTTTTTCTAGTTGTATCCTTAATATAGTTTCTGGTGAGAGCTAATGTGAATTTGTATTGCCAGCAAATATATATATATAATTTATCATGATATATGTTTCTGATACACATTTTAAAACACATAAATATACATATTTGACCAGATTTGTTTAGTAGATGGGCTTGACAATACTTTCTATAATTATCATGATGTGTTAGTATTATATGCACCTTATTATGGTCAGTTGTGTCATTAGTGCTCCGCTGCAATACAGATATTACTTTACTGTAATCATTTATTACTGATAAGTTAAGTGATGTGATAATTCATCCTTCCAGAGCCAGCAGACTGTGTGACAGGTATAATACTGAGTGGCATATCAGCTTTGGTAAGCTAACTTTTTTAGTTGCCTAGCTCCTGAATTTTTTCCACAGAAAATTCACCTTCACTGGCAGAGACAATATTTATGAGGATTTTCCTACTGTACGCTCCACTGAGAGTTTCCGCTTGAGGTTCCTCTCTTGCAGAATTTCAGGTCTTTCTCAAGAGGTATTAGTTGAGCGCTTGCTTCTACTACGTAGGCATCCCTTTTGGATCCCCTACTCCCTACTTCTTTTTTCTCTATACCATCTGTCTTGTCCTTACACATCTCTGCAGTCTTTCCTTGGAATCTTTCATGGTTCCTGGCTCCTGGAAACATATACCTGTGGTGCTGCTCCACAAGAAACCTATGGCACAGATACTAACATCTTAAATAACTTTAGTCCCATCTCCTTTCTACCACCGCTCATGAAAACTTTGGAGTGTGAACAGCTGTCCACTTATCATGAACCCAATTTCCTGTGAGATCACACTCAGTCTCGCTTTCATCCAAAGCACAGAAACAGAATATGTATGTCTAGCAGTCGCCAAGGAAACTGACTGATCCTAAACTAGGGAGGTTCAGCTATTCTTGGTCCAATCTGCAGCCTTTGCTACCATCTTGAATGCCACCATCATTACTTGCCTCTGCAGCAGCTGGATTTTCAACACAGCCCTCAGCTGTCACTCTTCCTTCATTTATCTCCACTCCTCTTCCTTTTGGCATTCCACAGGGCTACATCATAAGCCCCACTTTATTTAACATCTACATCACTGATGATGCATTTCCAAAATGCGTTGGTAGGTGGAGCTCGGTGAGAGGCTGCAGCAGGGAACAGTAGTCACTGAGAGCCAAGAGCTGCCACCCAGAAACAAGGGCCATTATGGCTCTCTCTCTCTCTCTCTCTCTCTCTCTCTCAAGAGAGAGAGAGAGAGAGAGAGAGAGACGGCCACACAGCAGCACGATTAAGCGGTCGGTCTTCATCCAGCTGGTCTGTGGCAGCCAGGCGTTGCTCCGGCCTTGCTTACACCTCTGTGAGGCATCGCCATCATCATGCCGCCTCACCGCACAGTAACTCACCCTCCCGGCACCTGACTCTTTTGGCAGTGGAGGCCACCAGTGTTTGGACTGATGTCAATGAGTGGGAGGGTAGAGGCAGGTGACCATGTGTGACTTCCATCCTCACCTAAATCCTTCTTCTTTTTCTATTGCATCACCCTTACGACCTCACTGCGATTGTGCCTCGGCTGGGTCAATGGTGGTGCAATGATGGGGACAGTGGCAAGAATTTGACGGGCCCGTATGGAGGTCTTTGTCTTTCAAGTAGCCGTCAAGATAATCCAGGCCTTTTCTGCAGCACACCCATGCATTTGTGCTGTTGCAGCCATTAGCTACCAGCCAGTAAGCAGCTAAAGGACAATAAGCAACCAGTCGTGCAAAGCTTAAACTTACAGCCGTTACTCTCGAGCCTACTCATCAATTCATAAGGCAGTTCTAAAGGGTTCCAGTTTCCACTGGTGTCTCTAGCACCTTTTACACATTCATGCATTTGTTTTAAAAGCTCTCATTTTAAGATTTAAGCAGCCAACAAGCTGACAAGCCTGGGAATGAAAGGAGTTAAAGGTTTCAAAGTGAATAAAGGTGACAAAGACACCCATGCTGTTCTTTCTACAGTACAACTGGTGGATAACAATGAGAACACACATCTCATTATTACTAAAGGCAAAGAGTTCATAATCAGATGAAAAAACAAAGAAGAGCCAAACGTGTGCAAACAACAAGGGTAACATGGTATGGGCAGTTAGAATATGAGCAATAGGAGCTGTAAACAGGGCTCCTTGAGTGGAGAACCTCAACACCGACCCATGCCCAAAGACACCGATGATGTCAAAGAAATTTGGGGATACTTTTTGATAGTGTCTTTTATGATTTATCAAATCGAAATAAAGACTTGAAACCTGAACCTGATAGTACCAAAAACTCCCTTAACCATTCTGAATACAAGTAAAAGATCGAACAGAAATCATACATCGACGGTGAGATAAAGTCTGGGCACAGGGCCCAGTGTACAAGCTCGGTCTACTATACTCAGCGCCAATTCTATGTGGCCATGTTCCATTGGCAGCCTCCTCCTTATGGATTCAAGCCAGCAGATCTCTGGGCAGGATACAGAGGGTATCAGTATACACCTGCTCTAAGCCCTAAAGTAATAATAGAAAATCACCGGCTCAGAACACGTAATGCGGCACCATCAGGCTCAACAGGCTCACTCGATACTTGATATCAGGCAAGGCAGGTAATGCTCAGATGAACAGCGTGATCTATCAGAACCCATCGCCCCTTCCCATGGTAAGTGTAGTAGATCCTCCAGTGACATTTGTCCAACCCTTGGGCAACAATAGCACCTATGGGGGATCCCCCACAAGTAAGCAAGGAGGTGAGTAAGGAACCCTTAGGGGCAACAATGGTAATCCATCCTTAATGGCAGCCTTGCATGCGGTACAATTGACAGAAGGTATGATAGGACTTCCAAGCTGTGAGCAGAGGAGGGATAAGGCCCAGATGGGCATTTTTCAACTAAGAAACTTCGCAGTCCAATGGGCAGATATCCCGGTTTCTCCGAACACCCTGGTGCAACTAAGAAGAATTAAATATTACAGGACATACATCCTGGCTCCTCCAAACATCCTTGAACTTTCTGCAATAAATACAAATCAACAAGTTAAAAATTCACAAGTTCACCCTAAGTTGGAGGAGGCTGCGCATTATTCAACACCAGGGTGGGCAGCCAATGACAGAGCTCTGACATCAACCGCACAGGCTGAAGCGATGCACGCTGACAAATTAGACATTAAAATCTCAGTCCTCCAAATGTTAGTCAACTATATTACTGCTATCAATTGCAAATTGGACTGGCTAAATGGATTTCTAGTAAAGCCCAATATTTAGTGATTGAGGAGGGGAGGCCACTTGTCTCAAGGCGCTTGGGGGAGGGGGTCCGCTATTACTCGAACAGCCAGGTCTTGAGTTGTCTCCTGAAGGCAAGATGGTCCTGGGTCAGCCGAAGGTGGATGGGGAGGGAGTTCCATGTCTTGGCCGCCAGGTAGAAGAAGGATCTTCCTCCGGCGGTGGCTCTTTGGATGCGTGGTACGACGGCGAGGGCGAGGCTTGTAGAACGTAGCTGGCGGGTGGGTGTGTAGAAGGTCAGGCGGTTGTTGAGGTACTTGGGGCCCAGGTCGTGGAGAGACTTGTGTGTGTGGGTGAGGAGCCTAAACGTGATCCTCTTGCTGACGGGGAGCCAGTGTAGGTCCCTCAGGTGGCCAGAGATGTGGCTGCGTCGGGGGATGTCCAGGATGAGTCGGGCGGAGGCGTTCTGGATGCGTTTGAGTCTTTTCTGTAGCTTGGCTGTGGTTCCGGCGTAGAGGGTGTTTCCATAGTCCAGTCGGCTGGTGACGAGTGCCTGGGTGACCGTGTTCCTGGTTTCGGTCGGGATCCATCTGAAGATCTTGCGGAGCATGCGTAGGGTGTTGAAGCATGATGAGGAGACGGCGTTGACTTGTTTGGTCATCGAGAGGGAGGAGTCCAGGATGAAGCCCAGGTTGCGTGCGTGGTCTGTTGGCTTGGGAGCGGTGCCCAGGGAAGGGGGCCGCCAGGAGTCGTCCCAGGTGGAGGGCGATGGTCCCAGGATGAGGACTTCCGTCTTGTCTGAGTTCAGTTTCAGGCGGCTGTTCTTCATCCCCTCGGCGACATCTTTCATCCCTTCATGTAGGCTAGTTCTGGCAGTGGTGGGGTCTCTGGTGAGGGAGAGGATCAGTTGGGTGTCGTTGGTGTAGGAGATGATGTTGAGGTTGTGTTGGCGTGCGATGGCTGCAAGAAGTCTCATGTAGACGTTGAAGAGGGTCGGGCTGAGTGATGATCCTTGCGGTACGCCGCAGATGACTTTGGTGGCCTCGGATCGCAACGGGGGGAGGCGGACTCTCTGTGTTCTTCCGGCGAGGAACGAGATGATCCACTCCAGTGCCTTCTCTTGGATACCGATGTTACTGAGGCGTTGAACTAGGGTGCGGTGGCAGACAGTGTCGAACGCTGCAGAGAGGTCCAGGAGGATGAAGGCCGCTGTTTCCCCGTTGTCGAGCAGGGTTCTGATGTCGTCGGTGGCTGCGATAAGGGTGGTCTTGGTGCTGTGGTTGGCTCGGAACCCGGACTGCGAGGGTCGAGGGATCCGTTCATCTCGAGGAAGGCGGCAAGCTGTCTGTTGATGGTCTTCTCGATGACTTTGGCAGGAAAAGGGAGGAGCGAGATGGGGCGGAAGTTCTTGAGGTCGGTGGGGTCCGCTGTTGGTTTCTTCAGTAGGGCGCTGAGCTCGGCATGCTTCCAGCTCTCCGGGAAGGTGACGGTGTTGAAGGAGGTGTTGATGATGTTCCGGAGTTGGGGTGCGATGGTGGAGTCGGCCTTGTTGAAGACGGGGCAGGGGTCGGTTGGAGATCCGGAGTGGATGGTGTTCATCGTGCGGGCTGTGTCTTCGGTGGTCACCGTGGTCCAGGTGCGGAGGGTGGTGGTGGGGGGCGTTGGTTCAACGGATGGGTGCGTGGGTGGTGCGCCAAAGCTGTTGTGGATGTCGGCGATCTTGCGGTGGAAGAAAGAGGCGAGAGAGTCGCAGAGATCTTGTGAAGGAGTGATGTCGTTGTTGCCGGTGCTGGGGTTGGAGAACTCCTTGACGATGCTGAAGAGCTCCTTGCTGTCATGGGCATTGTTGTCCAGTCATTCCTTCAGTGATTTCTTCTTAGTGGTGCGGATAAGCTGGTGGTGCTTGCGGGTGGCTTGTTTTAGAGCGGTCATGTTGTCTGTGGTCTGGTCGAGGAGCCAGTTTTTCTCGAGGGTGCGGCAGTTCTTCTTGGAGTCCTTGAGTTCGTCGGTGAACCAGGAGGTTTTCTTGCTTCTGGGTCTGCGTGGAGGGTTCTTCAGTGGCGCAAGGTCGTCGGCGCAGGCGGTCAGCCACTGCGTGAAGTTGCGGGCTGCTTCGTTGGGGTCCGTTGTGCTGGCGGGTGGGTTCTGGCTGAGGGAGGTGGTGAGCTGCTGGGCGGTGATCTTGCTCCAGCTCCTGTGAGGGACCTGTTGCTGGTGGTGGTGGGTCGTGGTTCTTCTGAAGCTGAAGTGGACGCAGCTGTGGTCAGTCCAGTGAAGTCCGTGCTCGCTGCGCATACGCGTGCACTTCGCCATGAATGGCGAAGTGGGAGGGAGGAGCAGCTGGGAGGCGGGAGCGGGGCGGCGAATGGGAAGGGGAACAAATAAGAAGGGGCGGGGCCGCAGGGGAGCAGCGGCGGGGAGCGGGGAGAGGGCGGGAAACGCGGCAGGGGCTGGGCACAGCAAGTGGGGCAAGCACACGATCAGCAACACAGGTAATCAACAAGAAAAGGCAAGATACAAAATACAAAACAATAGTGGCAAGGCACAGAATACAAACGATCAGGGGCACAGCTGCGAGCAGCGGTGGCACTCAGCGGGATCGGGGGCAGCCTGGGCTCACTCACGGGGAGTGTGCGCGGTGCGTGGGATGACTGGCCCAGAGGGTCAAGGGTCACTACTCACTGCCGCGTGCACTCCGCCATAAATGGCCAAGTGGGACAACAGTGCTCTCCCGTCCCAGGACCTACTTAATGGCTGCCACTGCATGGATGCCCAGTGGGCACACCACTGGTGAACCAAAGGTAAGCCTGTCTGCACCCATCCATGCCTGGACCACGCCCAGTGCCACGAACCCTGGTCCATCACCCTACCACTGGTATCATGCTGCGACCCTCCATGTCTTCAACCCCGGGTACTGCTCCACATGCTGCTACCTTGATGGACCACGCAACACACAGGAATCATTCTTCTGCGCATCCTGCAGGTTTTCTTGCATTTACCCACACTAATCAATACCCACACCAAGAACACCTAACACACCACACTCTCACACTCACAGAGTCCTTCAACCACCCACACGAATATCAGCCCCACCTCACAGAAACCTAGCTGAATTTTGTATCTGCACCTGACATCGTCACAGCCACTTCCCCGGCTACAAGATTGCCAGGCAAGACAGACTTCACTAACCCAGGGTTGGACTCTCTCCATCATCCACAAGAACACCGTCAGCTAAACCACATCCATGTACACATCATCCTACAATATAAAACATCTGTTTTTCAAGCTCCACGCTGCAGCCAACTTCACCCTAAGCAGAACTCTCGTCTATAAGACACCAGAACCTCACATCAACTTCACCAACACCATCATGGACTTCATCACACCACACACCTTTGATTCTAGCGATTATATCCTGCTAGGAGAACTGAACTTCCACCTAGAAGACCATGCAAACCCCAACTCAGAAGCACTCATTGTAGACATTTAAAGCCACCTATAACAGTATTTCTCTTCTTTTCTCTCCTTTTAGCTAGTCTCTTTTATTGTGTATGTTCCCAGGGCTAGGGGAGCAGCAGTCTGCCATTTGAATACTGTAAAAGGTGAACATATAAATTGCTTGTTTGCTGGGGCAGTGTGCCCAGCAGGGGTGGCTCCTCCATGTGGGCGGAGAAGCGTTGCCACACTGCTTTCTCGCAGTGCGAGAAACAAAAACATAAAATGGTATTATAAATACCATTTTATGTTTCTGCTTCTCGCACTGTGAGAAAGCAGTAAGAAGGGTTTGGGGGGAGGGCTGGTGGGCGGTCCTACTGCAGGGCAAGAGAGGAGTGGCTTGCCAACTGTTGTGGGCGCTGACTGTTTGGTCGGCCCCAGAGCCTACTAAACTAGTCATACGCACTCTCCAGTTTTCTCCACGTAGGCTGCACGCAGCCTGCATGGAGAAAACAACCTCCCTATAGACACCTGTGCAGTCAGCTTCCCAGCCAATCGCAACGCTGCCATTGCAGCGTTGTGATTGGCTTAGGGGAGGAGAAGGAGGCTGCCTGCTTGCTGGGACTCAGAGTGACACGACGAGGGACCGGGCCGGGCATGCAAAGGTAAGTTTTGATTTTTTAAATTAATATTAACCCCCTTTCCTTCCCATGCGACCCCCTCCCCAGTAGTGGAAGTGCTTAATTTGAGCTGGTGGTTTACGGTGCTTAGCACCGGAACATGATGGTCAACACCGGCACTTGTGACAGTCTGCCACCAGGTGGTGTTGTATGGCTCATTTAGAAATGACCACACCAACAGGTAATTATTAATTCAGTATACATTAAAAATGACTAATACCTGCCACACAAGCCATTTTTATGCTTTGGGGGCCTGCAGTAGTCCAAATTACCCCACCTGTAGGAGGAGTGTGATGGTTAATAGTTGTGCTGTTACCATCATTGGCAGCGCTGGAAGAGGCAATGTGTGGTGCAAGTGGCAGTGACCTCCTCACGAGAGCCTGGCACTTATTTTTTTTACACATTTCGGGCCACATGTATCATTATTGGAAATAGCAATTACCTAATTGCGATTTTCTCTGAATCGCAATTAGGTAATCGCTATTCCTAATGTATGAAACTCCATGAATTTCATTTAGCGATTCCTAATGGGTCGCAAATGGACCTACCTCATGAATATTGAGGTAGCTCGCAATTTGCGACCCCTTAGGAATCACTAAAATCACGGACATGGTGGCCTGCTGGGGTTAGCAGACCACCATGGCTTTCAAATGATGTATTCTTTTTTTTTTTAATGCAGCCCGTTTTCCTTAAAGGAAAACGGGTTGCATTTAAAGAAGAAAAATGAAAAGTTTTCTTTTAATTTTTTAAGAGTAGGCAGTGGTCCATGGGACCACTGCCAGCTCTGAAAAATCGGTTTTTGCTGCCATTCCTAAAGGGGGATCCCTTCCCCTTTGAGAATGTTAAGCGACCTCATTTCGTTCACAAAACATTCTTATATACTGCTGCGATTCGGTATTAGGAAGGGACGCCTTCAACACGGCCCTACCTAATACTGAATCACTATGTATTCGCAATTCCAAATTGAAATTCGGCAACATGCGAATCGGGCCATTTACGAATGTGAAAATGCATAATACATGTGGCCCTAAGCACTGGGGCAGTGGAGATTTATAAACTCAATTCTATTCAGTTTTTCTGTATGTTAATGCAACACCTTGGTGATTTGCAGTTCCTTATAAAGTTCCTTATATCCCTTCTACCAGCTTGCTCTAAACTTCTTGAGAGACATATTCACTTCGCTCTCACCCTATTTACCGAAAACAACACCCTCCTCCATCCATCTCAGTCCGGTTTTCGTGCCGGTTTCTCAACTGAAACCGCTTTGTTAGGCGTCACGGAAGCCATTAGGAAGCGCCTAGATGGGGGCCAAACTGTCGCACTCATATTGTTGGATTTGAGTGCGGCGTTTGACACCATCTCACATGCCAAACTGCTGACTACATTAGATAGAAATGGCATTCGAGGTGCAGCACTTGAATGGATTAGGTCTTTTCTAACGCACAGGACCTTTCAAATCACCTCATCCCTTGCCTGTTCCGACACCTTCAGTGCACCACATGGAGTCCCGCAGGGCTCTATTTTAAGTCCCCTGTTCTTCAACATCTACCTGCGGCCATTGGCCGACTTAGGGGACAGGTCTGGTCTTACCCTTATGACCTATGCTGATGATTCTCAAATCATCTTTTCTTTATCCGAGCCAAAATCCCCAGCCCCTTCTCTCCTCAGACAGGGGCTCCTGAACATCTTCAGCTGGATGTCCAACAACCAACTGAAATTAAATGGAGATAAAACGGAGGTCATACTCCTAGGGAAAAACAAACATCTGTGGAACCCTTCCCACTGGCCAGCCGAGTTAGGGATCATCCCAACCCCAGTTGATCATGCAAGAAATCTGGGTGTCTGTCTTGACGACACTCTATCCATGAGGCAACAGGCCAACAAAGTAGTTGGCCTTTGCTTCACCATAATGAAATGGTTGAGGAAGATCCTCTGGATGCTGCCCCCTGCAACCCAAAAGACTGTAATAAACGCATTGATAACATCGCGTCTCGACTACGGTAACATTCTGTACATGGGATCAAATCAGGCCGTGATCAAAAGGTTGCAGCTTGCACAAAACTCAGCGGCAAGACTTCTTTGTAATATCCCCAAATTCACCAGTATATCCAAACATCTGAAGGATTTACATTGGCTCAGGATTGAGCAACGCATTAGGTTCAAAGCTCTCACCTATATGTTCAAAATTAAAAATCTCACGGCCCCCAAATATCTGCAAGCACTTGTCACCCCTTACACTCCTGGAAGGATGCTGCGCTCCCACTCAGGAGCATTTTTTGTGATTCCCAGATACAATTTAACTAGAATGGGGGGGAAGATCTTTCTCCATTCTTGGGCCCACTCTTTGGAATTCCCTCCCAGCTAATATCAGGACAGAGGAAAACTATGCCAGATTTAGAAAGAATATCAAGACCTGGCTTTTCAATAAATAATTCTCTGCAAACCTTCCTGCGTAACTTCGCCCAGCAACTTGTTGTCGGCGCCGGGAAACCCTTTTTGGGTAGCTGTGCGCCATACAAATGTAAAAAAAAAAAAAAATGGTATTAGGTATGTTATCCCATATGTAAGGAAAAACAGTTCTACTTACCTATAATGCTGTAAAACAAATGAAGGAATGCAGACACTGCTTTAAAAAGCTCTTAATTTTTATGCTCTTATTCTCTATAACAGAGAATCATCCACCTGACTTGTGTTCCAATTTTACTATCGCACATGGAAATGTGAAAAAGACATTTGGTGGGTTTGTGTGGCCTGTTGACACCTACATGTTTTTTACCTCCACATAAGTAAGTGAGGTTTGAAATGAGTCAAGTTCACACCGAAAGAGAGAGTTGGGAAAACCGGTTAATACTTTTGAAAAAATGAAGTTTTCATTAAACAAATCACATTTTTGATGTGTGCAATTTTTAACGGATTAAAAACAAATGTACAAAAAAGTGTGAATGCACGTTTGAAGATTCACAGCTTATTTCTAGTTCACAAAAGTGCACAGGCGTATGTATGCCTTGCAGGCAATTTCAAGTGCAGTTGTGCTGCAGGAGACACTTAAAGGCGCTAGCATTTCAAGAATTGTACATACGGTACAATACGGAATTGGGAAATGCCAGTGCTAATGTGGAATTGATCATGTGTTTTTTTTCTCCAGGGAATGTTTTCGCGTGCAGAAACCCCTTCACTTGCACCTCCATATTTGGATGGTATTCCATTCTCCTCCAATAATGGGAAGTTGTGCTCTCACGCCCATGATAGGATCAGACCTCAGGCCGCCAAGGTGGGATCGGATCCGAGAAGAGTTTTTGAATACCCCTCAAATACTGACGAGTGTATGTATGGCCAGTCCCAAACTCAGGTGACAGTACACACCATTAAAACCTACTCCCACTTCTTGCTTGGGACTGACACCTGTTACTTATCCTTTTGTGACTAGTCAGAAGGTGTAAATACAGCCAGTTTTGGCTGTAAATGTATGGAATTCTGTCCATGCCTTTAGAAACAAGCATTGAAAATGCAATAGGTTTCGTATAGCTAAGCAAATGGCTTTAACTTAATAAAAGGTGAGACCTATTGCATTTTTAATGCGTGTTTCCTCTCCAGCACTGACAGTCAAACGAGCTGTGGAGTGACTCATACACATTCTACCTCTGTTCTACACACTTAAGAATACCAATTTAATTAGTATGCCATGCTTTGTGCTGGCATGGGCTCATACTATGGCTATGAGCAGACTAGAATCTGTCACAGGGACATACAGTGCTTCCAGTTCTAGGTTTTCATTTAACAACCTGGAGGCGTCTGGGAGTTGTAGTCTTGTTGCATTTCAGTGGAGGCAATATGACCAATGCTCTTGATGCTTTGTCAAAGAGCACAGCTCCGCAGAACCGGAAGCCTGGTGCAGCAAACAGCGTGGCCTTCTCTGGGAGCCCTGCAGCTATAGGTGCCATATAGCAACATACTGGATAACCAGTTAAAGTAAACTGAGCGAGTTGGTATTTAAAAAAAAAAAAATGCTAGTTGATGTGCTGAGGGAGTGACGTCAGATGCCCTCTTCCAGTGCACAGCCAAAATGTATATTTCAAAGGCAGCGTATTAATATAAGCATTGGCATAGCCAATAGGTCTTGCCTTGGGAACTTGGGAATTGTATAAGTATTTAGTTATGCAGTACAATATCCTTGGTTGCAACAATATCAACTGTTGCATGGCTAAACACTTATAAGCTCCCAAAGGCAAGACCTATTGGCTATGCCAATGCTTGTTTGTATTTTCCTCCAGCAATACACTCTCGCTTTCTTCCATCCTCACATCGGTATCTATGAAATCTTACTGGCTCACAGCCCTTTTTTTCTCTTGCACTCTCACACCCTCTATCTCTTTCTTCTAACCTCCTTTTAAACCGTTTTTCTCTTATACCTTCCCCTTCCGCCTCTATTCCCTATTTTATCGTAGCTAAAATATAGCGCTAAATGCTGATTTTCTATTTCGCAAGAATTTGTATATTTTTTATTTAATTACCAAGTTAAAAGCTAAAGTGCAGTTGCTACAGAGGTCTTGCATTTGAGAGAATTTGAGATATAGGCATTGTAAATGACAATGCCTTTTATTTATGTGTTTACAAAACCTGCAAGTGGAGCTTGCATAGCGCTTGCAGGTTTTGTAAACACATAAATAAAAGGCATTGTCATTTACAATGCCAATAGCTCCAACTCTTTCAAATGCGAGACCTATTGCATTGCATCTGCTTGTCTACGCTTGGCATCGGAATGATTGGATTTCATATTTGTTTTGGACACAGTGTTCTGTTCCAATTGATCTCGAGAAAGAAGTGAACACTTAGCTGTTGCAGGGCAGATCGGAGGATAGGTATCCGTCCAGAGGCATATTTCACAATGCGGATAGGAAACCCCGGGCACCAGTCCCAGTTTTCTCACGAGACCAAAATATGTGTGGTCTTGGGCAAATCTTTACCTTCACACTGCCTCATTTTCTCTCAACGACCAGTTTGAGAACACTGTGAATCTGATTGTTTTTGAACGAGTGCTATACAATAACACCACAACTGCACAGTGTAATAAATAATACGAGTGCTTTCTGTATTACAATACCATTAACCTTATAAAGCTCACACAGCAAAACTGATAACTTTAAAGGCCGTCTGATGAGAATGTCAACAGCACAAAGAGGTATACAACAATGCTTATAAGCATAGCAAAGATTATTTTCAAATAACGTCATACATACTCTATTTTAAACAATAGGGCCTTAAGTAGGAAGCTGTTCTGAGATTGCAAATGCTCCGATTCGCAAACATCAGGGTGTATGCGATCGCAAAACAGACTGTTCCTATGTAGGAAAGGTTTCCGCAGCACAAAAATGGGAATCGCTAATTTAGCGATTACTATTTTTGCATTCCAGCGATTCTGAAAATTATATTGCGAATTCGCAATCTGTGGCACAGCATTTGCAATAATCGAAAATACCGTTCCAGCTAAATGTGAATTCACAAATTGAGATGTAGCAAAAAGTCGCATATAGCGATTTTACGAAATTAACAATTTTGCACTTCTCAATTACCACCAACTATGAGCAGGTGGTAACCAGGTGCTACTTATTTAAACAGGCCCACAATGCCACTAGGACTTCCCACCATAGCTGGCCTGTATGTGATAGCCAGGAGGCTGCGTATCAGAGATGCTGCACAGAGAAGGAGACGCCAGGAAAGGATCTACAGAGCACGCATCACCCTCTTCCAGCTGACGAGGAGGCCATCCATGTGAACTAAAGGCTGGATCCAGACAGCATCCTGGATTTGATAGAGGAGCTGACACCCATACTTGAACACCCCACACACAGGGCACACACCATTCCCACCCATGTCCATGTTCTGTGCTCACTGCAACTCCTGGCATCAGGGAGGTTTAAGGGTGTGATAGCCTCAGCAGTAGGGGTCTCTCAGAGTGCACTTTCGCGCTTCTTCCACGCTTTCCTTGATGCAATGGTTCAGAGGCTGAATCACCACATCCAATTTCCCAGCACACAGCAGGCACTAGATCAGACCAAGCAGGAATTCTACCAAATAGCCCAATTCCCCCACATCATTGGCTGGGTAGATGGGGCCCATGTCGCACTCTCATCCCCATCACAGAATGAGTATGTGTTTAGGAACAGAAAGGCATATCATTCCCTGAACAACCAGGTAGTGTGCAGCGCCAAACATATAATCACTGATATTGTGGCCAAATACCCAGAAAGCACACACGACTCGTTCATGTTCTGCCCCTGTGGATTAAATTACAGACTGACAAATGGCGACTTTAGAGAGGGCTACCTGGCAGGTAAATGCATGGCTCACAAACACACAACCAGTAAAGTTTTGAACTGGCAGGCAGTATTGAAAATAAATCTACTTATACCCTGCAGGTGACAGTGCGTATGCTGTACTCAACTACATCCTCACACCACACCTGAATCCAGCCACAGCAGCTGAGCGGAGGTACAACAGCGCCCACAGAGCCACACGCTGTGCCATTGAGGCCTTTGGAATCCTTAAGAGCTGTTTCCGCTGCCTCCATAAGAGTGGAGGTGCGCTACAGTACAGCCCTGAGACATGTTGCAAAATTGTGGTTGCCTGTGCAATGCTACCGAACATCGCTACCAAGAAGGGCACCCCAGTGGATCTGACAGATTCAGACACATCAGATGAGGAGGAACCAGCTCCACAGTGCAGACCGGTACAAAAGGGGGTGGTATTTTGTATTTGTATTTGTATTTTTGTGTATTTATAAAGCGCAGACCATCGCTCCGAAAGGAGCATCTTGGCGCTAACTACAAAGTGTGCAGAAAGGACAACGGAAACAGAGAAAGCAGCTAAATGAAGGACATTACATAATCGTCAGAAAGGGAATAGATCCATGTTTTAAGTTGTTTTCTAAAAAGGTTTTCCTGGGTTAAAGATCTGAGGTGGGTGGGGATAGAATTCCACGCTTTCCCAGATAGAAAGGATAGAGACTTGCCTCCTTTGGTCTTGAGTTTAAATTTGAGTGGCTCGATCAGGTTCTGACCTGAGGATCTCAAGGACCTTACAGGATTGTAGTGAGGAAACCGTTTGATGAGATAAGTCGGGCCAGTGCCATTGAATGCACAAAATGCTATTATTAAGATTTTAAACAGTATTCTTTTAGGGAGTGGTAGCCAATGTAAGGTTTTTAGAGCTGCCGAGGCAGATGATCTCCTTGGCAGCTTGAGAACAAGTCTGGCCGCTGCGTGATGCACGCTTTGGAGTTTTCTGAGGGTGTTTTTCTTTGGTGATGGACGGAGCATCTGAACCAATCAAACACTCACAACCAGTCAACACATCTGGGTTTAATCCATCACCGTTCTTTAGCCCACTCTGCCACCCCAATTCAGACATGGCCATATGCAAATCAGTCTGACCCTGTGCCTCGTGGGAACAGTCCAGCCCAAAATGCCAAGCCATGCCTTCCCTGGACCGGAACCAAGCTTCCTAGGACCAGTTTCTGACATTACAGCCGTCTTCAGCCCGGCTTGCTTGAATCCAGTGGCAAAGTGAGCAAGGGACTCACGTCTGAGCATACCCTGCCAACTTATGGCGAACAAAGCAGTAAAAAAAAGGGGGTGGTGATGGACGGAGCATCTGAACCAATCAAACACCCACACCCAGTCAAAAGATCTGGGTTTAATTCATCACCATTCTTTAGCCCACTCTGCCACCCTAGTTCAGACATGGCAATATGCAAATCAGTCTGACCCTGTGCCTCATGGGAACAGTCAAGCCCGAACTACCAAGCCATGCCTTCCCTGGACCAGAAACAAGCTTCCTAGGACCGGTTTCTTGTATTACAGCCGTCTTCAGCCAGGCTTGCTTGAATCCAGTGGCAAAGTGAGCAAGGGACTCACGTCTGAGCATACCCTGCCAACTTATGGCGAACAAAGCGGTAAAAAAGGGGGTGGTGATGGACGGAGCATCTGAACCAATCAAACACTCACACCCAGTCAACGGATCTGGGTTTAATCCATCACCGTTCTTTAGCCCACTCTGCCACCCCAGTTCAGACATGGCTATATACGAATCAGTCTGACCCTGTGCCTCATGGGAACAGTCCAGCCCGAACTGCCAAGCCATGCCTTCCCTGGACCGGAAACAAGCTTCCTAGGACCAGTTTCTGGCATTACAGCCGTCATCAGCCCGGCTTGCTTTAATCCAGTGGCAAAGTGAGCAAGGGACTCACGTCTGAGCATACCCTGCCAACTTATGGCGAACAAAGCGCTACATTGCAGACCAGCAGGTGGTGCCGGGCCGGCTGCCGGGCGCCTGAGACGAGATGAGATCACACAGAACTACTTCTAAGTGAGTAATGAGGACACAATGCCACAGAATGGTGCTTAAGTGGGATGATTATTTCCTTTGATGCAGGAATAAATCTGTCACACGGCGTGACTTTATTGTTATTGCTTGCACATGTTTGTGTCACAGTGCTAGTATTTCCATCAGTCAATGAGTCCATATGGAATGTGTTGCTTCACACATAGCCATGAGTCCCTGGCATCTCTTCACCTCCTACGTGCATGCCCTGTTGCCCCTTGCTCAGGCTGCACACTGACCTCACTGGAGCCATCACCTACTCTCCCCTGGCGCGCACTCCGGCGTCTGTCTGCTGAAAGTGGTGGAGTAATGCTGCTCCTGCTGGACTGTTCATCAGTATCCATTGTGCCACCTCGGGCAGCTGCGTGCATCTGGTCCACGGCATGTGTCACCTGCACCAGGCCCCTACCCACGTCCTGGCAGCAGTGGGCCATTTCATGCTACATACTCACACATCTTCAGACCAGCAGGGATGTGGCGGTTGATTGGCGGTTGCCAGCTCTTGTGTACAAGTCCAGCTGGGTGTGATAACGATGTTTCTCCCTGCGTCTGGCTGCCCTGTCTCTCCTTATCTCCCTGCACAGTCCTTCCAATGCACCTGTCATGGCCATTACACCAAACCACATTTCTGTCATTTTGTGATTGTGTGCAGCCAATTGGCACTATTGACCTTATTCCTTTCACTTGCAAGCGCTGTGCTTTCAGCATGCTGCCTTCAAGGCCAGAGAACACTGTGTCTTCATCGACAGAAGTATTGCTGGTGGAGGGCTGTGCCCTGCGTCTTGACCCACTCCCTTCTCTGGGTTGTACAGAGTACTGTGGTGCCTGCTGTCCTGAATGCTGCCTCTGGACTGGCTGTGCCTCTCCTGCTGTGTCTGATGCCTCTGGCTCCAGCAGTGGTAGTAGTGACACTATGTGGCGCCGTTTGCCTGGTGCATGGTCTGCTGGTCTCGCTGCGCCCTGCTCCTCCTGCCCTGCATCGTCCTCATTTTCTGGTGTCTCCACCCCTTCTGCCACGGTTTCCTGTGTTGTTGGTGGTGCTGTGAATTTAAATGCACTCATTAATTCTGTGTCCTGTCTCGCATTTGTTACCCATTAAAGTTTACAATTTTCAATTCACATAGTACTATGTGTCTGTTTAATTCATTTACTGAATGACTCATCCCTATTCCCCCTTGCTATGTCTCACTGGTCCAGATATCTGTGCATGTGACTACATCTCCCATAATGCAATTCTGGGTGTGCTTGTGGACATGTACTGGAGTTGCACTCAGGTTGGGTGTCTGGGGGTATGAGTGGGTTGGGTATGTATAAGGGGTTTTGGCATGCATCTTAACTTGTCTGGTGTCTGTGTGTTCGGAGCTGTCCAGGTCAGCCACGCCACTCACACTTTCAGGCTGAAGGGTTCCCTCCACCAGCTCCTCCAGGGGCGTTGAGTCTGGTGATGTCGACGTCCCACCTCCGTTCTTTTTGGCCTCGGCCAATCTTGTAGCCACCCTCTCCTTTGACCTTTGCCCATGTTGTACCACCTTTTTCTGAGGTCTTCCACTGAGCGGTGTGTGACGCCAATTGCATTTACTTTTTCCTGGATGTCACTCCATATTTTTCCTTTTCTTGCCTCTGGCACACATAGTGATTTTTTTCCAAATAGGAGGTCATGGCTGCTGACTATCTCCTGGGTGAGTTCCCTCTCACTGAATTTTTGTTTCCTCTTTCTGGGATTTTCTTCCTGCTGCTTCTCAGTCCCCTGGGACTCCATTTCTCCTGCTTTCAGTTGCTGAGCGCAACTCTCCAATCCTCCTCACAGGCTCTCACTCAGCTTCTGGCAATCAGGTGCAGCATGGGTAGTAGTCACACTTCCTGGTTGTGATGTCATCATTCTGCATCTGAATTGCAAATTTCTGGAATTCCAATTCCTTAATTGCGATTTCGCAATTAAGGAATCGCAATTTGAGTAACCGCTATGTGATTCTACGAATTTTTGGGAATTGCACATTTTTTTGCGATATTTTACCTACATCGAACTTTTCGATTCTCAAAATGCGATTCAATGAAAATTGCAATTTCAGAATTGCAAAATAATTTTTACCTACATATGGCCCTAATTGTATATTTTTACACAATGTTTGTGGTGGGATTTACAAGCCACATCTCGCGAAGACTCGGCTCGTCCTTTGGCACTTGGGGTCGAGCCAGATCACTACATCGACCCTTTGAACTTGCTGGCCCGCCCATCCGTAGTACATTACGGGCTTAGATGCAAAAAGTTGCTAATAGTAGTGCAGAGTCAGTTATGTGCCGGACTCAACTCTTAAAGGCTCGAGGGCTGGTGCAAGGATGGTCAGTTGCATGACTAGACTATTTATTTTAGCGAGTCCTCCGAGCTCTTCTGTCTCTACCAGTCCATGTTCATTCTGCATTTTAAATCTACTGAAACATGGTGCCCCTGTTCTTGAGTTTTCGCTGACACGTCGGCTGGTTCTGCTTACTCAGAAGTCAGGATTTGGCTTTTCGTCGAGTCAAGGTAGGGGTTTTGTATTTTCTGACTAGGCACAAACATTGGCTGGTTTCACACAGTCACAAGTTGGATTTCGTTTTTAGGTGCATTCCACAGACAAACACATGCAAGCATATAATAAACCTACTGTATCACGCCGCCGGTAAGAGATCCAATCCGACAGGGCGTGGTTAACAGGAGACAGGGTGGCAACAATCAGCGAGTGACATGCCTTCAGTGCAATCATTGCACTGCCTTTGGCATAATTTGTGACGCAAAACGACGGGCACAAATCAAAACTTAAGGCGGAGCTGGAACAACGCTTCTGGAATCGTACTGATTCCAAAAAGCCTCTGCATGGCAGAGCAGTGCATGCGCTGCTTTCGCCAGACCGAGACCTAAAAATGAATAATCAGTAATTGGTAAGCTTATCCCTACCAAGCTTTTAGTTAATAGTAATTAGGCCATTAAAAGATTCTTTCTGAAAAGGCCACTTTTGAAATAGATCATTCAACCATGGTACATTATTCTCAAGGGCCCCAAACCTCTACCTCAACACTTGCAGTGGCTGCTGTTAAAGGTAACATCTGGATATGGTTCAGAGTCCTAAGCAAAACAATGATTTGCATCTTCGACGCCCTCTTTCTCCTATCTACAGTGACCTGGTGCCCTCTTGTGGCACTCTGCAGCAGCACGGCAAGCCAGTTGCTCTACATTGGCCTCAATCCAGGACTGTCCCTTTGTGACTTAGGGCTCAGTTGGCGTAGCAGAGAACTTAACATCCTCAGTCTACTCCACATGCCAAATTTTGAGATGATCACAAAATTTCTAAAGCATTGGCAGGGACCGCCGTCACAGTGGTTCCTGTCAGTGCTGTGGAAAGTTGGGTGCAGGATTCCGTCAGCATGATGGAGCCTTGCATCAAACTGTTTTCTTTTTTATTTTCAAACTGAAAATCCTGAAGCTGGGTCTTCTTTTTGAAAATAATAAAGAAACTGCTCCCCTGTCCATGGCGAGGGAGAATTTCGCAGTTTTCACTGCCCCTTACCTCTGGGGTTGTCGTAGCCATGATGGGCAGTAAAAACTGACCTCCAATTCCGTCCATCTAAATTAGGTTTGCAGATTTGGAGGGCTGCCTATGATGGCCCTTGATCCGCAGGGCAGTCGGAGGGGTTGAATCTTGCCAGGGCATCAGAGGGGTTTAATCACAATGGGGACAGAGCCCTGAATCTAAGTCAGGCTAAATCAGATAGTGTACTCCATCAACTCATCCATCCATCAAAGAGTGCCCTTGGTTCCCTGGTAGATCATCATGAACAACAATTTCAGTGCTGGCTGCTTTTCACCTATAAATATTTGTCATAACAGTGTGTAAAACATATTTTGGCACATGAAAACCAACAAACGGAAAAGGTCATTAGTGGCACGGATCAAGGTGATTTCCTGCACTGTGCTGGCCACCCTACTTGGCATTATCTGCTGGAGACCGCAAACTTATCACCAGTAAATATTCCCGCCTAAAGTTCAGCCCTGCAGTGCAAGCACTGGGGAGCTGCTCTTGTGTTCCTTATCCCAGTGTGATAGGGCGTGAGGTGAAAGTGCTGCGTTTAATCATTGCGTAACCAAGTATCTGGGTGAAAGGCATGCCTGGCGTGTGCCACTCTGGGAGTAGTATTGGCTCTGTGACATTAATAAGACGCAGTAGGCAAAGGACCTACCTGGGAGTGGAAAGCAAATTAGAAATGTCTCTGCCACACCCAGGCATAATTGGATGTGTCAAACCGTCAGCATATGCTTAAGGTACATCCCTTTCCACTGAACCACACCTCAGGAATAGGAAGCCATGTTGGAAGTTTTGATGGCAGAATTTCGAGCTGTCATTGTGGTGATTTTAAGTCCACCACCACTCTTGCGTGGGAGTCTTGCTGTTCTCGGCTATGCAGCAGGGATTCTCCCCCAAGATGGCGCCTCAAGGAACTAGCAACTTAGAAAGGGGCAACCCTATGACAGAAAATTCATCAATGTCCACCGTGCAAGGTAGAATTTCTATCAACTCCAGGAGCACTTGAAATGTATGTCCGCAGTGAAGGTATATTGTCAGCACCCACATAAATTGTCGCCATGTCACGGTGGATGGTTGGTTCCAAGCACATCTCGGGAACAAAACCTTTACCTTTCTGTTAAAGTTTGCGACACTTACCATGGAAGCTGTTCAATAGGGTACTTCTGCCAGACATGATGGCAGACGAGGGACCCCAGGTTGGGAAGCTGTTGCTCCGCTATTCCAGGTGGAGTTTACACAACACCGTGGCTGACCCAACGGAAGAGATGGAGGTATCTCTCCTAGATACATGCCTGCCATGGAGGCAACGTTTGATATGGACATTCGACGGCTAGAGGGAGAGGATGGATGATCCGCCAATGTTTGCAGATTTTCTGTTGCTGCCAAAAGCAGGCTTGTGTCCCAGTGCATGGTAATAGACATGGAGTGGATCATTAAGCTTTCTTTGGTGTGTTTGTATGATAAATATAGGGACTCAGCTGCTCCTCAGGCTAGTAAATATAGGCATAGGTGCATCAAGGTAAAATCCGCTCAGAATCTGCCCCTTTGCGACCAGTATATTTGCATTTGGGATGCAAATTAAGAAATCGCAAAATTGGGATTACTTGCATTTAAGGAATCGCAAATTGAGATTCCTTAAATGCAATGCATTAAAGTTTCAAAAATAGCGATTTCGCTAATAGGGCTCACAAATTACCATGACGTTGAACTTCATGGTAATTTGCAAAAACTTTGAAAAATGCAGTAAAGTGCATTTTTCAAAGTTTCAGGGCATGTGTGTGCGCAACATATGTGCACAGATCAATTTCAGGGGTGCAACAGGGTGTCCTTTGGACACCCCTGTACCCTTGAAATCGCATTCTCAATTTGCATTTCGCTAATTGCGGTTCGCAAATTGAGAATGTCTTCCCATTCATTCCTATCGGCCTCTAGGCCCATAGAAATGAATGGGGAGGTATTCCTTAATTGCAACTCGCAATTTGCGAGTCGCAATTAAGGAATTTTAAGAAATCGTTATTTTTTTAGTGATTTCTTCATGCATTGCATTTTGCTATTCCTTAATAGCGAATCGTTATTTTTCGCTATTAAGGAATAGCAAAATGGGTTCTTGATGCATCTGGGGATAGTCTCTAATAGAGTTTTGGCTATGGGAATCTACTTTCAGTGTATTGAAAAAATGTGATTACGATTTTTTAATAAAACACTGAGGGCCATATGAATCATCAACCTGATTTGCGATTCTGAAATAGCAATTTTTTAGAAATCGCTATTTCAGAATCGCAAATAGGGATGTATGTACAAATTCGCATTTTTTGGGTGAATTTTAGTATACCTTAATTGTGATTAGTAAATTTTGAATCGTAATTAAGGAATACTTTCCCATTCATTTCTTTTTTTTAATTTTTTTTTTTTTTTATTGGGAGTTCAAATGCATCACATAAGTAAAATACATTATTAGATTAATCCGGACATAAAAACAACAATTGATCAACAGGTTCATTACATAAATACTTAAAGCCAAAAATTGAAAAAGTAGATAAAACCATCAATATTCAGTTGTAAAAAGCCTATTTCCAATAAATATATCAAATATTGTGCAAAGTAACAGTTCATACATTTGCTGCATTAATCTGCCTCCAATTAGTAACCGGGGCCCAAAGCCTTCTTCCAAAGTCCCGAGTTTTCACCCCCTTTCGCTCATATAAGCAAGTCTCAATATTATGTATTCCAAGAAACCTGGATAGCCACATTTGGAAAGACGGTGCAGCAGTATCCTTCCACCCTGCTGATATCAGAATCCTAAGCACGGCCACAGATATAAAGGCCAGAGCTTCTTCCTCCTTGCCCAAATTTAGATTAGAATCAGTGCCCAAGATCATCAGGGTAGGGAATATATCAATCTTATGACCTAGCAGCCCCTCCCAAAATTTTTCGATCTCATTCTTCACTGGGGTCAGGAGTCTGCAATTGAAAAACATATGCAATAAGTCTGCTTGTACCCCCCCACATCTTGGGCAAGTATCATCTGCTCTTGCCCCCCATGCAAATAATTTAGCCGGGGTATAGTACAGGTTACACACCGTTTTATAGTGCTGGGCTCTTAAATTTGTGGCTCTAAATATCCTTTTATTCAATGCCAAAGCCAGGTCAACGTCTACATTTGGGTTTCCAAGTTTATTGGACCATGCTACCTCGATCTTGTCAACATCGTCGTGGATCTCGAAAATAAGGATGTCATATATAGACTTAATTTTTTTACACCCATTAGTCAATGCGTCCAAAAGGGGACTATTACCTGGGAGTGGCGGTTTTGGTTTGATAGCCTTCAGGGAACGAGCCAATTGGGCATATGCAAACCAGTGATTATCTGGAATTCCAAAGTCCTTTTGTAAAGCCTCAAAATTTATAATCCCCTCTCCATCCATTAATTCCTGCAGAGTCTTAATTCCCATCCCACTCCAAACTTTTAGGGTCCTCTCTACCCCTAATCTTGAAAAAAGGCTAAATTTACAGGTATGAATATATGAATTGATTTTGGGGATATTACACAGATTTCTACTAGACTTCCATACCCTCCAGACACTGTCAATAATCTTATATCTCGCTTTTTTATAAAATCTTCGATCTACTTCACAGAGCATTATGCCCAACGCCTTTCTTCCTAGCAATATCTCACAAATAGAGGGGGGTTGGTAAATTTCGGGACTTACATTATTATAGGAGGCACCTGGCTGGAAGAGTACAGTCATTTGAGTTAAAAGACATGTCCAATGGTATAGTCTTAAATTGGGAAGAGCTAACCCCCCCCCCCCCCCCCCCATTAATTTGGGAGAGAAAGGAGGTTTGTAGACCGCCTTATCTTACCATATTGCCAAATGAATTTAATAAACATAGATTCTAGATTCAGCATTATTTTTTCCTCGACAAATAGTGGTATGGCCCGGAAGAAATATTATATCTTAGGGAACATTGACATCTTGACCACATTTATCCTTCCAATCAATGAGAGATGCAGACCATCCCATCTTCTCAAATCAGTCTCTATTGATTTAATAAGTTGTACATAATTTCCTTCCACTATTTTCTCGACCGCGGCATTGATTGTTACCCCCAAGTACACTGCTGCATCCACATATCTAGAGTCTAATTTTACTATATTTTTGTGCATATAATCTGAGTCTTTGCTTCATTCAGTAAATACCCTGAATTGGCACCAAATTGTTTTGTCAGATCAACCAGAATTGCCATTGCCTGCTGGGGGTCAGAAGAAAATACCACCAGATCGTCTGCATAGGCTAATATTTTGTTTTCAAAACCGTTAATTATCACTGGCTTTAGCCAAGAACACCCCAGTATAGCCTGAATAAGAGGGTCAATATATAGGGAGAAAAGAATTGGGGAGCATGGGCATCCTTGACGGGTTCCCCTTTTTATAGAAAACATATTAGATTTCTCGCCCATGACCGTGACTCTGGCTACAGGATCTTGATACATTGCTTTCAGTGCTCCAATAGTTTTCTGCCCAAAACCTCTTCCTATCAGAATGTCCCAGAGAAAGCTCCAGACCACACGGTCGAAAGCCTTCTCTGCGTCGAGCAGGATCATGGCGACCTCGCCTCCCGTGGCAGCATGGGCATCGAATATAGCTATTGCTCTGCTGGTATGATCCTGTGGAATTTTAGTTTACGGGCTGAACATCATCTGCGCCAGCTTGTCACCCACGTACAACGCGCACAACAGCCATTTTAGGTATCATGGTCTCCCTGTCCACGATCGATCGCCAGCACGCTCCTCTGACCCTACAAGCGCCCTCCGCGCACCCTGGCTTCCCCTCCCTCCCTCACATGAGCATAACCCTTCCCCTCCTGAATGACCCTGTCCTTGGGAGTCATGCCCGCGCCTGACCAGCACCTCCTCTCCTTCCATGAATACCCCTCTGTTGATAAACCATCCCTCCGCGCTTGATTGTCCACGCGGCATGAATACCACTCCTTTGATGACCCCTGTCCCGTGTCCGACTGTCCACACAGGTCCGAGGCCATCGCCTAAGCCGGGAGATACCGTTTACTGCCCCTTTTGTATGGAGTCGCTCCACTATTGATCATGGTCTCCTCACCCCATGGGATACGATCAGGCGCACACATCCTAAGAATCGGCGGAACACTCAGCTGCGTGATAGCCCCCTCCTCTTATCAGCAGGTCGAGGACCTCTATTGTGGATGCATGTGAGGGTGGGTTTGACACAAGGATTATGGGGACGTCATTCCATAAGTTTAAAGAGTCTTTTATGCAATAAAGAATGCTGACATGTCATAAACCAGGGTATAAGAGGCCAGGCCTCAGAGAGGCTGTTAGAGCACCTCGAGACGATACCTTGTTGTCTGATCTGATGTGTTCTGCTCCGTCGGAATAAAACTTCTGTTTCCTGCCTTCTGGTCTCCGGCGCCTGCCTCATTGCTTGGTAATTTGAATGGTACAAGGGCGGTTAGCGCCGGGCAAATCTTGAAAAAGGTCATCGCCCTACCCTTTTTCCACAATTGGCGTCCCAAAGCGTGGGGCCCATCAGCGACACGTGGGTCCCGTGGGAGAGGTCCCGACGACAGAGTGAACGACTGCAACGATCAGGAGAGCTCGTGTCCGATAGACCCTCGTCTGACAGCCGATCATCTGACCTTCACTAGTTCCGAACAGACCTCTCTCGAGTGATCTACGGTCCTGACTGGGAACCATCAGGAGTGCCACGAATATCACGAAGAAGAGAGGACGATCGGGCGCTGGATTCAGAAGACAGGAAACCGTCCATGCGGTCCGGGTAAGGTCGTGTAAACACGACAAACTGAGAAATGATTGTTTGGTTTGGATAATACTAGTATTATGCTTTGTTGATACCTCTGGAGATTCACCGTCTGCAAACAGAGAAAACAACAGGCTCTCTCTTTGCAAGCAGTGAAGGATAGGTAACGCAGACTTTTGTCCCCATTGTAATCCGTCGTACCTATCTTCCTCCCCCACTGTTTTCCCGAACTGTCGTTTGTGGATTGTTGTCTGGAGATTCTCTGTCTGCAAACAGGGAAGAACAAGGTCTCTCTTTGCAGGTAGAGAAAGAGTGGGTAACGCAAAACTTTAACACGTCGTGCCCACTTATTCTCCCCATTGATTGTTTGATTGACCGTACATTAAGTGTTCGGTATTGGTTCTTTTGAGGTATTCACGGCCTACAAACAACGTAGAATAGAAATATTCTGTCTAGTCTTTGTCCGCCGTGATAAGATAGGTAGTGCAGACCTTTGTCCCCGTTGTAACCCGTCATGCCTATCTTCTCCCCACTGATTGGTAGCCTGTACAGCCCGGACCGCTTATTAGAGATGAACCATCCAGCTCCACTGGAAGGTACCCCTAATAAGGACATGTTCACTAAGCATGGACTAGTCGCTATAGCTTATACTAAGCTATGGCATAAATATACAAAGAAGAACCCTGAAAGTCAGTGGTTCCTTTGATGAAAATAAAATAAAAACATTGGAAATAGCGCTCCAGAAAAATAAGACCACGCCCACTATGCTCGATAGTATTGGCATGTGGCGCAAAGAAACGGAACAACGAAGGAAAAGAGAAGAAGCAAAAATAGGGAAAGAATTACGAAAGGCAGCCCACCTAGCTGCTAAGCAACTAGAAGAAGAAATAAAAGAAAGAAAAGAAGCTACACAAAACCAAGAATCAGGGTCGACAGGTCAATGTCCTATTAGGACCCCCTCTGCGCTCTACCCTGAATTGCCCTCCAAACAACGGACGAACGATGAGCTACTGCTAGGTCCCCCAATCATCTATATGCCCCCTCCATACGCCCCTTGCCAACAGAGCTTGCAAGTCCCGAGTGCGGGCGAAAGTGACCTCAGTGCTAGTGCACCAGCCCTTACGGCCTTCGCACCAGCCACATTAACAACATCGTCAGATGACCCCGAGGCTAGCAAGCAACCACCAGCCAGACCAAATAGGTTGAGCAAAGATGAACGGGATGGGATTGACAAAATAGCTAAGACATTAATAGAACTAAGGGAGAGCGAAGAATACACAAGGAACATATATAATTCACATGCCGACAGCCACAGACGGCATTTCATTTTGCGATTTAGCTACCACACCCTGTACGCATATGAAGATAGGTATCAGAGTAAGGGCCCCGCTAAACTGACAACGCTGTATAGGAAGATTGATGTTGGAGATGGGACTGAACGTGATGCGACGGAGCTCTTCATGCAGATGCTTGAGGTCTTCCGCCACCTCACGGAACAAAAACCAGAAGCCAAGGTTACAGTCCCCGAAACGACCTCATTAGAAGTAGCCAACACTATGATGCCCATCAGAGAGGCGGCCCCTTACTGGATCCCGCCACGTGGTCAGGGAACTAGCGATGATATTAATCACACAGATGCAAAAGGAAGGGTTGTGTACAATTGGGTTTACCAACCATGGGACCGACAAGATATCCTAACCTTTAAACAAACTCTGCCCGATTTAAGAAAGAACCCAACAGCATTCTATACCGAATTAGGCACAGCCTTGGGTTCGACGATAATGACTTTAGCGGACATTGACTTGTTCTTCGGGTTATGCCTGCCAGCTGACGTGTGGAAGCAAATCCGGAAGGCTGACCACACGGATCTGTTTGGACATACCTGGGACCAACTCGGTAAACTAGATAGACAGCGAGAGCCTGGAAGGAAACCAGTAAAGGACATACTGGAACTCCCAGACAAATTAGTTCAGAAGTTAAAGACACTGATCCCAGAGAAAAAGGTAGATTGGTCGATAGTCACGGCCTGTCGTCAGAAACCCCAGGAAGATGTGTCAGAATACTTCTCCCGATTCGAGACAGTGTTCTCCGACTACAGTGGCCAAGACATGACCACCGCAACCGGACAGCACCTGTTTGTACAAAATTATGTAAAGGGCCTATCCCAAGAGGTCTCCCAAAAACTGCAGACGAGTGAGAGTAGTTGGGGGGCCTCCAAACCCGTGGCTATCCTTCAGATGGCTCAGTATTACGAGCACCAAAAGAATGAGAATGATAGGGCGTCCGAGAAAAAGAAGAAAGATTTAAAAGAAAGGGTGATGATAGCCCAGATACAAGGTATAGCGGTGGGACGGGAACACCAAAGGGGGAACTACCAGTCGACCACCCCCAGAAATCTACCTCCTAAAGCTCACAACCCAACACCCCACACTGGACGAAGGGACATTAGCAATGACCAATGCGCCTTCTGCAAAGGATTCGGCCATTGGAAATCCCAGTGTCCGGTTCTGCTAGAGATGAACAGAAATAGGGACCCCAGGGATGTGGTGGGGGGTCCGAGAAATAGAGGACAAGGACGAGGGCACACAAACGACACCAACAATGACAGATCAGGGAGATTGAACACATTTGACCGCCCCCGACAGAACCAATATCAACTATCCGACGGTGAGAATGCCCCCGATTTTGCATAGGACTGCCAGGGGCAAGGGAGGGATCCAGTCGAGCTCTGTGTTGACCAGCAAGGTCCTTATGTCACCGCTAAGGTCCTGGGTACAGAGTCTCCATTTTTGGTAGACACTGGGGCGACACGTAGTGTGTTATCGAAACGACTGATTCCAAGGGCACCCTTGTCTGGCTCACACATTACATCGATAGGTTTCGATGGGACGCCCTCCACTAACCCCCTGTCCGTACCTATCACCTTTGACCTAGAAAACAACACCACTGACACGACATTTCTGCTCTCCTCCAACTCCCCTGACGCCATTATGGGCATTGACTTACTGAAACATTTTCGAGCTACCATTAGGTGTTCCCCAGATGGAATCCGAGTCATCCTGTACGACAACCCAGACATACCCAAATCTTGCCCTGCACTACACATGTGCCCCATAACTGATGCTGACCTGTCCATGCTTGATACCCTGCCTTCGTACCTATGGGCCAAAAATGACTCTGATGTGGGACGACTGATGATTGACCCCATTCACATAACTGTAAGACAGGACGCTATGCTCCCAAAAGTCCCACAATATCGGATATCCCCCGAGGGCGAGAAGGCACTGGTAACGATCATTCAGTCTCTGGTGGATGCAGGAGTGGTTGAAGAGGTGGTTAGCAACGTCTGCAACAGCCCAATCCTACCTATTGTTAAGAAGCAAGGCGAAGGAGATGAGAAAGCATACCGCTTCATCATCGACCTGCGAGAAATTAACAAAGTGGTTGTACCCCAATACCCCGTAGTCTCAGATATCACCACCATTCTGACCCTCATCCCGTCCACTGCCACCACCTTCACTGTTATCGACCTCAAGAATGCATTTTTCTCTATCCCCATCCATCCAGACAGCCGTTACCTCTTCGGCTTCACCTTAAAATCCCGCTCGTACCGATTTTGTAGAGCTCCCCAGGGGTACACTGAAAGTCCCAGCATTTACAGCCAGGCCCTCAAAAGACAGCTGGACGCCTTCCAGCTACCAGATGGAGTGGTCTTGATCCAATATGTCGATGATATCCTTTTGGCGGCCGACACCACCCCACTTGCAATCACAGCCTCTGTCCAACTCCTACACTTTCTTGCAGAAAATGGCCATAAAGTTTCCAAAAAGAAATTACAGTTCTGCCAGCCACAAGTGACATACCTAGGCCATCTCCTGTCCAAAGAAGGGAGGAAACTCACACCCGACCGAATCCAAACCATCCTAGACACCCCCATCCCAAAAACACAAAAGCAAGTCCGCTCTTTGGTTGGCCTAACCTCTTTTTGCAGACAGTGGTTACCTAACTTCAGTCTCATTGTAAAACCCCTACTTGCCCTATTAACCAAAGATGCCTCCTTCCCGCTCCCTTGGACCCCTGTGTGTCAAACATCCTTTAATGAATTACGAAATGCCCTCTGTTCAGCGCCTGTCCTGGGAACCCCGGATTACCCCAAACCCTTTTCCCTCTTCACCCATGAAAGGGAGGGGTGTGCATTGTCTGTCCTGACTCAATCAATTGGTCCTAAGCAGCGCCCTTGTGCCTACTTCTCCGCCACTCTTGATCCTGTAGCCAGAGCTTTGCCTGCCTGCCTTCGAGCGGTAGCTGCTGCTGCCGTCTCTATCCGTCAGAGCGAAGGAATTGTACTTTCAAACTCCCTCACTGTGTTAGTACCCCATGCTGTCGACACCCTTCTGAACCAAACCAAGACTCAACATTTGACTAGCGCACGACAGACGGGGTACGAACTGACGCTACTTGCACCCCACATCACACTAAAAGAGATGCACGACTTTGAATCCTGCCACATTACTGCCCCTGCCTGAAAATGACCCTGACGTTCCTCCCATACACGACTGTGTGACCCTCACGGACGAACAAACTAGGAGTAGAGTTGACCTCCGAGACACAGCTTTCACTGACCCCGATGGAGAGCTATGGGTAGACGGCTCATGCATCAAACTCCCAGATGGCACCACTTCAGCTGCCTATGCAGTAACGACAGCCCGAACAGTAGTTGAAACAGCCTGCATCACACAACGATCTGCCCAGGCAGCAGAGCTGATAGCCCTCGCACGAGCATGCATCATAGCCACAGGAACCACCGCGAACGTATATACAGACAGCCAGTATGCCTTCGGGGTGGTTCACCATTTTGGGCTCCTGTGGAGGGAGAGGGGATTCCTGACGTCCCACGGCACCCCAATCCTTCACGGAGATCTGGTTTCTGCCCTGATTGAAGCAGTTCTCCTCCCCAAACGACTAGCAGTGATCAAATGCCAGGCACACAAAAGGGTGACAGACTTAGTTGGACAAGGGAATGCACTGGCCGACATCACTGCACGAACCACAGCTGAAAATAGGACGGTAACACGCATGTATGTGACCAGGTCACAAGCAGAGAAATGGACTGACGCAAGGGAAATGATCAGAGACATCCAGTCGGCCAGTACCCCACACGAACTGACTAAGTGGGCCAGGGTGGGTTTGAAGGATGATGAGGGCTGCTGGCGAACAAAAGATGCAAACAAATGGTTGCTACCTGACTCCTACTTGATCCCCATACTGACCATGGCTCATTCCCCCGCACACATAGGATCTGCACCCATGATCGAACTTATTTCCAAAGTCTGGCACAACAACAAAATCCCCGACTCAGCCAGGCGACTAGTCCAGCAGTGCCTTATCTGTCTGCAACACAACCCCGGGAAAGGAACTGTGGTACCCCGGGGAGGGTTTGGGACCCCCAATCACCCCTTTGAGGTCCTTCAGATGGACTACATCCAACTAGAGAGATGCCAAAGCTTGAAGTATGTACTAGTTGTCGTATGTGCCTTCAGCAAATGGGTAGAGGCCTATCCAACCCGTGACAACACTGCCATGACCACTGCCAAAGTACTACTGAAGGAATTCTTTCCTCGCTATGGCCTTTGTCGAATTTTATGGAGCGACAATGGCCCCCACTTCATAGCTGAGGTTATCCAACTAATCCTAAAGGGATTGGGGGTGAAACAGAGATTTCACGCAGTCTTCCACCCCCAATCCGCCGGCCTGGTGGAACGCCATAATGCCACACTGAAGTTGAAATTGTCGAAAATAGTGGCAACCACCGGACTTAAATGGCCAGACGCTCTCCCTTTGGCCTTGCTATCGATGCGCTCTACTCCCACCAAACGCCATTTGACCCCCTATGAGGTTGTATTCGGGCGACCGATGAACCTCTGGACTGCTCCCAAGCCAACCTCCATTCATGACGTCCCGGACGTCCTACTGTCTGACTATTTGTGCAAGTTAACTAAAACGTTGTCTGTCATTCATCAACAGGTGCAGCAGGCCATCCCCGATGCTTCCAGGGGCCCCGGCCACGACATCCAACCGGGAGATTTTGTCCTAATACGGAATTTCCAACGGACCAAGAGTCTGGAACCCCGGTGGACGGGCCCCTGGCAAGTGCTGATTACCACACGGACGGCGCTTCGAGTGGAGGGGAAGAGGCACTGGCTGCACGCACATCACTGCCGAAAGGTCTCTGCAAACCTGGCCACGACAGAAAACGTCAACACCCAAGAAGAGCTCCTGAACAAGGACCGACCGACATTGAACTGTTATCCCAATACTGGGGCGCTTGAACTTGCAAAATTCTCTGACCCCACTGTGCCGACCAGAGAAGGGTATTTCCTGCGACGAAAGGAGGGGGCTTCGGCTAAGTAGGCCACGGACTAAGTTGAACCTCAGAACGGTGACCTAAACACAACCAAGGGTTACCGGGAGAGAAGCTAAACGAAGTCTGTGGTTCTGCCCGCTACCGAGCCCCCTTGAAGATGATGGAAGCGCCAGATAAGAAAATGATGGAAGCGCCAGATAAGAAGATGATGGAAGCACCAGATAAGAAGATGATGGAAGCAACAGGAAATACCCACTATAGAAACCCAAAGACTGACAATTTGCACAAATCAAAGACAATCGCCCTCTTTATTGTCTTCCTCTTCTGCCTCCTCCTCATGACCTCCTTCAGGATCCTGGAGGAAAGCACACCGGCTCATGAGGCATTGCTGCCCGCTGCACAACCAAGCCCCATGAAAGAGCATCACCTAATCTCCCTGTCGCCTCAGCTCCGAGAAAGGCGCAAGGAATTTTGGAACAATTCCTTCGTTCAACTGTTGCACCAACACAACCTTGCTGCGAATGCTACGAACTGCTGGATCTGCGGGTTGCTCCCGCATGCCACTGGACACTCCATCCCCTTTATCCCTTCTCCTTTCTCAGTTCACGGCTCCTGCCTCACCTGGTTGATCCTCATGCAAGAGAGCCACAAAGACAACGCCACTTCCGGCCAGACAGTGTCGCACTTCTACTCCGGGTTCTGGCTGAACAGAACCGGAAAGACCTCCGCTCCTCTGTGTCCTGCGCTCACAGGCGCCACCTTCCTTAAAGACATTCCAGCCAAAGAACGAGTCGAAGTACAGGTACTCCACAATCCAGCTAGATCCACCTTCTCTCATCTGCAGAAACAAACTACCGCCACTCTGACTGTGGCTCTTTCAGTTATCAATGTCACAGGTCTTGTGTGTCTCGAAGGCCAGGGAACTCAGCTGGTGGGTCACAGTTCCTGCCGAATCACCAGAACATTGAACTCAGTTGATCACCCTTCCTTCGTTGCTTCTCCGAATATGTACTTTGTGTGTGGCACCAAAGCTTACACCTGGCTCCCGAAAGGTTGGAAAGGTATCTGTTACATTGCCTTCGTTCTTCCACCCACCTATGTAGCCCCTGCCAACCATCACCGGCAGAGGCGTGCAGATGACATCGGACAAGCCGACTCCACTGGAGCCCAGTTCCTAGATGCAGCAAAGGGACTTGTTCCTCTGTGGGGCCCAATGGCAAACAGCCGCGCTATCCGACATCTGACCCAGGCAGTAGAAACAACGATCAACATCACGGCTGGCATCCTCGCCAACAACACGGCGGAGCTTCAGGCGGTCCGCCTTGTGACCCTTCAAAACCGCCTTGTCCTAGATGTGGTCCTAGCCGACCGAGGAGGAGCATGCCGCATCATCGGATCTAGCTGCTGCACCTACGTGCCAGATAACTCGCCTTCAGTCTACAAAGCAATTGAGCATCTCCACAGACTTTCCTCGGAGGTCCACCAAGAACAAGAAGGATGGTCGCTTGGAAGCTGGTTTTGGGACACTTTGAAGGACTGGGGTTGGAGGTTGTTTTCCTTCGTACTGATACCTGTGGTGATATTGTGTGGGTGTTGTTTAGGTATCCAATGTCTGCCATCTTTGTGCAATCTTGTTTCTAACTGTATGTGCCCAAAGACTTTGGACTTCCGAAATGAGCACATGAGTCCCCTTTATGAAGTAGAAATACGTGGCCTTATGGGGATAAATCCGAACTGACAAGTTGGCGAGACATGTTAAAAGGGAGGACTGTGGAATTTTAGTTTACGGGCTGAACATCATCTGCGCCAGCTTGTCACCCACGTACAACGCGCACAACAGCCATTTTAGGTATCATGGTCTCCCTGTCCACGATCGATCACCAGCACGCTCCTCTGACCCTACAAGCGCCCTCCGCGCACCCTGGCTTCCCCTCCCTCCCTCACATGAGCATAACCCTTCCCCTCCTGAATGACCCTGTCCTTGGGAGTCATGCCCGCGCCTGACCAGCACCTCCTCTCCTTCCATGAATACCCCTCTGTTGATAAACCATCCCTCCGCGCTTGATTGTCCACGAGGCATGAATACCACTCCTTTGATGACCCCTGTCCCGTGTCCGACTGTCCACACAGGTCCGAGGCCATCGCCTAAGCCGGGAGATACCGTTTACTGCCCCTTTTGTATGGAGTCGCTCCTCTTCAAAGGCTCCACTATTGATCATGGTCTCCTCACCCCATGGGATACGATCAGGCGCACACATCCTAAGAATCGGCGGAACACTCAGCTGCGTGATAGCCCCTCTTATCAGCAGGTCGAGGACCTCTATTGTGGATGCATGTGAGGGTGGGTTTGACACAAGGATTATGGGGACGTCATTCCATAAGTTTAAAGAGTCTTTTATGCAATAAAGAATGCTGACATGTCATAAACCAGGGTATAAGAGGCCAGGCCTCAGAGAGGCTGTTAGAGCACCTCGAGACGATACCTTGTTGTCTGATCTGATGTGTTCTGCTCCGTCGGAATAAAACTTCTGTTTCCTGCCTTCTGGTCTCCGGCGCCTGCCTCATTGCTTGGTAATTTGAATGGTACAAGGGCGGTTAGCGCCGGGCAAATCTTGAAAAAGGTCATCGCCCTACCCTTTTTCCACAATCCGTCGTGCCACGTCCGGGGACAAACCCATGCTGCCAGGGGGAGACAAGGCCGCCAATAATCCTGCCCAGTCTCGAGGCGCATATCTTGGAGTACAACTTGGTGTTAGAGTTAATCAGAGAGATCGGTCTATAAGACCCCGGATTCTCGCTAGGTTTCCCTTTTTTATGAAAGATGAAGATGTTTGTCTCTTTCCATTAATCCGGGGTCTGTCCCATATATACTATCCCATTAAAAAGGTCTACCAACAGATCTACGATTTCAGATTCAATGCATTTATAGACCTCCAGGGGAAGCCGTCTGGACGGGCGGCCTTCCCTGGGGCTAGCTCCTCTAGGGCAGCCTTAACCTCCAATTCAGTAATGTCCCTATCAAGTTCCTCTTGGAGAGAGGCATCAAGGCGTGGGCCTGTATCCTCTATATTAATCTGTTGTTCTCCATCCTTTATTTCCTCATCATACAGACTCTGGTAGAAGTCTCTAAAAACATGCAGAAGAAACCACCAGCACAAATTCAGCACACATTCCATTTTGCGCGTTTGCTTCATTTGAAGCTAAATCGTACTAATTTTTCTAGAAAGAGGCAGAGGCAGAGGTGGCAAATCCAGCACTTTACCCTCAAATAATGAAAACTTGGCTGCTACTGATATTGCACCAGCTCTAGAGCAGCATATAAATATCCTGCACCCTCAGGCTAAAAGTACTAGGGGGGATATCATTAATGCTGAAGGAGAGGCAACTGACTTCTTAAATCCCCCAGCAGCCAAAGATGGAGAGGGGAGAATAATACAGTCGTAGAACGTGAGAGGGCCAGGTAGAGTGTGGGTGAGGTGTGTCAGAGACAGGTAGAGACAGCTGAGGAAGAGGGAATAATAAAGACTGCGGTAGACAGGTGAGGTAGAGGGGTGCGTTAATTCAAAGGAAGTTCAGAGATGTGTCAGAGAGATGTTCCTGAAGAGGAAAAGAAGTAGAGGTATTGAGAAAGAAGTAAGGTACTAAAAGAAGTAAGGGGTAAACAGAGGTAGAAAGAGTGGAAGGGGAGAGAACACGTAGAAGATGAATGGGAGGGTAAAGTGAGCGATCAGGCAGTGAGTGTGAGGAGTGTGATACAGAGGGATATGTGGCAGTGAGCGCGAGGTGTGGGGTACCGAAGGATATGTTATAGCAGTGAGCGCAAGGTGTGGGGTACAGAGGGATTTAAGGCAGTGAGGGCAAGGTGGGGGTACAGAGGGATGTAAGGCAGTGAGCGAGAGGTGTGGGGTACAGAGGGATATGTTCTGGCAGTGAGCACGAGGTATGGGGTACAGAGGGATATGTTGTGGCAGTGAGCGCGAGGTATGGGGTACAGAGGGATATGTTGTGGCAGTGAGCACGAGGTGTGGGGTACAGAGGTGTTAAAGATTGCAAGAATCGCTGTCAGCTTGAGCTGAAAGCCATTTTGTACTTGGCAGTCATTTTAGTTAGCCATGTGCTTTCCATGTGCTTTCTCCCTCTTCCAGAGTCTTGCACATGCTCAGAAAGGCCTAGCTGTCAGAATGCACCTGCTCCTAGCATAGAACTGTCAGGCTGTTCTTGCTGATGGAAGGAGAAATATCTCTCCTCCCACTTTGTTGAGCAAGCAAATTGTGTATACCCTTATTAGTCAATTTGCATGCTGTTATGTGCCAGGACCTCCCCTTGGTTTTATGCTGACTAATTTAACCGATTAAATCTAATGGGGTAACCCTGTAACCCTCAGAACTCGGGCGGGTAATCAAGCAAACAATGATGGTTCTGTCGGGAAAAGCATTTCAATTGGACAAGGTAATTAATACACTGTATTTGTGTGTTTACCTCATGCAGGATATACACTGATTCACATTAATAAATCAAAAATAAATACATAAATGAATAAAGCACTGATCCCAGTGTATAGAAAGAGATTCTTTAGTGTTCAATTCTCTCTTGAAATCTTAATTCGGCAAGGCATTAGGTATGCTGTCCAATATACATAAAACATGAACTGTAACTCAAAAGAGGGTGCAGGTCGTGGTTTGTGACTGTATGTGACAAGTGAAAACAACATATATACATAAAAAGAAATTATTCGAGATATCCACTTCAAATAACAATAGTCTTAATGAATTACATTTTTTTCTTTTGTTCCTTTAAACTTTGTGTAGATGGATATGTAACATAGTACGTCGATGTTTTGACCCTAATATCATGTGCTGATTATGCGCATCGGGGGCGGGTCTTCATCAGGACTGGAAAGGGTAGGACAGCCTTATAATTTCGTGAGTGGTTCGTCTGGTTCTTTACTGGAATTGGTGCGTGTCAGCCGACAAGGCACTTAGTGTTGTCCGTTCAATGCTTCTTATCTTGAGGATTCTAGACACCCCAGCCGGTGTGGATAATCTTGGTCTGGGTTGTCCTTTATTGATGAAGGTGCTTGTCAGCCGACAAGGCACTCAGTTTTGCCATTTCCTGCTTCTCGTCTTGGGCACTCTGCCGTACCAGCCGGTGTAGTATTTCTTGGTCTGGTATGCCTTGGCGATAGCTCGGGCGTGGGGAAAAGACGTCTACTCTTGTCAGGTCCTTGCGGTGAATGCCCATTCACCGTGAGGACCTGACAAGAGTGTAGTATTTCTTGGTCTGGTATGCCTTGGCGATAGCTCGGGCGTGGGGAACAGACGTCTACTCTTGTCAGGTCCTCGCGGTGAATGGGCATTCACCGCGAGGACCTTGGCACCAGCACTTACTTGTCAACACCGGCACTTATGACAGCTGCCACATGGCCTGTCTAATTTAGAGATGCACAGAACAACAATTTATTATTAATATAATATATAATAAAAATGACTAATAGCTGCCTCGTAAGCCATTCTTAAAGCTTTGGGGGCCTATAGTAGTCTGCATTGTTATTGGCAGCGCTGGCAGGGGCAATGGCTAGAGCAAGCTGCAGTGGCCGCCTGATGAGGGCCCTGGCATTTATTGATTTAAGGGATTAAAAGCTCAACAAATAAAACATCCTTTTGGATTGTATTTTTCCCCACGTAATCCATACTTTCGAGTACTCATTTTTTAGTAAGGATCTTAAACGGTTCCTTTGATAAGCTGCATTAGGGAGGTAAGCGGGTAGTGTTGAGGTGTTGGACTTGGCTGAGAAATAGCTCATGTGTCCCATGGACATTAATTGGGTTGTCAACTCATTGCATAAAGAAATTAGCTAGCTCACTCTTAAATTGTGTAAAAACCTACCCTTAATTATAATGAACATTTAAATCTATTGAGTGCAACTTCCTGGAATGGATACTAACCAAGAGGTTCAGAAGGGGCATTCATGAAATACTCCAACGCTTAAGTTGTATGTTAAGCAAGCCCAACCTTTCCAAGGCCTCCTTTGGGGTTTGGCCTTCCCAAATATGATTAGAAAAAACTTTCCATTTTATAGCCAAATTTGAATACAAATTGGCTACAATACCATAGCTATTAAAGGCAACTCACAAATATGTTTATGGGTTTTCACATGGCTAATAATTTTTAAAATGTACATAGCTTTAATTTCTACATTACATTTGTACTTACCCTACTTGGCATCAATTGCCAATAATCAACATATATTCACCTTCTTATAATCATGATATATTCTCTCTTCTAAGTATCCCCCTTCTTGAATTATATTCTCTGTGTATGTTGGGGTATGTTTGCACATTTATTAATGATATGCTGTGCTGGAACGTGCTGCTACCTCTGCTACTTTACTGAGGACGGGCTCTTTTGTTCAGAAAACGTATCCTATGAAACTTGGAATAAGTATCTTTTGGTGCTAACTTTAGCTTAGTTAGATAAAAGAAAGGTGGTGTTTGGGGATAGTAATGTAAAAAAGTCTTACAATATCAGTATGTTGCAAGTATCTTTGCCAGAGTTTTATTTTTATCATAGTTACTATTCATATTGTGTGCACTAGGCTAGGATTTTGATTTTAAAAAATCTTGAAAATGTATTCCTGGATTCCTAGTGTTCTTGAGTGTGCCTATTCATGATCAAGAGAGATTGTGCTCCACTAAATATTCCTGCAAGATCTCACAGAACTGATGGCTACCTAAAACCCACCTGTAGTGCTCAGTGAGTTTCAGGGTGGTTGCAGTTCACTGTGGTTTCTGTCTCACTTTGGCGTATTGACTTGCCCCCAGATGCATCAAGCCCTGATTCTGCGTATTTGAATTTGCGAAAAATACTGAATCGCAAATTAGAAATCGCAGAATGGGATGCATCAATAAAAGCGATCCAAAAATGTGATTCGCAGTCAAAAATCGCAGAATTTCCTGTTTCCCATGTTGAAATTGCGATTTTGCAATTACCGAAATCGCAAACTGCGATCTCGCTAACTGCGAGATCGCAAAAACGGGAAGTCGCATTTCGAGCACAATGATGACATCACAACCAGGAAGTAGGAAGTTCCCTCACTCATTCTGAACACAGAGCTTGAGAGAGGAAGAGGCACAGCACTGAGCTCCATCAGACACACCATGCAGCCCCACAACAGGACACACATCCAAAACCAGAATGTCCCAGGAAGCAGCAGGAAGCAGTGCACCTGGCAGAAAAAGAAAAATTTAATTTTCAGAACAGGAGCTGGAGTTCCTCATCGAGGGAGTCAGCAGGGACCATGATAGGCTTTTTGGGAAGCAATCCCGGAAGGTGCCTGAAGCAGACAAGAGGCGCATTTGGCAGCGCATCTGGGCGAAGGTAAACTCTGTAGGAGTGACCCAGTGCTCAAATGATGAGCTGAAGAAGAGGTCGAACGACCTCAGAGGCCGTGCCAAAGAGCGCATAGCAAAGAGGCTTGGGGAACAACATGCCACGGGAGGAGGAGACCCCACAGTTGTGGCCAACACACCACTTGAAGACCTGGTGAAGGACACCATCAACCCTGCAGCTTGCGTGGGGGTCACTCAGATGGACACCTCCCGACCCACCCAACAATCCCAAGGTAAGAGCCATGCAACTGCGACCCCGTCCCCTAACAATGCCCATGCCCCCAGAGCTAGCCATTTGATAACCCCAGTAATGCAGGCCATGCACATCAGAAACGCCATATTGCATTGTGGGACCTGTAGTGTGATAATAGTTCCCTGATAGCCACACACAGCCAGACCTGTCAAGTAAAACGTCCCTAAAGCCAGTCAGGGAATGCAAGCCCGCATGCATGTTGCAACATCCCATGTGCAAGATTCATATCATTAATCATGCACCCATTTACATCACAGGTGCTGCAGAACCACAGAGCACAGACAGCGAGACACTCCAAATTGAGGAGAACACAGAGGACACCGAGGGAGAGAGCCATCCTGCCCCACGACCTGGACCGTCATACACACCTGCACCAGTACCACCACCTCCCCATGAGAACAAGACCACCCCTGCAGCCACAGGAGGAGAGCAACCACCCCATGCATCACACATGGCAGTGGAACAGGCCACACCACCACCCAGGAGGCAGACACGGCGCACAGCCACTGTGCGATCTTAGTCAAGCGGCAGGATGAGGCAGCAGCGTAACGTGGCAACACGAGCTGACTAGGGGCAACATGACCAACATCCAGGGCTTGGCATCGAACGCCGGATGCTAGCTGTCCACCAAAAGCAGGCATGGCACATAGCAGCCATGCAGCTGCAGCATTACAAGACAGCGCGCAACATGGGCCAGCTCACCGAAAGCGTGCAGCTGTTAACGGCTGCAGTGAGGGAGAACAGCCAAATCATGGTGTCACAGCAGGACATCAGCCGCCGCCTCCACCGCCAGCTGCTGACCCGACCATTAGGATATACTAGGTCAAACCACCTGATCGGGAATGCTACATCCCAACTGTCATGCCGGTCCCTGGCAATGCAAATCCAGATGGCACAATGCTGCAAGGATGTTGCTAGGGCGTTGGAACAGGTCACAGCCGCTGTCCAAAACCAGCAGGTGTGTGGCCATGCCCATGCAAGGAGGGGCTGAGGATGCCAGTGAGGGCACATCCAGTCTGAGCAGCCTGTCCCTGCCAGTGGTACAAGAACGACACCACAGTAGCAGGCCCAGTGCAGCATCAAGGCCGATACTGGCAAGGTGGGTGGGGAGAGGCGACAGGGTGCGTCCGGCCGGAGGCGCTAGTGATTGACTGACCATTAGCAGCAGTGCCATGCTGAAGTACCAAGCAGGCCTGCTTCGCAATCATGGGGCTGTATGACGTAATACAGTTTTCATTTTTTCTGAACACAAGAAGTAAATGAAAGATCCTGTTTACATAATAATAAGAATTTATTTCAAACGCAAATCCTACTCATGTCATTATTTCCTTTGGCATGCATGAGTGCAGTGTTGTGTGAGGGGTATGGGTGCACTAGAAATAATTCAGTGTGATGTTGTTGCGGCGCCTGTGTCCTTCAGCAGGGCTCTCCCCACGTGCATGAAGCACATGTGCAGGTGGGCGGTTGTCCCCCTCCGACTCACTGCCAGAGATCTCCACAGGTATCCTCCGCCTGATTATAATATTGTGGAGTATGGCACACACAGCCACGATGCGGCAGCAGACCTCAGGCTGGTATTTGAGGGCCCCACCAGTCTTATGTAGGATGCGGAATCAGCTCTTTAACATCCCAAATGTCCGTTCAATGACATTCCTGGTGTGAATGTGCGCAGCATTGTAACGCCGTTCCTGTAGTGAGGCAGGGTTGAGGTATGAGGTGAGGAGGTACTCACGGAGGCCATAGGCGCTGTCACCTGAAGGACAGCTGGCCAAGCGGGTGGGCATGCCGCTGTGCCTGAATATGAAAATATCATGCGTGATCCCTGGGTATTGGGCCACTATGTCGGTGATGATTGTCTTAGCATTGCAGACCATCTGGATGTTGAGTGAGTGGTAGGACTTGCGGTTCCGGTACATGTATTCTGTCTCAGCGGGTGGGCAGATGTGGATGTGGGAACAGTCAATGCATCCAATTACATGGGGGAATAACGCAATGTTGTAGAAGTGAAGCTTTGTTTGATTTAAGTCCTGTTGGGTGGTTGGGAAGGTTATGTAATGGTGTATCCGGGTCATCATGGCGTCCAGGAAACTCCACAGGCAGCGGGACAGTGTGCTCTGGGAGATCCCCCCTGCAACTGCAACTATCCCCTGGAAGCTTCCAGACGCCAGGAGGTGCAGGCAGCATAGGACCTGGACATGGGTGGGCACGGCATTGGTCATCCTTGTTGGGTGCTGCATCAGTGGGTCAAGGTCTCGGATGAGCTTGGTTATCAATGCCCCATTCAGCCTGTATTTTGAGTAGATCTCCTCTTGAGTCTGGCCCGGGAGTGTGATCCGCAGCCGGAAGATGCGGACCTGGATCCTGCGTCGGTTCCTGGCTGCAGTCTGGAGCCGGAGCCTTCGCCGCCTTACCACGATGTAGAGTCCTGGCATTGTAAATGTCCTCATGCTCCTACTGTGTCTCCTTAAGTGTGTTTGTTTTGCCCCGCACCTGTATCTTGTTAGTAAATTCTTATACATTTTTTTTCAAATTGAACTTTATGGTTACCACCTGGTTTGAGTTCTCCTTAAATAGCGCCTCGCTAATAGCGATTTTTGGGGATTTTCGCAAATTGCGATTATTGATGAATTGGCTTTGCGAATATTTTACGAGTTCGCAAATGAATTCGCAGAATCAGTGGAACATCGTTATTACAGAATCGCAAAGGGGGTTCCACGTTGATTCTGTGAATTTAATTGTGAACTCGCAAAATATTGTTTGCGAATTCGCAATTTGGTTGTTTTTTCTATCATGAATTGCGGTAACAGAAATTGCGATCGCAATAGCTGTTTCGAAAATATTGCGATCGAAATTGGGTTGATGAATCTATGCCTCAGTCCTTAGTGCCAGAGGGACTAGAAAACCAATTTCAGAGCAGTGTTGTGGAAGGAAGTCCAGAAAACGTTTGGCCCTTCCACACAGATTCTCGATCATATGTTATAACTAAGAATATTCATGTAATAGAGAGTGTAAGAAAAGTAACAGCACAGATTGTTCGATCCCGGGCTGCAGATAGCAGAGAAAGATAGGTTTTTCAGGCTCATACAACAGTGTTACAGAAATTTTTCCCCAGGATAATGTTCACCTTAAGGTTTAATGTTAAAGAAAATGTAGGTCCTAGTCCATTATCGCTATTAATACTTTTGGGTTATATCTCAGCCCCTAAACATGCTAAAAACATACGTTTTTTGTCAATATCAATGCATAGCATGACTGCTATAGTTTATTTACAGGTAAATAAGTATAGTTATTTAAGACAATAACTGGCTGCACATGTAGTAAGTTGTGATTATTTACTATGTTGGGCTGTATCTGAGGGCCTTATTACGTGTTTTGCGTTCCTCCTGTCGGCCCACCAAGATAGTTGTGCGCCCACCTGCTGGATTATCAGCATAATCCAGGGTGGGCGGACGGACAGGCGGTGCTGCGATGGTCTCACAGCGACAGCTGTGTAAGGCTCGTCGGACAGCCTTAACAGCAGACTGCTGCTGTAACAACGCCTGCAGCACATTCATGCATAGTGTGGCATGCACGTCACACCATACAGGAACAATTCAAGGGAGGCACAGTATGACCCCTCACATGCATCCCCAGGCCCAGATCCACCATGAAAAGGGCAGTGGATATGTGGGTTGCATCAGCACTGCCAGCATATTTAGGCTGGTTGCAGACCGCTGGTGTAGCTGAATCCTTGATCCCGGTGGACCCATTGGTCTTGTGGTGGTCCGACCGCCATATTCAGAATACTGGGAGTGGACCCGCAGTGGTGGCAGTGGTCAGACTGCCAGCACAAATACTGCAGTCCTGAGGACTGTGGTACTCATAATGAGGCCCTGAGTTAATCTTTGACTGCTTTTATTTGCTGCTCCTGCTAGTCAAATGCCTAAATAACACAATTATCCAACTGAAGAATATCAATACTGAATTACTTGGTACACCAATGACAAATGCCTACGGCGATCACTAACTTTGCCCATTGACCTCCAGCTGCCCCAAGCGCAGCAGTAGGCCACCATTTGAATGTTGACTTGTCTTGGAAGCGAAGATTACTATGCTTTCTCTACAGAGTGTCAATGGTATATGTGATGCTAGTGATGCTTTCCAGAAGGGCTCCTTTATCTGTGTGCCCTTGTGCCATTCCACTGGCATACTACTACAGATGTGTTGCTTTTCTTATGTCTGGCTGAGTGCTGCAATGAACATCCAACTTTGTTCTGCATAGGTTCCATTATGCCAGCTCAAGACAAAGGCCTGCCAACTTGCCCTCATCCTTTATTTTATTTACTTGGAGCATTTATTGAGCGCACGCCTACCCCTGTGTCCCGGGGACAAGGCTGCAGAGAGAGCACATTGGCAGAAGAGATGGGCTAAGTGCGGTTGAATAGCCAGGTCTTCAACTCTTTCTTAAGGGCTGATTCTGGTGTGGTATTGCGGATATGCAAGGGCATAGCATTCCATAACTTTGCGGTACTGACCACAAAGGCTCTGCCACCTAGCCTGGCCTTACGAAAGCGGGGAATAGAGAGGAGATTTAAGTGGTTGGATCTGAGAGCTCGTCGTATTGGTAGCTTTGCAGTCTGCATCTAAGGTATTGCGGGCCACGACCCATGGTGGCTGTATATGCCAAGGCGAGAGCCTTAAATTCAATTCTTCTTCTGATGGGCAGCCAGTGAAGATTTCACAAGTGGAGAGAGATGGAATGACGAAAAGGAACCTTGCAGATCAATCTAGCTTCTGCATTCTGAACCATTTGCCATCTGCGGATCAAATACGCTGAAAGACCTTATTTATTTATTTATTTTTATTTAAAAGGTTTTATATAGTGCTGGCTGGACCCAAGAGTATCAGAGCGCTTTACAGGATTTGGTAATACAGAATTGCAGTATAACTTTTGTACATTGAGGTAATAAAACAAGTCAATTTGAAACAGCGTTCATTTTAAATGAGGTAAAAAACTAGGAAAACATAAGTCTAGCAACATATTGAATATAGTAGGCGTGGAAGAAAGCAAGGTTAGTTAGTGGATGAGGAGGGGGGAGGAAGAGAAAGTGAAGGGCGACTGTGGAGGGTGGGGGGAAAGTGGAAAGCAGATGGAAGAAGGTTATCTATGCTAAAAAAAGGGGGGAGGTGGTCGTAAATGAAAGAATTGGATGGAGGGGGGAAGGAGTGAGACAAAAGTAGAGGGGATCTATAAAGTCAGGGCAAGGGTGAGAATAAGTGTCCAGTGACAATGTATTAAGGACCCCAGTATTTGTTGAGAAGAAGCAGCGTGGGGTCTTGTTTGAAGCTGGGGTAGGAGGGGTTGCAACGTGGTTCTTTAGGGAGGGCATTCCAGACGGAGGACGCGTTTCCAGAGAAAGATCAAGACTGTGTTGACTTCTTTTTTTAAAAGGCGAGACTAGGACGAGAGCGTTAGTGCTCCTGATTGTTATTATACAGCCCGCTTTGTGGAGTTTATCAGAGAGGTAAGATGGGGGTGTTTTGATGGAGGGCTTTGTGCGTGATGCAAGCAGTCTTTTAAGTGGATCTGCCTTCAATAGGAAGCGATTTAAGGTCTTTGAGGATGGGGAGATGTGATCAAACCGCTTATAGTCAGTAATAAGCCTGGCAGCGAGGTTAAGAATGGATTTGATAGGGGTTTTTTGGACTTCAGGAGTTCCAGAGAGAGTGGCATTACCGTAGTTGAGTCTAGATAGGACAAGTAAATGTACCACTGATTTAAAGTCATCAGAAGAAATAAAGGGTTTAATTTTTTTGAGATGGTGGAGTGTGAGGAGAGCACCTTTGGCTGAATTTTTTATGTGGGGAGTAAGACTGAGGTTTAGGTCGACGTTAATGCCAAGTTATTTGACTGACTTAGAGATGGAAAGAGAGCAGTTGAGAGCTTTGATGTCAGAGATACAGTGTTGAATAGGGAGCGAATTGTTTTTAGAAGAGAATAGAATGATTTCAGTTTCTTTAGGGTTGAGTTTGAGGAGGTTATGACGGAACCAAAATGTAATCTTAGTCAAGGCATCGTTTAGGTGTAAAACATCGGCATGAGATTTGATCTTATAGTAAAGTTGGGTGTCATCAGTATAGAGGTGGCACCTGATTTTCGTTTGCTTAAGAATGAGGGTGAGGGGTTCCATGAAGAGGTTGAATAGAGTGGGAGAGAGAATAAAGCCCTTTGGTACGCCCAAAGTGACTGGCAGAAGTTTGGTAAGGCAGTCGCTGACTTTAATTTGCTGGGTTCTAGGTTGGAAAAAGGAGGTGAACCATTTCAGAACAGCACCCTTGAAGCCAAAACGGTCTTTGAGAATGTTGAGTAAGGCGGCATGGTTAACAGTATCAAAAGCAGCAGAGAGGTCAAGAAGAATGAGAAGGGAGGATTCGCCCTTGTCTAGGGAGTGGTGGATGTCATCAATAATGTTGAGCATGGCTGTTTCAGTGCTGCAGCCCTTTTGAAAACCTGATTGTAATAAGTCCAGGAGGTTGAACGAGTCGATGTGTTAGTCCAACTGGAGCAGGGCACATTTTTCCAGAGACTTAGATAGGAAAGGAAGGTTAGAAATAGGGAGCAGATTATTTAAGTAATTGGGGTCAACTGCAGCGTTTTTGATGGTGGGGGTAATTTGTCCTAGTTGGAGGGAAGCAGGGACACTACCGGTGGCTAGGGAGGAGTTGATGATAGTGGTCCAGTATAGGGCAATGATGTGTTTTAGGTCTTGTACAAGACCTAAGTACAGTTAGAGTAATTCAGGCTGGACGTGACCAAGGCATGGACCACAGGCCACCTGCAGTCCATCAGGAGGAAATGGAGGTATTTCCTCAGGGAGCGCAGCTTCCAGAAACACATGGAGGAGACCTGACTGATCTGGGCCTTGGGAGAGATAGTATTGTAGAATTTGAAGCCCAAATTCCTTGCTGCCTCCATGAGAACAGGAGGGGTTAAGTTCAGATTGCCACCAGAGCACGGAGGGGTGTGGGACTGGTTGATTAAAGAAGAGCACCCCAGTCTTCCCAGTGTTCAGCCTTAGGCAGTTTTGAGTCATCCAATCGTGATGTTGCCTCCAAGTATTCCTTAAAAGAGAAGATCAATTGTGTGTCGTCAGCGTAGGAAATCACTTTCACTCCGAACGTCTCCACCAAGCACGCGAAAGGGGTGAGGTATACGTTGAAGAGCAGAGGGCTCAGAGCAGAGCCCTGGGGGACCCCGCAAAGAAGAGGCTTCCGAGTGGACGCAAAGGGGCACAAATAAACCTGTTGTGTGCAGTTCTTGTGGAAAGAGCAGAGCCAGGATAAGGCCATACCCCGTACTCCAACATGCTTGAGTCTTTCCAGGAGAATCGGATGGGCCACAGTATCGAAGGCCGCGGACAGATCGAGCAGCACCAGCATAGCTGTGTTACCCTGATCAATGGTTATGCATACGCTCTCCGCAACTTCCAAGAGTGCGGTCTCCATACTATATCCTGCTCTAAAACTGGATTGTGAGTCATGGAAACAGGAGTGAGATTCCAAAAATTCATAAGATTTGACTCTGAACACAAGAATTTTTGCCGGTGCCAGTAGCAGAGAGATGGGTCAAAAGTTTTAAAGTTCTGCAGGATCGGCATTCGGCTTCTTGAGGATAGGCAGTAAGAATGCTTGTTTCCATGCCTGAGGATATATCCCTGATTTCAGGGAGGAGTTCCAGATTAGGTTCAGGGGCATTAAAACAAGAGGCCAGCAGTCTGAAGAACTGAGCCGGGCAAGGATCGCCCGGAGAGCCTGATTTACAGCTCTGCAATTTCTTTAGTGACGCAACCAGAGGGTAAAGGTGAAACTCCGACCAAATAGTAGTGCAATCTGGAGTGGGAGTAGACTCGAGCAGAGACGTGTTTGACGGGAAGGTGGAGCAAATAGATTACATTTTATCCTGAAAGAATTCATAGATCTATCAAAAGCAGCTGGTTTGGAGATGCTTTGAGCGATTTTGAATAAAGCTTTGGCTGAATTATCAACCAATTTGATCTTGTGTCAAAAGTAATCACGCATAACCTTATGTTTCAGTCCGTGGAACTTTTTTAGGGCTTTTCTATAGGAGCTCTTGGACGTGTGATCATAAGCATGCCTCCAAGAACGTTCCAGTTTCTTACACCGGCTATTTTCTACATGAAGTTCTAAAGAAAACCATGGGGCAGATGTTTTTTCCATGGAGGATGTTATAGATCTGGAAGGTGCCACCTTATCTAAGGCATGAGTAACCCTGCTATTGAAGCTGGATATGTCCTCGTTGGGATTCCCAGTCAGCTGGAGGGGGGAAACACAGAAGTCAGTTCATCAATAGTAACCTTCCTCCAATCTCTCTTTTACTCTGGGTTAAACTTAGGGCCAGGGCTGTGGTGCGTAGTATGAAAGCTGAAAAGGATAAGTAGATGATCCAACCAGCTCAGAGGAAGGGGGGCCTCATCCCAAAGGGAGGGGTAAATGGAAAAGACGAGGTCAAGCGTATGGCCAGCGTCGTGAGTAGGTGCATTGATTCTCTGAGTCAGGTTGAGCCCTGCAAGAGTTTCGGCCAGCTGAAGTGCTTAAGTGCATTTATTTGTATCCTTATGGACGTTAAAATCACCTAGAATAGTGAAGCTGGCGTATTTCAATGAAAAATCAGCGGCTATGTCACAGAATTCTGCCAAGTGGCAATTTGGCGAATTGGGGGGTCTATACACGAATATTCTGGCCACCGAAATTACTCATAGTCTGATTACCCATATTTTGAAAGGAGCCATGAATCTGATAAGAGCTGTGCCCGACCCAAGAACTAATATGTACTGAATCCCTTTGTCCAGTATTTTAAACAGCCTCACCCCACTAGGACATGGGTAGGATTTTTTGTTGTGTTATGTTATGTGCTCAAAGGAATGGGTGCTACTGATTGCTTGAACTCCTCCAACTGAGAACAGTCTGGGAGGAGTTACATCAGGAATAGACTGATTTGCCTACTGAAGAACTGCCTAGAGTAAACGATGCACCTGAGCATGAGGATTCAGTCACCTGTCTGGGTCTGCTCTGTTCCAGTGATCATACACTGCCTAAGTATAGGACGAGAGATGGTTGAGTAGTGGATCCAAAGGAGAATGCTCAGGTACTCGGTCCTAGAGTAGATATTCTGCGTGGTGAGCTTACTCCACAACTAATTGACAAACCTTTGTTTTGCCCGTCTTACACCAGAACCCCATTCAGATACATTATGGTGAACATCTGGCTTCCCCCAGGTAGAATATAATTGTAACTAGAGACACCCAACATCCGTGCCAACCTCTACCCACGTTAGATATTGAACTTGAGGCTACTGTGACATCTTTGGTACCTCCATTGGAGCACTGAAATTAATGGTGAAAATGCATCTACAAAGTTGGTTTCAAAGACATACATTGGTGTAAGCCTGCAAGGAATGTGTTTGGGTCACATCTATCCATATGTGCCAGGCAGAAGGGCCTTTTCCTTTTTCATTCTATTCCAACTGTTCTGTTAAGCTATTGTTGCATTGAAAGAAGTATCTTTTTTAAAGAATTACCCCTGACTGCACTTTAATAGTGCAATATTTTTAAGTTACCTTGTGCATGAATCCAAACTGACTAACTACCTCTTTGAGTAGGTCATGATTGGTCAATCACAGCACCACTGGAAAGTCAAGAAAACGAAGCGAGTGTTAGCTAGCAACTGACAATAAAAAGACTAAAGTCCTTAACAATAAGGCAATGCCATACTAACAACCAGTGATGATGCCCAGTATTCATCACAACACCAAGGACCTGGTGGAAAGGCCATGCACTCCCTAACAGACTTCAGTTAGCTTCATGTTTATGCATAATCTCGTGATACCGGTAAACGAAGTCCATTCCGCCATCTCTTTGGCTCATCTCGTGTTCATCTCTGTTAGAAAGATGCTCCAAGTCTCATCTCATGTTCACCTCTCTTAGACTGACACTCTTAGTCTCAGCTCTTATTCAGCACTCTTAGAATGATGCTTTTATGGCCAAATTACAAGAAACCGATGGGTCACCGCTCCGCCAAAGCTCACGCTGCATGCCAGATTGTGACTTATTCGTAGTCTGGTGGGCGGGCGGACAGTCGTGGCGGTTTCCATTGCGGTGCCCTTTAAAAGGTGGTAGTGCCTTTTAAAAAGGCACCGCAATGGGAATGCCTCACAAGTCCATGCCGTGCCAGAACCTATTTGTATGCACAAAGGGGGGCACATGTTATGCCCTTCTGTGTGCACCACATATGTCTGAGGCACAGGGGGGAACCACCATGAAAAGCATGGCAGAGAGGAAACTCGTAATATGCTTGGCGGGACCGTGGTGGTCCCGCCAACCAAATTGTGGCCTCGGACTGCCACTCCTATACTAGGTAACGGCATCTCTCTTAGAATTATGCTCTGAGTCCCATCTCATGTTCAGCTCTCTTAGAATGACGCTCTCAGGATCATCTCATGTTTACCTCTCTTAGAATGGCACTCTCAGTTTCAGCTCATGCTCAGCTTTCTTGAAATGACGCTGTTACATGTTCAGGGCTCTTAGTTTCATCTCATGTTCATCTCTCTTAGAATGAAGCTCCGTGTCCCATCTCATGTTCATCTCTCTTAAAAAGATGCTCTGAGTCTCACCTCAAGTTCAGCAGTCTTAGAATGATGCTCTTAGTTTCATCACACATTCAGCTCTCTTAGAATGATGCTCAAAGTCTCATCTCATGCGTAGCTCTCTTAGAATGACACTGTTAGTGCCATCTTCTCTATTCATGTATTAGCATCTAAATTGTGGCCAGGAGAGAGTGGGAACCAGGTTGGACAGCCATAACTCAGTGCTGAAAATAAAATGGTTACAAAGCCCATTACCGAGCATTCTGCCATTAAATTAAACCTCAGGACGTTTACACTGAGTAGGTAACCTTCCACATTGTAGATTAATTGAACTTGTCATGTCTTGTGATGGAAGAGCAGATGGTGGCATCTTGTCATTTTATGCTTTCCGACCTCTGTGTTTTTTTTGTTTTTCAAGTAGCTTTGAATCCCAGAACCATAAGGAACACTACACATTGATTTTGTACTCGTGGGAGACGTGTCCGTTGACCCTAATGATAGATCAGTGCAATGCAACATAACTGGGGGCACCTCACTTGCTCAAGAGTGCCTTGTGTGATGGTATATATGAGGTGTCAGGAGACCGTTTGTAGCACAAATGCCTTGTGTGACAGACAGTCACCCTCCTAGCCCTTAACCCCGGTCGCGCCCCCAACTGCGTCCAAGCCGCTCCAGGACACACCCATGGACCTTTCTCTTGCTACTCCTGCAAATTCATCGGCACCGACAACATCTCCGCTACGACCACACCACAGACTCCTGACCCCAACCACCTACAATGCATCCTTCTCAACACCCGATCGGTCCACAGACACGCCATTGACCTATGGAATCTACTAGACACCATCTCTCCAGACGTCGCCTTCCTAACAGAAACATGGATGAACGCTTCCTCCGCCCCAGACATCACCATTGCCATCCCTGAAGATTATAAGATCACACGCAAGGACCGTACCGGCCACACAGGAGGAGGAATCGCTATCGTCCATAAAAAATCAATCCACATCTCAACCAGCTCTGACGTCAACCTCGCCAACTCTGAACACCTTCACTTCCAGATCCACATCGACCCCAAGACCACACTCAGAGGCACCCTCCTCTATAGACCACCAGGACCTCGCGCAAAATTCAGTGAAGACATCACGGACTTCATCACTCCACATGCGCTCCCCTCCAAAGATTACATCCTTCTGGGAGACCTCAACTTTCACCTTGAAAAGAACAACGACCGCAACACCACCACCCTTTTGGATAACCTCGCCAACCTCGGACTTAAGCAACTGGTCACTTCCCCCACCCACATCGCAGGTCACACACTCGACCCAATCTTCACCTCCAGCAATCATGTCTCCTTCAGCCACACTACGGATCTCCTCTGGACTGATCACAGCTGCGTTCACTTCACCTACAACAAGCCGAAACCCACCAACCACCTCCAAGCAACTCTGCAAAGAAACTGGAACAAAATCACCATCGACCAGATCTCCTCATCGCTCCTTTTAAACACACCAGCCCACTCTTCTAACCCAGACCAAGCCGCCGCCAACTTCACCCTATGGTTATCCAACACCGCCGACATCCTAGCACCACTGAAAAAACGTCAAAGCAAACCTGGCAGCAAGAAGGCCTCATGGTTCAACGATGATCTTAAGAAATCCAAGAAACTCTGCCGCTCCCTTGAGAAGGCCTGGAAAAAAGACCCAACAACCAGCACCAAGGACGCCTTCAAAAACGCCACCCGCATACACCACCAACTGATCCGAAATGCCAAGAAAACAGCATTCAAGGATCGACTAGACAACAACGCCCACAACAGCAAGGAACTTTTCAACATCGTCAAGGAATTCACCAACCCCTCGGCCAACTCCAACGACATCACCCCCTCTCAAGCCCTCTGCGACTCCCTGGCTCTATTCTTCCACAACAAAATCGCAGACATCCACAACAGCTTCGACAACCAACCCGGAGAACAACCCACCCAACCATATGCTGAACATTCTTTCCCCTCGAACACCCTTAACGACTGGAACCCAATGTCCACTGAGGACACCATCCGCCTGATGAACTCCATCCACTCAGGATCCCCCACAGACCCATGCCCTCACCACATCTTCAACAAAGCAGACTCCATCATAGCACCGCACCTCCGAGACGTCATCAACTGCTCCTTCAACTCCGCCACCTTCCCGGAAAGCTGGAAACACGCGGAACTTACCGCCCTTCTGAAAAAACCCACAGCGGACCCCACCGAACTCAAAAATTACCGCCCCATATCGCTCCTTCCTTTCCCGGCCAAAGTCATCGAGAAAGCTGTCAACAACCAGCTCGCCGCTTTCCTCGAAGCCAACAAATCCCTCGACTCCTCACAATCTGGCTTCCGAGCAAAACACAGCACTGAGACCGCCCTCATCGCAGCAACAGACAACATTCGAACTCTACTGGACAATGGAGACACAGTCGCCCTCATCCTCCTCGACCTCTCTGCAGCCTTCGACACAGTCTGCCACAGCACCCTTTTACAACGCCTCAGAAACATCGGAATACAAGGAAAAGCACTTGAATGGATCACCTTGTTCCTCACCGGAAGAACCCAGAGAGTCCGCCTTCCACCATTCAAGTCCGAGGCCACTGAAGTCATCTGTGGCGTACCACAAGGATCCTCACTCAGTCCCACCCTCTTCAACGTCTACATGAGCCCCCTTGCGGCCATCGCTCGCCAACACAACCTCAACATCATCTCCTACGCGGATGACACTCAACTGATCCTTTCTCTCACCAATGACCCCAGCACCGCCAAAACTAACCTACACGAAGGAATGAAAGAAGTTGCCGAATGGATGAAACACAGCCGTCTGAAACTTAACTCAGATAAAACAGAAGTCCTCATCTTAGGTACATCCCCCTCTGCATGGGACGACTCTTGGTGGCCGGAAGCCCTTGGAAAAGCACCCATCCCGACAGACCACGCACGGAACCTAGGCGTTATCCTGGATTCTTCACTCTCCATGAACAGACAAGTCAGCGCCGTATCCTCATCCTGCTTCAACATTCTTCGCATGCTCAAAAAAACATTTCGCTGGATCCCCACCGAAACCAGAAAAACAGTCACCCATGCTCTGGTCATGAGCCGACTGGACTACGGAAACACCCTCTACGCAGGTACTACCGCTAAACTCCAGAAGAAACTCCAACGAATCCAAAACGCCTCAGCCAGGATCATATTAGACATCCCGCATAACGAACACATCTCTGGTCACCTGAAAGACCTCCACTGGCTACCCGTCAATAAGAGGATCACTTTCCGACTGCTAACCCACGCACACAAATCACTCTACGACATCGGACCAGAATGCCTCAACTCACGACTGTCCTTTTACACCCCCCCCCGCCAACTACGTTCTTCCAACCAAGCCCTCGCCACTGTACCTCGCATCAACAAGACCACCATGGGAGGCAGATCCTTCTCATACCTGGCAGCTAAAACATGGAACTCACTCCCCACTTACCTTCGCCTTACCCAGAACCACCTAGCATTCAGAAAGCAGCTTAAAACCATGGATATTTGACAAGTAATCCTCCTCCCCTCCCTAAGCGCCTTGAGACCCTATGGGTATGTAGTGCGCTATACAAATTCTTTACTTGACTTGACTTGACTTGACTTGACAGTATGTATGGGGTGCCAGGAGACCATTGGTAGCACGAATGCCTTGTGTGACAGTATGTATGGGGTGCCATGAGACGGTCTGTAGCTCAAATACTATGCTTTGCAAGAGCAGATTGCATTAAACTCAAAATGGTGGTTCTTTGCACACGTGTAAAATCATTCCAATCAACTTCCCTGTCCTTTGGGAAGCCCATCTGGTTTTACTTTAAGTCGTTTCTTCTTTACCTGCACACCCTGGTGTATGGTGAGATGCCCGAGAATGTTACGAGTACAGTGTGTGTGGACACTGGCTCTTGATCAGTTTTTTAGTTAAATAGTTTTGATTAGAAGATTTATAAAGTAATAACAATATACATAGTAAGTATAAACCAAAAGCAATAGAACTTACAAAGTAATACAATCACTAGGGATATGAAAACTAATAACCAAAGCTTATGAGTATTACGTAGTAATATCATTTCATATAAAAAGTAACAGATGGGAGAAAAATAGAGAAAGTAAAAGAGATAGAGAAAGAACATAAAGAAGAAAGAGGAGAAGAAAGGATAGAAAGAAACATACAGGAAAGTAGAAAAGGAAGAATTAAGAGACGTGAGTGAGAGGATAGATATATAGTAAAAGGTAAGCAATATAGACCCAATTCAATCTTCTGACGTACTGATAATGAGGAAACATTGGTTATTCTATGTTCATCACAAATGTGAAATTCCACCATTTTGATACAGATGCTTCACAAGTATCTTTCCAACAGAAACGATTAACCTTAAAAGCAAGAGCAATAAAAAGATCAAACAACAGAGGTTTAGGTGAAATATAATCAAAGTCAGTTGACATAGAGCCAAATAAATCATTCTGAATTGATAATTGAATATTACATTGGAAAATCTTTAAACATTTGGACCAAATAACTTTCCAAAAATTAAACACATGGGGGCAATGTTAGCGTAAATGGTCAAAAGTGCCATTGGAAGTAGAACAGGGCCAACATAATGGAGAAGTATTTGGATCAAATTTAGAGCTACATTCAGGAATAATAAACATAACTGTTATAAACAAAACATAGAAATTGTGTGATACGTACAGCTTTGGATGTGTTAAACACTCTAAGACATATTTTATCCCATAGATGATCAGGGAACAACACAAAAAGCTCAGTTTCCCATAATATTTTAATAGAATTTTATAATCGTACAGTAGTTGGTGATAATAGCATTTCGTATGTGTAAGCAAGTTGATAAACAAATAGAATTCCCTTCTATTTCCAAAGTTTGAAATAAAATGATTTGAGGCAAAATTTTATAAACATATTATACCAAATAGAAGAGGCTAAAAATCATTGATGGAAATCCAAACCCGCTGAAAATACTATATGTAATAAAAGCTGGTAATATTTTAAAATGGGTTTTTAGAAATAACAGTACAATTAGACATGTAAACCACATCATTAAATGAGAAATCTTTCAGTAAGGAGCGGTCAAATACAATATATCATGGCATGAGAAGATCTTGAAAGTCAATATTTAATGGATAAAATTGTCATATTAAAAAAGCAGAATGATATAACTTAAAATCAGAAAAACTGACACCTTCTTCATTCTTTGGGCATTTAAGTTTGGACAAGGCAATACATGAGTGTTTGTTATTCCAGAAACATTTGATACAGATAGAAGTAATTTATGAAAAGTAGTAGTTAGGTATTTTGAAACGTAACATAGATAATGTATAAAGAACTTGAGGCACAATCATCATTTTGAGGGTATCTAAGCTAACCAGTAACTGGTCCCAGGATGTAAATGTAAATGTGTAAATGTACAGGAATTTATATAGCGCAAATCACCAACCGGTTTCTAAGCGCTTGCTTAGGGAACCCGTCCTGATAATCCCCTGTGAGATAACCCCGGCAGGGTATCCGCAAGGTGAAAGCCAGGCATCCCGCGAGGGGCCATTGTGGAGATTAAGCAAGCTATTGGCCAGAGTCGCAGAGTGTGAACCCGTGAATCGAGTAGGCACCGGTGCGAGAATTGTCGAGGCCATGGACATTTTAGGACTCAAGACCCAGCCGAGACAGGAATTGAACCCTGGTCCCGGGCTGACCTCTGCTTCCAGGTCTGCCTCCTCTAACCAGTGAGCCATACTTGTTTCTGGTTCAGGGAAGACCTGGCTTGGCAGTTCGGATTGGACTGTTCCCATGAGGCACAGGGTCAAGACTGATTTACATATGGCTGGGTTTGAACTTAGGTGGCGAAGTGAGCTAAAGAATGATAATGGATTCAACCCAGATCTGTGATTGGGGGTGAGTGTCTGAAAAGTTTCAGCGTTCCGTCCATCATCTCCTTGTGTTTGCTTTATCTAAGCTACCTCACCATGATAGATGAAGGAGAGACCAGGATGTACGTAGTTGCTGAATTTTAAGCTTTAAAATATAATAAATGTGGCTAATTATCTTGGAAATATTAGGAAAACCCCATGTACCTCAGTATTTCATTCTGGAAGGACACCATGTAAATGATAGCATAAGGAATTCTATGGTAAAATTTATGTTTTGGAAAAGTTTAGTTTATAATAAGAAATAGCAGATTATAAATTGATCTCTTGTAGAAAAAGGTTTTAGGGAGGACAGGGGTTGGACATTTGACTCAGAGCATCATCGGCATAGGCCGATCATTTAATTTAGAAGGAATTATGTTTGAAGCCAATGATAAGTGTATTACAATGAATGCATTCAAGGAAGGGTTCTAAACAAAGAATAAAAAGCAAAGGAGAGAGGGGATAGCCTTGCCTGGTACCTCTGTGTAAATTAAAATTAGGAGAAAAATGTCTATTGACAAAAACACTGGCCCTCGTGTTAGAGTATAATAATTTTATAAAGGAAATGCATCTAGGGCCAAAAGCAAACCAACGGGAGTAGAAAATATAAATTGCCAATTAATGAGGTCAAATTCATTTTCAGCATCAAGAGATAAGACTACCGGGAGGAATTATATTTTTTACCACATGCAAGAATATTAGAAAATATTCTGTCATTATTCGCAGCAAGTCTACCCTTAAAACCAGACTGATCAGGCTTGACAGAAAGGGCAACAACATTTTCATGGTGAGATGCTAGAATTAACAAATAGTTTACAATCATAGTAAATTTATGTAACAGGACAATAGTTTTTACAAAGAGTGTTGTACTTGTCAGGTTTAGGTATAATAGCAATTTTGGAAAAGGGGGTGGTGATGGACAGAGTTTCTGAATGATGCAGAATACTCCTACCCAGTCAAGAGATCAGGGCTTGATCCATCGCCGTTTTTTAGCTCACTGCACCATCCCAGCTCAGAACCTGGCTACATGCAAATTAGTCTGTTCCTGTCCCAGTGCATGATGGGAACAGGGCAAACCAAACTACCAAGCCAATTCTTGAACTGGAAAGGAAACAAGCTTCCGGGGACCGGTTTCTGGCATTTCAGCCGTCGTTGGCCCGGCTTGCTTGAATCCTGATGGTGCAATGAGCAAGGGACTCACGTCTGAGTATACCCTCCCACACTTAGTGTGGACAAAATCGATTTTGGAAAAGGGGGTGTGATGGACAGAGTTTCTGAATGATGCAGAATACTCCTACCCAGTCAAGAGATCAGGGCTTGATCCATCACCGTTTTTTAGCTCACTGCACCATCCCAGCTCAGAACCTGGCTACATGCAAATTAGTCTGTTCCTGTCCTAGTGCATGATGGGAACAGGGCAAACCAAACTACCAAGCCAATTCTTGAACTGGAAAGGAAACAAGCTTCTGGGGACCGGTTTCTGGCATTTCAGCCGTCGTCGGCCCGGCTTGCTTGAATCCTGATGGTGCAATGAGCAAGAGACTCATGTCTGAGTATTTCCTCCCACACTTAGGGCCTCATTATGATGGAGGATTTTCCGCCTCCTCCGGGCCGGGGGAAGCCACCTCCGGCCCGGAGGAGGCGGAAAATCCTCTGCGGACTCACCAAAAACCCACCGCCGCATTACGATGGCTGGTGGGTCTTGGTTACTGTCCGCTGCTTTTCAGCCACAGTCAGATTACAACCGCGGCGGAAAAGCTCTCATTTGGCTGGCAGTGTCTATCAGACACCGCCAGCCAAATTAGGAAGCATTTGTAAACATGCTTTTCCGCGGCGGTTTTTCCACCGTGGAAAAGCATGTGTACTTTTGATTTTGGGGGCCCGTTGCGGGCCCCCAGGGTGTTGGCGGGTGGGGGGTGCACATGGGGGGTACCTATGGTACCCCCCAGCATTTACTTGCACAAAGCGGCAGGCACCGCGCGGTGCCTGCCGCTTTGTGCATGTAAATGTTAAACATGCCCTTTTAACATTGCGGCGGGTGCTGCTTGAAGCAGCACCCGCCGCAATGTTAAATATCCAGGATATGACCACCAGGGTGGCTGTCACATCCTAATCGCACATGAGGGAACGTCGCAGCCCATGCGGACGTTCCCTCATCCCCTGGGGTCGCGGACGGACGCAAGTCCGTCCGCGATCCTAATGAGGCCCTTAGTGTGGACAAAATTGATTTTGGAAAAGGGGGTGGTGATGGACAGAGTTTCTGAATGATGCAGAATACTCCTACCCAGTCAAGAGATCAGGGCTTGATCCATCACCGTTTTTTAGCTCACTGCACCATCCCAGCTCAGAACCTGGCTACATGCAAATTAGTTTGTTCCTGTCCCAGTGCATGATGGGAACAGGTCAAACCAAACTACCAAGCCAATTCTTGAACTGGAAAGGAAACAAGCTTCCGGGGACCGGTTTCTGGCATTTCAGCCATCGTCGGCCTGGCTTGCTTGAATCCTGATGGTGCAATGAGCAAGGGACTCACGTCTGAGTATACCCTCCCACACTTAGTGTGGACAAAATCGATTTTGGAAAAGGGGGTGGTGATGGACAGAGTTTCTGAATGATGCTGAATACTCCTACCCAGTCAAGAGATCAGGGCTTGATCCATCACCGTTTTTTAGCTCACTGCACCATCCCAGCTCAGAACCTGGCTACATGCAAATTAGTCTGTTCCTGTCCCAGTGCATGATGGGAACAGGGCAAACCAAACTACCAAGCCAATTCTTGAACTGGAAAGGAAACAAGCTTCCGGGGACCGGTTTCTGGCATTTCAGCCATCGTCGGCCTGGCTTGCTTGAATCCTGATGGTGCAATGAGCAAGGGACTCACGTCTGAGTATACCCTCCCACACTTAGTGTGGACAAAATCGATTTTGGAAAAGGGGGTGGTGATGGACAGAGTTTCTGAATGATGCTGAATACTCCTACCCAGTCAAGAGATCAGGGCTTGATCCATCACCGTTTTTTAGCTCACTGCACCATCCCAGCTCAGAACCTGGCTACATGCAAATTAGTCTGTTCCTGTCCCAGTGCATGATGGGAACAGGGCAAACCAAACTACCAAGCCAATTCTTGAACTGGAAAGGAAACAAGCTTCCGGGGACCGGTTTCTGGCATTACAGCAGTCGTCGGCCCGGCTTGCTTGAATCCTGATGGTGCAATGAGCAAGGGACTCATGTCTGACTATACCCTCCCACACTTAGTGTGGACAAAATCGATTTTGGAAAAGGGGGTGTGATGGACAGAGTTTCTGAATGATGCAGAATACTCCTACCCAGTCAAGAGATCAGGGCTGGATCCATCACCGTTTTTTAGCTCACTGCACCATCCCAGCTCAGAACCTGGCTACATGCAAATTAGTCTGTTCCTGTCCCAGTGCATGATGGGAACAGGGCAAACCAAACTACCAAGCCAATTCTTGAACTGGAAAGGAAACAAGCTTCCGGGGACCGGTTTCTGGCATTTAAGCCATCGTCGGCCCGGCTTGCTTGAATCCTGATGGTGCAATGAGCAAGGGACTCACGTCTCAGTATACCCTCCCACACTTAGTGTGGACAAAATCGATTTAGGTATAATAGCAATCATGGCTTCTAGAAAAGAACCACAAGTTTTTGATGGTAAAAGAAAAGAATTGAAAAGTTAAAATAAATTTGGGGCAAAAATAGATGAAAAAGACTACATTTGTTTAATAGTAAATCCTTCTGGGCCCGGAGCATTAGCTTTTTTTAGGGATTTGATAGCATCCATAATTTCTTGAGGAGTTATGATTTAAATTTATCAGGGATGGGAGGAGGATTAGGAAGACCATTAAAAAACCCTTTGTATCATGTTCTGAGGGATCATTATCTTCTGTATACAATAATCTTGTAAGACATTAGAAATATCAGTGTCTTAGAGCGTAATGTTATTTGCGAGTTTATTACAAATGGGTCCAATGTTTTTACACTCAGATGTAATTTTTAAATAATTAGCCAATGTTTTACCTGCTCTATTTAAGCCTCTGTGATATTTCGATTTAACCTTGAAGAGTATATTGCAGGCATCCGTGGTGGCAAGACATTGCTGTAATCAGGTCGTGTAAGATTTAAAGGTAAAGTAAGTATGTTCAAGTGTTTTAATTTGCTGTAGTAATGTATTGTATTGAGAATTTACTGTCTTTTTCTGTTCGTCTGAATAAGGCATAGTAAAGGCCCCAAATGAAGCTTTGAAAGCATCCCAGTTATTAGCAATGTAAGTCTGAATAGTCTGGTTAATTTTAAATAACTCAACAATAAAAACAGTGGCTTCTATAATAAAAATTATTGTCGGATAGAGGAAGTTTTTGAATCTCCAAAAACCTGTTTTAGAGTTACAGATAGATCATTCAAAAGAAGATAAACCAGGGTGTGATCTGAAATAAAAATGGAACAAACTTTTGAGGATGGAATAGAAGGAAGTAAGGATATAGTAACTAAAATATAATAAATTCTGGAAATGGTATGAGGTACATTAGAAAAAAAATTACATTCACAAGTATCAGGGTTACAAGTTTTCCAGATATCAAATAATGGATGAATGTTAATAGCAATTTAAATGCTTTAGGAGATTCATCAGGATTATATTCGCATTTAGATTTTCTATAAGAAAAAGGATCTAAGCATTTATTAATATCTCCTGCTACAAAAATTTTGGGATTATCAATGGAAGCCAATTTTATTTTAATGTAATGCCAAAAATCAGGAACAGGTTTGATAGGACCATAAATATTAAATAAGGAAATATGTTTGTTATGAATTATAAAATTAGCCAATACCTATTGTCACACTGAGTTGATACAATCTCTGCCTGTAACGATTTATGTAAAAAGAATGGCAACACCAACCTTTGTGGTCAATATCCGGGGAAAAAACAACCTGGCCTACCTATTGCCATTTTTGTTTAAGTGATTCAGCATCATTACAATGAGTTTCCTGTAAAAAAGAGTAACATTACATTTTGACAGATAAGAGAGTACATTTGTCTTTTGACTGGATGTCCCAAACATTGAACATTCTACAAAACAACATGAAGCATATTGAGGATTAGGAGTAGGGAAACAGGAACACAGATGACAAGTTGCAAAAACAAGAAAGGAAAGAAAAAGATGCCATTCATTAACATTGACATAATGTATAAGCAATGCAAACATAGTAACAATAGAAAACAAATAAGCACTCGCATAATGACAAGAGAATTGAAAGAAAAAAAGGGTATGGATAGTAGAATGAAGAGACAGACCCAGGATAAAGTAACATATCTGAGGCAAAGAGCAACAAGGGTGAGCATGAGTTGTGTCAGCACCAATAAGAAGAAAAACAGCAGAGAGACAAAAAGTAAAATATATAAAACAGCCATGTACTTAGGAAGGTAAAGAGAGAAGCTGAGAAAAATGTGTGTGTTAGATCTGGGGGTCTCTAGTTGGCAGAGGTAGGTACCACTGTCCAAATAGGGACCCTTGCTACTAGTCAAGGTAAGGAGGAAACCCTCTAAGGTAACCCCTGCTCACCCTCTAGGTAGCTTGGCACGAGCAGTCAAGGCTAATCAGAAGGCAATGTGTAAAGTATTTGTACTAGCACTCACAGTGACACAGTGAAAACACCACATACTGACTCCACAACAGTTTTAGAAAAATAAGGTATTTAATCTAAACTACACAAGACCAAAACGACAAAAATCAAACATACACAGTTCAAGAATATGGTTGCGATAAAGTTCTTTAGGTTGCGATAAAAATAATCCACAGTTGAGGGAAAAGTTCACAGCTGCGTCACGTTTAACTCACAGTACCTTTAGTTGCGTCAAAGTTCTAAAAGCAGAAGCTGGTGCAGTAGAAAACAAGCGATGCGTTGCTCCAGAGACCTTGGGGAGGCGATGTGACAGCCCCGCTGCAGCAGCGGGCGTGTTGCAACAAATCTGGTCTGTATGGGGAGGAAGGCCACTTGTATGGATTCCGGTGCAAAGGTTCCGTAGGAAGTTTGTTCTCACAAAGGCACGATGCAACGATCTCGTAAGGGCTGCAACGATCTCCGGGGCGACTATGCGCGATCTCTCTCTCGCAGCTCCTCGATGCGATGGTACTGCGATGATGCTCGCAGTGACGTGATGCGGTCTGCAAGCAAGCGGTGCGGCGATCTCACCCAGCGATGACAGGCTCTGCGACGACACTCGCAGTGATGGTAATCTTCCCGTACCGGTCTGATGTGTCCCGCAAACGAAGGTTGTGACGGCTCTGGCAGCGGCAACAGGCGCTGCGACGATCTCGGCCTTCGTAGCGGCGGGAATTTCCTTGCACTGTCGGGGATGCGCTCAGCAGCAAGCGATGGGATAACTTTTCTGTAGCAAAGTCTTTAAATATTGGTTTCCAGCTTCCTAGCACAGGTACAACTTCCAGATGCACCACACATGGGCCACGCACTCCAGGAATGACAGAACTCCCTCAGTAGAGCTCAGGGGAAGCTGGGGGTGAAGTCCTTTTGTTCCTGGGACTTCAGAACAGGGAGCCAGCTCTTCTCAGGCCCTTGAAGATTCCTTAAAGCAAGGGGACACAGCACAAAGCAAAGTCCTTCCCCTCTCCTTGGCAGCAAAGCAGCAGCAGGGCAATCCAGCAGTGCAACAGCTGGACAATCTTCCTTCTTCAGTTTCAGCTTTCTCCTTGGCAGAGCTTCCTTCTTGATTCCAGGATGATCTAATGTTCAGTTGTTAGGGGTCCTGTACTTATACCCCTAAAAGTCTTTGTTCTCTTTGTGCATGTGAGCCCTGAGCCCGGTCTGACCCAGTTCTGGGTGTTTCTTGAGCACTTTGTTTTCCTGGCTTCTCCTTTCATTCAGAGTGAGGGGCAGGGTCATCAGCCGCCCAGCAGGAGTTGGAGCCAGCATTGTGGAAGGCAGGCACATTCCTATTCAGGCCCAGGTGCTATCTCCTCCCACCACTCAAGTTGCAATGCAGTCCTTCAGCCTAGGGCTGACTCAGCCAACCTCCTGGGGAATCCCCAGCCCCTGTCACTCTCAAACCAGACAGTCAATACACAAACAGGCCAAGGCACACAGAAAGGTCAGACAAGAGAACAGCAACTTTCTAAAAGTGCTGTTCTCAAACACAGGATTTAAAAACAATCTTTTCTAAAAGATGTCTTATTAAATTCTGAGTTCAGGGATACCAAACTGTTATGTCCCATCTTGTTCCTATGGGAAGATATGCTGGTAGACACTGTAGCCAGCATCCCCCATGTTAGCCTATGGAGCAAGATAGCCTTACAATAGTGAAAAACGAAAGTGGCTGTAATTCACTACCAGAGCATGTCACCTGCACCAGTACATGCCCTACCTTTCACATACACTGCACCCTGCCCAAGGGGGTACCTTGGGCCTTCTATAGGGGTGACCAATGTGCACAAAAAGGGAAGAATAGGCCTGGTCAGTGGGGACACTGACCAGGAGGACATGGCAGTTCACAGACTGCACACAGGCACTGCGGTGGCAGGCCTGAGACACCATTTTGGGGCTACTCACGTGGGTGACACAATCGGTGCTGCAGGCCCACTAGTAGCATTTGTCATCACCAGCCCTGGCACACCCAGTGCACTTTACTAGGGACTTCATGGTGATACAAATATGCCAATCATGTATATCCAATCACAATAACAATTTACACAGAGAGCATATTCACTTTAGCACTGATCAGCAGTGGTAAAGTGTGCAGAGTCCTATTGCCAAAAGCCACAGTTCAGGAAAAATAAGGGAGGAAGAAGCAAAAAGTTTGGGGATAACCCTACAAAAAGGGCCAGTTCCAACACAACCCCCTTCCAGCCTAAAGCCAGGGTAGACCAAACGATACCTCGATGGGATTCCCTGCTTAAGGCGATAGAACACGGAAACTGGCCCCAACAGCAGGGCAGTCCTATTCTTGAACTGGAAAGGAAACAAGCTTCCGGGGACCGGTTTCTGGCATTTCAGCCGTCGTCGGCCCGGCTTGCTTGAATCCTGATGGTGCAATGAGCAAGGGACTCACGTCTGAGTATACCCTCCCACACTTAGTGTGGACGAAATCGATTTTGGAAAAGGGGGTGGTGATGGACAGAGTTTCTGAATGATGCAGAATACTCCTACCCAGTCAAGAGATCAGGGCTTGCTCCATCACCGTTTTTTAGCTCACTGCACCATCCCAGCTCAGAACCTGGCTACATGCAAATTAGTCTGTTCCTGTCTCAGTGCATGATGGGAACAGGGCAAACCAAACTACCATGCCAATTCTTGAACTGGAAAGGAAACAAGCTTCCGGGGACCGGTTCCTGGCATTTCAGCCGTCGTCGGCCCGGCTTGCTTGAATCCTGATGGTGCAATGAGCAAGGGACTCACGTCTGAGTATACCCTCCCACACTTAGTGTGGACGAAATCGATTTTGGAAAAGGGGGTGGTGATGGACAGAGTTTCTGAATGATGCAGAATACTCCTACCCAGTCAAGAGATCAGGGCTTGCTCCATCACCGTTTTTTAGCTCACTGCACCATCCCAGCTCAGAACCTGGCTACATGCAAATTAGTCTGTTCCTGTCTCAGTGCATGATGGGAACAGGGCAAACCAAACTACCATGCCAATTCTTGAACTGGAAAGGAAACAAGCTTCCGGGGACCGGTTCCTGGCATTTCAGCCGTCGTCGGCCCGGCTTGCTTGAATCCTGATGGTGCAATGAGCAAGGGACTCACGTCTGAGTATACCCTCCCACACTTAGTGTGGACAAAATCGATTTTGGAAAAGGGGGTGTGATGGACAGAGTTTCTGAATGATGCAGAATACTCCTACCCAGTCAAGAGATCAGGGCTTGATCCATCACCGTTTTTTAGCTCACTGCACCATCCCAGCTCAGAACCTGGCTACATGCAAATTAGTCTGTTCCTGTCCCAGTGCATGATGGGAACAGGGCAAACCAAACTACCAAGCCAATTCTTGAACTGGAAAGGAAACAAGCTTCTGGGGACCGGTTTCTGGCATTTCAGCCGTCGTCGGCCCGGCTTGCTTGAATCCTGATGGTGCAATGAACAAGAGACTCATGTCTGAGTATTTCCTCCCACACTTAGGGCCTCATTATGATGGAGGATTTTCCGCCTCCTCCGGGCCGGGGGAAGCCACCTCCGGCCCGGAGGAGGCGGAAAATCCTCTGCGGACTCACCAAAGACCCACCGCCGCATTACGATGGCTGGTGGGTCTTGGTTACTGTCCGCTGCTTTTCAGCCGCAGTCAGATTACAACCGCGGCGGAAAAGCTCTCATTTGGCTGGCAGTGTCTATCAGACACCGCCAGCCAAATTAGGAAGCATTTGTAAACATGCTTTTCCGCAGCGGTTTTTCCACCGTGGAAAAGCATGTGTACTTTTGATTTTGGGGGCCCGTTGCGGGCCCCCAGGGTGTTGGCGGGTGGGGGGTGCACATGGGGGGTACCTATGGTACCCCCCAGCATTTACTTGCACAAAGCGGCAGGCACCGCGCGGTGCCTGCCGCTTTGTGCATGTAAATGTTAAACATGCCCTTTTAACATTGCGGCGGGTGCTGCTTGAAGCAGCACCCGCCGCAATGTTAAATATCCAGGATATGACCACCAGGGTGGCTGTCACATCCTAATCGCACATGAGGGAACGCCGCAGCCCATGCGGACGTTCCCTCATCCCCTGGGGTCGCGGACGGACGCAAGTCCGTCCGCGATCCTAATGAGGCCCTTAGTGTGGACAAAATTGATTTTGGAAAAGGGGGTGGTGATGGACAGAGTTTCTGAATGATGCAGAATACTCCTACCCAGTCAAGAGATCAGGGCTTGATCCATCACCGTTTTTTAGCTCACTGCACCATCCCAGCTCAGAACCTGGCTACATGCAAATTAGTCTGTTCCTGTCCCAGTGCATGATGGGAACAGGGCAAACCAAACTACCAAGCCAATTCTTGAACTGGAAAGGAAACAAGCTTCCGGGGACCGGTTTCTGGCATTTCAGCCATCGTCGGCCTGGCTTGCTTGAATCCTGATGGTGCAATGAGCAAGGGACTCACGTCTGAGTATACCCTCCCACACTTAGTGTGGACAAAATCGATTTTGGAAAAGGGGGTGGTGATGGACAGAGTTTCTGAATGATGCAGAATACTCCTACCCAGTCAAGAGATCAGGGCTGGATCCATCACCGTTTTTTAGCTCACTGCACCATCCCAGCTCAGAACCTGGCTACATGCAAATTAGTCTGTTCCTGTCCCAGTGCATGATGGGAACAGGGCAAACCAAACTACCAAGCCAATTCTTGAACTGGAAAGGAAACAAGCTTCCGGGGACCGGTTTCTGGCATTTAAGCCATCGTCGGCCCGGCTTGCTTGAATCCTGATGGTGCAATGAGCAAGGGACTCACGTCTCAGTATACCCTCCCACACTTAGTGTGGACAAAATCGATTTAGGTATAATAGCAATCATGGCTTCTAGAAAAGAACCACAAGTTTTTGATGGTAAAAGAAAAGAATTGAAAAGTTAAAATAAATTTGGGGCAAAAATAGATGAAAAAGACTACATTTGTTTAATAGTAAATCCTTCTGGGCCCGGAGCATTAGCTTTTTTTAGGGATTTGATAGCATCCATAATTTCTTGAGGAGTTATGATTTAAATTTATCAGGGATGGGAGGAGGATTAGGAAGACCATTAAAAAACCCTTTGTATCATGTTCTGAGGGATCATTATCTTCTGTATACAATAATCTTGTAAGACATTAGAAATATCAGTGTCTTAGAGCGTAATGTTATTTGCGAGTTTATTACAAATGGGTCCAATGTTTTTACACTCAGATGTAATTTTTAAATAATTAGCCAATGTTTTACCTGCTCTATTTAAGCCTCTGTGATATTTCGATTTAACCTTGAAGAGTATATTGCAGGCATCCGTGGTGGCAAGGCATTGCTGTAATCAGGTCATGTAAGATTTAAAGGTAAAGTAAGTATGTTCAAGTGTTTTAATTTGCTGTAGTAATGTATTGTATTGAGAATTTACTGTCTTTTTCTGTTCGTCTGAATAAGGCATAGTAAAGGCCCCAAATGAAGCTTTGAAAGCATCCCAGTTATTAGCAATGTAAGTCTGAATAGTCTGGTTAATTTTAAATAACTCAACAATAAAAACAGTGGCTTCTATAATAAAAATTATTGTCGGATAGAGGAAGTTTTTGAATCTCCAAAAACCTGTTTTAGAGTTACAGATAGATCATTCAAAAGAAGATAAACCAGGGTGTGATCTGAAATAAAAATGGAACAAACTTTTGAGGATGGAATAGAAGGAAGTAAGGATATAGTAACTAAAATATAATAAATTCTGGAAATGGTATGAGGTACATTAGAAAAAAAAGTTACATTCACAAGTATCAGGGTTACAAGTTTTCCAGATATCAAATAATGGATGAATGTTAATAGCAATTTAAATGCTTTAGGAGATTCATCAGGATTATATTCGCATTTAGATTTTCTATAAGAAAAAGGATCTAAGCATTTATTAATATCTCCTGCTACAAAAATTTTGGGATTATCAATGGAAGCCAATTTTATTTTAATGTAATGCCAAAAATCAGGAACAGGTTTGATAGGACCATAAATATTAAATAAGGAAATATGTTTGTTATGAATTATAAAATTAGCCAATACCTATTGTCACACTGAGTTGATACAATCTCTGCCTGTAACGATTTATGTAAAAAGAATGGCAACACCAACCTTTGTGGTCAATATCCGGGGAAAAAACAACCTGGCCTACCTATTGCCATTTTTGTTTAAGTGATTCAGCATCATTACAATGAGTTTCCTGTAAAAAAGAGTAACATTACATTTTGACAGATAAGAGAGTACATTTGTCTTTTGACTGGATGTCCCAAACATTGAACATTCTACAAAACAACATGAAGCATATTGAGGATTAGGAGTAGGGAAACAGGAACACAGATGACAAGTTGCAAAAACAAGAAAGGAAAGAAAAAGATGCCATTCATTAACATTGACATAATGTATAAGCAATGCAAACATAGTAACAATAGAAAACAAATAAGCACTCGCATAATGACAAGAGAATTGAAAGAAAAAAAGGGTATGGATAGTAGAATGAAGAGACAGACCCAGGATAAAGTAACATATCTGAGGCAAAGAGCAACAAGGGTGAGCATGAGTTGTATCAGCACCAACAAGAAGAAAAACAGCAGAGAGACAAAAAGTAAAATATATAAAACAGCCATGTACTTAGGAAGGTAAAGAGAGAAGCTGAGAAAAATGTGTGTGTTAGATCTGGGGGTCTCTAGTTGGCAGAGGTAGGTACCACTGTCCAAATAGGGACCCTTGCTACTAGTCAAGGTAAGGAGGAAACCCTCTGAGGTAACCCCTGCTCACCCTCTAGGTAGCTTGGCACGAGCAGTCAAGGCTAATCAGAAGGCAATGTGTAAAGTATTTGTACTAGCACTCACAGTGACACAGTGAAAACACCACATACTGACTCCACAACAGTTTTAGAAAAATAAGGTATTTAATCTAAACTACACAAGACCAAAACGACAAAAATCAAACATACACAGTTCAAGAATATGGTTGCGATAAAGTTCTTTAGGTTGCGATAAAAATAATCCACAGTTGAGGGAAAAGTTCACAGCTGCGTCACGTTTAACTCACAGTACCTTTAGTTGCGTCAAAGTTCTAAAAGCAGAAGCTGGTGCAGTAGAAAACAAGCGATGCGTTGCTCCAGAGACCTTGGGGAGGCGATGTGACAGCCCCGCTGCAGCAGCGGGCGTGTTGCAACAAATCTGGTCTGTATGGGGAGGAAGGCCACTTGTATGGATTCCGGTGCAAAGGTTCCGTAGGAAGTTTGTTCTCACAAAGGCACGATGCAACGATCTCGTAAGGGCTGCAACGATCTCCGGGGCGACTATGCGCGATCTCTCTCTCGCAGCTCCTCGATGCGATGGTACTGCGATGATGCTCGCAGTGACGTGATGCGGTCTGCAAGCAAGCGGTGCGGCGATCTCACCCAGCGATGACAGGCTCTGCGACGACACTCGCAGTGATGGTAATCTTCCCGTACCGGTCTGGTGTGTCCCGCAAACGAAGGTTGTGACGGCTCTGGCAGCGGCAACAGGCGCTGCGACGATCTCGGCCTTCGTAGCGGCGGGAATTTCCTTGCACTGTCGGGGATGCGCTCAGCAGCAAGCGATGGGATAACTTTTCTGTAGCAAAGTCTTTAAATATTGGTTTCCAGCTTCCTAGCACAGGTACAACTTCCAGATGCACCACACATGGGCCACGCACTCCAGGAATGACAGAACTCCCTCAGTAGAGCTCAGGGGAAGCTGGGGGTGAAGTCCTTTTGTTCCTGGGACTTCAGAACAGGGAGCCAGCTCTTCTCAGGCCCTTGAAGATTCCTTAAAGCAAGGGGACACAGCACAAAGCAAAGTCCTTCCCCTCTCCTTGGCAGCAAAGCAGCAGCAGGGCAATCCAGCAGTGCAACAGCTGGACAATCTTCCTTCTTCAGTTTCAGCTTTCTCCTTGGCAGAGCTTCCTTCTTGATTCCAGGATGATCTAATGTTCAGTTGTTAGGGGTCCTGTACTTATACCCCTGAAAGTCTTTGTTCTCTTTGTGCATGTGAGCCCTGAGCCCGGTCTGACCCAGTTCTGGGTGTTTCTTGAGCACTTTGTTTTCCTGGCTTCTCCTTTCATTCAGAGTGAGGGGCAGGGTCATCAGCCGCCCAGCAGGAGTTGGAGCCAGCATTGTGGAAGGCAGGCACATTCCTATTCAGGCCCAGGTGCTATCTCCTCCCACCACTCAAGTTGCAATGCAGTCCTTCAGCCTAGGGCTGACTCAGCCAACCTCCTGGGGAATCCCCAGCCCCTGTCACTCTCAAACCAGACAGTCAATACACAAACAGGCCAAGGCACACAGAAAGGTCAGACAAGAGAACAGCAACTTTCTAAAAGTGCTGTTCTCAAACACAGGATTTAAAAACAATCTTTTCTAAAAGATGTGTTATTAAATTCTGAGTTCAGGGATACCAAACTGTTATGTCCCATCTTGTTCCTATGGGAAGATATGCTGGTAGACACTGTAGCCAGCATCCCCCATGTTAGCCTATGGAGCAAGATAGCCTTACAATAGTGAAAAACGAAAGTGGCTGTAATTCACTACCAGAGCATGTCACCTGCACCAGTACATGCCCTACCTTTCACATACACTGCACCCTGCCCAAGGGGGTACCTTGGGCCTTCTATAGGGGTGACCAATGTGCACAAAAAGGGAAGGGTTAGGCCTGGTCAGTGGGGACACTGACCAGGAGGACATGGCAGTTCACAGACTGCACACAGGCACTGCGGTGGCAGGCCTGAGACACCATTTTGGGGCTACTCACGTGGGTGACACAATCGGTGCTGCAGGCCCACTAGTAGCATTTGTCATCACCAGCCCTGGCACACCCAGTGCACTTTACTAGGGACTTCATGGTGATACAAATATGCCAATCATGTATATCCAATCACAATAACAATTTACACAGAGAGCATATTCACTTTAGCACTGATCAGCAGTGGTAAAGTGTGCAGAGTCCTATTGCCAAAAGCCACAGTTCAGGAAAAATAAGGGAGGAAGAAGCAAAAAGTTTGGGGATAACCCTACAAAAAGGGCCAGTTCCAACACAACCCCCTTCCAGCCTAAAGCCAGGGTAGACCAAACGATACCTCGATGGGATTCCCTGCTTAAGGCGATAGAACACGGAAACTGGCCCCAACAGCAGGGCAGTCCTAATCTTGAACTGGAAAGGAAACAAGCTTCCGGGGACCGGTTTCTGGCATTTCAGCCGTCGTCGGCCCGGCTTGCTTGAATCCTGATGGTGCAATGAGCAAGGGACTCACGTCTGAGTATACCCTCCCACACTTAGTGTGGACGAAATCGATTTTGGAAAAGGGGGTGGTGATGGACAGAGTTTCTGAATGATGCAGAATACTCCTACCCAGTCAAGAGATCAGGGCTTGCTCCATCACCGTTTTTTAGCTCACTGCACCATCCCAGCTCAGAACCTGGCTACATGCAAATTAGTCTGTTCCTGTCTCAGTGCATGATGGGAACAGGGCAAACCAAACTACCATGCCAATTCTTGAACTGGAAAGGAAACAAGCTTCCGGGGACCGGTTCCTGGCATTTCAGCCGTCGTCGGCCCGGCTTGCTTGAATCCTGATGGTGCAATGAGCAAGGGACTCACGTCTGAGTATACCCTCCCACACTTAGTGTGGACAAAATCGATTTTGGAAAAGGGGGTGTGATGGACAGAGTTTCTGAATGATGCAGAATACTCCTACCCAGTCAAGAGATCAGGGCTTGATCCATCACCGTTTTTTAGCTCACTGCACCATCCCAGCTCAGAACCTGGCTACATGCAAATTAGTCTGTTCCTGTCCCAGTGCATGATGGGAACAGGGCAAACCAAACTACCAAGCCAATTCTTGAACTGGAAAGGAAACAAGCTTCTGGGGACCGGTTTCTGGCATTTCAGCCGTCGTCGGCTCGGCTTGCTTGAATCCTGATGGTGCAATGAGCAAGAGACTCATGTCTGAGTATTTCCTCCCACACTTAGGGCCTCATTATGATGGAGGATTTTCCGCCTCCTCCGGGCCGGGGGAAGCCACCTCCGGCCCGGAGGAGGCGGAAAATCCTCTGCGGACTCACCAAAGACCCACCGCCGCATTACGATGGCTGGTGGGTCTTGGTTACTGTCCGCTGCTTTTCAGCCGCAGTCAGATTACAACCGCGGCGGAAAAGCTCTCATTTGGCTGGCAGTGTCTATCAGACACCGCCAGCCAAATTAGGAAGCATTTGTAAACATGCTTTTCCGCGGCGGTTTTTCCACCGTGGAAAAGCATGTGTACTTTTGATTTTGGGGGCCCGTTGCGGGCCCCCAGGGTGTTGGCGGGTGGGGGGTGCACATGGGGGGTACCTATGGTACCCCCCAGCATTTACTTGCACAAAGCGGCAGGCACCGCGCGGTGCCTGCCGCTTTGTGCATGTAAATGTTAAACATGCCCTTTTAACATTGCGGCGGGTGCTGCTTGAAGCAGCACCCGCCGCAATGTTAAATATCCAGGATATGACCACCAGGGTGGCTGTCACATCCTAATCGCACATGAGGGAACGCCGCAGCCCATGCGGACGTTCCCTCATCCCCTGGGGTCGCGGACGGACGCAAGTCCGTCCGCGATCCTAATGAGGCCCTTAGTGTGGACAAAATTGATTTTGGAAAAGGGGGTGGTGATGGACAGAGTTTCTGAATGATGCAGAATACTCCTACCCAGTCAAGAGATCAGGGCTTGATCCATCACCGTTTTTTAGCTCACTGCACCATCCCAGCTCAGAACCTGGCTACATGCAAATTAGTCTGTTCCTGTCCCAGTGCATGATGGGAACAGGGCAAACCAAACTACCAAGCCAATTCTTGAACTGGAAAGGAAACAAGCTTCCGGGGACCGGTTTCTGGCATTTCAGCCATCGTCGGCCTGGCTTGCTTGAATCCTGATGGTGCAATGAGCAAGGGACTCACGTCTGAGTATACCCTCCCACACTTAGTGTGGACAAAATCGATTTTGGAAAAGGGGGTGGTGATGGACAGAGTTTCTGAATGATGCAGAATACTCCTACCCAGTCAAGAGATCAGGGCTTGATCCATCACCGTTTTTTAGCTCACTGCACCATCCCAGCTCAGAACCTGGCTACATGCAAATTAGTCTGTTCCTGTCCCAGTGCATGATGGGAACAGGGCAAACCAAACTACCAAGCCAATTCTTGAACTGGAAAGGAAACAAGCTTCCGGGGACCGGTTTCTGGCATTTCAGCCATCGTCGGCCTGGCTTGCTTGAATCCTGATGGTGCAATGAGCAAGGGACTCACGTCTGAGTATACCCTCCCACACTTAGTGTGGACAAAATCGATTTTGGAAAAGGGGGTGGTGATGGACAGAGTTTCTGAATGATGCAGAATACTCCTACCCAGTCAAGAGATCAGGGCTTGATCCATCACCGTTTTTTAGCTCACTGCACCATCCCAGCTCAGAACCTGGCTACATGCAAATTAGTCTGTTCCTGTCCCAGTGCATGATGGGAACAGGGCAAACCAAACTACCAAGCCAATTCTTGAACAGGAAAGGAAACAAGCTTCCGGGGACCGGTTTCTGGCATTTCAGCCATCGTCGGCCTGGCTTGCTTGAATCCTGATGGTGCAATGAGCAAGGGACTCACGTCTGAGTATACCCTCCCACACTTAGTGTGGACAAAATCGATTTTGGAAAAGGGGGTGGTGATGGACAGAGTTTCTGAATGATGCTGAATACTCCTACCCAGTCAAGAGATCAGGGCTTGATCCATCACCGTTTTTTAGCTCACTGCACCATCCCAGCTCAGAACCTGGCTACATGCAAATTAGTCTGTTCCTGTCCCAGTGCATGATGGGAACAGAGCAAACCAAACTACCAAGCCAATTCTTGAACTGGAAAGGAAACAAGCTTCCGGGGACCGGTTTCTGGCATTACAGCAGTCGTCGGCCCGGCTTGCTTGAATCCTGATGGTGCAATGAGCAAGGGACTCATGTCTGACTATACCCTCCCACACTTAGTGTGGACAAAATCGATTTTGGAAAAGGGGGTGTGATGGACAGAGTTTCTGAATGATGCAGAATACTCCTACCCAGTCAAGAGATCAGGGCTGGATCCATCACCGTTTTTTAGCTCACTGCACCATCCCAGCTCAGAACCTGGCTACATGCAAATTAGTCTGTTCCTGTCCCAGTGCATGATGGGAACAGGGCAAACCAAACTACCAAGCCAATTCTTGAACTGGAAAGGAAACAAGCTTCCGGGGACCGGTTTCTGGCATTTAAGCCATCGTCGGCCCGGCTTGCTTGAATCCTGATGGTGCAATGAGCAAGGGACTCACGTCTCAGTATACCCTCCCACACTTAGTGTGGACAAAATCGATTTAGGTATAATAGCAATCATGGCTTCTAGAAAAGAACCACAAGTTTTTGATGGTAAAAGAAAAGAATTGAAAAGTTAAAATAAATTCGGGGCAAAAATAGATGAAAAAGACTACATTTGTTTAATAGTAAATCCTTCTGGGCCCGGAGCATTAGCTTTTTTTAGGGATTTGATAGCATCCATAATTTCTTGAGGAGTTATGATTTAAATTTATCAGGGATGGGAGGAGGATTAGGAAGACCATTAAAAAACCCTTTGTATCATGTTCTGAGGGATCATTATCTTCTGTATACAATAATCTTGTAAGACATTAGAAATATCAGTGTCTTAGAGCGTAATGTTATTTGCGAGTTTATTACAAATGGGTCCAATGTTTTTACACTCAGATGTAATTTTTAAATAATTAGCCAATGTTTTACCTGCTCTATTTAAGCCTCTGTGATATTTCGATTTAACCTTGAAGAGTATATTGCAGGCATCCGTGGTGGCAAGGCATTGCTGTAATCAGGTCATGTAAGATTTAAAGGTAAAGTAAGTATGTTCAAGTGTTTTAATTTGCTGTAGTAATGTATTGTATTGAGAATTTACTGTCTTTTTCTGTTCGTCTGAATAAGGCATAGTAAAGGCCCCAAATGAAGCTTTGAAAGCATCCCAGTTATTAGCAATGTAAGTCTGAATAGTCTGGTTAATTTTAAATAACTGAACAATAAAAACAGTGGCTTCTATAATAAAAATTATTGTCGGATAGAGGAAGTTTTTGAATCTCCAAAAACCTGTTTTAGAGTTAGAGATAGATAATTCAAAAGAAGATAAACGAGGGTGTGATCTGAAATAAAAATGGAACAAACTTTTGAGGATGGAATAGAAGGAAGTAAGGATATAGTAACTAAAATATAATAAATTCTGGAAATGGTATGAGGTACATTAGAGAAAAAATTACATTCACAAGTATCAGGGTTACAAGTTTTCCAGATATCAAATAATGGATGAATGTTAATAGCAATTTAAATGCTTTAGGAGATTCATCAGGATTACATTCGCATTTAGATTTTCTATAAGAAAAAGGATCTAAGCATTTATTAATATCTCCTGCTACAAAAATTTTGGGATTATCAATGGAAGCCAATTTTATTTTAATGTAATGCCAAAAATCAGGAACAGGTTTGATAGGACCATAAATATTAAATAAGGAAATATGTTTGTTATGAATTATAAAATTAGCCAATACCTATTGTCACACTGAGTTGATACAATCTCTGCCTGTAACGATTTATGTAAAAAGAATGGCAACACCAACCTTTGTGGTCAATATCCGGGGAAAAAACAACCTGGCCTACCTATTGCCATTTTTGTTTAAGTGATTCAGCATCATTACAATGAGTTTCCTGTAAAAAAGAGTAACATTACATTTTGACAGATAAGAGAGTACATTTGTCTTTTGACTGGATGTCCCAAACATTGAACATTCTACAAAACAACATGAAGCATATTGAGGATTAGGAGTAGGGAAACAGGAACACAGATGACAAGTTGCAAAAACAAGAAAGGAAAGAAAAAGATGCCATTCATTAACATTGACATAATGTATAAGCAATGCAAACATAGTAACAATAGAAAACAAATAAGCACTCGCATAATGACAAGAGAATTGAAAGAAAAAAAGGGTATGGATAGTAGAATGAAGAGACAGACCCAGGATAAAGTAACATATCTGAGGCAAAGAGCAACAAGGGTGAGCATGAGTTGTGTCAGCACCAACAAGAAGAAAAACAGCAGAGAGACAAAAAGTAAAATATATAAAACAGCCATGTACTTAGGAAGGTAAAGAGAGAAGCTGAGAAAAATGTGTGTGTTAGATCTGGGGGTCTCTAGTTGGCAGAGGTAGGTACCACTGTCCAAATAGAGACCCTTGCTACTAGTCAAGGTAAGGAGGAAACCCTCTGAGGTAACCCCTGCTCACCCTCTAGGTAGCTTGGCACGAGCAGTCAAGGCTAATCAGAAGGCAATGTGTAAAGTATTTGTACTAGCACTCACAGTGACACAGTGAAAACACCACATACTGACTCCACAACAGTTTTAGAAAAATAAGGTATTTAATCTAAACTATACAAGACCAAAACGACAAAAATCAAACATACACAGTTCAAGAATATGGTTGCGATAAAGTTCTTTAGGTTGCGATAAAAATAATCCACAGTTGAGGGAAAAGTTCACAGCTGCGTCACGTTTAACTCACAGTACCTTTAGTTGCGTCAAAGTTCTAAAAGCAGAAGCTGGTGCAGTAGAAAACAAGCGATGCGTTGCTCCAGAGACCTTGGGGAGGCGATGTGACAGCCCCGCTGCAGCAGCGGGCGTGTTGCAACAAATCTGGTCTGTATGGGGAGGAAGGCCACTTGTATGGATTCCGGTGCAAAGGTTCCGTAGGAAGTTTGTTCTCACAAAGGCACGATGCAACGATCTCGTAAGGGCTGCAACGATCTCCGGGGCGACTATGCGCGATCTCTCTCTCGCAGCTCCTCGATGCGATGGTACTGCGATGATGCTCGCAGTGACGTGATGCGGTCTGCAAGCAAGCGGTGCGGCGATCTCACCCAGCGATGACAGGCTCTGCGACGACACTCGCAGTGATGGTAATCTTCCCGTACCGGTCTGGTGTGTCCCGCAAACGAAGGTTGTGACGGCTCTGGCAGCGGCAACAGGCGCTGCGACGATCTCGGCCTTCGTAGCGGCGGGAATTTCCTTGCACTGTCGGGGATGCGCTCAGCAGCAAGCGATGGGATAACTTTTCTGTAGCAAAGTCTTTAAATATTGGTTTCCAGCTTCCTAGCACAGGTACAACTTCCAGATGCACCACACATGGGCCACGCACTCCAGGAATGACAGAACTCCCTCAGTAGAGCTCAGGGGAAGCTGGGGGTGAAGTCCTTTTGTTCCTGGGACTTCAGAACAGGGAGCCAGCTCTTCTCAGGCCCTTGAAGATTCCTTCAAGCAAGGGGACACAGCACAAAGCAAAGTCCTTCCCCTCTCCTTGGCAGCAAAGCAGCAGCAGGGCAATCCAGCAGTGCAACAGCTGGACAATCTTCCTTCTTCAGTTTCAGCTTTCTCCTTGGCAGAGCTTCCTTCTTGATTCCAGGATGATCTAATGTTCAGTTGTTAGGGGTCCTGTACTTATACCCCTAAAAGTCTTTGTTCTCTTTGTGCATGTGAGCCCTGAGCCCGGTCTGACCCAGTTCTGGGTGTTTCTTGAGCACTTTGTTTTCCTGGCTTCTCCTTTCATTCAGAGTGAGGGGCAGGGTCATCAGCCGCCCAGCAGGAGTTGGAGCCAGCATTGTGGAAGGCAGGCACATTCCTATTCAGGCCCAGGTGCTATCTCCTCCCACCACTCAAGTTGCAATGCAGTCCTTCAGCCTAGGGCTGACTCAGCCAACCTCCTGGGGAATCCCCAGCCCCTGTCACTCTCAAACCAGACAGTCAATACACAAACAGGCCAAGGCACACAGAAAGGTCAGACAAGAGAACAGCAACTTTCTAAAAGTGCTGTTCTCAAACACAGGATTTAAAAACAATCTTTTCTAAAAGATGTGTTATTAAATTCTGAGTTCAGGGATACCAAACTGTTATGTCCCATCTTGTTCCTATGGGAAGATATGCTGGTAGACACTGTAGCCAGCATCCCCCATGTTAGCCTATGGAGCAAGATAGCCTTACAATAGTGAAAAACGAAAGTGGCTGTAATTCACTACCAGAGCATGTCACCTGCACCAGTACATGCCCTACCTTTCACATACACTGCACCCTGCCCAAGGGGGTACCTTGGGCCTTCTATAGGGGTGACCAATGTGCACAAAAAGGGAAGGGTTAGGCCTGGTCAGTGGGGACACTGACCAGGAGGACATGGCAGTTCACAGACTGCACACAGGCACTGCGGTGGCAGGCCTGAGACACCATTTTGGGGCTACTCACGTGGGTGACACAATCGGTGCTGCAGGCCCACTAGTAGCATTTGTCATCACCAGCCCTGGCACACCCAGTGCACTTTACTAGGGACTTCATGGTGATACAAATATGCCAATCATGTATATCCAATCACAATAACAATTTACACAGAGAGCATATTCACTTTAGCACTGATCAGCAGTGGTAAAGTGTGCAGAGTCCTATTGCCAAAAGCCACAGTTCAGGAAAAATAAGGGAGGAAGAAGCAAAAAGTTTGGGGATAACCCTACAAAAAGGGCCAGTTCCAACACAACCCCCTTCCAGCCTAAAGCCAGGGTAGACCAAACGATACCTCGATGGGATTCCCTGCTTAAGGCGATAGAACACGGAAATTGGCCCCAACAGCAGGGCAGTCCTATTCTTGAACTGGAAAGGAAACAAGCTTCCGGGGACCGGTTCCTGGCATTTCAGCCGTCGTCGGCCCGGCTTGCTTGAATCCTGATGGTGCAATGAGCAAGGGACTCACGTCTGAGTATACCCTCCCACACTTAGTGTGGACAAAATCGATTTTGGAAAAGGGGGTGTGATGGACAGAGTTTCTGCATGATGCAGAATACTCCTACCCAGTCAAGAGATCAGGGCTTGATCCATCACCGTTTTTTAGCTCACTGCACCATCCCAGCTCAGAACCTGGCTACATGCAAATTAGTCTGTTCCTGTCCCAGTGCATGATGGGAACAGGGCAAACCAAACTACCAAGCCAATTCTTGAACTGGAAAGGAAACAAGCTTCTGGGGACCGGTTTCTGGCATTTCAGCCGTCGTCGGCCCGGCTTGCTTGAATCCTGATGGTGCAATGAGCAAGAGACTCATGTCTGAGTATTTCCTCCCACACTTAGTGCCTCATTATGATGGAGGATTTTCCGCCTCCTCCGGGCCGGGGGAAGCCACCTCCGGCCCGGAGGAGGCGGAAAATCCTCTGCGGACTCACCAAAGACCCACCGCCGCATTACGATGGCTGGTGGGTCTTGGTTACTGTCCGCTGCTTTTCAGCCGCAGTCAGATTACAACCGCGGCGGAAAAGCTCTCATTTGGCTGGCAGTGTCTATCAGACACCGCCAGCCAAATTAGGAAGCATTTGTAAACATGCTTTTCCGCGGCGGTTTTTCCACCGTGGAAAAGCATGTGTACTTTTGATTTTGGGGGCCCGTTGTGGGCCCCCAGGGTGTTGGCGGGTGGGGGGTGCACATGGGGGGTACCTATGGTACCCCCCAGCATTTACTTGCACAAAGCGGCAGGCACCGCGCGGTGCCTGCCGCTTTGTGCATGTAAATGTTAAACATGCCCTTTTAACATTGCGGCGGGTGCTGCTTGAAGCAGCACCCGCCGCAATGTTAAATATCCAGGATATGACCACCAGGGTGGCTGTCACATCCTAATCGCACATGAGGGAACGCCGCAGCCCATGCGGACGTTCCCTCATCCCCTGGGGTCGCGGACGGACGCAAGTCCGTCCGCGATCCTAATGAGGCCCTTAGTGTGGACAAAATTGATTTTGGAAAAGGGGGTGGTGATGGACAGAGTTTCTGAATGATGCAGAATACTCCTACCCAGTCAAGAGATCAGGGCTTGATCCATCACCGTTTTTTAGCTCACTGCACCATCCCAGCTCAGAACCTGGCTACATGCAAATTAGTCTGTTCCTGTCCCAGTGCATGATGGGAACAGGGCAAACCAAACTACCAAGCCAATTCTTGAACTGGAAAGGAAACAAGCTTCCGGGGACCGGTTTCTGGCATTTCAGCCATCGTCGGCCTGGCTTGCTTGAATCCTGATGGTGCAATGAGCAAGGGACTCACGTCTGAGTATACCCTCCCACACTTAGTGTGGACAAAATCGATTTTGGAAAAGGGGGTGGTGATGGACAGAGTTTCTGAATGATGCAGAATACTCCTACCCAGTCAAGAGATCAGGGCTTGATCCATCACCGTTTTTTAGCTCACTGCACCATCCCAGCTCAGAACCTGGCTACATGCAAATTAGTCTGTTCCTGTCCCAGTGCATGATGGGAACAGGGCAAACCAAACTACCAAGCCAATTCTTGAACTGGAAAGGAAACAAGCTTCCGGGGACCGGTTTCTGGCATTTCAGCCATCGTCGGCCTGGCTTGCTTGAATCCTGATGGTGCAATGAGCAAGGGACTCACGTCTGAGTATACCCTCCCACACTTAGTGTGGACAAAATCGATTTTGGAAAAGGGGGTGGTGATGGACAGAGTTTCTGAATGATGCAGAATACTCCTACCCAGTCAAGAGATCAGGGCTGGATCCATCACCGTTTTTTAGCTCACTGCACCATCCCAGCTCAGAACCTGGCTACATGCAAATTAGTCTGTTCCTGTCCCAGTGCATGATGGGAACAGGGCAAACCAAACTACCAAGCCAATTCTTGAACTGGAAAGGAAACAAGCTTCCGGGGACCGGTTTCTGGCATTTAAGCCATCGTCGGCCCGGCTTGCTTGAATCCTGATGGTGCAATGAGCAAGGGACTCACGTCTCAGTATACCCTCCCACACTTAGTGTGGACAAAATCGATTTAGGTATAATAGCAATCATGGCTTCTAGAAAAGAACCACAAGTTTTTGATGGTAAAAGAAAAGAATTGAAAAGTTAAAATAAATTTGGGGCAAAAATAGATGAAAAAGACTACATTTGTTTAATAGTAAATCCTTCTGGGCCCGGAGCATTAGCTTTTTTTAGGGATTTGATAGCATCCATAATTTCTTGAGGAGTTATGATTTAAATTTATCAGGGATGGGAGGAGGATTAGGAAGACCATTAAAAAACCCTTTGTATCATGTTCTGAGGGATCATTATCTTCTGTATACAATAATCTTGTAAGACATTAGAAATATCAGTGTCTTAGAGCGTAATGTTATTTGCGAGTTTATTACAAATGGGTCCAATGTTTTTACACTCAGATGTAATTTTTAAATAATTAGCCAATGTTTTACCTGCTCTATTTAAGCCTCTGTGATATTTCGATTTAACCTTGAAGAGTATATTGCAGGCATCCGTGGTGGCAAGGCATTGCTGTAATCAGGTCATGTAAGATTTAAAGGTAAAGTAAGTATGTTCAAGTGTTTTAATTTGCTGTAGTAATGTATTGTATTGAGAATTTACTGTCTTTTTCTGTTCGTCTGAATAAGGCATAGTAAAGGCCCCAAATGAAGCTTTGAAAGCATCCCAGTTATTAGCAATGTAAGTCTGAATAGTCTGGTTAATTTTAAATAACTCAACAATAAAAACTGTGGCTTCTATAATAAAAATTATTGTCGGATAGAGGAAGTTTTTGAATCTCCAAAAACCTGTTTTAGAGTTACAGATAGATAATTCAAAAGAAGATAAACGAGGGTGTGATCTGAAATAAAAATGGAACAAACTTTTGAGGATGGAATAGAAGGAAGTAAGGATATAGTAACTAAAATATAATAAATTCTGGAAATGGTATGAGGTACATTAGAAAAAAAATTACATTCACAAGTATCAGGGTTACAAGTTTTCCAGATATCAAATAATGGATGAATGTTAATAGCAATTTAAATGCTTTAGGAGATTCATCAGGATTACATTCGCATTTAGATTTTCTATAAGAAAAAGGATCTAAGCATTTATTAATATCTCCTGCTACAAAAATTTTGGGATTATCAATGGAAGCCAATTTTATTTTAATGTAATGCCAAAAATCAGGAACAGGTTTGATAGGACCATAAATATTAAATAAGGAAATATGTTTGTTATGAATTATAAAATTAGCCAATACCTATTGTCACACTGAGTTGATACAATCTCTGCCTGTAACGATTTATGTAAAAAGAATGGCAACACCAACCTTTGTGGTCAATATCCGGGGAAAAAACAACCTGGCCAACCTATTGCCATTTTTGTTTAAGTGATTCAGCATCATTACAATGAGTTTCCTGTAAAAAAGAGTAACATTACATTTTGACAGATAAGAGAGTACATTTGTCTTTTGACTGGATGTCCCAAACATTGAACATTCTACAAAACAACATGAAGCATATTGAGGATTAGGAGTAGGGAAACAGGAACACAGATGACAAGTTGCAAAAACAAGAAAGGAAAGAAAAAGATGCCATTCATTAACATTGACATAATGTATAAGCAATGCAAACATAGTAACAATAGAAAACAAATAAGCACTCGCATAATGACAAGAGAATTGAAAGAAAAAAAGGGTATGGATAGTAGAATGAAGAGACAGACCCAGGATAAAGTAACATATCTGAGGCAAAGAGCAACAAGGGTGAGCATGAGTTGTGTCAGCACCAACAAGAAGAAAAACAGCAGAGAGACAAAAAGTAAAATATATAAAACAGCCATGTACTTAGGAAGGTAAAGAGAGAAGCTGAGAAAAATGTGTGTGTTAGATCTGGGGGTCTCTAGTTGGCAGAGGTAGGTACCACTGTCCAAATAGGGACCCTTGCTACTAGTCAAGGTAAGGAGGAAACCCTCTGAGGTAACCCCTGCTCACCCTCTAGGTAGCTTGGCACGAGCAGTCAAGGCTAATCAGAAGGCAATGTGTAAAGTATTTGTACTAGCACTCACAGTGACACAGTGAAAACACCACATACTGACTCCACAACAGTTTTAGAAAAATAAGGTATTTAATCTAAACTACACAAGACCAAAACGACAAAAATCAAACATACACAGTTCAAGAATATGGTTGCGATAAAGTTCTTTAGGTTGCGATAAAAATAATCCACAGTTGAGGGAAAAGTTCACAGCTGCGTCACGTTTAACTCACAGTACCTTTAGTTGCGTCAAAGTTCTAAAAGCAGAAGCTGGTGCAGTAGAAAACAAGCGATGCGTTGCTCCAGAGACCTTGGGGAGGCGATGTGACAGCCCCGCTGCAGCAGCGGGCGTGTTGCAACAAATCTGGTCTGTATGGGGAGGAAGGCCACTTGTATGGATTCCGGTGCAAAGGTTCCGTAGGAAGTTTGTTCTCACAAAGGCACGATGCAACGATCTCGTAAGGGCTGCAACGATCTCCGGGGCGACTATGCGCGATCTCTCTCTCGCAGCTCCTCGATGCGATGGTACTGCGATGATGCTCGCAGTGACGTGATGCGGTCTGCAAGCAAGCGGTGCGGCGATCTCACCCAGCGATGACAGGCTCTGCGACGACACTCGCAGTGATGGTAATCTTCCCGTACCGGTCTGGTGTGTCCCGCAAACGAAGGTTGTGACGGCTCTGGCAGCGGCAATAGGCGCTGCGACGATCTCGGCCTTCGTAGCGGCGGGAATTTCCTTGCACTGTCGGGGATGCGCTCAGCAGCAAGCGATGGGATAACTTTTCTGTAGCAAAGTCTTTAAATATTGGTTTCCAGCTTCCTAGCACAGGTACAACTTCCAGATGCACCACACATGGGCCACGCACTCCAGGAATGACAGAACTCCCTCAGTAGAGCTCAGGGGAAGCTGGGGGTGAAGTCCTTTTGTTCCTGGGACTTCAGAACAGGGAGCCAGCTCTTCTCAGGCCCTTGAAGATTCCTTCAAGCAAGGGGACACAGCACAAAGCAAAGTCCTTCCCCTCTCCTTGGCAGCAAAGCAGCAGCAGGGCAATCCAGCAGTGCAACAGCTGGACAATCTTCCTTCTTCAGTTTCAGCTTTCTCCTTGGCAGAGCTTCCTTCTTGATTCCAGGATGATCTAATGTTCAGTTGTTAGGGGTCCTGTACTTATACCCCTAAAAGTCTTTGTTCTCTTTGTGCATGTGAGCCCTGAGCCCGGTCTGACCCAGTTCTGGGTGTTTCTTGAGCACTTTGTTTTCCTGGCTTCTCCTTTCATTCAGAGTGAGGGGCAGGGTCATCAGCCGCCCAGCAGGAGTTGGAGCCAGCATTGTGGAAGGCAGGCACATTCCTATTCAGGCCCAGGTGCTATCTCCTCCCACCACTCAAGTTGCAATGCAGTCCTTCAGCCTAGGGCTGACTCAGCCAACCTCCTGGGGAATCCCCAGCCCCTGTCACTCTCAAACCAGACAGTCAATACACAAACAGGCCAAGGCACACAGAAAGGTCAGACAAGAGAACAGCAACTTTCTAAAAGTGCTGTTCTCAAACACAGGATTTAAAAACAATCTTTTCTAAAAGATGTGTTATTAAATTCTGAGTTCAGGGATACCAAACTGTTATGTCCCATCTTGTTCCTATGGGAAGATATGCTGGTAGACACTGTAGCCAGCATCCCCCATGTTAGCCTATGGAGCAAGATAGCCTTACAATAGTGAAAAACGAAAGTGGCTGTAATTCACTACCAGAGCATGTCACCTGCACCAGTACATGCCCTACCTTTCACATACACTGCACCCTGCCCAAGGGGGTACCTTGGGCCTTCTATAGGGGTGACCAATGTGCACAAAAAGGGAAGGGTTAGGCCTGGTCAGTGGGGACACTGACCAGGAGGACATGGCAGTTCACAGACTGCACACAGGCACTGCGGTGGCAGGCCTGAGACACCATTTTGGGGCTACTCACGTGGGTGACACAATCGGTGCTGCAGGCCCACTAGTAGCATTTGTCATCACCAGCCCTGGCACACCCAGTGCACTTTACTAGGGACTTCATGGTGATACAAATATGCCAATCATGTATATCCAATCACAATAACAATTTACACAGAGAGCATATTCACTTTAGCACTGATCAGCAGTGGTAAAGTGTGCAGAGTCCTATTGCCAAAAGCCACAGTTCAGGAAAAATAAGGGAGGAAGAAGCAAAAAGTTTGGGGATAACCCTACAAAAAGGGCCAGTTCCAACACAACCCCCTTCCAGCCTAAAGCCAGGGTAGACCAAACGATACCTCAATGGGATTCCCTGCTTAAGGCGATAGAACACGGAAACTGGCCCCAACAGCAGGGCAGTCCTATTCTTGAACTGGAAAGGAAACAAGCTTCCGGGGACCGGTTCCTGGCATTTCAGCCGTCGTCGGCCCGGCTTGCTTGAATCCTGATGGTGCAATGAGCAAGGGACTCACGTCTGAGTATACCCTCCCACACTTAGTGTGGACAAAATCGATTTTGGAAAAGGGGGTGTGATGGACAGAGTTTCTGCATGATGCAGAATACTCCTACCCAGTCAAGAGATCAGGGCTTGATCCATCACCGTTTTTTAGCTCACTGCACCATCCCAGCTCAGAACCTGGCTACATGCAAATTAGTCTGTTCCTGTCCCAGTGCATGATGGGAACAGGGCAAACCAAACTACCAAGCCAATTCTTGAACTGGAAAGGAAACAAGCTTCTGGGGACCGGTTTCTGGCATTTCAGCCGTCGTCGGCCCGGCTTGCTTGAATCCTGATGGTGCAATGAGCAAGAGACTCATGTCTGAGTATTTCCTCCCACACTTAGTGCCTCATTATGATGGAGGATTTTCCGCCTCCTCCGGGCCGGGGGAAGCCACCTCCGGCCCGGAGGAGGCGGAAAATCCTCTGCGGACTCACCAAAGACCCACCGCCGCATTACGATGGCTGGTGGGTCTTGGTTACTGTCCGCTGCTTTTCAGCCGCAGTCAGATTACAACCGCGGCGGAAAAGCTCTCATTTGGCTGGCAGTGTCTATCAGACACCGCCAGCCAAATTAGGAAGCATTTGTAAACATGCTTTTCCGCGGCGGTTTTTCCACCGTGGAAAAGCATGTGTACTTTTGATTTTGGGGGCCCGTTGCGGGCCCCCAGGGTGTTGGCGGGTGGGGGGTGCACATGGGGGGTACCTATGGTACCCCCCAGCATTTACTTGCACAAAGCGGCAGGCACCGCGCGGTGCCTGCCGCTTTGTGCATGTAAATGTTAAACATGCCCTTTTAACATTGCGGCGGGTGCTGCTTGAAGCAGCACCCGCCGCAATGTTAAATATCCAGGATATGACCACCAGGGTGGCTGTCACATCCTAATCGCACATGAGGGAACGCCGCAGCCCATGCGGACGTTCCCTCATCCCCTGGGGTCGCGGACGGACGCAAGTCCGTCCGCGATCCTAATGAGGCCCTTAGTGTGGACAAAATTGATTTTGGAAAAGGGGGTGGTGATGGACAGAGTTTCTGAATGATGCAGAATACTCCTACCCAGTCAAGAGATCAGGGCTTGATCCATCACCGTTTTTTAGCTCACTGCACCATCCCAGCTCAGAACCTGGCTACATGCAAATTAGTCTGTTCCTGTCCCAGTGCATGATGGGAACAGGGCAAACCAAACTACCAAGCCAATTCTTGAACTGGAAAGGAAACAAGCTTCCGGGGACCGGTTTCTGGCATTTCAGCCATCGTCGGCCTGGCTTGCTTGAATCCTGATGGTGCAATGAGCAAGGGACTCACGTCTGAGTATACCCTCCCACACTTAGTGTGGACAAAATCGATTTTGGAAAAGGGGGTGGTGATGGACAGAGTTTCTGAATGATGCAGAATACTCCTACCCAGTCAAGAGATCAGGGCTTGATCCATCACCGTTTTTTAGCTCACTGCACCATCCCAGCTCAGAACCTGGCTACATGCAAATTAGTCTGTTCCTGTCTCAGTGCATGATGGGAACAGGGCAAACCAAACTACCATGCCAATTCTTGAACTGGAAAGGAAACAAGCTTCCGGGGACCGGTTCCTGGCATTTCAGCCGTCGTCGGCCCGGCTTGCTTGAATCCTGATGGTGCAATGAGCAAGGGACTCACGTCTCAGTATACCCTCCCACACTTAGTGTGGACAAAATCGATTTAGGTATAATAGCAATCATGGCTTCTAGAAAAGAACCACAAGTTTTTGATGGTAAAAGAAAAGAATTGAAAAGTTAAAATAAATTTGGGGCAAAAATAGATGAAAAAGACTACATTTGGTCAATGGTAAATCCTTCTGGGCCCGGAGCATTAGCTTTTTTTAGGGATTTGATAGCATCCATAATTTCTTGAGGAGTTATGATTTAAATTTATCAGGGATGGGAGGAGGCTTAGGAAGACCATTAAAAAACCCTTTGTATCATGTTCTGAGGGATATGTATACAATAATCTTGTAAGACATTAGAAATATCAGTGTCTTAGAGCGTAATGTTATTTGCGAGTTTATTACAAATGGGTCCAATGTTTTTACACTCAGATGTAATTTTTAAATAATTAGCCAATGGTTTACCTGCTCTATTTAAGCCTCTGTGATATTTCGATTTAACCTTGAAGAGTATATTGCAGGCATCCGTGGTGGCAAGACATTGCTGTAATCAGGTCATGTAAGATTTAAAGGTAAAGTAAGTATGTTCAAGTGTTTTAATTTGCTGTAGTAATGTATTGTATTGAGAATTTACTGTCTTTTTCTGTTCGTCTGAATAAGGCATAGTAAAGGCCCCAAATGAAGCTTTGAAAGCATCCCAGTTATTAGCAATGTAAGTCTCAATAGTCTGGTTAATTTTAAATAACTCAACAATAAAAACAGTGGCTTCTATAATAAAAATTATTGTCGGATAGGGGAAGTTTTTGAATCTCCAAAAACCTGTTTTAGAGTTACAGATAGATAATTCAAAAGAAGATAAACCAGGGTGTGATCTGAAATAAAAATGGAACAAACTTTTGAGGATGGAATAGAAGGAAGTAAGGATATAGTAACTAAAATATAATAAATTCTGGAAATGGTATGAGGTACATTAGAAAAAAAATTACATTCACAAGTATCAGGGTTACAAGTTTTCCAGATATCAAATAATGGATGAATGGTAATAGCAATTTAAATGCTTTAGGAGATTCATCAGGATTACATTTGCATTTAGATTTTCTATAAGAAAAAGGATCTAAGCATTTATTAAAATCTCCTGCTACAATAATTTTGGGATTATCAATGGAAGCCAATTTTATTTTAATGTAATGCCAAAAATCAGGAACAGGTTTGATAGGACCATAAATATTAAATAAGGAAATATGTTTGTTATGAATTATAAAATTAGCCAATACCTATTGTCACACTGAGTTGATACAATCTCTGCCTGTAACGATTTATGTAAAAAGAATGGCAACACCAACCTTTGTGGTCAATATCCGGGGAAAAAACAACCTGGCCTGCCTATTGCCATTTCTGTTTAAGTGATTCAACATCATTACAATGAGTTTCCTGTAAAAAAGAGTAACATTACATTTTGACAGATAAGAGAGTACATTTGTCTTTTGACTGGATGTCCCAAACATTGAACATTCTACAAAACAACATGAAGCATACTGAGGATTAGGAGTAGGGAAACAGGAACACAGATGACAAGTTGCAAAAACAAGAAAGGAAAGAAAAAGATGCCATTCATTAACATTGACATAATGTATAAGCAATGCAAACATAGTAACAATAGAAAACAAATAAGCACTCACATAATGACAAGAGAATTGAAAGAAAAAATAGGGTATGGATAGTAGAATGAAGATACAGACCCAGGATAAAGTAACAGATCTGAGGCAAAGAGCAACAAGGGTGAGCATGAGTTGTGTCAGCACCAATAAGAAGAAAAACAGCAGAGACAAAAAGTAAAATATATAAAACAGCCATGTACTTAGGAAGGTAAAGAGAGAAGCTGAGAAAAAGGTGTGTGTTAGATCTGGGGGTCTCTAGTTGGCAGAGGTAGGTACCACTGTCCAAATAGAGACCCTTGCTACTAGTCAAGGTAAGGAGGAAACCCTCTGAGATAACCCCTGCTCACCCTCTAGGTAGCTTGGCATGAGCAGTCAAGGCTAATCAGAAGGGAATGTGTAACGTATTTGTACCAACACTCACAATAACACAGTGAAAACACCACAAACTGACTGCACAACAGTTTTAGAAAAATAAGGTATTTAATCTAAACTACACTACACAAGACCAAAACGACAAAAATCCAACATACACAGTTCAAGAATATGGTTGCGATAAAGTTCTTTAGGTTGCGATCAAAATAATCCACAGTTGCGGGAAAAGTACACAGTTGCGTCACGTTTAACTCACAGTACCTTTAGTTGCGACAAAGTTCCAAAAGCAGAAGCTGGTGCGGTAGAAAACAAGCAATGCATTGCTCCGGAGACCTTGGGGAGGCGATACGACAGCCCCGCTGCAGCAGCGGGCGTGTTGCTACGAATCCGGTCTGTATGGGGAGGAAGGCCACTTGTATGGATTCCGGTGCGTAGGTTCCATAGGAAGTTTGTTCTCGCAAAAGCACAATGCGACAATCTCGTAGGGGCTGCGATGATCTCTGGGGGCGACAATGCGCGATCCAGCAGCGATCTCTCTCTCGCAGCTCCTCGATGCGATGGTTCTGCGATGATGCTCGCAGTGACGTGATGTGGTCCGCAAGCAAGCGGTGCGGCGATCTCACCCAGTGACGACAGGCTCTGCGGCGACACTCGCAGCGATGGTAATCTTCCCGTACCGGTCTGGTGCATCCCGCAAACGAAGGATGCGACGGCTCTGGCAGCGGCAACAGGCGCAGCAACTATCTCGGCCTTCGTTGCGGTGGGAATTTCCTTGCACTGTTGGGGATGCGCTCCGCAGCGAGCGATGCAATAACTTTTCTGTAGCTTTCAGGTAGATTCATCAAAGACACGTTTTGCGAGTCTGTAATAGCGATTCATAAGGAATCGCTATTACAGACTCGCAAAACGGGATTCATGTAGGAATCGCAAAATTAAATGCGATTCCTGCACATTCCTTATTTGCGATTAGCAAATTGCTAATCGCAAATAAGGAATAACTCCCCATTCATTCCTATGGGCCAAAAGGCCCATAGGAATGAATGGGGAGTTATTCCTTATTTGCGATTAGCAATTTGCTAATCGCAAATAAGATAGCGATTTAAAGGGTGCCAGGGGTGTCCAAAGGTGTTAGGAATGAGGTCTAGTCTCTCTTCTATGGCCATGCTCCACCATCACATGATTGGCTTTGAGGGTATTTAGGAACCACCCTTACCTTTGCTCAGTGCTTGGTATCTTTTAGCTTTGGGTTCCAGGTTCTGGGTCTTGTTATCCACGTAGTAAGAAAGTTTGGTTCACGGGCTCGTGTTCCTATTTAATTTAATCCCCTTTGTATCTTTAGTCCTGGTTTTGCCTTGCCCTTCCCGTTTCCTGGTTGTTCCGTTTTTTTTCACTTCAGTTTAGTGGAGATAGGAGAAGCCTTAATCCCACCCCGCCCCCTCCTCTCTCCTTTACTCCCACTTTCCTTCGTTTTAGAGATTGGAGCTGTGGTGTTTGGTTTGCAACTCGAGGGAACTGGGGCTCCGGTCCCCTCGTATCACAGCTCCTCGGACAGTCAGGGATACTTCCCCAAGAGACGTCGGCCGGCGTGTTAGCTGCGTGGAGTCTAAGCAGCGTCCTCTACTTCCGCGTTTTTTGTAGGCTATCCGCCTCATTGTGTGCTGCTTGGGCGCTTTCAGTCGCGCTGAGAACAGAGGAGCTGCAGACCCCGGAAGAGGGACTCGATTGTTTGTTGTGTCCCCCGCCTTGATTTTAGGGCTATAATCACTTACAAGGACATCAGCTGGGGTTTTTTATGCCGAAGTTCATGGCTTTTTCCCCTTGACAATCCCGTTTTTGGCAGACATTGTCCTCGAAGTGTAATCCCTTTATCCCCTATCGTTGTATGGAATTGGAGGCTCTCACGTTAATGGAATACTCATCCTACCTGCTGCCAAAGACCTCCCGAGGCTAATCCTGTACATCTCTCAAGTAAGGAGGGGTTTTTTCTTATTGTATGGTGGAGTGTGGTTATGGGAGAGAGGGGTACTCCTTGGAGTTGGACACAGTAGTAATTGTGTTTACATTGTCTCGTAGGTACAGAGGCGTGGAGGTGGTGGTCGAGTCTCATTGTCCAGTCCATCTCAGGGGTGAAGCTTTATTTGACGTCCCGTTTATTTGAATTCCTGTCCCCTGCCCTGGGCTCGGGTGTCCTCGCATGGTTGTCTACTTCATGGGAGGCATTTGAGTCAGGGTAGTGGATTTGGTCGTACCTCGTTCCTGCAGTGACTGGGCCCGTGGAATCCACGAGAATACCAAGCCCACGATAATATACACTGCCCGGACGAGGTATGGACGAGGACATGGGGGGAGCCGAAAGGACACCTACAATGCAGGACATAGTGGGGGCGGTAGCGGCCCTACAGGCTCAGGTACAAGATTTACAACAGGAAAACGTAGGATTAAAGGAGGAACTGGGGGCCGTAAAGGCCAGAGAACAGTTGAGAGAGAGGGGACACGTTCCTGTCATCCAACCAGCTACATTTCAGTATGGAGGCAGGACGGGTCAGCGAGCGGAGGGGGGAGTCCCTGTAGCAGTTACTGTTACGACGCCTGTTCCAGTTCCCCTGGCCCCCCCTGAAAGGTTCATGGCAGACAGCAATAAGTATGGGACCTTTATGACTCAATGTCAACTGCATTTTATGTGCAGACCGACTGCTTTTCCGGATGATACGGCTAAGGTGGCGTTTACAATATCGTATTTTGTTGGCACTGCTGCACAGTGGGCTATCCCTCTTGTAGAAAGTGATGCTGCAGTTTTGCATGATTATCAGGCGTTTAAAGAACTAATGAGGGGCCTATTTGCAAAGCATGCTTTTATGCAGGCGAGCGATACGGAGCTCCTCAAGTTAAGACAGGGCAAACAGGATCTGTTAACTTATGTATCAACATTTAATAGGTTGGTTTCGGAAACCCATTGGCCAATAGACAAGAGAACCTCCTTGTTTTATCAGGGTTTGTGTGACGAATTGAAAGATGTGGTATCTCAGGTGGTTGATCCTCCAGACGACTGTGCTGCCTTTATAGATCTAGTGGTTAAGTTAAATCACAGACTGACTGAGAGACGTGGTGACCGTATTCGGGTTCAAGGACCTTGGAAGAGTTATATGAAACCGGAAACTAGACCCTCTGGGGAACATAAGCCCGCTCCTGAGCCCATGGAGATAGGGGGGGTGAGAGGCCCGTTAACCATGGAGGAGAAAAGAAGGAGGAGGGAATTGAATTTATGTCTGTATTGTGGACAAGGGGGCACTTTGCCCGAGAGTGTCCTGTGAAACCCTCAGGTCTGGCGTTCAGTAAAAAGGTAGCATGTGTACAGGTGGACCGTAGTCAAGCTATAAGCCGAGGAGCGGGGGCACCTATGATGTTCTGGGTGGGATAGATCAGGTGCCAAGGCATTTCATTATTCCGGCACAACTCTTAATGGCTGGGAGTACTCGTGTACCCGTGTCGGTTTTGTTGGATTCCGGGGCTACTGGGAATTTCATTGATATTTCGTTGGCAGAAAAGCTAGAAATCCCTTGTCAATACAAGAGACAACCAGAACCTGCGAGAGCCATTGATGGGACTGAACTAACCTCGGGTTCCATTACACGCCAGACAGAACCTGTGACGTTGTTGTGTGAGAATGGGCACTCAGAGTCAGTGGTCTTTGACCTTATTGACGCCCCCTCATTTGGGTTGGTGTTAGGAGTCCCCTGGCTTCAGGAACATAATCCTAAGATAGACTGGGTGCAACGCTTGGTGACTCTGGATTCCAAGCATTGCCTTACACATTGCTACAGGGAGGCTATTGAACGAATTCCTCCGTTGTCTTGTGCAGGGTTGGAGGCGATGTCAGTTCCCTCTCAGTATTCTGCCTTTCGGGGTGTTTTTGATAAGGTTAAGGCACACAGTCTCCCTCCTCACCGGTCTTTTGACTGTAAAATCGATTTGATACCTGGTATCCCTTTGCCTTCTTGTCGCATATATGCGCTCTCTGAACCCGAGGAGTTACATCTAAAAGAGTACTTGGAGGAGATGCTGGGAATGGGATTTATTCCACCGTCTTGTTCGCCTGTGTCCTCGGCGATCTTTTTCATTCCGAAGAAAGAAGGGACGTTGAGGGCATGTGTGGACTACAGGGCTCTGAATAAGGCTACTGTGAAGAATAGGTACCCTCTTCCACTTATCCCCGTGTTGTTGGACCAACTCCGCAAGGCAACCATCTTTACTAAACTGGATTTGCGGGGTGCTTACCATCTCATTCGAGTCCGACCCGGGGATGAATGGAAGACGGCGTTTAAGACCAAATTTGGCCTATTCGAGTATTGTGTAATGCCGTTTGGCTTGTGCAACGCGCCGGCGGCATTCCAATACTTTATTAATGAGGTTCTTCGGGAACAACTAGACAGAACTGTCATCGTCTATTTGGACGATATATTGATGTTCTCAGAGACAGAGGCAGAACACCATGAACATGTCTCTAAGGTATTACTGAAAATACAGGAGCATCATCTGTATGCCAAATTGGAGAAATGCCAGTTTGGCACAGAGAAGGTGGAATTCTTGGGGTTTGTCATTACAGCTGAAGATATCCGAATGGACCCCAAGAAGATAGAGGCTATTGTTACCTGGCCCATACCATCCACTGTCAAGCAGATCCAGGCTCTTCTGGGGTTCGCCAATTTCCATCGGCACTTTATCCCCCACTTCTCTGATGTCGTATCCCCACTAACCCGATTGCTAAGAAAGGGGGTTCCTTTTGTCTGGTCCACTGAAGTCCAGGATGCTTTTCAACTTTTGCTGCGATCTTTCACCTCAGCTCCGGTTTTGGTGCATCCCGATACTGCCTTACCATTTTTTGTGGAAACGGATGCCTCATTGTGTGCAGTAGGAGGGGTGTTGTCCCAAAGGGATGCTGAAACGGGTCAGATGCACCCCATTGCCTTTTTTTCTAAGACCTTGTTGCCTGCTGAGCGCAACTACACGGTGGCTGAGAGGGAACTACTGGCGGTGAAATTGTCCTTTGAGGAGTGGTGTCATTACCTCTGGGGCGCCCGACACACAGTCACGATCTATACCGATCATAAGAATCTTGAATTCTTTCGATCTGCTTGGGCGTTAACACCTCGCCAGATGCGGTGGGTCTTGTTTTTTAATGAGTATGACTTTGTCATTACTTATCGACCCGCCGCACAGCAGATAAAATCTGATGCCCTTTCTAGGATCCATGTGGAGTGTAGGGAGGAGGGTCCAGTGAAGGAGGAGAGGCCTATGATCAGTGAAGAGAGGATTATAGGGGCTACACACAGTGAAGACTTTCCCTCTCTTATCAAGGGGCATTTACAACAGTTGGATTTGGCCCCTTGGATGGCTTTACCCCAGGTATTGAAGCAGGATGGGCTGTTGTATCATGGTGATCGGTTGTTTGTTCCCCCTGCCTTGAGGCAGATGGTATTGGAGTGGTGTCATTCCTCCTCCCTGGTAGCACATCCGGGGGTGCAAAAGACGAGGGAGATGTGTTTGCGATGGTTTTGGTGGGACTCGCTGATTAAGGATATACAGGGTTATGTGGCAGCGTGTCCCGTGTGTGCCACTAGCAAGCCTACCCATAGTAAGCCATCTGGTCTGTTGCAGCCCTTAGCGGTTCCTCCTGCTCCCTGGCACACCATTAGTATGGATTTTGTGACTGATCTGCCCCCTGTGTCTGGACATACCACCATAATGGTGGTAGTAGACCTGTTCACAAAAATGGCACACTTCATTCCGTTACCTAAAGTTCCTACTGCCAGGAAGATGGCTTTGGTTTTTATGTCCTCCATAGTCAGGATCCATGGATTGCCATCTGCGATTGTTTCTGACAGGGGAGCACAATTCGTGTCTCATTTTTGGACGGAATTGTGTTCGGTGCTGAAGATTGATGTACGATTATCATCGGCGTACCACCCGCAATCAGATGGTCAGACCGAAAGGACGAACCAGACTATGGAACAATATTTGAGGTGTCTTGTGTCGTCATTGTCTTGTGATTGGATGGTGGCTCTTCCTATTGCAGAATTTGCCTACAATAACAGTCTGCATTCCGCAGTGGGTATGACTCCCTTCTTTTGTTCATTAGGTTACCATCTTAGGGCATTAGCCATTCAACCTAGTGGGTATGTGCCAGCCATAGACGATGTTTGTAGGTCTTTGGGTGGAATTTGGGACAGAGCACGTGAACAGTTGCAGGCAACCAAAGTTACCATGAAGGCCCAGGCAGATAAACATAGGGTTCCTGCTCCTGCTTATAAGGTGGGGGATCAGGTGTGGCTAGCTTCGCGCAACCTTAGGTTGCCGGGGTCTCGTAAATTGCAGCCTAGGTTTGTGGGACCATTTGCTATTTCCCAGGTGATAAACCCTGTGGCTATGAAGCTTGTCTTACCTGATGAGTACAGGGTCCATCCAGTGTTTCATACGTCACTGTTGAAACCCTATATACCAACAACACAGGTTCTGCCACCACCTCCTCCTTTGCTAGTCAATGGGGAAGAAGAGTTTGAGGTTCAGGCTATTATGGATTCCAAGCGGAGGAGAGGGCGCCTCTTTTACCTTGTTGACTGGAAGGGTTATACACCTGAAGACCGGACATGGGAGCCAGCGGGTAGTGTGCATGCGCCACGGCTGGTTCGTTTGTTCCATAGACAACACCCCTCTAAGCCCCGTCCGGTGGGAAGGACCCTTGGGGGGAGATACTGTTAGGAATGAGGTCTAGTCTCTCTTCTATGGCCATGCTCCACCATCACATGATTGGCTTTGAGGGTATTTAGGAACCGCCCTTACCTTTGCTCAGTGCTTGGTATCTTTTAGCTTTGGGTTCCAGGTTCTGGGTCTTGTTATCCACGTAGTAAGAAAGTTTGGTTCACGGGCTCGTGTTCCTATTTAATTTAATCCCCTTTGTATCTTTAGTCCTGGTTTTGCCTTGCCCTTCCCGTTTCCTGGTTGTTCCGTTTTTTTTCACTTCAGTTTAGTGGAGATAGGAGAAGACTTAATCCCACCCCGCCCCCTCCTCTCTCCTTTACTCCCACTTTCCTTCGTTTTAGAGATTGGAGCTGTGGTGTTTGGTTTGCAACTCGAGGGAACTGGGGCTCCGGTCCCCTCGTATCACGGCTTCTCGGACAGTCAGGGATACTTCCCCAAGAGACGTCGGCCGGCGTGTCAGCTGCGTGGAGTCTAAGCAGCGTCCTCTACTTCCGCGTTTTTTGTAGGCTATCTGCCTCATTGTGTGCTGCTTGGGCGCTTTCAGTCGCGCTGAGAACAGAGGAGCTGCAGACCCCGGAAGAGGGACTCGATTGTTTGTTGATTTTAGGGCTTTAATCACTTACAAGGACATCAGCTGGGGTTTTTTATGCCGAAGTTCATGGCTTTTTCCCCTTGACAATCCCGTTTTTGGCAGACATTGTCCTCAAAGTGTAATCCCTTTATCCCCTATCGTTGTATGGAATTGGAGGCTCTCACGTTAATGGAATACTCATCCTACCTGCTGCCAAAGACCTCCCGAGGCTAATCCTGTACATCTCTCAAGTAAGGAGGGATTTTTTCTTATTGTATGGTGGAGTGTGGTTATGGGAAGGAGGGGTACTCCTTGGAGTTGGACACAGTAGTAATTGTGCTTACATTGTCTCGTAGGTACAGAGGCGTGGAGGTGGTGGTCGAGTCTCATTGTCCAGTCCATCTCAGGGGTGAAGCTTTATTTGACGTCCCGTTTATTTCAATTCCTGTCCCCTGCCCTGGGCTCGGGTGTCCTCGCATGGTTGTCTACTTCATGGGAGGCATTTGAGTCAGGGTAGTGGATTTGGTCGTACCTCGTTCCTGCAGTGACTGGGCCCGTGGAATCCAACAAAAGGACACCCTGTAGCACCCCTTAAATGCAAATTCAAACAGGTGTTGCGCACACACATGTCCAAAGGACATGTGTGTGTGTAACATGCAAAAGAAAAAAATGCACTAAAGTGCTTTTTACTCTTTTATCGCAATTTACCACGAAGTCAGATTTCGTGGTAAATTGCGACCAAATATTGCGAATTCGCAATTTCAAATTGGGTGATGAATTGCATTTAAGGAATCTCTATTAGAGATTCCTTAAATCCAATTCCTCGCAAATATGCGATTTCGCAAATAGCGATTTTTGCATTTGGGATGATGAATCCCAAATGCAAAAATCGCACTCGCAAAGGGCCAGATTCTCAGAATCTGGCCCTTTGCGAGCGCAATTTCGTTTCATGAATCGGGCTGTTTGTCTTTAAATATTGGTTTCCAGGTTCCTAGCACAGGTACAACTTCCAGATGCACCACACATGGGCCACGCACTCCAGGAAGGACAGAACTCTCTCAGTAGAGCTCAGGGGAAGCTGGGGGTGAAGTCCTTTTGTTCCTGGGACTTCAGAACAGGGAGCCAGCTCTTCCCAGGCCCTTGGATATTCCTTCAAGCAATTCCTTCTTGATTCCAGGATGATTTAATTTTCAGTTGTTAGGGGCCTTTACTCATACCCCTAAAAGTCTTTGTTCTCTTTGTGCATGTGAGCCCTGAGCCCGGTCTGAACCAGTTCTGGGTGTTTCTTGAGCACTTTGTTTTCCTGGCTCCTCCTTTCCTTGCAGTGTGAGGGGCAGGGTCGTCAGCCACCCAGCAGGAGGTGGAGCCAACATTGTGGAAGGCAGGCACAGCCCTATTCAGGCCCAGGTGCTATCTCCTCCCACCACTCAAGTTGCAATGCAGTCATTCAGCCTAGGGCTGACTCAGGCAGCCTCCTGGGGAATCCCCAGCCCCCGTCACTCTCAAACCAGACAGTCAATACACAAACAGGCAAAGGCACACAGAAAGGTCAGACAAGAGAACAGCAACTTTCTAAAAGTGCTGTTCTCAAACATGGGATTTAAAAACAACCTTTCCTAAAAGATGTGTTATTAAATTCTGAGTTCAGGGATACCAGACTTGTATGTCCTATTTTGTTCCTATGGGAAGATATGCGGGTAGACACTGTAGCCAGCATCCCCCATGTTAGCCTATAGAGCAAGATAGCCTTGCAATAGTGAAAAACGAAAATGGCTGTAATTCACTACCAGAGCATGTCACCTGCACCAGTACATGCCCTATCTTTCACATACACTGCACCCTGCCCAAGGGGGTACCTTGGGCCGCCTTCCATAGGGGTGACCAATGTGCACAAAAATGGAAGGATTAGGCCTGGTCAGTGGGGACACTGACCAGGAGGACATGGCAGTTCACAGACTGCACACAGGCACTGCGGTGGCAACCCTGAGACACAATTTTGGGGCTACTCATGTGGGTGGCACAATCGGTGCTGCAGGCCCACTAGTAGCATTTGTCATCACCAGCCCTGGCACACCCAGTGCACTTTACTAGGGACTTCATGGTGTTACAAATATGCCAATCATGTATATCCAATCACAATAACAATTTACACAGAGAGCATATGCACTTTAGCACTGATCAGCAGTGGTAAAGTGCGCGGAGTCCTATTGCCAACAGCCACAGGTCAGGAAAAATAAGGGAGGAAGAAGCAAAAAGTTAGGGGATAACCCTGCAAAAAGGGCCAGTTCCAACAGTGTGCATAACAAAATTGTCAAGAAAGTTGAACAGTAGTATCCATTGTATGAGATTAAATATTCTGCATAAAAGATTTTAGTTTAACCGAATTGTCAAAGGATCGTGAAGGGCCTTCATACGTAATTTTACATAAACAGGGATGTAAAATGCCATAGCGTTTGTAGCATTGGAGATGAAAATATTATGACCTGACCACATGAGACGAGGTTTTTCTTTAGCGGGTTCCAAAACACACATCAGGTCTTTGAACTTGAAAAATAGAATTATGATACCTCTAGATCTAGTAGAATGATGATGAGGACGATACAAGCGCTGTGCCCATTGAATATTAAGAGATGGGTTTTTCCGAAGACCTAAAAGATCGGGCAGGAATTTCTTCAAGAAGGCAAGAAGATCAGGACCCTCAAGATTCTCTGATAGTCCATATAAGCGAAGATTATTCCACCTGTTTCTATTTTCAAGATCTTCAGTATGGAGTTTAAGCTTTTGGATCTCTTGCTGTAGCAGAGGAATCTTGGTGACAACATCTTGAAGATCTCTAACACGCTGTTCCATTTCAAACATCTTGCCCTCCATAGCGATCGACCGGTCCTCAATTTGCTGAAACTTTTTGTTAGTGGCACTCATGAAAGGCTTAAGACCACGTACCTCATCAAGGATAGTGTCCAGAACAGCATTGTGAAAAGACATGATGGAGCATCATTGTTCGCCCTTTTACTGCTCGTGCCTGCAGAAGTAGATTTATATAATGCAAGTAGATCGCTGGCCATTTTGACATGGTGCATGGAATGATGCAGGATCTTCTGGAATGATCAAATTCTGTCCATACACTATGATGATGGCATATATTAATAATTAATATAAATTGGGGAAGGATTTCGGAGGAGACAAGCACATGGGTACATAGATATAAGAGATAGACAACAGTGATACCTATTGGAGAAAGAGAATTATTAAAGAGACAAGTGTTCTGATTTCAAGAACTTCCTGGGGTCATAGGTCTGGCCAGCTGGACTGCTGTGCAGCTGGTGGTCAATATCCAAACCAAAGGATGAATAGGTGGGGGTGTTACAGGAGTCCATTTATCGTGGTAAGCGTAAGGGTAAGAGAATAAGCTACCGTTGGAGTGGAGATATGGTATACAAAAAACATTCCTGTAGAAATCAGATGTTTGATATATGTTATGTTATCTGTATTTATATTGTGCACACCACATCCAAAAGGGTATCCTGGTGCTGAAGGAGGAGCTGTAAGAACCGAGCCAGGGTCAGGGCATAGGTGAAGAACCAGGTTTTCACTTTCTTGAGGAATACAAGAACTGAGGAGGATGCTATGATGTGCAGTGGCAGGTTTTTCGGGGCGTTATGAGCGAGGTAGGACAAGGCATGACTGCCAGATCTGGTTCTCTGTATGAGGGGGTTGTGTGTGGCTAGGATGTCCAGCTGAGCGGAGGTGCCTGGTAGGTACATGGAAGTTTTTGTGGCTGTTGTGGTACATGGAGCCAATGTTGTCTAAGGGTGTGTATGTGTTCTTGATGAGTTCAAAGAATGCTCATTTGTACATTGGGAGCCAGTGAAGCTCTTTGAGTTGAAGGATGATATGAATGTGGGGTGGGAGACTGATATTGAGGCTGGCTGCAGAGTCCTGTATGGTCTGGAGTCTTCTGCTCCATTGAGCGTTGATGCCAGCCGTAGTTTAGCTTGATGGTGAGGAGGACTTGGGTGATGATTATGCGAGTGTTGGTGAGGAGCCATTTGAAGAGACTGCTATCCCTTGGCCAGTCCTGCATGGTGAGCTGATTGTCGAATACTGTTAAGAGGTTCTTTTTGTGGGTTGCCGGGAGGGTTGTGGGTCCGAGTTCGGCAGGCCACTAGGTTGGGTCCCAGAGTGAGGTATCTTCATCAAAGATTACTACTTGTGCATATTAGTTCACAACTGTCTTGTGTACAACAACGTGCATGTAAATGTACAATGATACAAAATTTTAACACTGCTGTGTTGTGTGTGTTGTGATGCATTATTTCAGATGCATGTGCGGTGCAGTACCATGTATACAAATCTAATAGTGACCTGCCCCCTCTGTTGATAAAGGAGTTGTTGATCTGAAGTTGTAGGCCAGGCATACTGGATTACAACAATCATGTTTAGATTTGTGGTCCCTTGGTCACATGGCTGTGATGTGTGGTGCAAACTGTACTTTTGCCCTGGATCTGGGGGAGAGAGTTACCCTAAGCCTATAGTTGTGTGGGTTTAGTTAAAGTTTGTATTGTGCGTGGTAGAATGATAGGGGTTGTGTATTTGCATGTGCCCCGGCAGGTTGCCCAGTGCTTTGGATTGCTATGTACTGTAGTGCGGCAAGTGCTAGAGTTGGTTACTGTTTTGTGTGCATGAAGTTGGGGCACAGCCTGTGTTTTTGGACTGTTCTTATCTTTGGGGGTGAGAGCCAACTATTGTTGGATGGGTTGTAGGTAAACTGATGAGCGACCCTTGACCTTCCTGGTAGGTCGCTCCCCACCGCTGCAGCTCCGCCATCACCCCGTTGTCTTCTGCTTCCGCCGGTGTATCGAGGCCCTCCACCACCCGCAGGCTCCACCTGCGCCTCATCCATGGCGGCCAGTGGTGCCCTTAGGTACGCTTCGCTTGCTGCCTGTTGCTTTGTTCCTGCTTTGTAACTGTCTGTGCCCCCTGCCCCCCGCTCTGATTCTGTACCCCCTTTTATTCTGTACCCCTCGCTGTTCTTTGTACCTTTGAGCCCCTTGATTTTGTCCCCTTTTTCTCTTCTGTGCCCTGCGCCGGTCTCCTGTCCCCGTACCCGCCGCTGCCTCCCCTGTGGCCCGCCCCCTCCGCTCCCATTCGTTCACCCGTCCCTCACCTCCCCCCTCCCAGCTGTTCCTCCCTCCCCACCTCTCCATATATGGCGGCCGCTGCGCTGTGAGGAGAGCTACCCTTGACCTTCCTGGTAGGTCGCCCCCCCGCTGCAGCTCTGCCGTCACCCCGTCTCTCCTGCTGCCGCAGGTGTATCAAGGCCCTCCACCACCCGCAGGCTCCACCTGCGCCTCATCCCTGGTGGCCAGCGGTGGCCTTAGGTACGCTTCGCTTGCTGCCTGTTGCTTTGTGCCTGCTTTGTAACTGTCTGTGCCTCCTGCCCCCGCTCGCTGCTCTGATCCTGTGCCCCTTTTTATTCAGTACCCCTTGCCGGTCTTTGTACCCCTGTGCTGACTTGTGCCTCTGTGCCCCTTGATTATGTCCCCTTTGTCTCTTCTGTGCCCCGCGCTGGTCTTCTGTCCCCCATCCCTGCCGCTGCCTCCCCTGCGGCCCTGCCCCCTCTGCGCCCATTCGTTCACCCGTCCCTTGCTTTCCGCCTTCCAGCTGCTCCTCCCTCGCCACCTCCCCATATATGGCGGCCGCTGTGGCCAAGGCAAGTCCATCTGCGCCCGTCTGCGCCTGGACCGTGTCCAGCGCCAGAACCCCTGGCCCCCGCACCAGCCACGAAGACCGTCTTCATTACGATGCCAGCACCCTCATCGCTCTCAACCCAGGAAGAACCCACACCTGCTGCAAGGCCGCCCCGAAGCGCAGCCACGGCCCCTCACCTGCCGGAACTACAGATTCTCCTGCCTCGAAAGCGCCAAGAAGCCTGCCACGCCGGAACCCAACCAGCTTAGATGCATCCTGATCAACACCCGCTCCGCACACAAACACGCCGTCGAACTCTGGGACCTACTCAACACCACATCACTGGACGTCGCCTTCCTGACCGAGACCTGGATGAAAGAAACCTCGCCAGACATCGCCATAGCCATCACAGACTAGTACAAGATCATCCACAGAGACCGCACCAACAGGGCCAGAGGAGGAATCGCCATTGTCCACAAAAACACCACCAGGGTATCAACAAACACCAACGACACCCTCAGCACCGCCGAACACATGCACTTCCAGATCCACATGGACCCCAAGACCACTCTAAGAGGCACCCTCGTCTACTGACCACCTGGACCCCGGCCTCAATTCTGCGACTCCATCGCGGACCTCATCAGCACGCACGCGCAGACCTCCACCGACTACATCCTCCTCGGAGACCTGAACTTTCACCTGGAGAAGAACAACGACAGCAACTCTTACACCCTGATCGACAATCTCACCAACCTCGGACTGAAACAGCTCGTCACGACGCCGAATTACACCGCCGGCCACACACTAGATGCCATCTTCTCCTCAAGCCCCCACGTCACCTTCAGCCACGCCTCCAAACTCACCAGGACAGACCACCACTGCACCCACTTCTCCTTCTGAAAACCCCTCACACACCACCGCACACTACAGACCCCCCGCCGCTGCTGGGGAAAGTCACTGAAGAACAACTACAGACAAGCCTCGCACTCAACCCTCTGACGAACCCCACCAACCCAGATGAAGGCGCACTCACCCTCGAACGCTGGATGAACGACTGCGCCAACACCGTTGCCCCACTGAAAAACCCCACCAGCAGAAACACCAGCAGAAGAGTCAGCTGGTTCACCCTGGAACTCCTCGACTAAAAACGCACCTGCCGGAAACTGGGAAACATATGGCACAGCGACAAGACGCCAGACAGCCGCACTGCCCACAAAGACGCCGTCCGCAACCACCACCACCTCATCAGGACTGCCAAAAGAACCTCCTTCACAAACCGCCTTGACAACAACGCACACATCATCGTGAAGGAACTCTCCAACCCCAGCTCCAACGCCAAGGTCATCGAGAAGATGGTAAACACCCAGCTCACCCGTCACCTCGAAGACAACAACATCCTGGACCCGTCCCAATCAGGTTTCGCCAGCAACCACAGCACCGAGACCGCCCTCATTGCCGCCACAGACGACATCAGGATCCTACTAGACAATGGCGAGACGGCGGCCCTCATCCTCCTGGACCTCTCCGCCGCCCTCGATACCGCCTGCCATCACACTACGCACACGCCTCCACGACACAGGGATCAGAGACAAGGCCCTGGACTGGACCACCTCCTTCCTCTCCGGCAGAACTCAGAGAGTCCGCCTCCCCCCGTTCCGATCCGATGCCTCCGAGATCATCTGCAGCATCCCTCAAGGATCCTCCCTCAGCCCGACGCTGTTCCACGTCTACATGACTCTACTAGCACGCATCGCCCGACAGCACGACCTCAACATAATCTCCTACGCCAACGACACTCAGCTGATCCTCTCCCTCACCAAGGACCCCCGCACCGCCAAATCCAACCTCCACCAGGGAATGAAGGCTGTTGCAGACTGGATGGAGGACAGCCGCCTCAAACTGAACACAGACAAGATGGAAATCCTCATCCTCGGGTCCAACCCCTAAGCATGGGACAACTCTTGGTGGCCTATGTCACTGGGGTCTCCCCCAGCCCCCACCGACCACACACGCAACCTGGGAGCCATCCTCGACTCGAAACTCTCCATGACCAAATAAGTCAACGCGGTCTCCCCCACCTGTTTCAACACCCTCCGCATGATCCACAAGATCCACAAATGGATCCCGACAAACATGAGGAAAACAGTCATCCAGGCCCAAGTCAGCAGCAGACTCGACTACGGAAATGCCCTCTACGCCGGAGTCTCGTCCAAGCTCATCAGCAGACAACAGAGAATCCAGAATGCCTCTGCATGCCTGATCCTCGACATCCCGCGCCACGACCACATCACCCCCCACCTGAGGAACCTGCACTGGCTCTCCGTCGACTAAAGAATCTCCTTCAAGCTCCTGATCAACGCACACAAGGCACTCCACAAAACCGGCCCAGCCTATCTCAACAGTCGACTCTCCTTCTACGTACCCAACAGGAAACTCCGCTCCGCCGACCACCCCCTGGCCACGGTCCCACGCATCCGGAGAACTACTTGCGGAGGCAGTTCCCTCTCCCATAGCGCCGCTAGGACCTGGAACACCCTCCCCCTCTATCTGCGACAAACCGAAGACCTGCTGACCTTCAGGAGACAACTCAAGACCTGGCTCAATGACCAAGAGCAGCAGCACCAACCCCCCCCCACCCCCAGCGCCTTGGAATCTTCATGGGTATGTAGTGTGCTTTACAACTTATATGATTGATTGATTGATTGATTAATGTGAAGTACTACTTTTCCTGTGGGGTTGAGTTAGTGTAGGTGGAAGTGCATATTTAGAGTGGTAGGTGAGGTCCAATTTCTGTCAGGCTAGGTATGGAATCCTAGTTGTCCATGGCTGCACAGGGTTGTATTTTAATTGATGTAAACTGTTTTATTGTTTGTGTTTTATTTATTGGTGGGAGGTAAGCTGCATTGTAAAGTACTGTGGGTGTGTGCGCTTAAATACTGGCGCAGACACAGAGGCAGTAAGTAATGACAGGTAAGCTGAGCAGATGCAGCACCAGTTCTGGCTGTTCTTCCTTATAACATATAATTTATATTCCTAATAAAACACCCCATCTTTTGTACTGAGCTGGTTCAGTTTCCTTTATAAAAGGAACATTGTTCATTTCATCACCCCGGGGCGGCACCTCAGACATCTAGACTGGTTAACCTTTGTCTGGTTTCTGGGTGCCAGAATACTGCTGAAAACAACACGGCGAGCTGAACTGGCCTGTGTGCCTGGGCCTTAAGCATTCAGGGAAGTGCTTAATTTGTAAAATATAAATGCCAGGGCCCAAGATATGTGTCTGGAGACAACTGCTGCTGATGCCACTTCAGGTCCTTGCCAGTGCTGCCAAATACCAGTACCTCCAACATCCACTTGCCATTACAGTCCACCAAATGTTACAGTTTGAACTGTGCTGGGTGTCACACACCTGATAGAATGGCCTGAGCACCCTAGTATTATTGTTTTGTGCATTATTATTTTTAATCCTCAACATATATATTCGCAAAAAAACATGAAATACAAAACATCAGTAAAATAAAAGCATTTCAAAACATAATAATAAATCCGAAGATAAATACAGACAAATAGTACCATATATGAGGTTAAAAAAGTATCGATAAGCAATACATGATAGTAGAAGATCCAAGATCCTACTAAAAAGAACATGAAGTTCATAAGATAACAACCGGTTATGTGGGGAAAACTTGGGTCCTTTTACCTCGTCTATGAACAAACTGTGTTTCCCCTTCTGTTTGCGTCTTCACATTTGCAGAAGAACGCGAAGTACAGCATATACAATTGGATGTGCTGTGTTAGGTGTAAGAATCCTGGAGCAATGGCAGAGGAGCATTGTCTCACTAGATCTGATCCAGCAAGTGAAAAATAAAACAATATCTTACTTAGTATAATTTTTTTTCATTTGTCGGCCCCATGCCAGCATGTGCAGGGAAGGCGGGCCAGGCATGGGTGGGGGGAGGAGGAGTGCTATGTGCACTTTTAGATGCACATGTGTGTTTGGCTCAGTGGTAGAAGTGGGTGGGGACGGAAGGGCACAGCGTGCCCCTACTTCTAACAAGCATTTACAATGCAATGGTTTTGCCTTTGTTAAAGTTAGAGCTATTGGCATTGCTCTTGACATTATTTTTATTTATGTTTTTTTAACATAAATAAATGGCATTGTCATTTACAATGCCAATAGCTTAATCTCTCGCAAATGCCACACACAAACACCCACACAGAGCCCCCCACACACACACACAGAGCCCCCCACACATACACCCACACAGAGCCCCCCACACACACACCCACACAGAGCCCCCCACACACACAGCCACACAGAGCCCCCCACACACACAGCCACAAAGAGCCCCCCACACACTGCGAGCCCCCCCCACACACACTGCGAGCCCCCACACACACTGCGAGCCCCCACACATTGCAGGCAATAGAGGCACGTAAACAGCTCTTAGGCGTAAGGCATTCTGAATCATAATTTGAGTAAGCTGAGGTGGGGTTGCTTTTGGAGAATTGTATGCTAGGAATGTCATTCTATTGTAGAAGACCAAGGCAAAAAAAAGTAGAAATAATATTTCAACAACAATAGAAAATGTAAGGGAAATATATTTGGAGTTTCAAGATCATAGTTCTGACCTATAGAGAGAATATTTCAACTAGGAAGTTAAGCTACTTTGTTTAAGGATATCCAATTCCCTAAATTAACACTTTAGAAAATACTGGAATAAATAAAGGAAAATCTGCAGAGCCAGTTGGTTTTCCGGAAAAGATATACTAGTTATTAGAGGAATAGACCGCCTATCGTGTCATAGCGCTTAGAAACCGCCCAGGGTTTTCTCTCTCGATATATTCACTTATTATGATCTTTGCACATTAGTTTTGCCTTCCAGCCAGTGTATTCACAGTTGTTCGATGGAAATGTCGTGCAGATTTTGGCAGATGTACTGTTAAAAAAACCTCAAAAGTTTTGGGCCAATGTTTTGTTCGTTGGAAGTAGTAACAGACCAACTGCAGTTATCTACGTTAAATGTACTTACGAGTTTTGGCGCTTTAATGATAACTGCATGTAGGGCATTGGCATAAACTGCACGAGTCCGACGTGTGGCCGCTGTGGCCCAGCCTGGCTCTCCAAAGCATCGGCCTATCTCGAAATCTTTGCGGTTTTAACGCAGCGCAGGTCACCTCAAGCGGGGACGGCACTTCCAAGAAATGACTCTGCTAAAACGGATGTGACCGCTCCCCACAGTTTATTAAAATCCCTGCCATGCAGACAAGCAGGCGCGGGCCACGGCTCGGAGCGACCGAGGCTGCACTATCCTTTGTGAATACAGACCTGTGTCAGAGTGTGCTTGATTGTGAATAAAGCCCTTTATTGTGAGCCCCGTGCCAGAGTAGAGTCGAGTATAGTGTGCATGTTTGTGAATAAAATACTTTCTTGTGTACCCCGTAAGGCCCATACTAGTGACCAGCCTACCCTTGTCAATATATAAGATTGTTTGTGAGTATAAACCTTTGTGTGCCCTGTACCACAGAGGAGTGTAGTGTGCATGTTTGTGAATAAAACCCTTTCTTGTGAGCCCCCGTGCCAGAGAAGAGTGTAGTGTGCATGTATGTGAATAAAACCCTTTCTTGTGAGCCCCCGTGCCAGAGAAGAGTGTAGTGTGCATGTTTGTGAATAAAGACCTTTGTGAGCCCCCGTGCCAGAGAAGAGTGTAGTGTGCATGTTTGTGAATAAAACTCTTTCTTGTGAGCCCCCGTGCCAGAGAAGAGTGTAGTGTGCATGGTTGTGAATAAAACCCTTTATTGTGAGCTCCCCCCCCCTCCGTTTCAGAGAGGAGTGTATTATACTTGCTTGTTAGTATAACCTTTGTGACTGACTTGTGCCAGAGGAGTACGGTGGGCATGTAGGTGAATAAAAACCTTTCTTGGGAGCCCCCTCTGCCAGAGAGGAGTGTGGTGTGCATGATTGTGAATACAAGCATTGATTGTGAGCCCTCGTGCCACAGAAGCATAGCGTGTATGTGTGTGACTACACCCCACGCATCTCCGAGACGAGTGGGGTGTAAATGTCTGAATATAAGCGGTGACCCCCGCTGCCAGTGAGGAGTGCAGCGCGCGTGTCTGTGAATAGAAACCTTTCTTCGAGCCCACGTGCCCGAGATGAGTGTCATGGACATGTTTTCTCTCCTTGTTTCTTTTCTTCCTTGGAAGTCGGGCAGACGCCTGGCACTGCCTTTCAGCTGAAGAGCCGGGACAAGAACCGACAGAAGCCGGATTGATCTAACCCAGATGTGCCCCGGGGGGAGCGGTGGCTTGCACGCCCTCCCAGCGGAAGAGGCCGTCTAGTGGTACTGATGCGACGGGCCCTCAAGCGAGCACTACAAGGGCCCCTCCTGGCCCTCGGCTCAGCAGTAAAGTGGCCCTCGGTGCCGGCTGCTGCTTGAGGGATGGCGGCGCCCTTAGAAGTGGTGGTGAAAACGAGTAACTGTTGATAACTCGGAAGCGACACAACGCACGCATCGATCACTCGCTGACATCTCGGTGGGATCTACAGGTTAAATGCAATACATGCAAGGGGCGGACTTAGCACTTATTCCTTCTGATGTCGATTAAATGAATACTAGGTAATACTAGGTAACCGCGACATCTTTTATGTACAATGGTCATAAACCGTCGCAAGTACAGTAAAGAAAATAAAGGAACCACTGGGTGGCGCCTTTTAGGGCTCATTGGGGACCCTACCCGGAAACAGCAGTGGCTGCACGTGTGCACGCGATGAAACCAGCAAAAGTGACCACGGTCACCGTCCTAGAACACAGACACAGGGGTGAGACAAGGACAAAGGAGGCACTGCACTGAAAGTGCCACAGGCCGCTGGCACCACTCTCCACCACCAGAGATGCAAAAATACAATGAATGCCCTTCATAAACGTGTAAAACTGAAGCAAGGTTCATGAGGGCAGGTTGTAGCTGGCGACGGGGCACAGGAAGCTACACTGCACTGCTTCCCGGGGGAAACGGTGGTGGCAGAAACTCACTAAACACATAAACAGAATGCCAGCCGCTCTTTCGGTAGTGCAAACTCTCTCAGGCTACACCCCTCGCCCCCCAATCATATTCAGAAAGTAAAAAACATACACACACTCCTCTTCAGGATCGGCTCAAACGATCTAGAGTTTCTTTCAACAAAGATTTGGTGAAACTCAACCCACATTTCCAAAACAGAGGTGAAAAAGATCCTAATGAACAGATTCCTCTCATAAAGTATGTGATCTTGTTCCCTTCATGCAGTGGCGCCACAATTACATTAATTCCGATAGAGAGCAGAAGACTGTCCTTAATTTGAGCCGGTGCTTTCTGCTGCTCGGCACTGGCACTTAATTGACAACACTGGAGCTTGATAGACTGCCTCAAAGTTGTGTCGCAAATTTAGAAATTACCACAACAGCAATTAATTATTAATCTAATATACATTAAACAGGACTGGTACCTGCCGCCCAAGCCATTCTTCGAGGTTCGGGGCCTGGTATAGGTTGAATTGTCACACTTGCAGAAGTGTGTTGGTTAGTAGTTGTGTTACTATCGTTGCTGCCAATAGCAATGTGAGTTGCAAGCTGCAGTGTCCTCCTGACGAGGGCCCGGGTACTTTTTTTCTACAAATTAAGCGCTGACAGTACTCCCCACTCACCCCACCCGTAACTGGAGTGTGTCTGGCTCAGAGCAGAATCATGACACCATCATGGAGAATCTACCATAGCGCCTCATAAATGATTGACTGACGTGTAACAATCTCTCTATTCCAACACACCAGGTCCTACTGTAGCCTACAGCGTTTGATCAATGTTTTTGTGTATATTTCATGATTTCAGTCATTTCTTTTAGTTCATGCTTTTTCAATCACATGTGCAGCGCCCTGATGCCCTTGAGTCGTGGTGGCGCTTTATAAAACACCCTGAACTAACAAATAAAAAATGCGGGGGCGGAGCTTGAGACCATGTCTCAGTGCCTTAGAGTATGTGCAGGTCGAGTAGACCGGGGGAGCCCCTAAAGCCCGACCCCAAATAGTTTCAAAGTCTATGCTACGCCTACGAAGTCTCTAGAGCGCTTAGACACGTTCACTGTAGCGCCAATGTTCTCTCAGCCCTAGTAACCCGGTTTTTCATTCGGTTTGTTTTCAGAACCAGCTTCTTGCAAAAGGGTTGATGCTGTTGGAGGAAAAAGTGAAGCTGTATGAAGGTGAGTGAGGCTGCGGTCAGATTGGGGGGTCCCCCTCTCTTTGCTGAGGTCACCCCCGGTTCCCGTCATTCCCCCGGACCCTCCCGCCCTCCCTGTGACTCGCCGCCCAGCACAAGGAGGGCCGCGCCTGCTTGTACCCAGAGCGCTGCCCCGTGCGTTGCTAGAGTTCAGTGTTTGGTGGCTGTGTGAACAGAGCTGTGTATTTCCGGCAGTGACCCGAGGCATGTGGCGTGCGCCTTGAAAAGAGTTGTTTTTTCCAGCACTAACTCGAGGCATGTGGCGCGCGCCTGACGAGAGCCGAGGGGGAGGCGGCAGGGCTCGGCGGGGTTCCATTCACTTGTCCGGTGTACTTTCTGAAAACCATGATTCATGAACGGATGTAACTCTCTCTGTCTTGTGAAAACTACAAAAGGTCGAGTGAGGTTCCCATCTAACCTTAACTGCGTGTTTGCAACAATGACCACGCACCCCTTACACCCCTGCAAGCTAATTGGAGGAAGGAGGACAATGATCCGCTAGCGCATCAGCCAATGAGATGTAATTATCAAACTGGCTCACAAGGGAGATTAGTTTATATTTTGTCGCATTAACATGTGGGGGCGTTCCCGAGGGCTTTTGGCTGACGTAGCGTGACGTAGCCAAAAGCCAAAAAATCTCGGGAACGCCCCCGAATCTGGTCCGGCATTGACGGACAGGCCCGTCTTCCAATGGCTAGCCTCCATTTATGGAGCTAGCCAATGAAAGACGGGGGCGTTCCTGTCTCCCGTACTATTCTCATCAGGTTTTCGCCTGCGCGAAAAAGATGCGCAGAGTGCATCTTTTCGCCAGGCAAAACCTAAAAATGATTTCAGTCCGTTCCCCTACCTCTTACTTTCAAAAAAGCATCCCGAGACGGCAAGAATAGTCCTACTTAAAACGATAACTTTTTTCATTAGATTCAAGGGGCTGCTCGCACTTCTCTGTTGAACTCCAGAGGCTGCTGCAGCCCCTCCCTGAGCTCGCACAGACCGAGGGCAGGCCCATTGTCATTCCGATTAATGCAGATTATCCCCTTTCGAATGACAATGCGCCGCCCTCTGCCTTTAGCATATCAAGTGCTAGTGAGATCGGAGTTGGTGATTACAGAGGAGCTTTCCCCAGACAGAGTACTGTGGGGAACTTAACACCTTGTGTAATTTGTCAATGTTGTACACAGAGTGAACTGGGCAAGAGCAGTGACTGGACAGAAGAGACGACAGGAAAGGAGAGGTTCTAGGGCATGAAAGGAGACCGGGCAGTAGAAGTAATGGGCAGGAGAAGTAATGAGCAGGAGAAGTGACAGGCAGGAGAAGTGACGGGCAGGAGAAGTGACGGGCAGGAGAAGTGACAGGCAGGAGAAGTGACGGGCAGGAGAAGTGACGAGGCAGGAGAGGTGACAGGAAAGGAGAGGTGACTGGGCAGGAGAAGTGATGGGGCAGGAGAAGTGAAGGGACAGGAGTGGTGATTAGGCATGGACAGGAGTGTTAACCGGCAGGAGCAGTGAACGGATAGGGGCAGTGAACGGATAAGAGCAGTGAACGGGGCAGGAGAAGTGACGGGACAGGAGAGGTGACAGGAAAGGAAAGGTGACTGGGCAGGAGAAGTGATGGGGCAGAAGGAGTGAAAGGGCAGGAGCGGTGATTAGGCATGGGCAGGAGCGTTAACCGGCAGGAGCAGTGAACCGATAGGGGCAGTGAACGGATAAGAGCAGTGAACGGGGCAGGAGAAGTGAAGGGACAGGAGAAGTGATGGGGCAGGAGCGGTGATCGGGCAGGAGTGCTGACCGACAGGAGCAGTGAACGGGCAGTAGCAGTGGACGGGCAGGAGAGGTGGTGGGGCAGAAAAAGTGACGGGGTAGGAAATGTGACGAGGCAGGAAAAGTGACGGGCCAGGAGCAGTGACGGAGCAGGAGCAGTGAACGGGGCAGGAGCAGTGAACGGGGCAGGAGCAGTGAATGGGGTAGGAGCAGTGAATGGGGCAGGAGCAGTGAACGGGGCAGGAGCAGTGAACGGGGCAGGAGCAGTGACGGGGCAGGAACAGTGACGGGGCAGGAGAAGTGATGGGGCAGGAGAGGCGACAAGGCAGGAGAGGTGATGGGGCAGGAGAGGTGACGGGGCAGGAGAAGTGACGAAGCAGTAGAAGTAATGGGGCAGGAGCGGTGATTAGGCATGAGCAGGAGAAGTAAACGAGCAGGAGCAGTGAACGGAGCAGGAGCAGTGAACGGGGCAGGAGCAGTGAACGGGGCAGGAGCAGTGAACAGGGCAGGAGAAGTGATGGGCCAGTAGAAGTGAAGGGCCAGGAGAAGGGAGGGGGCAGGGGAATTGACGAAGCAGGAGTGTTGATCGAGCATGAGCAGGAGTACTGACTGGACAGGAGCAGGCGTTACCCAGGGTGACTGAATGGCTAGGGGCCAGTTTAGTTTGGGGGGACCGGTTTTGTACAAGTGCAGAAGTTTTAAAAACACTGCAAAGTTCTTTGTATATTCAGCCGGTTTCGGTCAACAATTCAAGTGCCAAGATAACTTTGGTGATCAATGTACCTACTGGAGAGAAATGGGAGCATGTTTTCTCTAGTGGCTGTTTTACTCATCTAAGGTAGCGCAGAGGGATAATATGCCTGCTGCAAAGAACATGTACCATGCATATCAAAGAGCAATATGTTATGTGCATAGTTTAGTGGGTACTGCTTTGTGTTCACTTCCCAAATGAAAGGACACATGAATACATATTGCCTGGCAGTTCGGGCTGGACTGTTCACATTGGGCGCAGGATCAAGACTGATTTGCATATGGCTGGGTCCAAACTAGAATGGCATGGTGAGCAAAAAAACAATGGATTTAGGCCTAGATCGCTGTACTGGGGTGAATGTATGACATTGTTCTGCATTCTGTCCATCAATTGTTTTTTTTGCATTTGTCACCCCGAGTGGGGCAGGTATGCTCACACATGAGTCCCGTGCTCTCCATGCCACTGGCATCAAGCTATCCTGGCTGATGAGGACTGAAAGCCCTAAACCGGTCCTAGGATGCTTGTTTCCAGTCCAGGGAGGACCTGGCCTGGCAGTTCGGGCTGGACTGTTCCCATTGGGTGCAGGATCAAGACTGATTTGCATATGGCTGGCTTCAAACTAGAATGGCATGGTGAGCAAATAAAAATGGATTTAGGCCCAGATCTCTGTACTTGGGTGAATGTATGATATTGTTCTGCATTCTGTCCACCAGTTGTTCTTTTTGCTATATTATGATTGGGCAGCTAGCTGGCTGACATGAATATGAAGGAGCCTTTGTGGGTTTCCGTGAGTCTAGATTCTCCTGAAGAGTCCCTTCTTAGGTCTCGCACTTGGCGACGCATATCGCCAGCGAGATCTATTGTTGTCTTGCCTGCCAAGTGGTACAGGCCGGGGCACGCGCCGATTGGTGTCTGTGGACGTGCTTCTAAAGAGACGCGCTTGCGCAGACGCGCTTCCATATACACACACAGCACCTGCTTTTGCTTGGCTAGCATGCACTAAAGGCGCACACGCACACACACACAGCCCCCCCTTGAACACACACACACACGCACACATACACACACATGCGCACACATACACACACACACGCGCAATGCCCACCCCATCCCCCTGCCCGGACACCCAATGTCGCCAGGAATGCCCCACTAGTAAACATTTGCTAAGCGCCACAATAAGTGAGGTGAGGAAAAGCGGTTCAAGTAGGGCCTCTGTGGAGGGGGGGGGGGCAGGAGGGGTAGGGCTGCTGACAATGCCCAGAGCTGACCGTGCCTCCCCCGCATCACCCCCATAGTTCACCTGCAGCTTCACTTTCTCGAGGTGAAATGCCCCCGTTGATGTTTACGTGCTTCCCCAGGAAGATGGGACCGACTGAGGAGTGCACAGTAGTGGGGGCAAAATGCGGTGGAAGGGCGAGTCGCGGGGGTAGGGCGCTGGTAGCCGCAGCATTATGGGAAAGTGGGAGTGATGTGTGGTATAATACGCAGCTGACTCACCCATTGACTCACCGTGGCTCCACTGCATTTCACTGCCATTGCTCCTGTCCCTGATCCTGTGCCCTCCGTACCTGCGTACCTCCCTGCCTGCTTGTGCGTTGAAGGTCCATCCTTGATGACCGTTGGTAGGCGTGGCAGTGGAGGTTAGGTTTTGTTGAAGTATCAGGCAGACAAGCGGGGGACTACACAGCGCATGCAGGCTACAGCCGATCCTAGTAGGGCTGCATCCGTAGGGCGGCGAGTCGCACACTTAGCGGCCACCCACTAATGCAGCCGCTGTTGTTTTATTTGGCCTCTGCTCCTCCTGGTCCGCGTCCCCCTGGGGTTCGTGGTTAAGCCAGCTGTTGCATGCCGAGGTTTGCGGGTCGTGACAAGTGATAGCAATTCAATTCACTGGCGATGGAACCTGGGAGAGTTTGCTCGCTCCTCACTCCTCCGTGCTTCCGTGCTGTCTCCGCCCTCACGTCCTCAGTGACCACCCACCACATCTGAATGATTCTATACTTTTAGATCAGATAGCCGTGGATACAAAAGTCTTTGGAAACTATCAGCTTATTATAAGGCAAATTGCATCAAGATTAATTTCTTAAAAAACAAGATCATATCCTTCAGAAAATTGGTGCCTTGTACATTTACTCTGCTTAAATAGAAAGAGTACCTCCTACAAGTATCTGGGAGTATGGCTTTAAGGAATGAGGCCTGTTCGATGCCCACAAGCTAGTGCTCAAAAGTGTGGTGCAATATCAAAGCTTAGCATTCATCAGATTGTTGAAGAACTTCTCCCGATCAAAAGTCATTAAGATTTGTAAAGTCGTACAGTACAAATTAACTCCTACATTTCTATACAGCATGATCGCTTTTAGAAATAAGCTGGGACATTGACGGTAAAAATTACAGCTCATTGTCTACCGCCATGCTTTCTGATTACGACTTCCCAAGTGCAGATCTGATTGAAATTTGATCTGAGGTACCAGCTGATGCTGCTCTCGATTGTTTTCATATTGTACAAAGGTAATGGATGCCACCCTCAGTTCAATAAATAATCCACTGCAATTATGCATAACAACTGCCAATTGTCTTATTTTGAAGCAGGTTTGCGAGAACTAGCTGCGGGAGGGATTCAGGCGCTGAAGCTGCAGTGTAAAGTAAAATCCAGAATGTTGAATAAACAGGCCAAATTGCTTTCTGTCCCACAGGATTTTCATGAACCACAATTTATTAATTTGGCTATATCTCTCTATAATTCATTATTTCTACATCAACAATAATATCTTACACAAGCAAAGGCACTTGAAAAATAGAGGCAGCTGTGATTTAGGGTGGGCCTGATTCCCTTCCGTGCTTCCTAGAATGGAAGATTTCTAAATCAGGACCAGGAGGTGAAAATGAGGCTTTACTTTATTTATTCTTCGTTGCAACCAAGTTAAAACATTTAAAAAAACGCCATATTAAACTTAATTTCCCATGAACACTAGCGTAAAAAGAGAAGTAATACAGTTCAAAGATCGTTCAGTCACATCTGGGACTGTCCATATGTGCGTTAGTAGTACCCTCTTGCTTTCCCTCTTTCTTCTCTGCTCCACAGCTGACTGAAAGCTAAGTACTGGAACTCCAGTCCCCTACATGTTATTGTTATCCCTCACACCTATTGTGCCTTTTTTTAGGTCTTGCTGGTGATGCAGCGCGAAAGCGCTGTCGCCAGCGAGATCTATTGTGGTCGTCTTGCCTGCCAAGTGGTACAGACTGGGGCACGAGCCGATTGATGTCTGTGGACGCGCTTCTAAAGAGTCGGGCTTGCGCAGACATGCTTCCATTTACACACACAGCCCCTGCTTTCGCTTGGCTAGCATGCACTAACTGCGCGCTCACACACACACAGCCAGCCCCCACCTTCCTTAAACACACACACAAACACACGCACACACACACACGCGCACACACACACGCACACACACACGCGCACACACGCACACATACACGCACACACGCACACATACACACAAGCGCGCACACGCGCATTGCCCGCCGCCCCACTCACTGCATCGGCGGCCTCAGCCGCCACTCCTGACTTCTGCAGCCACCGCGGGGCTCTCCCTCAGGCATGGGAGCCCCGCGTCAGTACTGCTTCTCTGGGCCAGCCACTTCGTGGGCGCGGGCTTCCCCTAGAAGACGGAAGTCCCGCCCCACATCAGGCGTGACGCACCCGAACTTCCTGTTTCGGGATGTGCACGCTCACGGCTGCACATCCCGACATCACGTCCTCTGGCATGAAGTTTTCATTTTTACTGAACAGGGGCTAAGGAGCCCGCACAGAGGAGCTGGGAGCAGCATGCCAGCTGGACGAGAGCAAGTGCGCCTACATCCGAGGTACGACACTTTCGGGCAGGTGGTGGGGAGATGGGACTAGTTCTTAAAAGTCATCACTAGTGCCCGTACGTAGCTCGCAGCATGACTCAGGAGTTGGTCGCCATGGTAATACGAGCACACTTGTTCTATAATTGCAATGGTTTTTAATAACCGTGCAAATAAAGATGTGACACATGAAAGTGTTTAAGACCACCGCAGAGCACACGCTAGAAGCTGAAGCAGGCTGGGTTCCAAGTGTCTCCCTAGCAAGGCTTTAAGTGGGATGAAAAAACTAGGGGGTCTCTCAAAGGGGTGTAGCCAATGTAATTAAGGACGTGGCATAAAAAACACCTAAGCCAAAAATCTGTGCTTAGCATAGTGTGCGGCCCAATTAGTATTTTGCTGTTTGGAACGCGCTTGTTCTTTCTTTTGAATGACATGTGAGTTGGCATGTTGGGAGTTGCCATGAGCAGAGTGCCTGGAATGGTGAGGAAGGGCCCTCTCGGCGCTCCCTGTCTGTTCACCCCACCCCAGTGACTGATCTTCGTGTGCGCGCGCCGTGAACATCTTTAGGGAATCCTGATCCTGCGTCCCCCTCGTCCTGAAACACTTGAGTAAGGTAAGTCCCTGCGCATGCGCCCAGCTCTGAAAAACCGAAAGAGGTGTGAGCCGGAGAAGGTGCTGTCAAGAGAGCAGCAGGCGCAGTGGCACCGGAGCCGACACTTTGACTCTTGCACTGCCTCGCATGTCTATGGCTAACGCATCGGGTCACAATGCTTTTCACGCAGGAACCGCTGTCCCGACTTGAGTAGCGCACCTGCCGGCCCGCACCCCCAACCCTTCACACCATTAACACTGACTCACAGTGAGACACCCGGAAAGGCAATCCGTTTAAGCCAGAGTGATTGCATCACCCCCAACCCCCCATCACACCCTGAAGTACTTCCTCTAATGACCTGACAGATTAACCCCCCCCTCCCTTCCCGCAATTCACCGACAGGCAGGGGCAGAGCTCCCACTCCATTCACTTTGATGCCGGGGGCTAAATACCGCACTTCCTGTGAGTAATCCGGGCTGACCTTTCACTACAGTGACAATCATCAGGACTTGCCCATTCAATGCAATGGGCACCATTAAACACCCCGTGTATTAGCATGGCAGTGAAGTCTACAGTTGTGTGTGCGGGTGTAATACAGTATTACACCCCCACACACAGCTGTAGACTTCACTGCCATGGATGGGATCGTTAATCCTCCCCAAGTGGCTAGTACCGCACCCAGGGATGGGGGGGGGGGGTTGGTGCAGTGGGATGACTCGACAGTGAAGGGTCTGTCTCTTGCACCACTAAAACGTACATGCACTAAGTGAAAGCAGGGAGACTTTGAGAAAGTATTTTGAACATAAATGCATGATAAATTCATGGTGGGAGTGGTGCATTTTTGCCTCATTGACGTCCGATTTACAGCGCTCTGACACCTTCAGGTAATGTCCGCGCTTTATAAAAAATACATTAAATAAATAAAATTGTAACTTATGAAATTGGGGGCCTTGAGTATTGACGGCTAATGTTTGCTGTCGGTAGCGGCAGCAGAATGAGGCCTGCGTGATTGATAATTGGAGGATTTTCTTTTGTATTCTCTTTCCCAACCATTACTTTAATTTATCGTGAATGGACCCTGGCTTCCCGCATGTTAACAATACCTGGTCCATGGTATTGTGTTCTGTGCTGAAGCATTGCCATAGGCTATTGGCTCCCCTTTCAGCCAATGGCAGTCTCCTGCTGCTACTGTGTGAAAGGTCATCCCATTGTCTCTCGTTTTCAAAAGGGACCAGCCCGACCTCTTCGAATTTCTCCTCACTCAGTTTGGTAACCAGAGCAGCCAATAGGAAGACAGTTTTGTTAAAGCAGCAAATGGGAGGACACCCACACGGATGTACCATGTTACAACACATACTGTTACAACTATCTACCATTACAACGCGACCATTACAACGCATACCATTACAACGCATAGCGCTTTGAGGTGCTGGATAGTGGTAAGTATAATTTACTATTCTAACTCCAGTCCCCGTGGACCCTAGGGAAGGTGTTGGATAGTAAATTATACTTATTCCCTATCCTAGAGCGCCCCCCAGCGCAATGCGTTGTAATGGTATGCGTTGTAAAAGTCGCGTTGTAATGGTAGTGCGTTGTAACAAATGCGTTGTAACAGGTGTATACCCACCCACACACACAACCACACACACAACCACACACACCACACACACACAACTACACACACACACACACAACCACACACACAACTGCACACACAACTGCACACACAACTGCACACACAACCACACACACACACACAAACACACACACACAAACACACCGTCACAGCACACTTTCACCAGGCACAAACACCATCAGTCGTCAGTTCGCGCTTTCACCGAGCACAAACACCACCAGTCGTCAGTGCACGCTTTCACCAGGTACAAACACCACCAGCCGTCAGTGCACACATCAATTGTTAACGCATCCACAATTAACTATTGTAGCAATCGCAGTATGGTGCACTTTACTTTTAACATATTCATCTAAAGCGCAGCATGCCACCATTGCTACAAAAATAAATACACATTTTTTTGGCCCACAATTTATAGACTTTTGTTGCTTTACGAGGCACACATGCCGTGAGGGGAACGGCCGTCCTTGAAGCTATTTCGACCCTCTAAGCGCCATGAGGGCAACGGCCGGACTAGCGAGGCACTTTCACTCGCTGTGAGGGACTACTCTCCCCAGGTGCCCCGGAGGCAAGCGGCGCACCTGGACCGTCATCGGCCGCGCCCAGAGGCGCGATTTAATAGCGGAGCGCCGAGCGCTCAGTGGGGGCTCACCTTTATGAGGCACACACGCCGTGAGGGGAACGGCCGCCCTTGAAGCTATTTCCACCCTCTAAGCGCCGTGAGGGCAACGGCCGGGCTAGCGAGGCACTTTCACTCACTGTGAGGGACTACTCTCCCCAGGTGCCCCTGAGGCAAGCGGCTCACCTGGACCATCATCGGCAGCGCCCGGAGGCGCGATTTAACAGCGGAGTGCCTCTTGCCCCGCGAGTCGCGCGCGGGAGAAGCCCGGGACAAGGGCAGGACGAGGCTGGGCTGGGCTACCCCCCTTGGCTGCTGTGATAAAGACCATTCAGTAAGTCAAAGTGAACTTAAAACCTGACTCTCTTTTTACTGTTAGTGTATATACGCCTCTGGTGCCACCGAGTCCCTTCTTGAGTCCAACTGTCTGCCCCGTTCATACTACAACCAGCTTTTAAAATGTCCAAACCTAAATCTACTATGGTCAATTATTTAGTAAAGGTTGTGAACAAGATTAACAATGACCGAAGAAAGTCGTTAGGACGGGAGAACTCCCCAGACTTACCTTCTGCATTACTTATAGCTAGTAATGATCCGCCTGTTGACTTAAATGGTGATCCTGATGTTATCCCATTGGAAATACCAGCTGACCCAGTTCTAACCCAGGACTCCCCAGATTTATCTGAAACACCTGACTCCTTCACGCCACGACGTTCCCCGGCCTTGCGAACAGTGAGGGCCTGTAGGAAAGTACAAACCAAGCGCGGGGGAAACAATAACAAGAGGAAAGCTGTACCAATGTCCACTAGTAATGCCAGCGATAAAGAGACTATGATTAAGAACTGTATGGCTAATTCTAATTCTAATTCTGAGCAATTTGATATATTAGTCAGCATCATAGAGGGGAAGTTCGAAACAATTGTTAAACCACTTGTGGACAAAATAGACCTTCTCACAGCTTAGGTGTTTAGATTGGGCAGACTACTGGATGCGCACATTGACAAGAAAGACAGCTCTATGCCCAAAAAGAAGGGTTTATTATCCAGTAACAATGCCCCGAAGCCACTCGATGAGAGATCTAGCTTAAATAAAGTAGCTACAGCTGGTCCGCCAGTGGGTAGTATAATTGCGCATGACAATGCCCTGAAGCCACTTGATGAGAGGTCCAGTTTAAATAAAGTAGTTACAGTCGGTCCGCCATTGGGTTGTAGGACTGCGCAGGTAACAGCAGCGTCAGTAAGCACGGTTGGAGGATCGGCGCCTAAGAAAAGTAGTTTTATCAATCTTCCACCAGACTGTGCACCCTATGTAGTTGTTCTAACTAATGTCCCGTCTCTTGATATCAGTCAGTCTCACATTCCACAAACCCCTCAGGAATCATATGAATCGCTTAAGAATAAAACGGTTTTGTGGCTTCACAGGCAATGTGGGTTTCCAACCAATTACTCAGATCAAATACTAACAACAAGAAGGGTTAATTGGATTGGTAACTCCAGAAAGTCCTGTAGGGGGGATTGTGTCATTGTTAATTTTAAATACCCTCAACATGTCGCAACTGTTCTGCTCAGAGCAGCCTCACTAACCCCGAACGAAAATGATGTACTTGTGCCCCCTTTGGGATATTTTTATAATCATCTTAGTAAGATGCCCCATGTCACCAATAGAGGTAGACCCTTTACCCCTAATCACGGTCCAATTTTTGAGGTACCATTAGAGAACAGATTAAGCATGGGCGGAAAATCCGTTTCGCTCGCGCATTTTGCGGATTTTCGGTAAATTCGCAATCCGCGAGATTTGCGAATCTCCCGCAAAATCCGCAAATCCGCGAGCAGCGGATTTTGCTCGCACTGTTCGCGTGAGTTCGCGGCTTCCCAGTACAACTTCGCGCCCCGCGAATAAGTGCAAAATTGCAGAAATACGATCTTAGCAAAACTGAAACTACTTACCAGGTTCAAAAGTTCAGGCTCATCATTAGTAGCCATTTCTTGTAGTGCTTCCTGAGGGGCCCCTCCAGAGTTCAGTTGCCAGTTGCAACTATTATGTGACCCTGCTCTGAACCTCAGAATAGTTACACATATGCCACAAAGGTCCTGAATTACAGCTAAGGGAGACAAGCAGGAGCCAGGCTGGAAGTTCAAATCCATTAATCAGCCCCTAATTCATTATTGTCAGTTGGGGCAGGGCAGGTGTTGTAACTAATTTTGCAACAATGAAAGCACTTAGCAAGTGCAAAAGATCACTAATCAGGAAGCACTAAGGAAGCAGGTGCCAGCTAAAAAAATATTCTGTGACACATTAATCAGCCCCAAATTAATTCAGGTCACTTGAGGCAGGGAAGGTGTGCTTGCGTTGCCACAATAATGTACACTGACTGGACAACCAGAGGGTGCTGTGATGAAACAGAGGGTGGCATGGGTGGGCCAGAGGGTGGCATGAGTAGTCAGAGAGTGGCAGTGGTGACAGAGAGTGGCAGTGATGAAGAAGAGTGTCCCAAACAGGCTGGACACGTAGAAACAACAAGTTCGCGAAACTTGCGACCCGACAGGTAAGTTCGCAATTTGCGAAATTGTACAAAACCCTCGCGAACTGGCAGAAACCCGCGCAAACACAAAAAAAAAATCCGCAAATTCGCGAGAATTCGCGGATTTTGCGGATTGCGAGTTCGCAAATCCGCAAAATTCGCGAACGCGAGATTCGCAAAATTCGCCCATGCTTAGAACAGATACCAAGCTTTGAGTTCTCTAGACCAGAACGATTGACATCCAAAGGTTATTACACCTCAACTTAGTTTATCCCTTAATGTCCAAGGAATATACCTAGATGGGCCTAGTATAGATCTGGGGCAAACTAAGGAATCCACTTCCACTTTTACAGTGTTTGATAGTGGTCTGGAATCTGACCCAGCTATAGAGAGGGTGACGACTGATGAACAAACAGCATATGCTCAGGTCACTAATGTTGGTTTAACTGAGGTTAATGTCAATCTTATTGTTGTCCAAGATTAACCCAATAATTGTGCCACTAGGGGAACCTCTATTGTGAGCTGGAACATAGCCGGTTGGGCCTCGAAAAGTAACAATTTGGGATGGGAGGACTTGATCAGGTCTTACGACATCCTATGTCTTCAAGAAACGTGGTGTTACTAAACCCAGCTTCGAAGGGTATGTCTGTTATAGTTTAGAAGCTGTAGAGCCAAGACATGGGAGAGCTAAGGGAGGTTTACTTTTCCTCCTATCTGTGGACCTGACGTTGACAGTAGTAAAACATGTAACAGTTGGAACCCATTCCCAAATTCTATGGGTACAATTGAAGGAAGGTCCAGAGGTGCTCCTAATTAACTTCTATAACAGTATTTTTAATAATTTACGGCACAATGTTATAGAAGAATTGGAAAGTGCCCTCATGAAGCTTGTAGCAGAAGCAAAACGATTTTTTACCTATATCTGGTTTGGCGATTTTAATTTTTCAATTTGCCCCCAGTCACTCTCAAGGGTCTGTGGGGTGCAAAATAACAGTGGCGAAAATACACCTCACTTCCCACATAATGCCTATGGGGAGGCAATTAATGGTATCATGGCAGCCTATGATTTAGAGTTAGTGCAGCCTGTTAAAGATGCTAGTGGTCAAACCATCCCCACCTACACTGGGAGAAATACTAATTCCTACATTGATCATATTATGGTTTCAGCCAGCATAGCACCTTACTGTTTGACAGCGGTTATTGAGGTACCTACTCTAAGTGATCAAAATTGCTTAGTAATGAGAATAGAAAATTGGAATTGTAGGAACCTGCGGGCATCAAGAACCATAGATAATATCGAGCCCCACAGGTCAAATTGGACTAGGATAATGTGGAAAGGGGAAAAATCCGCAACAGTTGTGCCAATAATTATTTCTAGAACTTTGGCAGATATCAATGTCATTTTGACCTTAGGAAGTGGGTCTGTCTCAATTGTAAATAATTTTGTTAATATTAATAAAGTTATTGATAATATATTTATGGGCAAAAGGCCAGGTTCGACCGGCCATGGTAAGGGTTGGTTCGATCACGCATGCACAGCCCTCCTCTCCCAATTGAAGCAGGCTCTAGCCCTTAGACCAAGGGATAGGAATCAAGTCATACTCTTGAGATATGATTACAAAATGGCACTCTCTAAAAGGAAGAAGGAATTACAGCAAGAAGCATGGGACAGTCTAACGCAGGCGGCTGAAACTTCTGACAGCTGCCTGTTCTGGTCCACAGTTAACTCACCCTTCCTTAAAGATGAAAAAATTCCCCAACTCTCATCTAATGTCAGTAGTGAGGCATGGGTCTCCCATTTTTCAGCCATATTTCAAGATAAGGGTACGAATGAAGCAGAGCAAAGGCATTGGCCTATAGCCCCTTTGAACATAACCTTGGGAGAGGTTGAATGTAGTATTAAAGCTAGTAAGGGGGGAAAGGCACAGGTCCCCGATGGAGTCCCCATCGATGTTTATAGGGCTCTTCCTCTACTGTGGGGACCGATACTTACTTTGGTTCTCAACGCAGCACTTACAGCCCTGATCCCACCTACCTGGGGAGACTCGATTATTGTCCCAATCTATAAGAAGGGGGACAAGACAGCAGCATGTAACTACCGACCTATTAGTCTATTCGACTCATCGGTGAAAATCATGAGTAGAGTGCTGCTGTCTAGGCTGGAAAATTGGGCAGAAGAGAATGGGATTCTTGCCAATTCCCAATATGGCTTTAGAAAGGGCCGTGGGACCCTAGATCAATGCCTAAATTTAGAACTATTAATTGGCAAGTATACTAAGGCTAAGCCTGGTAACCTATATCTTTGCTTTGCCCATTTAAGTAGTGTATTTGATTTGGTCAACCACTCGCTACTATGACAAGTTTTGTTAGATCTTGGTGCACCACAGGAAATCATCTACTTCTTAGCTAGACTTTATAACAAGATGCAAGCCTGTGTGCGGTATGGGACTAGTGGGGAGTGCACCCCAAATTTTAGTGTAAAGCGTTGGATAAGATCTGCGGGGCTCGAACTAACAAAAACCATGCCTTTTTTATTGAAGGGGTGAAAGTGCAGCAGGTGGAAAAATGTTGTTACTTGGGCGTCACTTTTTCTTGCGACGGAAGTTGGTCCCAGGATTTACTAAACGTTAGATCAAAGATGGTAAAAAGCTCCTATGGGATTTTTAAATTCGCCTCTAAGCTAGGGGATAGGCGAATTAGAGACATGATGCAGATATACAAGGCAAGGAGTGTCTCTATTGCATTATACGGGGCAGGGTTGTGGGGTTACACAAACATAGGTTTGTTGCAAAGGGAAGAAAATATCTTCATCAAAAAACGTTTGTGCTTACCTACCTCAGCCGCAACTGATTTGATTCACAGGGAGGTGGGGGTAGCCTATTTAGGTGACCTTATCCCATTAAGGCTTTTGATGTTTTTCCAAGCAATTTGGCGCAAGGAAGAGACATTGTTTAATCAACTTGTCATCAGGGATTGTCTCAATCTGGAAAATTGTACTAAGATACCCTGGCTTAAATATGTTGTGGACAGTTTTCAAACCATCTATGGGATCAACATATTGTCAGATTCATGTCCCATTGGAATTATTTCTAAACAAGAAATGAAAGACATTTTTATGTTGCATAGAACCCAAAAACGTCTAGCAGCGGATGGTTGCCTTACTACAGTTCAGCTTTATAATAAATATATTGAAAGCGAAGGCTACCAGCCCTATCTGAGTATGGTAACTAGACCAAACCATAGATATGTCTTAACAAGACTCAGATTTGGAATGGCCCACGTTCTCGTGGCGTTCCCTCAACCAAAAAAGCACCCTGTTGGCCCCTGCCCATGTGATGGGCATTCGAAACAAAGCACCCTGCACTTTATGCTAATTTGCACCCTTTTCTTGAATGTCAGGGTTACTTACTTAAAACCATTGTTTGTAAAGTATGGTATCTCCAATGTGGATGACGCCATGAAGTTGATCTATAATATGAACTCCCCGGACAAATGTTTTTATATTGCCACTTTTATATATAAATCCATCGAATTTAGGAAAAGTATAATATTTTAAAAATTCGTCTATTTTAACACCTATTTTATCCTGTATTTTTAACTTGTATTTGCTGCTCTGTATCCTATTGCTTGTGCTTTTATGGTCATTGTTTCATGCACCGAATAAAGCTTCATGAAATGAAATGAATGACTTTTGTTGCAATTGGTGTTGCAATATTTAGCAATACCAATAGCTCAAAGTTAATTAATGCGAGACCTATTGCATTGCAAATGCTTGTTCTTCTGAGCCCTGCTTAACACATGTGTACAGGAGGAGCCCTGTATTCATGACCTCAATGTTTGAGACAAAAAATAATCATGGATTTCTGAACAATTAGAGTAAAAGCATTAAGGTAACATGTTGTTCCTGCTTATATTTCACATGCTTTACATAAACCTGTATTTCCTATGAGTGTTTTCTTTTTCCTGAATTAAACCTCAAATAAACATGTTTATCCATTGTTTTAATTAAATAACGTTATAAGCTCTAACTGGTCAGTGAAATGCTAAACGTACAAAAAAATGGGATGTTTTGCTATTTCTAGCCACACCCCTGACTCCGCCCACTGATTCCATTTTCGGTTATTCCCGCCCCCTGATTCTCCACCCACAGTTCCTCTACTTTTTTTCCCCCACTTCGACCACTGGTTTGGCTAAACAAATGCCCACCTAGGTTTCTCCAGCCCGGCTATATTGAACAGCCGGGATGGAGAAACCCCCACAGACTCCCTGTCCTGAGCGGAGTGTCTTTTCAGCTCGTTCAGGCCAATCCCCATGCTGCTTTCATACGAGAACAGCGCTGAGATGTATGCTGCCCACTGGCCCCCTACCAGCCCCTCTCATCATTCCACCGTTCTTTATTGTGTCTGCTGCCACTGTCCTGGAGGCTGTTCTATAATTCCTAACCCCCAGATTACCACACAGCGGCACAATCTATTTCCTCTGATGGGCGTGTTAAATAGGGCAAAAGAAGAGAACATGATCAATACATTCTTTAGTGTCAGGACAGAAAAAGAACAACACCTGTCTATTTCGGTAGGTGGACGAAACCATTTAGAAGTAAAAGAACGCAACCACAGAGTCCCAATCCGAAATTTGATATACAGTGTTTTAGAAAGAGGGGGCTCGATCAAATCCATGTATTCTTCCAGGGAGAAAGCATCCTTGTACTCAAGAAAGGCTGAGGTCAAGGAGCCCAACCCTCCCAGACCAGTGGAGCCCAAAGTCCATGTGTCTCTAGTAAATCCCTTTGAGCGTGGACTTTGATACACGGTATGCAGATTCTGGATTCACCCAAATGTTCTTACACCTAATTTCTGATAGGCCACGTTTAATAAACCCCAACCATGAGATCTTAACCGCCCCAGTGAGCATTAAAATTACAACTCGAACCATCCAATGGGGTGCTAAGTTTATGGAGGACCAGATCCTCCTCCAATACAGCGGAGATCGAAATCTGATTCTGTGAACAAGAGATTTCTTACCCAGATCTAATTGGAGGGCAATGAGTGGGGTACTAGTGGGTAGATTAGTAAGGAGTTGTTAAAAACCTTCCTCAACCAACTCCATACCACTAGCACTCACATGCCACCAAAATACCGACCAAGGTGGTTTTGATCCATATAGCAAGGCCCCTCCCGATGGCCGGCCTATGCCAGTGAAAAAGGCGGGTTGGTCAAAACTAGAAAACCCAAACCGAAACTGTGGGGTGACTGCCCAAGTTTCCTTGATCATGCATTTACAAAAACGGTCCACAAAGTTACCCCAGTCTGGGCAAACCAGTTTGCTTTTAATACCAGCGAGGTTCCAGGAGACAGCTTTAAAAGAGATTCAACATTAGACAAGAAAACAATGCTGAAGGACATGCTGGGGCCAACAACATCAGGAGAAGGCTGACCGTCAACCGCAGGAGGTTGAGACATATTATCAGAGGGGGATCCGCAGACATCAAGGACTGAATATAGGAAAGCACCTTTTTCAATGTGCGATGAGGCGTTTGAACTACTTCCTGCTACCATGTCTCTTGTTGTACCAAGCACGCTCTCTTGGTCCGGGTTTTGAGAGAGTCAATCATTAGAATCCAATTCTGATAGCGGCGAGAATCTGCTGAAGGTAGGAATGGTAGAAACACTAAGTGTGTCTACTCATGGGCCTCTCGTTCCTGGCTGTCTGAACAGGCTGTCTGACTAGGTCTATGGAAATAGCCCGATGGGACAATACTTGCAGATATACCTACGTTGTCAAGTCTACATCCAGTTCTAACCAGGCAATGTGCCAAGGCCAGGTACCTGCAATGAATTACAACGCAATCCTCTTCCAATGATTTGGCTGATTGGCCAATCCACCCAACTCTTAAAACCAGTAGAATGTCATCATACTCTGAAATGGCAAAGGCAGTGTTCTTTGTGAGCCAATGACAAACTTTATTTAAAAGTTCTGAATATGATTCCTCCCAACCGGAAGGATGAGATGGTACACCAACCATTATTACCACATACTGTCAGCATTCAGGGGCAAATTCAAACGTGAGTGGGTGCGCAAAGAATGAGGCTGGCACAGTGATCCATTTGCATTGGTTGCACCAAGAGGCCTTTTTACCCCATGGCCAACTGCGTCACAACTTAGTGTAGTTATGGACCCTGTCCCCAGAACTTTTGTAGACATATTTTGGGTTGGAATAGCAATTTCCATGGGGGTGGGGGGCCTCTGGGTAATATTGTTTTTAAAGATGTTGGTGCAGTCCCCCTTGTTGGAAGGTGCTTGACCATGTGGTTGGATGGGGTTCCGTGAGTGGCAATAAATGACTCAGTTTGGAGGACAATTCCTGAATTTCCCCTTCCAAAGTGCATAAACTATCCACGTTGCAATTTCATGAGTCACAATAGATCCAAGATGCTTTCCCAAGATAGGCTAGGCCCACCATCACTCACATCAGTATTGGTAACTGGAGCCAGATCCACCAGCGAAAGGATTTCCATGAACTACTAAAATGGGCAAAAGGCCCCTGCTTCTTAGACTGACCAGTAATGGGACCTTGTTTCGTTTTCCTGTTCTTTCTGACAACTGTCTCGTAAAGGCTAGTGTTCACTGGTCCATCAGACACATTAAGCTTGGCCATGGGAGGCTCCCTATCCAGTGCCATCTGAGTATCAAGATTGGTGGCCTCAGGGGGAGGTGAGCTGCAGGGGCTTGGAGGGGCCGCCTTAGGGGCACCAGACTGTGGACAACCCTTTCCAGATGAACCAAAGCTAGACCCATCCCTCAGTTCAAAGGATAAGCGTCTCTCTGCCAGGTTTAATTCCTTGGTGACAACACTTGCTGCTTGAGCCAAGAAAGATTCCATCGTTGTGCCAATTTTAGGATTAGTAGAGGCACAATCCTTCCCTCCAGCCAATTTACGCTTCCCCATGACTGGCCTAACAACCTAAAGATGTTAGAAAGGACTTACCAGGGTTGTTGTGATGCAATAAGCGGGGAACCATGGGGAGTGGCTCGGAGTTGTTGGCACCTTTGAGTGTGCTGGCGAGCTGGGCATGATATGGCTGGGGGACGAAGTCCCACCTCAGTTCATAGAGTTCACAGCAGGCAGGGAACCACTAAAACAACCACCTGTGCTGCGGGGAGTTGTCGGCACCTTTGAGCACGTCAGCAAGCTAAGCCCCGCCCCTCCAAGCCGTGATATGGCTCGTGGGCGAAGTCACAGCCCAGCCTATGTGGAATGTGTGTGGCGGTCACAGCGGGCGGGGACCCACTAAACCATACACCTTTTATTCTTACATGTAATGGTTAAACACTATGCATCACTGCTGTCACTGTGAAGTTTGTCTCAACAGCTTGGCGTCTCCTTGAGGCCAACACCTCAGTTAGGCACAACCCGCAAGGTGGTGTAAAAAAACCCACAATCAAGGGGAATAAACCAAATGAGGCTGGAGGATGGAGAGGATTTCATGCTGATGTTAAATCACCTACACTTCTGTAAGAAATCCTTTGAACCATAACATAGGAAGCAGCGATCACCATGCCAACCAAACAAAAGCCTTGTCCTCACTTCAGTACAGGCCCAACGAGCCTTTGTTGCAAGCACTGCTGGGCTACCTGACAGCACAAGAGCGCCTCCCTTCTTCTTCTGACTTATGTAAGCCAGCACACCATCAACAGCTCATGTGATTGGTAGCTCCTGCTCGGAATGTGCGGCGCACACCTGGGCAACTCTCATACATAGATCCCGTACGCTAACAAACTCTAATGCATAAGCATCAAGCTACAGCACAGCAAAGAATCCAGCACCAGCGCGACTCAAATACATAGGGGAAGCCACTACGTGACCCAAAAGAAAAAACATAGGGATCTACGAACTTTGGTCATTAGGATGGCGGGCGGATTGCCCCGCCAGGCTGGCGGTAGCCCCCGCCGGCCTGGTGGGGGCAATCCGCCTGCCATCCTCAGCTAAATGCCCCCTGCCATATTAGTATGGTGGGGTGACCGCGGCGGACGTCCACCGCTTTTCCGCCCCGGTCGCCTTGCGACTGGGGCAAAAAAGGTCTAACATGGTATTTGTGTCTATTTGACACCGCCAGCCATATTAGGATGGTCCATGATAGATGCATGCCGTGTTCACTTCGGGGGCCCCCTGCGGGCCCCCGGAGTTAAGAAGAGGTGGGGGGTGCACAGGGAGGGTACCTGTGGTAGCCCCCTGCATTTGCATTAACAAAGCGGCAGGCACCGCGCGGTGCCTGCCACTTTGTTAATGCAAATGCATTTGTGCATGTTTAACATTGTGGCGGGCGGTGCCGAGAGCCCCGCCTGCCACAATGCTAAACATGCAGGATGCGCCCGCCACAGTGGGGGGCGCATCCTAATGCCCCCCACAGGACCCCCGCCCTTATGGCGGGTGGTCCCAAAGACCGATAGGATTGCGGGCGGACTAAGTCCACCCGCCATCCTAATGACCCCCAATGTGTTATTTGCTTTTGCATAATTATGTGAAATTAAATTACAAGCAAATATGCAAAATGCAAATCCATAGTTTCATGGTATATTTTAGCGTGAAATGCATCCTCACATCTATTTTTCACACAAGAACACATTTCGTGACAAAAAATTAAAAAATAGCGCCAAAAAAAACAAAAGCACTGTGAACAGAAGCCACTCGCGTTCTGTTTTGTGTGTTCACTGTAAATCTTTACAGCAAATATCACTGTTGCACAATTAAGTGAAGTGGCGTAATGGCGTATTTTCAGGATTTTCGCATAGCAAGCATAACATGAAATTACTCAAATTATATCAGCGTTATTACATATCACCCAGGCCGTTAAAAAAGGAACGGGATCAAGAGAGTGAAGGGTAGTGCAGAGCACCCGATAAAAGTGACAGTGCCAAAGTAAAGCAACGTGCACAACTGTGAGGGAAAGGGCCGAGCCTTCCCATTTAGTGTCTCACAGTTAGTGCAGCAAAGCATCAGAAAGGACACCCTTGCATGGGAAGTGAACAGCTGAAGTGAAACATGTTAACCCCAGCTATGGCTGCGACTGTGAGTCTGCCACCTTGCTTCTTCTCTCAGTCAGGCCTGCCTCCTCTTGAATTCAAAGAGTGGATAGGGATTTTTCGAAAAATGTATAGAAACATTGGATGGTTTAAACTTTTCACCAAGAAGGAAAAACACACTCACATTAGATAAAGAGGGGCAACATATTTTCAGTTATCTATCTGTAGTGAAAGAGACACAAGAAGCAGTGAAGGATGCCAAGTCTTGACTGGAAACTAGGGCCTCACATATGAGCCCTTGCGTCACTTTTACGCCGCCGGTGCGTCACTTTTTGTGACGCACCAGTCGCGTAAAAAATGCGCCTTGTTGCGCCATATTTACAAAGTGACGCATCTAAGTAGATGCGTCGCTTTGTAAACCCCTGCGCCACATTATACCTGCGCAGGTATAATGTATGCAAGGGGGCGTATTGACGCAAGAAAGGGTCGTAGAAGTGACGCAGTGAAATCTATGAGATTTCACTGCGTCACTTCCAAGATGCCACTGCGTCAAAATCTTGCGCCTGCCTCACAGCAGGCGTAAGACTGACGCAGGCCAGAGGGGGCTTATTTACAAGACCCTTGTGCCGCTGGTGCGTCACTTTTTCCCCCCGTATAAAAGTGACGCACCAGCGGTGCAAAGGTCTTGTAAATAAGCCCACAGATTTGCACAGTGTGTTATTATCACAGTGACTCGACACAAGTCCTATACTCAGCCATAGGGACCAGTACAACAGTAGATGAGTTTGTAAATTGGTTGGAAGAACTCCCAATTAAATGCCAATTTGGTGCTATGACAGATGAGGTAATATCGCGCCAGATAGTAGCCCGATGTGCAAGCAACACAATGCAGGAGAGACTGTGGGAGGCGAGACATTCTTCATTAAAGGATGCCATTGTTATCTGCAAAATTGCAGAAGGATCTAATCCCTGCATGAAGGAAATGGAGCAGATGCAAGGGAAGAATAACAATGATGTGGCAATGATGGAATAAGTGGCTCATGAAGCTGAGAAGTTAATAAGGAGTCTGTAATGTACGGAAAAGGAACTAGTGCTGGGGGCAAATTGAGCAATAATCTTGCATTATGTAACCTAAAACGATGTTACAGGTGAGGTAGCATTGATCACAACCATGAATGAAAAGCTTTTATTTTAGTAGCCAATAGTGTAGGAAATACGGTAGGAAGGGACACTGTGTATAGGAAAAGAATAGAAACAGAGGGGCATATTTACAAGGGCATTGCGCCACGTTCCACTATGATGCAAGAGTGGCTGCCTTGGCGCTAGGCAGCTGGATTTAGTGCCAGCGCTAGGGAAAACTAAGGGGTGCGCTATTTAGTTGTATATATGGCACATCCCTGCATTTCGGAAATGTCTGAGTCCTGTGCTGCCAAATTTAGCGCAACTCCGTCTGCCGACATCTCATTGTACATATGCCCTAGTTACAGCACTGGTGGAATACATGGAAGAAGCCGACAAAGTAGGTGCGGAAAAGTCAACTGAAGGCAACATTTGTGGTAAAGAAACAAGAGGTGGTTTTAAAGATGAGCCGAGGTTCCATCTTCACCGCCATTTAAGACAATATGTAGGTGAAATAGCCCAAAATGGTATGTTAGAACCCAAAAATATTATTACCATAATACCAAGGGTATTAAGGCAGAACTATAGAGGTGATGGGGTACATTTCACATTCAGAGAGAGGAGTATTAAAAAGAAAGCATATGTAGTCAAATGTGGACCTCGCATATTAGGATGGATCTGTTAGTATGATTATCCTTAATCTCATGGTTCCCAACCAGATGTTGGCTGCAGAAGACTCCAATTTAGAAAAAAATGTAAGGGATGCAAAGGCAATGCTTGAGGTAAAGCTGGCTACGATGAAGTTATAAGTGAATAAAATAGTAATGATGGACTAAATGGAACAGGTAAAACAGAAGGGGAAAAAGAGTGCTGGGATGAGCCAGGAGAGATTTTAAGGCTACATTGAGGTACTTTGACCTTTGCTGCCTAAACCACATCATTGTGTAAGACTGTTTCCCTCTACCGCACATTAATTAAATGGTGTGCATCCTATGGATTCATGAGATGTGCTTATGACCAAGTCCGATTGCCTTGATGGCTTGGTTTTCATAGACACAAAAGATGTATTCCAATTTGCTCACCTGGCTTTTGGTCTCATATTTGCAGCAAGCTTTTTTCAATGCATGATGAGCAAATGCTTGGAGGCCCGAGGCCGAGAGTTATATTTTTAAGATGATATCCTGGTATTACGAAAGTCAGTTGAAGAACACAACGCGGCATCAAATCAAGTGTTCAATATGCTGGGAAAGGCTGGTTGGATGTACATCTCTGGAGGAAGATGTGGAATGCCTAGGAGATACAACCCCCAGCTGAGGGTGTGAGACCAAAAACAGACCGTAGATGCCATCCAAGGGGCAGCCGCACTGGTAGACAAAGGTTACTTAAGACGTTTTATGAGTCTAATCGAATATTATCCCAGATTTGTCAAGGATTGCACAGATAAGACAGCCAACCAACTGATACTGTCATGAAAGTGCAAATCGTATGAGTGGGAAGATGTCGGCATAAGGCTTTTGAGGAAATTAAAGGCATTGCTGCCGTATTCAATATCCTGTGTGGTGTCCTCCTCTAAGGTGGCAGTATGGTACGGAAGGAAAATAAGGTACACCTCTGCTCCGCCACCTTCAGTGGTAGGGAAAAAGGAAAACCTTTTATATACAACCCTCGCCCACTCTGGTGGCATGCTTTATCCTCGGGTTCACCCCGAATCCGAAAGGTCAGGGTGGGCATGACCATACTGCAGGGAGCTCTTTGAAGAGATTTTTTGTTCTTTGGGGGTTATGTACTATTAGATACAATTCCTCATCCACCCCCAAGGTATTCCTTTATTAGTGGGGGGGGGGGAAGGGTGGGAAGAATATAACAATAAGTACTTGGGGCAAACAGGATGTTGTGGTCTTCTTACCCTAGTGTTAAGAAGCCGATATGTTTCTGCCCTACACTGTTGGCCTAACATAGGTCCAGTCAGTGCTCTGCCCATCATCTCCTTTTGATTGCTTTGTTCACCCTAAGTTGGCAGATGCCAGACGTGGGTTCCTTGCTCACTTTGCCACTGGATTCAAGCTAGCCTGGCTATTGAAGGGTGTTACCCGAAACCGGTCCCAGGATGCTTTTCTCCGGTCCCGGGAAGTCCCGGCTTGGCAGTTCAGGCTGGACTGTTCCCATGAGTAACAGGCTCAAGACAGATTTGCATATTACTGGGTCGGAACTGGGGTGAACTAAAGAACATGATGGATTTACCGCAGATCTGTGACGGGGGGGTGAGTGTCTGGAAAGTTTCAGCGCTCCGTCCATCATCTCCTTGTGTAAACATAGGTCCTGGGCACTCCTCAGGGCGAAGAAAGTGAAATGGTTCCCCCAGTGGTGCACCACTCTAAAGGTTTTACAGGTAATGCTTGACATGCAAAGGTAAGTTTTTGCATGCAGGTAAAAAGTGGTGTACTTGCTGCTATGGCAGTACCCGTGAAAATAAAAAAAGAAGAAATACAATTTTTTTGACACTATCAGTATCGCATGTATCGGCTTTGTAGGCATGCTGATAACCTCCTTTTATCTGAATACTATTGTGAACTGCCAAAATAGATATTTGTTTCACTCCTAAACTTCAGGTCCCGCATTTTTGCATTAACGTGGTTTTAATGTTGTGCGCTTGTGTCGCTAATATGGCGACAGCAGTATCTCAGTTCAGAGCTGCTAATCATATGTCTGAATTTCAGACTAATCTCTGTCTTCGGTACGACAAGTGTAGTGTGACATCATTGTGAAAACCAGTTATTCCTGTGAAGTAAAATAAAATAAATGGACAAAAATCCAGATGCCTATGACATGTAAGCATGGGCGAATTTTGCGAATCTGGCGTTCGCGAATTTTGCGAATTTGCGAACTCGCAATCCGCAAAATCCGCGAATTTTCCCGGATTTTTTTTTTGTGTTCGCAAGGATTTCTGCCAGTTCGCAAGGATTTCTGACAGTTTGCGAGGGTTTTGTAACAGTTCGCAATTGCGAACTTACATGTCGGCTCGCAACGGTCACAATTATGTTGTTTCTACGTCTGGTTTATCATCACAGGTTCCCAGCACCCTCTGTTTCACCCCTGCCACCCTCTGTTTCACCCATGCCACCCTCTGGTACATCAATGCCTTATGCCACCCTCTGGTTCATCATCACTGTAGATTATGGGGGGAAAAAGCAAGCACACCTGCCTGCTTCAACTGACATGAATTAATTTGGGGTTGATTTATTAATGTGTCACTGTTTTAAAATTCCAGTCTGGCACCTGCTTCCTTATCTGTAATTTGCTTTCTGTTGCAGTGCAATTTTTTTTTCCAGGACCTTTGTGGCCTACTTGTAGCTATTCTAGGAGCCTGCTGTGAGGGTCAGAGCAGGGTCATACAATTGTTGCAACTAGCAACTGAACTCTGGAGGGGCCCTTGTCAGGAAGCACTACAGGGAACGGTTACTAATGATGAGTTTGAACTTTTGAACCTGCTTTCACTTTTGCAAAACTCGTTTTTCTGCAGAACAGCATTACAGCAACTGTAATGCCCCACCAAGCTTATATGAGAAAGTTGATTTCTAATCCAAAAGTTATCCAAAGAAAATCAAAAGGCCTCAAATCCAAAAAAGTGCAGGCAAATGTCAACCTGAGGAGTTATTCTGATAAAAATCATCATTTTCAGAAAGTCTATGCTGCTTGCTAGTAGATTTCTTGTGCAGAATTGCAATTTTTGTAATTTCGCGAGTGCGAGATTGTTGCTGCCCGCCGCACCTACATGTTCGCAATTGCGAACTTACACCGCAAAGAAAAAAAATCCGCTGCGTGCGAATTTGCGGATTTTGTGGGAAATTCGCGAATCTCGCGGATTGCGAATTTACCGAAAATCCGCAAAATCCGCGAGCGTAACGGATTTTCCGCCCATGCTTAGTGACATGCACATTTAGATAAAAGCACTGCTGACATATTGATGCTCTGAGTTTTAAGGAAAAATGTTTTGCCACTGTAGATGTGAGCACCGAAGGCAATGGTGGGTGGATCACACTTCTACAAGGGTAAGTTGAAAATACTGCTGTTTTTTTCGGTTAATTAGAAGGAGGCATTGGCAGCTGTGTGCAGAGATACAATCAGGATAATATCATGCTGCGAACAGACCATAAACCCTTATATAAAGTTTTAAAACCAGATGGCTGCCTCGCCTGGTTTTATGACTTTATCAAAGGGTTTATGGCAAGGAAGGACTACAAGATTATTGGCGGATCATTTTAAGATGTTAATAACTTTGTGTCTAGTATATGCTTGTTTTTCTTGGTGGCTCTTATTTTTTTTCTTGCTTGTAATGATTTTAATTAATCAACAAATAAAATGCTTACTTGACTACAAGATTATTGCTGCTCCTTAGAATACACTCTGGAGTGGCAAAACAGGACGGCTGATTGTCTTGCCAGATTCTCAGAATGAAGAGGTAAATCTGTTGAAGTATTCAGACCAAAGAGGTAGTAGCTAACAAGCAAGGTGGCATGCTTTTAAAGGAAGAGTAGACAATGGTAGATGGGGGAGATAATGTTTTAAGAGAAGTTAAGTCTATGGCGGGGAAAGGGTGTAAGAGAAAGCTGTATACCAGTCAGGGTAGGATCATTTTTCATACTTTTCACTGAGCTGTTGGTTTGTGGCGATGGTCTAGCTGTGCAAGGTTATAGGTTTGTGTCTCCTGGTGGCCTGGCCTTGATGGACAGGTTACGAAAAGGGTTGAAAATTGCAGCATGGGTAAGTATGAAGAGAAGAAATTGACAGTAGGTGGAGGGTCAGTTCAGCAGGTTAAAGACACGGGTACTCCGTGGATCAAGGTTTGTTTGGATTTCATCTGGCCTTTGTGAGTCTGACAAATCTCTAACCTTTGCCATTTGTCATCGTGGATGTACATTTCAAGTTGCTTGAGGCGGTGTTATTGAGTGAGGTAACTGCTGCCAACACAATTTATGTTTTATGGAACATATGTAGGAGAGAAGGTTTACCCACACACACAGTAACAGATATTGTTACACAAATAAACCCTCACAAAGTGATGCATGTTCTGGGGATATGGTTGTAACATAGGATAACCACCTTGCACAATCCCCATGCCAGTGGGGCAATTGAACAAGCAAATAGTTTAGTCTGTGGATAACACAGATGGCAAGAGAACCATAATGGGCATGGTGTGGGCTTTCTGCACCATGTAGAAAGAATCTAAGCGATGCACATTATTGTTATTAATGAGAGGAAGGGAAGCTGGAAATGAGTGAGAAAGAAGTCAGTGCAAGAGTGACTACAGTTGAGTTGGCATGGGTGATTGGGTGAAAGTGAAGTCAGGTAGGGTTGGTGTTGGCTTTTCCAAGTTTAAACAGCCATCTAAAGTAAGGATGGTGAAAGGGAAGTTTGTGGTGTTGGAGAAAGGTCAATAGTGGATCAGAGGGTTAGTGGTTCTATTTCAGATGGGGATGAGTGTTGAGAAGCAGAGGGAGAAAGGCGCAGATGTAATTAATTATTTTGGTGAATGACAAGGAAGAGCTCAGGGTATGAGTAGAGCTTGGAATTGGCGGTGACATCTGTGTGATTTAAGAAGGAGGGGATGTAGATATGGACCAGTGAGGAGGCGAATTGGAGAAGTAGTTGAGGAGGCCAGAGCCTTTCTTTGAGCAATAGGTTCTCATTTGGTCAGACCGAGTTAGAGCTAGGAGAGCTCCAGTGAGATTGGTGGATTACCTTTTGGGTTGATCTATTTGATATTTATTCCCCATGATGCCTTTTACTTTATACTATGATTTGTTTGCATTATTAAGTAACATGGGTTTCTACGATGTGCTGTTGAACATTTCTGCACATGCTTTTTTTTTTTACAGCTGTGCTCCCCTTCTGGGTTCACTCTGTATATCTTCTTATGTTAAAGATTGTGTTGTTCAATATATTAAGAAGAAGGAATGTGTTGTAGCTTTATGGCACTCTGTGAGGTTCCACATTCTGTGTTCAAGATCTCTGTTGGAGTACAGTGGTGTCAGCTGAGAAGGAGGCCGGCCTGCAGTTCGCCACGGTCAGAGAGTGTTCATAAAAAAGTTCTCTGCATCATCACAGTGAAGTTTGCCACAACATCAAGCTATCTCAAAATAGTAGAGAGGAGTCTGTTTTGATCAGTTGGTGTCTGCCCACTCCCCTCCTTTGTAGAATGGTCCAGACAGGCACATCTTATAAGGGATTTGTTGGAGTTACAACATTTAAAGGTAGACCTTTTTATTGACATACTGCCAGTATCCCCCAGAAGTAGATACCTGATGCCTCTCCCCATCCAGCTCATTGTTTTTGCTGTGAAAGTGGAAGGGGCTCTGCAACCCAGGTGCCTGCACCGGACACCCAGTGCTGCTCTATTCCTTTCTGTCCACCAAAGCTGAGACACTACCAAGTCTTACACCCAAAGATGAAGCGTGGACCTACCGGTTGTTTGTGTATATATTTCCAGACACGAAGGACCCATCACCAAACTGGAACAGGACTGGTCCGCTTCTGTCCAGCTTGCGTCAGCCGTTCACATTCCACTCCCTAGTAGAATGGAGCGCCCATCATGGCATGTTCTAAACACTCAAGGAGAGAAGCTTACAACAGATAGCAAGCCTTAGACACTTGTTTCGATGTGCTGTTGTGTCCTGGACTACCCGGTGAGGAGCAAGCCTGGTCCAAGAGGACAACGAGCAAAGATGGCCCGATGAAGACCTGTTTCTAGAACGCTTCAAAGAAGTAATCATCTCAGAGCCACAAAGTTCTTGTAGCCCAGAGCACAGCGACTGAACTGGATGTTGTCGACCTGGTGCCAGGTTTCTGAGGGTGAATGAAAATGTAACCGAATGCTGGGATGTGTGTGGAGAGGGGGTTTGAGGGGTTATGGCTGGAAGGAGCCCTTACTACAACTATGTACCTGACACTGAACCTAAGAGCCTGGCAGGTTAGTAAAGAAGATACCTTCCTTTATCTGGCTTTACACACATCCTTGAAGAAGAAGACGGAGGGGCTATCGTCTTTATTTACATGTTAGGACCTTAGACACGACATATGGCCGAGATACCCGCCACCCCCTCTCAACACAATCCCCAAGAATTGGGAAACCGGAAACAGTTCTTGAACTTTTGGAAGGCGGGAAGGGAGTCACCCTTCCCGGCTGTATTTATTAAAATATGAAACAAAAGAAAACATTAAAATAACAGTTTCATATAATGTACAATTTCATTTCCACATTACGATGTTGGCTAACCTTAACAGATCTCTAATACAAAGGTTCTCCTAGCCGAACTAACATCCTACAAAACATTTGACTTGAAATTGTACATCCTAACGTTAAGGGCCAACAGGAAGGTCGTAACCGGTGTCAGATCCCTAAACCAGAAATACCCCCCTCACTTGTGAGAGGAGCGACCGCACAGAGGCGTACCTCAAGTGCATTTACCAATTTCCCTTTGTACTTGACGGGGGCCCAAATAAACTCGACGCCATTTAACAGTCGTTCGAGGACTCGTGTGAGGTGTCTAAAAGGTAGCGTAAACCCCCTCCCGCACCCCACACAACTTACCCATCTGCCGTCGCAGATGTCCTGGCCCCGGGAAATTCCCCAGGAGGGGCCGTAGCCCCTCCTATCCAGGAAGGGGCCTTGACCACCTTTCCTTTCCTTCCGGCGGCCTCTCCTTAGACAGGACCGCCTCCCCGTTGAGGGGCCAATTGGCCACCTCCCCCGCGCGCTCCCATCCGTAATGGGTGACGCCCCCTCATAGGGATCTTCCAATTACTGCTCACCGATCATGACCTTACCGCCCGACCAAAATAAATACGACAGTTCTACCTAAGTTACTAAGATCTATAAAGCAAAACAACATTCATTATCAAGCGTAAATACTGATCGATCCTTGTTCAAAATTACTTTATTAGAAAAACAAACTGAAAATAACCAATCTTTATTGCATCGTTAAGAACTTTCACGACAATCATCACAACCTGTAAGAAAACAGAGAAAACCAAAGATACTATATCAACTGTATTTACAACGAATCGCTGTCCTCAGGGGCTGGTGGGTGGGTCAAAATTGCTCTTCGTTCCGTCTCGAGCTCACGTGCAGCGGGGAGGTGCAGCTTCAGAGCACAGGAACAAGAGGATGCTTTGTTGGCTTCCGCTCCTTTTATCCGTCTTCAGGGTGGGCGTGAACCCGCCCCCGCCTGCCTCCAAGGGCGTGGCCGGCCGTGTTGGTGTCTAGGCCAGCCCACTCTAGGGCGGGAAAAAGGCGTGCCCCGGCTACGCCGCTTCGGGCATACCAGCCGAGACTCGCCTCCCGCCCAAGATGGCTTCCCGGGGGGATCGTGGTACTCGACCATACGTTCGGGGGGACCGATTGGTCGCCCCTTTCCATATGGCCGAGATACCCGCCACCCCCTCTCAACACAATCCCCAAGAATTGGGAAACCCGAAACAGTTCTTGAACTTTTGGAAGGCGGGAAGGGAGTCACCCTTCCCGGCCGTATTTATTAAAATATGAAACAAAAGAAAACATTAAAATAACAGTTTCATATAATGTACAATTTCATTTCCACATTACGATGTTGGCTAACCTTAACAGATCTCTAATACAAAGGTTCTCCTAGCCGAACTAACATCCTACAAAACATTTGACTTGAAATTGTACATCCTAACGTTAAGGGCCAACGGCAAGGTCGTAACCGGTGTCAGATCCCTAAACCAGAAATACCCCCCTCACTTGTGAGAGGAGCGACCGCACAGAGGCGTACCTCAAGTGCATTTACCAATTTCCCTTTGTACTTGACGGGGGCCCAAATAAACTCGACGCCATTTAACGGTCGTTCGAGGACTCGTGTGAGGTGTCTAAAAGGTAGCGTAAACCCCCTCCCGCACCCCACACAACTTACCCATCTGCCGTCGCAGATGTCCTGGCCCCGGGAAATTCCCCAGGAGGGGCCGTAGCCCCTCCTATCCAGGAAGGGGCCTTGACCACCTTTCCTTTCCTTCCGGCGGCCTCTCCTTAGACAGGACCGCCTCCCCGTTGAGGGGCCAATTGGCCACCTCCCCCGCGCGCTCCCATCCGTAATGGGTGACGCCCCCTCATAGGGATCTTCCAATTACTGCTCACCGATCATGACCTTACCGCCACAGGCCGGATAGTTGACCGGCTATCCGGACCCCCCACAAAACACTCCTACCTAAAGGTCATGCTGTAAACTCCTTAACCATGCTATTAAGTCTCCTATGAGTAATTCGTTCCCCACCCGGGACAAATGAACACCGTCCCCCAAATACATACTGTCCCCTTTAATACAACCATGCGAAACAGAATGCAGTGTACTTGAACGAAACAATCTACTCATTTTATTATTAATTTTCCTTACTGAATGATTCAGTGCAGAAACAGAAATAGCCCCCGCCACACTTTCCGTGGGATCATATGGGACCATGCAATTGTGCACCCTGGAACTCTTCTCGCCAACCAACTTACCGTGGAAAGCATCGCCTCAAGAAGAAGTCGTCTACCAGTGGTCACCAAATCATTGCCCCCAAGATGTACTATGACTACAGACGGCGGTGACCTTGTCCGCCCTAACAAACCCTCGAAAAATGATCGAAACTGGTCAATACAGAGCCCGCCCTTTCCGTAGAAGGACACACTGTACCCGTATTCCCCAGCCACGTGAATCATGTCACCTGCTTTGAATACGTCCGCGGCACGCCTCACGTATGAGTGGCCCACGACCCACACCTCCTTTTTCACAGCCGGTAATGTCTGACCGCTGGCCCCCCGGTGTCGGGTCGACTGGACAGTCCGCCCCGCCTCGTAGGCTTGCGCAACTGAAAACCAAACAAAAACAAGAAGCGTGAGTACATCGTTACAGCTTCACAACATGTGCAACCGTACATACCTCTTATAACAGTTCGAGGACCAACGCCCCACACGTTTTATTTGTTCAACATTCAGACCCCTGGCTGTAGCTTCCGTAGCAGCCCCTATCCGAAAGGAATGGGTCCCAAAGTCGCCGGGGTTCAAGCCCGCGGCAGAAATCGACATCGCAAGCACCCGCTGAAACTGAAACCTCGTCAGTGGGGTGGTGTCAGCGTGTCTTAACAAGGTCCCCCCCCATGCTGCCACCCTCTGCGCTAAATATGCTTCCACGCACCCAACAGGGCACATGGCAGACCCGGGGATCCTCTGGATGATTACGCAGTCCCCGATTGCATCCTGATCGGATTTGGACTTTACAAACGAGACCGTCATCGTCTCCTCTCTGACCTGAATGTGTTCCCGGCACAGTCCCCCCATCGTATCCTGCTTGTTCTTTGCCACTAATTCGCTTACCCGCATAGCCCCATGGAATGCTAATGCAAATGCGGCTCGGAACAACCCTGCTTCGTACTGGGATGAACATGTTACCGGTAGCACGGATAATAACAGGGCCAACCTATCCAAACCTATCGGGTGCCTATCGTCTACTCTGCGACCCTCAAGGCGTTGCCACCCACGTAGCGCTTTCTGCACAACGAAAGACGCTGTCGGGTCCTGGATCCCATGAGCCCTTGCCATGAAGGAAATGGCGGCCCGATGCCTCTGGGCCGTAGCTACTGACTTGCCTGCGTGACGTAAAGAGAGCAGGAATCTTACTACAGACTCTTCCAGACCCCAAAGCTCCCTCCCGGCAGTACCCAAAAAGGCCCAATAGGAACGGAACGCCCCTTCATATGCCTTCCTCGTCCTGGGTGCTAAACTCTCTCCCACGAGGTCTTGTAGTTCGGGGCACCGAGAGACCAGAGAGCTTCGGGAAAGGGTGCCGCCACCGGGTCCGCTGTGGGCAGAAAACCCCAGAAGGCCTGCATACGGAAACGAGAGAGCGCATCAGCCGCTTGGTTCATCACCCCCGGCACGTGTCGCGCCCTAAACAGTACATTTAGTTGCATGCACAACAACACAATTTCCTTGAGTAGTCTCAGAATCAATTTGCAACGTGCTGCCTGACTATTGATACACTCAACCACGGTCATGTTATCAGACCAGAAAACCACAGAGTGACCCCTAAACCCTTCTGGCCATGTTTTCAAGGCCACCAGAATAGGGAACAGTTCGAGAAAAGCAATGTTACTCGTCAACCCGCACTCATGCCACCATGACGGCCATTTTTGAGCCGACCATTGTGTACCCAATATGGCGCCAAAACCCACACTCCCCGCCGAGTCTGTCCATAGCCCAAACTCCTCGGAAGACACTGCTGGTTTATTCCAGACAATTCGACCATTGAATTCCGCCAGGAATGCAATCCAAATGCGCATGTCCTGGCGAACCTCCGCCGAGAGTCTCGTACGATGATGTCCTTCCTTCAAGCCGACCATGGACTGTGCAATCGAGCGGGAAAAGGGGCGTGCCATCGGCATTACTCTTAGGGCAAAATTCAACTGACCTACCACCTGTTGCAATTGATGCAAGTTCACTTTTGTTGCACGAATACATGTCTCAAGGGATAACCTGAATTTTAACACCTTTTCTTTAGGTAAACGAAAACAACCTTCCACTGAGTCGAGCTCGATCCCCAGAAACTCGATCAAGGTCGAGGGACCAACCGTCTTACCTGGCGCCAATGGCACACCAAATTGATTCATTAGGACACAAAATTCATGTAAGGCCTGTCCACACTCAGAATCCCCGGCTGCCCCCAGAAACAGAAAGTCGTCGAGATAGTGCATAACATGTTGAAAACCTGTCTTCCTCGTGAATACCCACTGCAGAAAACAACTGAATTTCTCGAAATAGGCACATGAAATCGAGCATCCCATTGGCATACATTTATCCATGTAATAGCGACCCTGGAACTGAAAACCAAGGAGACGCTGATCGTCTGGGTGTACCGGGAGCAACCGGAACGCTGACTCGATGTCCGATTTGGCCATCAGCGTCCCGGGCCCCAGGCGATTCAATATGGCAACGGCCTCATCGAAAGATGCGTACCGCACCGAACATACTTCCGGGTCTATCGCGTCATTCACGGAAAGACCATGTGGGGCTGACAAATTCTGTATCAGCCGAAACTCACCCGGGTCCTTCTTGGGAACCACCCCTAGAGGAGAACACACAAAATTAGCAACTGGTGGCAAATCGAATGGACCGGCGACACGACCTCGAGTCACCTCTTTCCCAATCTTTACCTGCACCACCGCCGTGTGCTGTAAGACCGACATTTGATTCTTACAGTCCGGTACCCCCTGAAAATCCCCCACTGGGATGCGGAAACCATATGAAAACCCGTTCCGCAACACCCCAGCGGAAGCATGATCTGGGTATTCGCTGAGCCAAGGAATCATTGCCATGGTATCAATCGGGGTCGGTAAAGGCGCCCCTCGGACTATATTAGACCTGTTTGGCGCCTCCCTTACCACCGTTGTCACCCGTTTTGGCTCTGCACATGGACTCAGGATGGGATGGCTGCCCGCACCCCCCACACTCATGTCTGAATTTGCATGACCCCTGGGGCCTGGTACATTTGCCCCTGTTAAAATTCCAACAGATCCCCCTTTTACCTGTGTTCCCACTCGGCTTCGTGTGGAACTCGTTACCTGTACCCGTCCGAAAGGGCGTCCCAGAGTTTTGGCGGGAGGATTCCCCCCCGTTACTCCCTACTAATGGCACCTTCAACATCCCTGTACTCTCCATTTTTTGCCAAGACACAGAGTCGTAACAATCCCAGGACAACAACGGGTCGTGTTCTTTAGCTTTTCTAAACAGATTATCATAGCAGAACCACTGATTGCCCCCATATGCCACAGAATACTCCATAATACGTGACTGATAAATGGGTAACTCGGTCAACTACTCAGGTCTGCGCTCCCCCATGATGGAAGTAAAAATTCCCCACGCTCTGCCCCAAGTACCAATGGTCTCGTCGACCTTAAAGGCGGCCATTTTAGCGCGCCAAACACTCGGATGCATGAGCTCCTTTTGACTCTTTACATGCTCGATCTCGTAATGGTCGGTAAGCAATGAAAACATGTTTACATATTTATCCGCCCAAATCAATTCCTTGACTTCTAGTGGGACGTGCTGGGCAATCTTCTCCTTTCGAGAAGGTGCAGACTCCCCCCCCGCAATCGGCAATGGCCGCTTACCTGAAGTAGACCCCACGCTTGTCGCCGAACTTGGGCCTGCTGTACTTCCAACCGCTGGGACCTGCGGGGGAACAGGAGATGGAGTCTTCGCAGCCTCCCTAGATTCCCGCAGTTGCCTCATCACTGCCCTGGCGTCGTCAGCCGTGGCGCCCTCGCTATCGTTTCCCAACCACGCTGCCAATTGCGCCGCTAACTCGGGGGGCATATCCTCCCTGTTCGCAGGGGTGACCACCACAGGGATTGGGTTCCCCTCCTTTGGCGCCGGGGTTGGCTCCTCTCGTGGCGCTTCGGGAACCGGGGTCTCCCCCCCAAGTGCTCCCCTTCTGGGCCTCTTGCTCTTTCCACCGGGAATTGTTCCCTGTAAAGGCCGTTTCGGTCCTCCCTCCCCGTCCTTAGCCTCAACCTTTCTCTTTAGATCGGCTATCTCCTTCATGAGCATGCGGAGCATCTCCTCGGTACCGACCCGCTTTCCGACCTTCTTGGGCATTCTTAGACGGGATATCTGTAAGACAAAAAGAGGGATTACAACGCTCAAAATTGCTCTTCGTTCCGTCTCGAGCTCACGTGCAGCGGGGAGGTGCAGCTTCAGAGCACAGGAACAAGAGGATGCTTTGTTGGCTTCCGCTCCTTTTATCCGTCTTCAGGGTGGGCGTGAACCCGCCCACGCCTGCCTCCAAGGGCGTGACCGGCCGTGTTGGTGTCTAGGCCAGCCCACTCTAGGGCGGGAAAAAGGCGTGCCCCGGCTACGCCGCTTCGGGCATACCAGCCGAGACTCGCCTCCCGCCCAAGATGGCTTCCCGGGGGGATCGTGGTACTCGACCATACGTTCGGGGGGACCGATTGGTCGCCCCTTTCCATAAGGTCTGTTGCCCTACTTAGGGCTTCACTTACCAGCAGCTGTCTAAGGCAGCGGTTCTTAATCTTTAGACTTTTGTGGACGTGCACTGAATCACTTCAAGCCAGGGACTCCATGCAATGCAGTTTCTAGGATTTGAAACTCAAAATAAACTCCCCCCCCGACAAATTTTTAATTTTAATGAGAAGGGTGGAGATTTTCAAAATGTGGGTGTGATTCTGCCACTTGAAAAGCCAGTCTCCAGCATGCCACTGTCTTTTTTGGCTCGTCATTCATTATATCCGTTGAGAAATACAGGTGCATCAATCGAGCCACCAAATCGTGAATTCTAGATTCCGCTGCGGTGTTTGTGCTTCTCCCACGTGCAAGCTAAGGATCTCTCCACTCTTCAAGTTAAGGAAACAGACTCAATTTTTGGCCTCCAATTTAAAAAAAAATCACAATTACAGGGCGTTTCAAAATTTTCCTTTTTCCTTTTTTTATGTATATATACTTAAATAGTTTGCTAATATGTTTTAATTTTCAAAACATTCGCAGCCCACTGAGGTCCACAGAACCAGGTTACGAACAGCTTATTTACAGACACACAAGCGAGCACGTGCACACCCACCCACACACCCACACACACACCCACACTCTCTCTCTCGCTCTCTCTCTCTCTCTCTCTCCTTTAACTCATCCACTCTCAGCAAAGTAGACACCAGCTGAGACATACAGGGGAACGGTGACACACAGAATATTAAGGAGTCTCCCATCCAGCATGGAGTCCCTAACTTTATTAAGCCCTTTCGACCTATCTGATGATCTAGTGTGGCACTGAAATGTCTCCTTTCATCCTGTATTTGGGATATGGTTCTGATGGCTGATACCGTAAATGCTCAGACTGTAACTGCGATACATCTTTGTACGACCTTCAGTTCCTTCCATATTGAAAATGTGCCTTTGGACTATAAATCTAATCCTAACTCTTCAGTATAACGTGTGAACCAGAGAATCCATTCAAGAGATGTAGCCTCTTAAGTTGTATGCTCCCAGGGAATCCACTGTTTCTGCCAGGACATTTCATGCACCAGTAGACCCTCTGTGACTTCGAAGAATGGCTTGAAGAAAAAATGGTCTTCTGTGGAATTGGATCCAGTACTCGCCATCCTTCACGCACGACCGAAGCTCTGGTCAGGGATGCAGCGATCAATTGTGCAGTATGCGCAGTACAAACACAAGGAGATGATGGATTGAGCCCTAAAACTTTTTAAACACTCACCCTTAGTCACAGATCTGGGTTGAATCCATCATTGTTCTTTAGCTCACTTCGCCGCCCCAGTTCTGACACAGTTGTATGCAAATCAGTCTTGACCCTGTGCGTCATGGGAACAGTCCAGCAGGAACTGCCAAGCCAAATCTTCCCTGGACTGGAAACAAGCATTCTAGGACCAGTTTCGGGGTAACACCCCTCATCAGCCAGCCGAGCTTGTATCCAACAGCAAAGTGATCTGTGACTGGGAGTGAGTGTTTGAAACGTTCAACGTGCAGCGAGGAGGAGGGCGTGTTTTGCATGTAAGGTAAGTGGATTTTTATTATTTTCCTTGTGACCCAGTAGTGCATGCAACTACCTACCACCCGACTGCCCGCCTCACCACTCTCCGTAGATGCCAGCCGCCACTGCTGGAAAGATGTATTGTGAAGGACTTTGGTTCAAAACCCAACCTTGACAGAACATTTTGTAGTTTTTGCCAAATCACTTACTCTCTCTGTAGCAATAAATGTGTGATTCACATATGTAAATTCCCATGTGATGTACAGAATCTTGCATTGTCTCCAAACACCCCCATAGTCCACAGTGTTAAACAACTGACAATACAAACAAAGGTGCACTCTAAATGTAATTGAGATGTACATGTAACACTGCTTGGGGGAGGGAGGGTGGGTGTTCCAGCTATGACCTTCACTTTTAGTACATTTTGTTACTGTGTATGAAGCCTTTTGCACTTTGAAAAATAGAGCTCTGGTTACACAGTAACCTTTATTGAGTGTTTGATTTCTTCAGTCGTACACTTTCTCAGTTGCAAACCCTCCTCACATACTAAATGCAGCCTTGATGGCTGGTCACACTACCCTGTGGACATGGACAGTGAGGAGGAACACTTGGCGCCCAATGAACCACGCAATATAGCCTAGTCCCTGACGCAAACGTGCTAAACACAGGTAGAAAGAGTTTAGTAACCACTGAGAGTCCTGGGATCTGGAGCAATGCCCTGACATCATCTACTAGCATTCTTGAAAAGTCACAAACTCCGGTAGTTGTCTGGCCCCAACAAACCACAGAACGTGTACCTAGACTGGTTAAAACTCAGAATTGGCCTGACCTCAGTTGATCTTCAGATAGACATTGTCAGTTGTGCAATATTTCGTAACCAACTGGACTCTTTTTTTTTACCTTAAGGAGCTCTAATTAAACCTTTAAAGTTTTTATAGGCGTCATAGTCTATGCCCTGGCAGAAGAAAGCTCCTCCCATAAATTATCGTAATTGTAATTGTGCTTTTATCCTGTGAGCACTTAGAAGCTGAGGATTCCAGGTCATTACTTTGCAAAGTCAGTAGTTTGTATCTCAGTAGAGTTCAGCTTAAAAGTAAACAGTTTACAAGTGTTGAGGTGTAAATATCACTTGGTTGTTTGCGGCAGTGGCGCTTGCCAACTCACTGTTGCTTCCCCCACTCACTAAGACTGTCTTGCCTCAATTACCAGGGCTATGTCCTGACCCGCACCCCTAGGGCTCTGTATGCCCCACTTACTAGTGTTCTGTCTGGCCCACTTACTACTTACTAGGGCTCTTTCCTTTTTTTATTTTTTTATTTTTGTCCTCATTTGCCTCTAAAACCTCCATTCCATTTGCACCTGTGAATAGAGTATCATGCCCTTTTGTGCTGGAAGCAGGGATAGGAAAGGGAGGATACGGGCTTCAACCTTTTCTGCCCTCGTTTATTTGAAGCACCGTCTTCCATCCTATGCACCCTTGTTATCATCTCCTGCTCTCCCTCATGCGCCAAGGTGTGGAATGGGAAGCAAGGGGGGACCAGATAGCCAGACGAGGTAAGGAAGGCGTAATCATCGGAGTTCGTTGTTCATTTATTGCTCACACCACTCTATTAAGGGAGACCAAAAATCATGCTTTTTGAAGGCCTTCACATCTAAGCTAGCAACATATTTAATAGAGATTAGCCAATCAATAAGCTTTGGAGGGAATACAGCTATCCGCTGTTTGCAGATTTCTTTGCGTGTCAATAGAATAGAGTAAAAAAGCAGACTTGCTTTGTTATCCCTTATTCTTGCGGGGAAATCTATGCATCCAAAAATAATCGACAAGACGCTTACCTTAATGTCCATATCCAGCACAGAAGACAGAACCCTACACACATCATTCCAGAAAGGCTGAATCTCCGGACACTCCACAAACATATGTACGTCATCCTCTCTTGGACTACCGCACCAAGGACAAACCACGTCTCCTCTGCTCCCGAACTTTGACAACCTCTGGGGTGTCCAGTAGGCTCTATGGATGGAGAAAAGGAGATTTCTTCTTAGGTGTGCTGGTTTTACAATTTTAAATAACAAAGCCATTGATACTTGCCACTTATTTTCCAGCAAGACTCCGGCAAGCATCTTCCCCACAGTTCCGTTGGCAATGTGAAGGCCCCATCTTCCAGTTCCACCGTCAGCCAGTATATTGTTGCAAGTTCCTTTTTAAGTAAAGTCTCGTTCAGAAGACCGTCTTCCAATTCATTTGATCATCCTATCACTGTGCCTGGATCTTGAAATAAACTATGTGTTTGCATGTATTCAAATCTGGACATTCACTGTTCCGAGAGATGGTTACACGATTCCCAGCTTATTAAAAGACCATCCTGTGTGATATGGGTCCATCTCATTAGGCCAGCCTCTCTCAGAGGTCGAGCTAGTGCATCTTCTGTCCAGACCGGTGAGCCAGGTGAGTCCCATATAGTAGCCAATTGACTGAAGTATGGTATTTTTAAGGCCTTTCTGACCCTATACCAGGTCTCAAGCAGGCCTCTCAGAATCTTTAGCCTGACTTTCTAAAAATATTTAAGGTCTGCAAATTTGAACATAAAGCCGAACCTACCCCCCTGGCTCTTGCCTTGCCATTACTCCCAACAGTCTCCCAATCTCTGAAATTGTCGGTGTGTTCAGCAGCATTTTTCAATTTTTTAATAAAAAGGCCCATGAATAAAATAGCAGGTCTGGTAGTGCTATGCCCCCTTTCTCCACCCTCCTTCTCAATTTTTTCCAAGCTATTCTGGGACCCTTGCTTGACCAAATAAAGCTACTGATTTGCCCTTGCAGCTTTTTAAGCACTTCCTTATCAAACGGAAGGGGAATGGTGTCAAACAAGAAAGTTAATTTTGGGAGGATCATCATTTTACCCGGCCTACTAGCGTAAGCTGGAGGTGTGCCCAGATTTTTAAGAGCCCACTGATCTCTTTCTTTGTTTTCTTCAGATTGACTTTAGTCAATTTGGAGATGTCTTGTGGAATCATGACTTCCAGATACCTCATTGCCTCCCTATTGGGTGCTTCTCCTGCTTCTAAATTCCAAGTCATGACCTCCGTCTTATTCCCATTTATTTCATAAGCCGAGATTTTTCCAAAGTCTGTTGTTAGTGCTGTAATGGGGCTTAGGGTGTTTTGAAGGTTATTTGAAAAAATGAGAATATCATCAGCATAGAGGCCCGATCTCTTGCACCAGCCCTCATACTGAAAGGCTCTTTCCTGCCCCACTTACTAGTGCTCTGTCTGCCCCACTTACTAGTGTTCTGTCTGCCCCACTTACTAGAGCTCTGTCTGCCCCACTTACTAGTGCTCTGTTTGCCCCACTTACTAGTGCTCTGTCTGCCCCACTTATTAGGGCTCTGTCTGCCACACTTACTAGTGCTCTGTCTGCCCCACTTATTTGGGCTCTGTCTGCCACACTTACTAGTGCTCTGTCTGCCACACGTACTAGTGCTCTGTCTTCCACACTTACTAGTGCTATGTCAGACCCACTTACTAGTGCTCTGTCTGCCCCACTTACTAGTGCTCTGTCTGCCCCACTTACTAGTGCTCTGTCTGCCCCACTTACTAGTGCTATGTCGGACCCACTTACTAGAGCTCTGTCTGGTCCACTTACTAGGGGTCTGTCTGCCCCATGTACTAGGGCTCTGTCCTGCCCCACTTACTAGTGTTCTGTCCTGTTCATTTACTACGGCTCTGTCTGCCCCACTTACCAGGGCTCTGTCTGTCCTACTTACTAGTGCTCTGTATGCCCCACTTACTAGTGCTCTGTCTACCACACTTACTAGAGCTCTGTCTGCCCACTTACTAGTGCTCTGTCTGCCCCACTTACTAGTGCCCTGTCTGCCCCACTTACTAGTGCTATGTCGGACCAACTCACTAGAGCTCTGTCTGGCCCACTTACTAGGGGTCTGTCTGCCCCATGTACTAGGGCTCTGTCCTGCCCCACTTACTAGTGTTCTGTCGTGTTCATTTACTAGGGCTCTGTCTGCCCCACTTACCAGGGCTCTGTCTGTCTGTCCTACTTACTAATGCTCTGTATGCCCCACTTACTAGTGCTCTGTCTACCACACTTATTAGAGCTCTGTCTGCCCACTTACTAGTGCTCTGTCTGCCCCACTTACTAGTGCTCTGTCTGCCACACTTATTTGGGCTTTGTCTTCCACACTTACTAGTGCTATGTCCGACACACTTTCTGGAGCTCTGTCTGAACCACTTACTAGGGGTCTGTCTACCCCACGTACTAGGGCTCTGTCCTGCCTCTCTTACGAGGGCTCTGTCCTGCCCCCCTTACTAGTGTTCTGTCCTGTTCATTTACAAGAACTCTGACTGCCCCACTTACCAGGGTTCTGTCTGCCACACCTACTAGTGCGATGTCTGACCTACTAACAACAGCTCTGTCTGGTCCACTAACTAGGGCTCTGTCTGCCCCACTTACTAGAACTCTGGCTGGGCACTCACCATGGCTCTGAACTGCCCCACTTACTATTACTCTGCCTGCCACACTTACTAGGGCCCTGTCCTGCCCCACTTCTTAGGTCTGTGTATCCCATCATTTACTAGTGCTCTGTGTGCCACACTTACCTGGGCTCCGTCCTGCCCCCACTGCCACAGGTAGTGCCGCTTTAATGATCTCGGGGGGTGGGGGTGCCAGTCTCTGGCCAAGAAAATCATTGTATTTTGTCTTAAGTGTTAAAAGCATGAGCGGCAGTAAGCCACCTTTTAATTGATCTTCACTAACAACCTTTGTCCTTTATATCCTGATTGGTGGTTTGTGTAAAACGGGTAAAAGAGCTTAACTGCAATATTTAAATATTTTTAGACATATTTAAGCTTTGCCAAGTTAGCAGTAAAATAGTAAGAAAATTGAGGGGAGCCCGAGGCTTTATTTTTACAAGTGGGGCGCAGCATTAAGAAGTTTGAAGAGCACTGCCGTAAGCATTCAATGGTGACCTTTCACTCCTTCTGCAGGTGAACCCTGTATCTCATTCCACCATCTCCCCTGCTAAAAGGGGCTCTGCAGCTGCCTCATAGCACCCAGAAAGTCACTAGAATCCTCACCTTGTTCTATTGCAACCTCCTATCCACTGGCCCCACCCCTCGTTAAACTCCAGAGAGTTCAACACTAGGCAACACCTCGACCATCGATGATGACTTAGAGCCTGGTTTTGAGGTCAGCAGACGGATTACTCCATCATACATGTGATGGACATCCCATAAGCCATATTACAAGCGCATTGTATCCAGTGGCACATTTGTGATGAAGTAACCCATCTACCAAACTCCAATCAGGCTCTAAGCCTGCCTTGGGGTGAGATTAGCAGTACCTGGATATAACTGACAGGGCCCAGCATCAACCACGGCCCATCATGGATGTTAATCAGGCATAGCCAGGGGAATCAGCTGCTATCTGTGGCTTGTCCTTTGTTGCCCCTGGCACTGCTCTCTCGAACAATCAGCACCAGAGTAGTGAAGGCAGGAGCAGGAAATAAACAGGGCTCTAAAAAATACAACTTTATATAGTTGTCATTCTTTGCCCTACCCTTCAGAGGGCGGAGCCTGGCTCAAGGGGTCAGCCATGTGAGGGTGCGCGATATCACTCCCTTTACCTGTCACATTTGCTGAATTGCTGTTCACTGATCCCATTTGCTCCATATTGGGAGATCCGACAAGATGGTTGGGAACTTCATGTCACCCTCCCAGCTGCACGAAGACCGCCTGTAAGGCTGCCATTTATCAAGCTCATTTCTTGGAGGTGGGCACCAGGGCCTGGGCAAAACTTTATTATTAGCTGAGCCTACGTATTTGGGGTCATTAAAGAACACATATATTATTGGAGATGATGGAAGTGAGGAGTCTCCCATACTATAAGGTTTTATCTTATTACAGAAAGTTATGATGCTGGGAACAGTGTTCTGAAGATCCACTAAAGTTACCACCCGTTGCAGATGACTCAAGACGATGGCTTGGGGTCAGTCAACCTTGGAAGGATATCCTGCTATTAGGACTTGTAATTGTATTTTAAATATCTGGTGCAGTCCAGACCTGGCACCAGGAAGTTGTAGCAGGAGCGTCGCAAACATGAGGTGCTTAACATACAACAAATGTGTGTGCGGGGAAGGGTTGAACAGGACTTGGAGGCAGACTGCACAGCTGCTATCATGCATGTTTACATGTCACATACTTACACTTCCATGCCAGGGATATTAGATAACTTATTGTCACCCTGAACTTGAAGCTTGAATTATTTTTAGCAACCCGATGCATTTTGGTAGTTGTAGTTTTGATTACTCAATGAAATGGATTAAACTAAGCTACATTAAAATGGCCTGTAAAAAGACATCCCAGGACTAGAAGATTGAGTCCTTTTGGACCTGTACTAATCTAGTAACCTTATACATTAGATGATTCGAGGTACAGGGAGATAATATGATATGCCTGGAATCACACATTTTAATTCACCAAGTTCTAGAACCCTAAACAACCTTTCCTTGTCCAGGTAAGTTATGAAGGGAGGGGCTAAGTCCAACCTGGGTATTATGTAGTAATGTTAATTTTTATATAGCCCTTCTGGCCGTAACTAATACCAATACCATAACACTTAGCACATGCATCATAACTCCGATATAAAGCTTGAACCTCTCACACTTACATAGGACAGACCTCGTACAGGTCACGTCCATCACCCAGTACTGTACCAGTCCACAGCACCCATCCCCTACTGAACCTGCGTTGAGTCATTAAAGAGATCATCCACGTACGGCTGATCAAAGAAGGAGTCTAATTTAGTCAACCACTGCATGTCCAAACTAACTAGTACTGTGACTGCTTCTAGCCATCTCACAATGAGAACTATATAATGGAAGACTGCAACAAAGTCCATCCTAGTAACTATCCCCCCAACACATGCTCATGCTCACTTAAGATCATGAACAAACAAAAATGAGTGGAAAACCTATTGTGGTAACCAGTTAGTAGGCTATAATCATAAGGAATACCATAAAGGGACCTGCAGAGCTGCTCAACGCTGCGAGCTTACTGAAAACCATAAACTGGATGCCTGTCTCCCCCACTTCATCATCCATCACACTGCTAATCTCCACATCTGTGGTATTCACGCATGACATGGAAAGACTTCCCTCATTGGATAAAGCAAAGACAATACCCTTCCAACCACACACCCTACATGGAGTAGCATGGAGTAGATGCCATCCGCAACCACCACCACCTCATCAGGACTGCCAAGAGGACCTCCTTCAAAGACCGCCTCGACAACTACGCACTTCATAGACCGCCCGACAACAACGCACACAACAGCAAGAAGTTCTTCAACGTCGTGAAGGAACTCTCCAACCCCAGCTCCAACGGCAACGACATCCTACAGTCGAAAACCCTGTGCGACTCCCTCGCCTTTTTCATCCACCTCAAGATCGCCGACATCCACCATAGCTTCAACCCCCGGATGTCCCTAACAGGCCCCAACACGCCGAAACCACCTCACCCCACCAACGACGACCCCCTGACAACCTGGGCCAACATGAGCATCTAAGACACAATCAAGACCATGGGCACAATCCACTCCGGCTCGCCGTCTGACCCTTTTGCACACCACATCTTCAACAAAGCCTACGCTACACCATCAACCTCTCCTTCGAGACCGCGACCTTCCTTGAAAGCTTGAAACACACAGAGATCAGCGCCCTACTGAAGAAACCCAAGGAGGACCCGAGCGAACTGAAAAACTTCCGGCCCATCTCCCTGCTTCAGTTCCCAGCTAAGGTAATCGAGAAGATAGTCAACATCTAGCTCACCCGCTACCTCAAAGACAACAGCATCTTGGCCCCTCCCAGTCAGGTTTCCGCAGCAACCACAGCACCGAGACGGCCCCCTTATCTCCGCCACAGACGACATCAGGATACTACTGGACATCGGCGAGACAGCGGCCCTCATCCTCCTTGACCTCTCCGCCGCCTTAGACACCGTCTACCAACGCACACTACCCACACGACTCCACGACGCAGGGATCCGAGACAAAGCCCTGGACTGGACCTCCTCCTTCCTTTCCGGCAGAACCCAGAGAGTCCACCTCCCCCGTTCAGATGGGAAGCCCCCGAGATCATCTGCGGCGTCCCACAGGGATCATCCCTCAGCCCGACGCTGTTCAACGTCTACATGCGCCTCTCGCACGCATCGCCCGACATCACGACCTCAACATAATCTCCTACGGCGACGACAGGCAACTGATCCCCTCCCTCACCAAGGACCCTCTCACCGCCAAATCCAACCTTCACCAGGGAATGAAGGCCGTCACCGACTGGAAGGGGATAGCCGCCTTAAATTGAACCCAGACAAGACGGAGATGCTCATCCTCTGGCCCAATCCCTCAGCTTGGGACGACTCCTGGTGGCCTGCATCACTGGGGACACCCCCCGCACCCACCAACCACGCACGCAACCTGGGAGTCATCCTCGACTCAAAACTCACCATGACCAAACAAGTCAACACTGTCTCCTCCTCCTGCTTCAACACCCTCCGTATGCTGCGCAAAATCTACGGATGGATCCCGACAGACACACGGAAAACAGTCACCCCGGCCTTAGTCAGCAGCAGACTCGACTAGGGAAAAGCCCTCTACGCCGGAGCCCCGACCAAGCTCATCAACAGACTGCAAAGAATCCAGAATGCCTCTGCACGCCTGATCCTCGACGTCCCGCGCCGCTACCACATCACCCTCCACCTAAGGAACCTGCACTAGCTCCCTGTGGACAAAAGAATCTCCTTCAAGCTCCTGATCCACGCACACAAGGCACTCCACAAGACCGGCACAGCCTATCTCAACAGTCGACTCTCCTTCTATGTATCCAATAGGAAACTCCGCTCCGCAGACCTCTCCCTGGCTACTGTCCCACGCATCCGTAGAACCACAGCCGGAGGCAAATCCTTCTCCCACCGCGCCGCCAAGACCTGGAACACCCTCCCCCTCATCCTACGACAAACCGAAGACCTTCTAATCCTTCAATAGACAACTCAAGACCTGGCTGTTCGACCAGTAGCAACAGCACCCCCTTCCTCCCCACCCCTCAGTGCATGAAAACCCTTGCAGGTTTGTAGTGCGCTTTACAAATTATATGATTGATTGATTGCCCCTCATGTAGAAAAGCACTTTAGTGCCCCTGACATAGGGGTAGTGGGCGCTCCAGGCATATTATAATGCAATATAAAAAAGAATAATAAAATACACACACGCGCACATGCACGAACACACAGACACCCAGGTTGCACAGCACACATTTGCTTTCTTCTGCCACCTGGTGCCTTACGAAGAACATTGCAACATCACTGTCGGATAACTAGTCAGTAGCGTCTGAAACCCGGCCATTGTGTTAATTTCTTTTGTTTATTTCAGTTAAAAGCCATAAAAACAAAGAAAATACAATCATTCAACCAGCATGCAAACATCTTCAGGCATCATAGCAAACATAATATCAATTTACAATCCATCATAATCCGTCTTCCTTCATAATAATAGAATCAGATAAAAAAACACCAATTGTAAGCAAACAGCAACACCTGGTCATTGCGTTCAAATTAAGGTTCATGTTAATTCTCATACTCTCTAGATGTAAACCCTTGCAAAAGGCTCACCTACATTTTCCAAAAATGTATGTTCTGTTAGTAAAATTCACTCTCCTTGGGAAATCTTGGCCCATAACAGGTCTTTGCTATTGACCTGGCCCTGGAGGCTTTGCGTGCAGCTTTAATACATGGGTTACCTTTTTATACCAGAACCTGAGAGCTGAGGCAGCGCCTTAACACTTTGGAGCTATTTTCAGCCATAGATAGCGATTAACCATAACTAACGTTCTCAATTAGACCATGATTCAATGTATGTGTTTTTTACAATGATGTTTTGCCTACTTCCATAACTTCAGTCCTAGATATAGGAATCCGCAGACTCTTCCCCATCATAAATGCTTCATAATAGCCTGTAGGCGCATTTCCTGTTCTATCAAGACCTAATCGACTGCATGTAACAATATAAGGATGTTAGTTTTGCCAATCAATGGCACGACCTCCTCCTAAGAATAGAGAAGGGGTATGATACAATGGCGGCTGCCACAAACAAAGGGCGGTGATGCGGGTAGAGGGAACTCAGGAGGGAAGCGCGGGAGGGGGAGTCGAGGGGGGATCATGCAGGGTAGGTGTTTGTAATAATATATAACAAAAAAGAACTTACCTGGAGCTGCCTGCAGCCTCCTGCGTCTCGTCACGCCTTTTGTCCTCTTCCTGGTTCCAGCAGCACCTGGGACAGACTTCCATCCAAGCTCCGTGCTGCTCTCATGCTATGAGAAACCGGTCCCAGGATGCTTGTTTCGTGTCCAGGAAGGACCTGGCTTGGCCATTCGGTCTGGACTGTTCCCATGAGGCACAGGCTCAAGACTGATTAACATATGGCTGGGTCTTAACTGGGGTGGTGTCGTGGGCAAAAGAACAATGGATTTAACCCAGATCTCTTGACTGGGGGAGAATGTTCGAATCATTCAGCATTCCGTCCATCATTTGTCGCATTACGCTTTTCGCCCTAAGTGGGACGGATTTCCCCAGACGTGGGTCCCTTGCTTACTGTGCCACTGGATTCAAGCTAGCCTGGCTGATGAAGGCTGACATACACCGAAATCGATCCTAGGATGCTTGTTTCTATTCCAGAGAGGACCTGGCTTGGCAGTTCGGTCTGGACTGTTCCCATGAGGCACAGGGCAAGACTGAATTGCATATGGCTGGATCCAAACTGGGGTGTCGTAGTGGGCAAAAGAACAATGGATTTAACCCAGATCTCTTGACTTGAGAATGTTTGAATCATTCAGCATTCCATCCATCATTTGTTCCATTTACATTCATGCTATGAGAGCAGCGCGGCGATTGGCGTGAGCGGGCTGGAAAGACACTCCACTCAGACCAGGGAGGCTGTGGTGTTTCTCCAGCCCGGCTGTTGAATGCAGCTGGGCTGGAGAAACCTAAGTGGGCATGTGTGTTTGGCCGGCCTGAGGCATACGGCCAAACACATATGTGCACTTAGGTAGTGCAGATAGCACTTCTTCTCCCCTCTTCCATCGCTTGGCCCTGCCTCTCCCTACAGCGCTGGCTCAGAGCTGGCAAATGAAAAATGAAATGATGCTAGAACATCGTTTTATTTTTCATTTGCTGGGTCTGAGCCAGACAGTGGAGTGATGCCCCTCCGCCATTGCGGAGGAGCCACGGCTGATATATTATATGAAATAAGTAGAAATGGAGCCTGTAAACACCTATGGCGTGCGCCTCTATCTAAAATCTATTGTCATTACTTCTGTTCCTACTAATACTGCTGTGATACAACCCTTATATAATAATACAGAAAAGGCATCCAAGAGCCTATACAGCCTCAATAGGAGGGACGGAGAGCTGACTTCACATCCATGGGCTCCGGTGCCAATGCACCTGCTGCACTATCAATAGTGGCTTCATTGCCACTAACCTCATAGATGATAAGAGGGCAATGTAGAGAGGCGCTATATACGCATTCTCAAGTAAACATCTGTGTGATCAGTTGCTCTAGGTTCTTTGTGTAGAGGAGTGACACTTTCACTTAATTCCTCTGCTGAGGTGACCCTGTCTGACCAAACCTCCTGCTCAGTGAACCCTTTAGCTACAACCCCCTAAATCTGCAGATGCTGTAAGCAGCTCCTGCTGAATCATCAGCATGCAGGAGGCGGAGCACTTGGTTGCTATGTGCAGTGTTCCCTGGCACGCGGTCTGTGGTTAGTGGTCAGAGTTTGTGGCAGCTGCTGCTGCTGCCTGCCAGGAAAGTCTGGTAACAATAGCTCCTTGTGTGGGTTACTCCTCTTCAGAGCACCTTCATTATTGTGGTGGTGACAGAGTCCAATCCTTTCTCCCTACCACACAGAGCGTTGCTATTCGTGTACACATTGTCTGCACAGCCACCAACACACTGCAGCGAGACCCATGGCATCTAAACTGTATAAAGACGGTTTAGGCTGGTAACCACAAAATGTATACATTGGCTATGGCTACACAGCAACCAACATATCACTAAGGGGCCTAGTAACCACTGAAGCAGTATCACTTTGGGGAGTAACATTGGTTAGAGGTGGAGGGCTGCACCACCTTTACACTCACGCTAACCCAGCAGGTGCACAGAGGCCTAGACCTGTTGCTGGTAATGCAAGGTGCAGACCTGTCCTGTGATCTGGATGAAAGCAGGAAATGTGCCCTCCAAGTGGACAGTGGACTGCTGACTCTGTCCCGGGTGTAGCACGTGAAGCAGTGGTTGCAGGGTGGACCATGTTGAGTGCATCTACAGGGTGACCAGACCTCTTTAATGTGTGTCAATGAGAGAGAGGCTTACTGACTTTTCTCGTGTAAAATCCTACTCTTATGTGAAACCCAGATCCTAGCACTGACATCCTGTATGCATGTGGAGAGAGTGTGCAAGGTGTGTGACACATGTATGGTAGATGGACCCACGTATGAGGCTGAGTACCGAATTCAGTAAGACCCATTTTGGATGCTCCTAACTGCAGCATGGCTCAAGACAGAGGGTTGGGATAGCTACTTCAGACAGTGGAAGTGCACTGCCTACTTCCTGTGGCAGGAGGGTGGTGACCCAGACACTGAAGAGAGGAGGATGGAGACAAGGCTACCTTTACAAATTCTGTTAGGGAAAGGGGCTTATGACTAGTTCTTCCTGAGCCCTGCCATTCGGGAGATCTGTGTAAGCTGCACGTCCGATGGTTGGTCTTTTCGGGTGATGGCCCTCCTAGGCAGTATGCAGATACTATTTGGGTGTACCATAGTGTGAGTGCGGTGCAAAGGAGTAGGGAGAACCACCCCTCTCCCTAGAATGTGGTGAAACCACAGACAGAAAGCACAACAGTCCCCTGCACAAGCCCTAAATTTACAAACAAGTGAGTAAGTGCCTTCTGTGAATACCAAAATGGTAGTAAGTTTAGGATTTTGTAGTAAGTTAGTTCTGTGAATTGGGCCCATGTTGACAAAGTCTTTGAATGAAATTGCTTACCAGAGGAACAATAAACCGAGATACGAAATCAAGCAGTGGATCAATAACGTTCTTATATTGTCATTAATTTGTTTGTAAACTGCTGGCGTGTGCAGGGAACTGTTGTGCTGCCATTTGGGAGATCGTAGGGATGAGTCGGCAGTTTCCCAAAGTGAGTATTTTTCGAGGCCACCCATGCACCCCTCTCGTTTTTTTCAAAATATGTTTATTGGTTTTTAAGAAGTGAAGCCTCATCACTTTCAAAATTCCAATACAAGTTTCTTTATTTTTTAATAGTCTTAATCCGTCTTCCATGATCAAATCATACACTATTCCCAAAGAGAAAATGACCTTCATATAACCATAAACACAAAGTCTACAACATTATCTTTCTTTAAACAGTAAACAACTAAATACAGTTCAGTCACAGTTTTAAGCTTCAATTTCCACAGAGTCTGGAAATATTTTTTGTGAAAGAAAACAGAGACAGAGGTAAAACCAAATATAAGACACCTTCCTACTTTTTTTCTCTAAGTGTGAGGAGACTCCTAAAGAGATAAGAGAAGTGACCGAACGACTAATGCTCCTGCTTCATCATAGTGCCACCTATCCTTAAAAGAAAGTAAGCAAATAAAAAAAAACATAACAATAGCCAAAATAATTGTGTGTGCAAAAAAAATAGATAATACAAAAAGGCTTTCATTTTTTTTAAATAGTCCATGTGCTACTTAGTGATAGGAGGAATTTAAGAGGAGTGACCTACAAAAATAAACATTTCTGGGACCAAAAATGAACTGTGATTGGGGGCGTGGCCAAGGAAGCCATCATGGCTGACGCAGCCTAGAAGAGCTCCATCCTGCCGCCTGAATATCCTTTGAGTTATCCTGGTTCTCCCCCACCCTGCGGCGTCCCAGAGGGGTGTTCCGGTGGCGGAGGGTAGCGACAGACCCTACGCGAGGTTTCGGCTGTCAGGGTGCGCCGGCGGCCAAAGAACGAGACCGGCAGCAGTGGGGCCTACGCAGTGCAGTGACGAAGGGGACCTCGAGTTTCGTGAGTCCCAGCGCGAGTCCCGGCGGCGGCTGCAGTGGCGGAGCGGACACTGTGGGCGGTTGGTACCGGTCCCTAGCTCGCGCAATAGGCGCTCACACGGCACAGTCATAGGGTGACTTGGACCTGCAGCGGACGTCAGCCGAGCGACCAGCCTTTGGGAGAGAAGCTGCGGAGCGGCCTGGCACTGGTCGTGGAGCCGGGGACTAGATTTTGGAGGCCCGACCACCGGCTGCTGAGGCGACCTTCCCTGGGGGCAGCTGGCCCGAGGCGGTGACAGTAAGGAGGTGTGTCCCCCCCGGGGGTGCAAAGTGGGGCCCAGAGAAGCCGCAAGACCAGTGGGCAGATGGCGGCCCTTCCGGCGGCCGGTTCGGCCCGCGGCGGTGACTGGGAGAGGACGGGGTGCCCCCTCGGGGTATTCCGTTGGCATCCGCGGGGCTGAAGTAGTTGGTGGGCTCGGACCCAGGTGCCTCCGGTCCTCCTGCCCTGAATCCTGCGGTCCACGGGGGTCTCCCACATTGGGATGTGGGCCATTTAGCGGAGCAACAGTCTAGTAGTGGCGGCTGATACACTGCCCTTGCCCCAGGGATCCTACATTGGACCATCGCGGCCTGGCTTGTGTTGCTCGGGACATCTGTGGTGACTAATAGGATGGGGGTCTTCCTGCTGTGTATTACGGAGGCTATAAGGAACAACCATCAGAGACATTTGGTCTATAGTGATGATGTTGATGTGGGGCGAATGTGGGGGGGGGGGTAATGTATTAAGGGCAGGCACATTCCCCGAGTTCAGGGTAGTTGACAGGTTTTTGGGGGATGGGTAGTTTTATGGGGATCCATTGGGCTGGAGGGTCATCGACCTCGAGTTGGGGGTGGAGACTCTGCTACACCGCGACAGGTGCTTCATTGTTCTTTGAGGTATGGGGTAGGGGAGGGGGTAGGGGTCACTGGGGAATGTTGGATGTTGAAGGGGGGGGATGCACGGTCCTAGTGATGTTGCAGTGGTGTCTGAGTGTGTGTATACATGGCGCATACGGTGGCTCTTTGATACGAGAGGTCTTTGATGTCGGGCCCGGATGATGGGGCCGTAGGACCCAGGGGCACACTTTGTGTCCTCAGTTGGAATGTGAGGGGAGTATTGGACAAGATTAAGCAGGGGGCGGTCTTGAAGCAGGCCAAGTGAGTGGGGGCGGATGTAGTAATGCTACAAGAGACACACCTTTTAGGTAACAAAACCCTTTGCCTCCAACGATATGGTTATACTCAGGTCTTTCATGCTGGCTCTGCTAGGGGCTCCAGAGGGGTAGCCATTCTTATACACCGTAGGGTTTCAGGTTTGGTTGCGTCTACGCCCCACCCCCGTTACAGTGGTCTCTGGTGGGAAAAAATAATTGCGGTGTGGGCGGATATCCCAGATGTACTAGCATTAGTGGGTGGTGACTGGAATGATGTTGTAGATGGTGCACGAGACAGTGGCAGCCGGTGGTACCAAGTTCAGTGATATGATCAGGAATCTGGGCTGGGTGGACACCTGGAGGCACGTCCATGGTTCAAGGCGAGAATATACCTTTCTTTCTGCAGTCCATAAATCCTTCTAGGTGTGCAGAGTGATGTCATCATGTGGCCTAAGTTTAAATGAAAAGAGGCGGCAAGCAAATTAAACATAGCCACAGGTTCACAAGTGGGCTGTTATCTTTAAGCATGTGAATTACTTAAACCTACAATCAAGAGTGTTTCTATGGAGGAATGCTTACATTAGTATACATACACAGCTTCATGTTGTTAAATAACTACAAAAACTAAGATATCTGTGTTTGTTGTAGGAAAAATGGCCAAATAAAATGCCGCAAAATTGCCGATAGATTTCCATATTTGTGCCACTAAATTTCCATTTTTGTGCCGCTAAATTTGCTAATCCATGCCGTTATATCGTGGGGGGTCTGTCTTGGTGTGCGGCGGCTAAGAGGAAGTGTAGGGAGGAATTGGATCGGGCTGAGGCAGAGATCAGGGACCTGGAGCGGCATAGCGGCCTGGAGGGTGGAGGCCAGACAGTGGGGCAGTTGTTGTTTGCTCAACAGTCTTACGCCCCGTTGTTATTGGATGAGGCACGGCAGATGTGGATGGCGACCCGCAGTCGCATATACCAATGGGGCTATAAATCAGGGACAATGCTCCATAGACTGTGTCAGGGCCTGACTCAGGCTCAGACCCTCCCGAGGGTTGTAGATGGCTCTGGATCCCTGATTACAGAACCTAGGACGCTGGCGGAGAGCTTTGCAACGTACTATGCCGATCTATATGCCCCGCATAAATGCATCTCGGCAGATTTGATTGACAAATTTATAGCTGATCTGCCGCCACAAGCAGTCTCGGATGAGGCTCGTGACCGTCTCGATCTTCCACTGACGGAGGATGAGTTGGGTGTTGCTTTGAAGGACTTGAACACAGGTAAGGCCCCAGGCCCTAGTGGCTTTCCCAGCAAATTCTTTAAGAAATTTCACCTACAACTTGGGGCCCACTATAGAGCGGTGGTGGAAAAGGCTAGGGAGCGTGGTTGCCTACCCCTGGATTGGAGACATGCTGAGGTGGTGGTATTTCACAAACCTGGTCGGCCCCCAGAGCAGCATGCGTTGTGCCATCCAATCTCCCTTTGTAAACATGGAGGCCAAGGTCCTGGCCAAGGCGTAGACCAATCGGTTGCTGCCATATATTACTGATCTCATACACCCTGACCAGGCTGGCTTCATGCCCCGACAGGCGACGCAGCATAATATTAGGTGGGCTAATTTTGCGGTGGCAGCGATTTGCTCCACTGGGGTGCGGGCGGCACTTTTCCTGGCCGACATGGACAGGGCGTTTGATTCGCTTAGTTGGATATATTTGTTCTCGTTCCTGCCCGACTAAATCTGGGACCCGTTTTCGTGTCCTATGTGCGTCTGCTGTACACGGATTTGACGGCCTCCGTTCGTGTGGCGGGGGTGTCGTCCTTTGCCATAGGGAGGGGAACCAGGCAGGGCTGCCCCCTCTCGCCCTACTTATTCGCCTTGACTATGGAGCCGCTGGCTGCATGGGGCCGCGTGGATGCGCAGATGCGGGGGTTTGAGCGGGAGCGCGGTCTGTCGGACAGAGTCGCGCTCTATGCGGAAGATGTCCTGTTCTTCTTAACGGACCTTAATAGGTCGGGCCCCGTCTTATGCGCATCTTACATATTTTCAGCGAGATGTCGGGCCTGTATGTTAATCCGCACAAATCTACCCTTTGGGGAATGGCCCGGCAGTCGGAGACTGGGCATCTGCCCTTCAGACCGCAGTGGGAGGCATTAAATACCTTGTGGTGTTCCTGTCTGAGATCTCTGCTGTATCCTGGTAGCGCAATGTGACGCCAGTTTGGGAGCGCACCCGGGCGGATATTAAAGTGTGGTCCTGCATGCCACTGACAATCTATGGTAGATCGGCCATCTTTAAAATGGTGGCCCTGCCTAGACTACTCTACCAGTTGCAAAACCATCCTTATCCTATCTCACCCTCCTGGTTTAAGCAAGTGGACTCGATTCTGGGACAATTCCTATGGGTGGGTGGTGCGATCCGGGTGGCGCTACACACGTGCTTTCGATCGACGTACGGTGGGGGTTTGGCGACCTCTGATGTTCGCTCATATTACCAAGCCTCGCATCTCCTCGTATTAAATGAATGGTGGTACGGGGACAGGGGAGACCCGGCCAATGCGCTGGAGCAGTTCCTTAAGGAGCCCCACACACTCCATACGTTGCTGTACGCGATGCATAGGCTCAGGGCACTGCCGTCAGTGACGCAGGTAGTATTCGATCTTTGGAGGCAAGCCCTGCGGCGAATGGGGTGGTGGCAGACCTTGACTGAAGAAACTCCTCTCTGGCGAAATGGCCGTTTCCCCGATCTGGCGGCCCTTCGGGGCTTGGCGGGGTGGGACGATATCGGAATCTCTAGACTGGGAGATGTCATGGTGGGGACGTCGCTCAAGTCGTTCCAGGACCTGAGTGCAGAATACCATAAGCCCCGCACGCAGTTCTTTCGCTATTTACAATTCCGACATGCCATTGCCCCATATATAGAGGGATTGACATCTCTTCCTGAATTTAGTCCGCTGGAGGCTAGGGTTTTTATGGTGCACATCGAGACCAAAAAAATATCACGAATATATCAATCCTTGATTATACATTGCTCTCCGACTTGCAGAAACTGAAAGGCACCTGGGAGGATGATGTAGGAGCGTTAGAAGAGGAGGACTGGAATGAGGTTCTGGCAGGCCCCAGAGGAGCGGCCATTTCTGTCCGCCTTAGGCTGATCCAATTCAAATACTTGTACAGGGTATATTTCACTCGGCGGAGGTTGTGGCAGGCGGGCCTCATTGTATCCCCGATCTGTACTAGGTGTGGATGTGAGGAGGGCACTTTCTTTCACACGGTGTGGAGTTGTGGCCACTTGGACAGGTTCTGGAATGGGGGTTGGAATGGTTTAGATGAGGTCCTTGAATGGGTGCTCATCCGCACGCCGCGCCTAGGACTGTTGCATGTGTTGGATGGAGTTGGGGGAAACCTCTACAAGAGACATTTATTGTTACTGGGACTCACAGTTGCCAAAAGAGTTAGAGTGCAGGCACTCCGACATTGGGGGCATGGAAGAGGGGGCTGGATTTTTATATGGGGAAGGAGAAGCCCATATTTCTTGCCCGGGGCTGCCCTCGGAAACATTATAAAATCTGGAAACGTTGGGCTGATTTCAGGGGCATTTGGCTCGAGCCTCGGCCAGAACAGGACCCGGTACTGGATGTTTGAGCGTGCTGTGCCGGTGGCTGTGTGTACACAAATTGCTGACATTGTATGGAACCGTGCGGGGGGAGTGATCCGGGAGGGCTGGGGTTTGGGGGGAGTTTTGGGGGGGGGCCGGAGGGAGGGTGGGGTATTTGCACTAATTTTATAGTTTTTGATGTAAAAGACATGATGGATTGCAATGCGTTATGTATATTTACATGATTGGCAGTTGTCTCTGGGGAACAGAGCTCTGCGATTTCTATGTGATCTATCAATAAAATCTGTTTTCCCCAAAAAAAAATGAACTGTGATTGATTTGCCAACCCTTTTTTACACTTAGAAAAATAAAATGGACACTAAGGTCAGTATGTCTTTTTAAATGTAAAAACATGTACTTAACCTGTGCAAATAACCTTTAAAGTACAGGTTTATTAATAAATAATAAGTACACATTTTTCTTTATTTGCCACGACTAAGACATCTTTTCTTTTTAAAATGGAATGAGAAGAGATGTTGTTGAAAATGTCTGACTCCTTGGTCCCTGAGATGTATTGCTTCTGTGCAGAGGACTGGCATTGATCTCCGGTGCAGCCCTCGAAGGGACACTACGGGCACTCCTGAACCTCCCCTACTGCTCTTTGAACCAGAGTGGCGACTGAAAGGGAAATCTACTTGTGACACTACATCCAATAGGCAGCAGGTTTGCACCCCATACTTGAGTCATGGGGGAGGCACTCCAAGAGGGCCCTGCATAAAGCCAGCCTATGGTAACAAGTAAACAAGGCGAGCCACTGTCTGAATGGTGAGCATGGAAGTCCGAGATGGATTGATTGCGATCCTCTAGGCTAGGACCACCACCAGAGATCCGCTGGTAAAAAGGATCGGCACAGGGAATGTTGACCTGAGCCGCCTCAGAGATGACCACCGGAAAATGGTGGAACAAGTGCATAACGCTCAAAAGACGTTAACAGAACTGAAGTTGGCTACTGAGGAACTTCAGACACAAGTGAAGGACCTGACAGAATGGGTATGATTTATTAGAATATAGGGAGAAAACTCTGAAGACAGGTGCAGGATGAATAATATAAGAGTAGTTGATCTGCCTGAAAACTTGAATGAACGTGTGTGAGCTCCTACCTTAGGACCTGTGGCACCCGAGGGACCTCACAGTTCTTTGCACTGGAATGAGCCCATATAGTTCGAGCCCGGCTGCCACCTCTAGGGGCACCACTGAGACCATTGGTAGCCAGATTGATACATTATATACAGACTGGCTCTGCATATTCCAACAAGCACGCCCAAAAGAACATTTAACAGTAGAAAAATGAAAAGTGGCTGCTGTCCTGTACCAAAGAGCGTCTTTTTGTTTAGAAGGCAACGTGAAATGGCATTCAAGTACGCATTACTCCTAATGGTGAAGCTAAAAGTTTTGATGAATAAGGATATCCACTACTCTACAGATTCTCATAACATTTGCCCTGGGCCAAATATTGCTTAAGAGCTGGCACCTCCCACTCAAAAGGCAAACCTAGGCCGTGGAGACCTAAAAGTCAGAGGGAGAAAATAGCCCAAACTGAGGATCCCATTAGATTTCAACCTTTGAGCTCCCCTGTTGACTGTTTTCTAATCTGTTGTGATTGGCCCCATCCCAGCATCATGGAAGGAGGCCATTGTTGTACCAGTGTATAAAAAGGGCAATAGAAATTACCCCTCATGTTATAGGCAAATTTCCCTCATCAACGCTACATGTTGGGTGTTATGGGAGGGTTGTTCTTGCTAGACTTGAGGATTGGGCAAGTGGCAAGGGGGTCATTTTAAAAACCCAATACGGCTTCAGGAGGGGGGTGGGTACCACAGAGCAGTGCCTCAATTTGTCCCTGATTATGGACAAGTACATGAAGGCCAGGAGGGGTTCTATCCACCTGGCCTTCATGGACTTGTCCTATGCTTTTGACACTGTTAACAGGGAGAAATTGTGGGCGCTAATGGGAGACATGGGCATAGAGGAGGCACTGATTTCCCTTCTGAGAAGACCTTGTGCTAACATCACCGTGGCAATAAGATATGTCCCACAGAGGAAAATAACAAGTCCATTGTCTTCACAGAAGGCGTTCGGCAGGGGTGCATTTAGTTCCTTTTATTTTCTTGGTTTATATTAATGATTTGGAAGCATTTTTATCAGGAAAGAAAATTGATTTCCCCAGTATTGAGGGTAAACCAGTCTCTCTACTCTCATACGCGGATGACACTGCGCTTATGGACTTGACGGCCAACAGCCTACAAAAATCACTTGACGCCTTTTATGTCGGCCCTCGACCTAAAAGTTAATTTTACAAAATCTTACGTTATGGTGTGTGGCCCAAAAAAGACAAAACTGAGAAATGGTATTGTAAGTGGTAAGAATATTGAGAAGGTGAAAAATTGTACTTATTTCGGGAACGTTTTCAATAATGAAATGAAGTGAGAACCACTTTCCATTGCAAAAGCTCAGCAGACAAGCAGGTTTGTGAAGGGGCTTTTCCGCTTTGCCTGCAAGCTAGGACACAAGCCGGTGATTGAGTTAGTTACTTTATACAAAGTGAAATGTTTATCTGCTGCGTCTTACGGGGCAGGGGTTTGGGGCCACCATAAAAGTCGCCCTCTACAAATTATGGAAAACAAGTTTATAAAACGGCTTCTGATGACCCCAAATAGTGCCCCTACACTTTTTTTCACCGAGAATTGGGGATGGAAAATGTAGAAGATCGTATTGATATTTCCCCTTTGCTCTTGTGGGCTAAAATCTGGCCTTCGGAGGAACTATTATTCTCGAGGGAGGTGATTGAAGATTGCACCAATTTGGACAATGCACTGTTGATCCCCTGGCTTCCATTTTTGAGGAAATGGCTTTTTGAGATTGGCTTGGGTGAGTACTTTGACAATTCGACGAGTAGCCACATAAACGCTAAGGCCACTATAAAAGAGGCGCATTATTTATGGGCAACCGCACACCACACACAATCTGAGGGTACAGGTCCCATTTGCTCATCCACTGCCAAACAGCAATTTTATTTAACTTTTACTTTTAAAGTACAGACACGATTTTTTTAAACTACATTTTCGTCTAGGCACTTTGCACTTTCTAGTGTCATTTACAAGAAAATCTGGGTGGGCAGAAAAAGGTATTTCTTGTCCTTGTGACAATAGGACACCTCAGAGCACGTTGCACTTTATCCGATTTTGCTCGCTTTACAAGGAACCATGGGGAACATTTGTAGCACCACTTTTAAGGGATATCCAGCCTTGTACATATGTTGATGGGTTCCAATATCTGCAGTCATTGGCCACTTCTGCAATTTGTATTGCGGTCTCATATTTTATTAAAGTGTAATGGCCATTAGAAAGTGTTATGAACTATAGCATACAAATAGGAAGGAAAAATTTTTTACCGTGTAATTTCAATTATTATGAACTTTATGGTTGATGATGTTTTAATTCATGTGACATTAGGTTTGTCAAACGTTTGTGGTCTTGGTGCCGAATAAAGTTATTTTGACTTGTGACTTGACTTGTGATAGACCTGTGCAACATCAAGCAAGGCTGCAAAGAGACCTGGTACTGGTGGCCGTGGCCACCCTTAAGGAGGACTCTTGCTCAATCACCACTAAGAGATCTTCAGAAAATTAATTGAATACTGATATAGGAACATTGAGTGGCAGATAAGGCAGCTGGAAGTTGCTCAAAATAGCCCTGAAAGCAGCTGATGAACAGATATCACCCAGAGGATGCTGAAACTGAAACTACTAACAAAAAAAAGGCAAAGGCAAGATATTGAGGCCCTTGTAATTCATTCATACGTGTGAATCATCTGGCGAGGAATGACCATAGAAGTAGCTCTTTTAGGGGCCGAACAACCCCTCCCCTCTTTGACTGGTGTCTAGTAACGGGCAGCAGCAAGTATTATGGTGGCTGGTTTATGCTTGTTCAGAGGGTGCCACTCCTACAGTCCAGGGCATGGACGGATGGGATACAATTCTGGTTTGTGGTTATTCCTGGAAAGTGATCACAATGAATGAAGATTCAACAGTGAAATTGGCCCCCGGGTTCTGGAGTGATGTTGAGGGGATTAAAGAGGGAGAGTGACACACATAAAAACATGTTCAAAAAGAACACTTGACGGACAGAATGCTGTACAATGTCAAAAAGTCATCTCAGTACAGAGACCTGAGTCTAAATCCATCTTTTTTTGCTCCCCATTCTTTTCAAGTTCAGACCCATCCATATGCAAATCAGTCTTGACCCTGTTCCCCTTGGGAACAATCCAGCCCGAACTGCCAGACCAGGTCCTCCCTGGACTGGAAACAAGCATCCTAAAACCGGTTTTGGGGCATCACACCTCATCAGCCAGGCCAGCTTGACTCCAGTGTCATGGAGAGCACGGGACCCATGTCTTCCCCCTGCGACCCCTAATGACTCTTCCCCACCAAACTGCCCGCCCGTCCTCCCGCTCCTCCAGCACACCGGCCGCTCTGTAGTGCAGTGCGCTATATTGGTTGTTATTCCTTTATCTCTCAAAAGCAATTTCAGAAAAACACTGGTAAGACTTGCGGGGCTAAAGGTATGTTGGGCAGATAGGAAGCATCTTTGTCTTTAGACAATGGGTAGTGCTTCTAGAATGTAGTTTGTAATGTAGACTGCCAATTAGAACAAGCATTTACAATGCAATGGTCTCGTCCTTGTTAAAGTTAGAGCTATTGGCATTGCTCATGACATTAGTTTTGTTGTTAAAACATATAAATAAATGGCATTGTTATTTACAATGCCAATAGCTTAATCTCTCGCAAATGCAAGATCTTTGCATTTGCACCCACACACACACAGAGCCCCACACAGTGCCACACGCACCCACACACACACACACAGAGCCACACGCACACACACACAGAGCCACACACACACACAGACAGAGCCACACACACACAGACTGAGCCACACACACACACACACACACAGCCACACACACACACACACACAGCCACACACAGAGCCACACACACATACACACAGAGCCACACATTCACACAGAGCCACACAGACAGACAGAGCCACACACACAGCTCTCTGCCCAGTAACGCCCCAGGGAACAGAGGCACGAAAAACCAGATCACAAGCAGGGAACAGAGGCACAAGCAAGGCACAGAGGCACAAGCAGGACACAGAGGCACAAAAACCAGATCACAAGCAGGGCACAGAGGCACAAACCGGATCACAAGCAGGGCACAGAGGCACAAAAACTGAATCACAAGCAGGGCACAGAGGCATAAAAATCAGATCACAAGCAGGGCTCAGAGGCACAACAAGCAACGAGGGGGCAGGGGCAGGAGAGCAAGCACAAGCAATGAGGGGGCAGCAAGCACAAGCAACGAGGGGGCAGGGGGGCACAGAGGCACAAAAACCGGATCACAAGCAGGGCACAGAGGCACAAAAACCGGAACACATGCAGGGCACAGAGGCACGAACAGGAAACAGAGGCAAAAGCAGGGAACAGAGGCACAAACAGGGCACAGAGGCACAGAAACCGGATCACAAGCAGGGCACAGAGGCACAAAAACCAGATCACAAGCAGGACACAGAGGCACAACATGCAACGAGGGGCAGGGGCAGGAGAGCAAGCACAAGCAACGAGGGGGCAGCAAGCACAAGCAACGAGAGGGCAGGGGGGCACAGTGTCACAAAAACCGGATCACAAGCAGGGCAAAGAGGCACAAAAAACGGATCACAAGCAGGGCACAGAGGCACAAAAACCGGATCACAAGGGGGGCACAGAGGCACAACAAGCAACGAGGTGTCAGGGGCAGGAGAGTAAGCACAAGCAACGAGGGGGCAGGGGAGCAAGCACAGCGAGGGGGGCCGGAAAGCAAGCACAATGAGGGGGCAGACGCACAACAGAGGGGACAGAGGCAATAACACAGGTACAATCAGGGAAGAGAGGCAAGAAAAGTGAGCACTCACCGGAGGACTCGGCAGCTTCTCGACTTCTTCCGGCAGCGGTCAGGCAGAAATGGCGTCAGAAAAGCGCCACCATTTTCGCATTCGGGGGCATGGTTTTTGCTGTTGAGTGACGGATGACGTCACGAAGTTAAAAACTGCAAAAAAAAATCCCCCGAATCCGAAAAAGACGGGGCTTGAGCGGAGTGACGCCCCTCTCCTCCAATGGCTGGCCTCCGTTTAGGAAGCCAGCCAATGGAGAAGAGGGGCGGGTTCAAGCCCCCATACTTGTAAACATAAAATCTCGGCTGCACGACACTGTTGCGCAGTGTACGCTAGGCCGAGACCTAAAAATGAAGACTGGAAGAACACCTTAACCTGGAGAATAATTATGTTTTTGTACATAGACTACTAACTTTTCATTGCAGTATAATTGCATTGCTGGCTGAGCAAGTCTATTGCTATTGTTTAATGTAAAATTGAATAAACAAATTTGAAGAAAAAAAAGCATTGGAAATGATAATAGGTGTGGCTTTAAAGGAATGTTGTATGGTAATGTGAAACCCCGCAACCTAATAGCATTGGAAGGAATATGTATTTGTGTGGAAGCAAAGAACTGCAGAATAACATTGGTGTAGCTTCAAAGGACATGTGACAGTTGCACTCTCAAGCCACACCTACAAATCCATGTAGGTTAATGACTGACCTCCTCCCATCTTTGCTGCTGCCAAAAAAAGGCAAACACCATAAATTATCTGGTTATCTAAGACACTTTTAAAGCATTGCAAAGTCATGTGTGAGTCCCTGAAAGTTCACTCTCAGCCAGCTCACACAGCTGTGTGGAGGGCAGGCACTTTTTTGTGTGGAAATCTACAACTTCTGCCCACTCAAAACATGTACTCCTGGCTCCCAAAATGTGAGCGGAGCCAAAGACCATAATAAGACTGTGCCTAAACTGTGTTTATTGCCATTGTTCCTGAGATTGAAAGCCAATAAGGCGAAAAGTAGGTTTGCGGACCAATCCCTTATTTTAGCTATGTGACAAATTGTTATGAGCTGGAAGGTGCTAAAAGATCCTTGCATCCAGAAGTAGCAGAAGGAACTGGCTAAATGGGTCAAGTGAGAGAGTACTTGGATGCATAGGAAAGTGAAACGAGGGGTGTGAAGGATGGAAGTAGCATGGGACATCATCATAGCGGTGATGTCAGCAATAAATACGAGCAAGGACAGTCCTAATGCATGAATAGAGATAGGCTGTCGTCCCACAGCCGCATCAAAAGTGTGGCATCCTGCTGCAACCCTCTGTCCCAAAGAGTCATATGAATGATTTATCCAAGAAAAGTACCTCCCTAACCCCCACAGCCCTTATCTGCAATTAGACTAATCCTACTTTAGATCACTAGTTATTTAGATTTTTACAGTATGTGTTTTGAATGCAATCATAAACTACAATGCTATGTAGCTTTATAGCGGGCTGTACCAGCCATTAAAGGCTCACTCCAGCGTTAAAGTACCGTGTAAATATAACAACGAAACCCTGGGAAAATCATAGTAGACTTTGAATTGGGCTATAAGGCTATGAGAATGTTCCGCGCCTTGAAGGCAGAATGTCCTCATTAAAAAACACAAAAGGCCTTTCGGAAACCGAGTGGGTTGAAACCCTGCCCTCCACCACGGCACCAAAGTCTTTGTTTCACAGCTCTTACTGTGATTTCTCAACAGATAACAGCCGTGCCCAGGGCCATAGCTGTTAGCAGTTGAACATTCACAGAAATAGCTGTGGAAGGAGGCTGACATCAGCCTCATGTTCTTGTGGGTTCAGCTGAACTGCTTTTCATCCTCGAGTTAGAGAGACCCAGGAGCTTAGCAGCATTTCCCTTCCCTCCATCAGAGCCTCCAATGCACTGTGAGCTACAGGATTTCCGGAAGGAGGGACAGAGAAGGGGGAGGTTGGAAGCCTCTTATGTGTCCTGCTGCATAGCCTCTTCCTTTTCCTTTCCCCAGTACACTCTGTATATCTTGGAGAAGCAGGGGATAGAGACTGTGTATTAGGCATTGTAATGTTGAGAGCAGTTGGCCTATACCAGTTTATATAGACCACTGCTGCTCCATTGTCTTCAATGAAGCTTTCAACATTCTAGTGTTTTAATAGCCTGCTGCTGAGGGCTATATAGTGGTAGTTAAAGGCCCTGAACCCGAGTTACAGGCCTGAGCCACAGGTGAGGGCCTATAACGAGGGAGAGGACATGTAACAAGCGGTATAGCCTGAGGCAGCAGGACTATTAGGATATTAGAACATTCTACCCACTAAGGGTAGAATTATCTAAATTACAAAGGGAGAGACGAGAAGACATTCATTTGAATGCTGAAGCTCTGGGCTTATACCGGTCATTATAAGCCCACAGCTACTCCATTGTTTTCAGTGGAGCTCTCAACATTTCAATGTTCTAATATAGCCTTAGAGCCCGACCGAGCAGGCTAAACCGGCCATTAAAGACCCGCTCCAGCATTAAAGGCCCGAGCCGAAGGTGAGGGACTTTAACAAGGGAGCAGGTCTTTAATGGCAGGTAGAGCCCTCTATGAGGGCTCTAAGGCTATTAAAACATTCCGCCCCTAGGGGGTAGAATGTTCTAATTAATAAAAACAAAGGCATCTTGGAGTCCGAGGGGGTTTAAATCCTCTCGGGCTCCGAGAGGCCTTTGTTCACATTAGCAGCTGTGATACGAAAAACATTGGTCAAGCTGCCCTGCGGAAAGTGCAAGGGGTGGTACGCAAGCTAACCAGAACTGTCAGCACATTTGGGGATAGAATGGTAGAACTCGAATCCCGTATTGTCTCCAATGAAACAGAGATCGCGGCAAACCACGAGTTAGTTGAATACAAATAGTATCTAATAGACAATAAAATGAGGATGATCAGTAGTTTCTTGCACAAGATTATTGTTGTATACTATATATTATCTCCGACACGAGATGGCACGTGGCTTTACCCGTGACATCTCGTGTCAGTCGCTTTCTGTTGTGCACATGCACAAGCTACTGCATCTTTCGAATATGTATGCCTTACATGAGTTTAGAATGATGTGGCATTAACTGTTAGACTGGACTTACTCCAGACGTGTTTCCATTAAACTCTCTTCTCATCAAGCTACCTGTGTCCTCCAGTCTTTCCTACACTGGCGACGAGGGAAAAAAGACTTTATCTTTCGGTTCTAAGAAGATTTCTTCAATGAATTTTAAAAGGAAAAGATAATTTTTAATTTCAAATTTATTTTTGACCTACTAGAACCACTTGATTTCCACAGCGACCCAGGCGGATTTCTACAGCGCCCGAACTGCCAGACCAGGTCCTCCCTGGACTGGAAACAAGCATCCTGAAACCGGTTTCGGGCATCACACCTCATCAGCCAGGCCAGCTTGACTCCAGTGTCATGGAGAGCACGGGACCCATGTCTTCCCCCTGCGACCCCTAATGACTCTTCCCCACCAAACTGCCCGCCCGTCCTCCCGCTCCTCCAGCACACCGGCCGCTCCTGTAGTGCAGTGCGCTATATTGGTTGTTATTCCTTTATCTCTCAAAAGCAATTTCAGAAAAACACTGGTAAGACTTACGGGGCTAAAGGTATGGTGGGCAGATAGGAAGCAACTTTGTCTTTAGACAATGGGGAGTGCTTCTAGAATGTAGTTTGTAATGTAGACTCCCAATTAGAACAAGCATTTACAATGCAATGGTCTCGTCCTTGTTAAAGTTAGAGCTATTGGCATTGCTCATGACATAATTCTATCTTAATTCATGACAAAATACAGGGATTTTGTCATGAATTAAGATAGAATTGTATAGGATTGTTCTTTAAAATTTTATTATTATGTTGTTGTTTTTTTTGTTGTTGTTTTTTTTTCATTTACAGGAAGGGAGGTGTGTTGTATACTGTATATTATCTCCGACACGAGATGGCACGTGGCTTTACCCGTGACATCTTGTGTCAGTCGCTTTCTGTTGTGCACATGCACAAGCTACTGCATCTTTCGAATATGTATGCCTTACATGAGTTTAGAATGATGTGGCATTAACTGTTAGACTGGACTTACTCCAGACGTGTTTCCATTAAACTCTCTTCTCATCAAGCTACCTGTGTCCTCCAGTCTTTCCTACAATTATCACATAGTGGACTATGGACGCAGCATCTTTAAAATTCTTATTTGCTAATAGGACAGTCCTCTAGTACGCTCTTTTCTCATTACAAACAGATCCTTTTAGGATACTCTACTTATCGTTATCATCTTAAGACGTCGCTGCGGAAAGATATATGTCAGAAACGTCTGGACTTCTTACTTGCAGTTGATGGGTTTTATAACACATTCCATGTGTTAAAATCTAAGTGGGAACTATCACGCGTGATACAACAATTCTTTGTATAGATATCCTTTTTTTTGTTTCACATTTTAGAGTGAAATCAGTTGTGGCTTATCTATCACTATCGGTGCCAAATGAGGATAATCATCTCTATCTCTCGTTCTTACAGTATGTCACTTCTCTTTCTCTGCATACTCGTGGTGATTACAGGTCTCTCTTCTTTCTTTTTAATATTAAGTATAGATAGCACTGTTATCTTCATTTTCGATTTTCACACACTTTAACTCATGGCCTAATTAAGGTCACAATACCATGTCACATTAATATTGCAATCCCACCATCACTGTATATTTTGATATATATATATTTTTGTATAAACAAAAAACAACATGTATTGTATTTACTTTTCCAGCATTGAAAAAGTCTATGTTTAGACGAAACACGTGTTGGCAAAATCCTTGCTGGGAGTATCAAAAGAATAAACCAACAAGTTGAACACATGATTTTATGGACTCTTTTGACTATTTACATTTTGTGAAAGGATTTCATTGGTCTGCTTTGAACTATTCCACAAGAAAAATGCTGTTTAATATATGAGCAGCTCAGTGTGTTAATGTGTTCTGCTTAAGGGTACAGAAATGCTAACATTAGGGTCACCAGCTCCCGCCAGGTCATAACGGACATGGTTTCCAGTCCTGGACTTTAGCAAAATACCCTAATGCATTCTGGGTATTGTAGTCTTGTTTTGTGTCCACTGAACTAATAACACCCCAAAACAACTATTTGTAGGTGAAAGTTACAGGGTGGAGCAGTGTTCGTAATGACCTGGAGTCAGGTGGGTACCCTGGCTAACACGGCCTGTGCAGGGTTCGGAGGGTAGGAGGTGGGCAGCACTAGTCACCCACGTGCAAACGCCTCCACTCACCTTCTTAAAGGACTTTTCAAATCAAACTAGGCATGCCTTACTCAGCTTCCAACATGCCACTGGTCGCACATGCTTTTACCACCTGATGGACCGCTGATGCGCTGCTTTCCATCCCTTATTGGTCACTGCATGCACGTGCTTCTATCTGTTGATGGCTCACTGGATGCACGTGCTTGTATCTTGATGGGATGAAGACGCTACCATGCCCTGTTGATTACTGAGCACACGTTCACCCACTTCTTGTCATATCTACTGAGACAACGTGGTGACACCTCTGATGTCAGCCCCCTACATTAGTCACAAAAGTTGCATGTGTTCAGTCAGAAGCCAATCTGGGCTGGGCACCCTCTACCTCTGCACAAACACAGGATTTACAAATAAAGATCCATCACTGGCGCTTTCTTCATAACCATTTTGGAAATGAACCACTTTAACTTCTTGACAGGCTGGTCTTGCCCCCCCCCTCTCCCGCACCGACTAGGCACCCCACAGCCCCTTCACTTCCACCCGCAGGATCCTGGCATCTGTAAAGGAACCCCTTTCCAAATCTCAACGAGTGCCCCTTTTAATTGATTCACCTGTAAACACAACGCCGAGGAACAGATACAGGGCGTATTATAATTTCTGTCCAAAGTCACTAAGCTCTTGAGGTTGGCCAGGGACTTGGATTTCCAGCATTCTATTCTAAATCCTTGAAATCTCACCTTGCATCCTATGCATCATAGGAGCGCAGAATACTGCAGACCCACAGTACTGTCACTTGTCCAGTGCACTAGGTACAACACATATGAGAAACAAGGAAGTCACAGGTGTTCCAAGAGCCTGTTTTATGAACATTTAATGTGGCCTTGTCAAACCACCTCACACCATTGTCAACAAGGAGGTGGCATCTGTTTGCTCTTTGCTGAGAACAGGCCCTTGTTAAAGATGCCCATTGTTCTAGTGCCTGGGAACCAATCATAAACTGTGAACAAGTGCTCTCTTGGCAAGCGTGTGGCATTTGTGCTACCATAGAGTTTCCTAACAATGCTACATCCACTCATTCACTCATACAGCTACTGACACACCCATTAACACCCCCATGCAGCCACTCACCTGCCCACTCACTGACCCAGACAGACACTCACACATCCACTCTCAAAGGTTATAGGGATGTCATAGTTAGGAAATAACATTTTAAAAAACTTTAGAAATTCTATAAAAAAAAAGAAGAAAAGGAAGAAGGTTACAGGGACGTTATAGTTAGGAAATAACATTTTAAAAAACGTAGAAATTCAATGAAATAAACAAAAGTTACAGGGACGTTATAGTTAGGTTCGAATTTCACTTGTGCAAAACCATTGAAATTCAGCAGTTATAGATGCTGTGCTAACCATAAGTATTGCTTGTGATCTCACTTATTACATCACACATGACATGGTCAGCGACATCACTGATGTTATCTCAAATTACATCACTGATTACATCATCCACAGAACCACTCACACACCCACTCACACCCCACACAACTTCTCATACACCCACTCGCACACCCACACAACCACTCCCAACCCCCCTTACTCAGCCACAGAGCCACTCACATACCCATTGACTCACCCACAGCCACTCACACAACCACTCACTCATCCTTACAGTCACTAAAACACCCACTCACTCCCCAAAACAGACTACTCACACATCCAGACACTCCCTTATACAGCCTCTCATCTGAGCCACAGAAACACCCACACAACCACTTACACACCCTTTAACAAATTCATACAACCCCTCACACATCCACTCATTCACCCATACAGCCACTCGCACAGAAACTCCCTGTCCAATACAGCCACTCACATACCCACTAACTTAACCAAACACCAACTCAGCCAGCTTACTCAGCCACTTGCACACCCAGTCACTCACCCATACAGCCACTCATACAGCCACTCAGACACCCACTCACCCTCTGATACAGCCACTAACATACCCACTCATTCATCCATACAGCTGCTCACACACTTACTCACTCACCAATACAGCCACTCACACAGCCACTCACACAGATACACACAGTTACACAGCCACTCACATATTATATGTTAGAAAGAGTGTGTCTCATTACTAGTACACAGAGTATACTAATGTAAGTTAAGTAGCAGCTTACTATATATATATATTTAACATTCATAAACTTTTAGAAGACACTCTCACTTACTAGATGATATCTTGAGTGATGTCATTTGAGATACATCATCCGCTTACAGCCGGGTGTGGTACTCTTGCAAGACACACACCTAAAGGGCAATAATTGTAGATTCCTAGGGAGAGGTGCATACACCATGCTGGCCCATGCAAAATTCACTAACAGGGCCAGTGACGTGGCAATATTCATGAGGGAAAATCCCCCCTTTACTGTATGAAAGACATGGATTGACCCTCTAGGGCGTTACATGGGGGTACAGGGATACCGGGCAGGACTACTATGACATTAATGAGTTTTTTACCCCGCCCAGACAGCAGTCACCCACTCTGGTCAAAGTAACAAATATATTGCTTGACACCTCTTCCACATTACAAGCAGTGGGGGGCGACATTAATCATGTGATTGTCCGCACACCTTGATTGCGCTGGCACTCAAATCTTCTCCCCATCCATCTGGAATAGCTCAGTTCACCAGTAGACTAGGCATACATGACTTATGGTGCCAAAATAACCCTACTAACAAGCATTATTCACACTTTTCGGGCGAGCATAAGGTCTAGTCTAGACTGGACTATGTGTTTGTACCTGAAGAGGAGGTAGGGGAGGTGACACAAGTTGACTACCTTGCTAGGGGTCTCTTTGATCACTCTCCCCTTTACGTCCGTATGGGACACCTTCAGGTGGGAAGGCTGCATGGTGGAAACATAATAGTTGGGACCTAAAAGATGGGGATGTGGCATGGGGCCTCAGAGTAGACATGGAGCCGTATTTTACAGGGAACTAACACTGTGGATTCCAGGATTGGACTATGGGAGGTCTTCAAGACTGTACATAGAAGTATAGCTCAGAATTTGATTGCCCAGAAAAGAAGGAGGAAGGCTGAGCTGGAATCATTGGAGGAACAGATTTTGTAATTAGAGAGAGTCCTGGGCTCGACCTCTGATCCCGTGAGGATGAGGCAGATAGTGGCAATGCAGGCAGAATACAGGGACCTGGCACAAGAGAAGGCCAAGCAGTAGATGATGACTACCTTTCATCACCTGTATGAGTCAGGAGACAAGGTGGACAAGCTATTGGCATGGCTGGGTTGCTGGGAGATGGAAGCCTGATGAGTGCAGACAATAACCAACTGATCAGGAGGCCGCCTTCAAAAGGATGAATTGATAGTGGCTAAATTTGCACAGTACTACATGCTATCAGATCGCTCCATGACTCAAAGACCATCGCATTACATTTGGCTTTGATCACTATGCCACGCCTGGAAACAGAGGTATGCGAATCACTAGAGGCAGATCTCACCTTAAGCCTGATCCAGTAAGCCATAGCTAGGTTGTGAACGGTAAAGACTCCGGGTCCCAAAGGTACACAGACTTGGTGGGACCACACCTGCTGAATCTTTTTAGAGAAGGGAAAGTGAAGGGGAAGCTGCCTCTACACCTTCCGAGAGCTATGATAGTGATTCTTCCTAAAGAAGGTAAACCCAGAGATAGATGCAAATCATACCACCAAATATCCCTACTTAATATAGAGACTAAATTTATTACTAGCCACCATTCTGGCGACGTGCCTTCTACGGGTCATCACTCCACTGATACACCGTGATCAATTGGGATTTATGCCTGGAGATGGGTAGCAGTGCGGTGGCTGCGGTCAAAGTGAATGGGAGGACATCGGAGGAATTTCCAATAGAGGGAGGTACCAGGCAGAGATGCCCCCTCTCGCTGTTATTTTTTGCACTCCCACTAGAATGCCTGGCCTGTGAGGTTCGACAACACCTGAGCATTTATGGAGTCTGAATTACTCCCACTGAGGATACGGACGAGAAATTATCTCTTTATGCAGACGACATGTTCCTCTATGTGAAGGAGCCAGAAACATTCATCCTAACTCTTTTCAAAGTACTAAAGAACTATGGAGCCCACTCTGGTTATTAAATTAACTGGGGCAAATCAGTGGTATACGTTCCACAGGACCACCCGGGTGCTCTGCCCCTTCCACTGGGTTTACGTCAAACAGTGGGGGCTTTCTCTATGTAGGGATTTTCAAGACTGCACAAAGGGACCTCGGCGTTAGGGGGCAATATTGGGAAAGTACTTACAAATGTCTTGATGGAAGTGGATAGGTGGAAGGGGTTCCCCCTCACTTTGATGGGACTTGCAACCTTATGTAAAATGATCACCCTACCAAAACTGCTCTATGCCCTTCAAAACACTTACTATCCCGTAGCGCAGTTGGTGTTGACTAGGGTTAACAAAGGTTGGCGATGCTGCTGTGTGAGTGGAGTCACCCTGGGATATCGCTCCGAACCCTGCAACAGTCCCAGTATAATGGAGGGCTGGCACTTCCTGAGGGTTACTACTGGGCTGCTTACCTAATGGTCATTAATGATTGGATACACTTCCCTTGAGATCATCGGACATTCCACCTGAGGAGGCATCCCTGGAGAAATGCACACACTACACTATCTGTACAGGGGCGATGGTATGCAGAGCCTGGCTCCAGCGACACAAGTTGCCTTGTTAGCGTGGCGTAGTACAACAAAAATGTAGGGTTGAGCACACAAAATTATCGGAGAGACACCACTCCGGAGAGGTAGCTGGAGAAGGAGGTCTCCAAGTTGCGTTTCTTCAGGAATTTTGATACAGTATTTCTAAAATCAGAGATGCATTCGAAAAAGGGAAGCTTGTTGCCATGGGAATACCAGATGCAGCAAGCTCATTTTCTTAAGTTTGCGCAACTACGCCATTTATGGTGAGCAGAAGGGTTGGAAGGGGTAGAGCTTCCAGAATATGGCCCTCTAGGGGGATGCATTTTGATGGAAGCACTTGACAGAGATGCCATCTCCCAGGCTTACCAACCTATAAATAACAACATGCATGATTCCTTGATACAACTGAGGGAGAGATGGACACAGGACCTGGGAGTATTGGAAGACATTGACTGGGAGGCAGCTCTAATGCATTATCGAGAGGTAGCGATAAAAGGCGCGCATGTGAAGATGTTACACAGTGTTTATAGGGATCACCAGAAGCTACACAAGATGGGTAGAGCTCCTCTGTCTACATGTCTGAGATGTTCAGCAGATATATGTTCCTTCATGAACTTGATATGGGACTGCCCCAGGATACAGACATACTGGACCGGCATCATCCAGGTGTCCTCACAGGTACTGGAGACACAGCTTCCGAATTGACTCTAAATTTGTTTTACTGGGAATCCTTAATGATGCAGACCTCCCCCGATCTAAACTCCTATTTAGTGTCCTGGGATTTATAGTGACTAAAAGCGACATAATGAAGTACTGTGGCACCCCAGATGCTCCCTCCTTCCATGAATGGCACAGAGGAACGGACTTCTATATGGCGGGCGAGAAGGTGACATACCGCAGTAATGGCTGCTCCCGCAAATTTGTTAAGATCTGGAGATGGTGGAGTGCGTACTATGGAATGGATATTGTGAGTGATAGCACCGAGGTATCTGGTGGTATTGTGGGTATGGGAGCTCAAGAGATCTATAGGAGGGCACAGATGTTTCTTCAACTTGGTCCTACTAGTGTATACATGTGTTGGCAATATGCACTTAGATGTCTGGATTTACGCACTGATCAAAACGAACCTGGAATGGCATACTTGTATACTGTATTCGCTGAATTGGTCACTTGTTGCACACAAAGGTCGATTATTAAAAATAAAAAGAGTAGAAAAGGTTGTACTTAGCCCAGTTTGCAGTGCCATAGTTAAACAGACCGAGGGTCAGCAGTGGCAAACGACTTGAATCACTACAGTTGGGGCCCAATAGTTCCCGTCTGCCCTGTGACCCCAAAGCAATGTCTGATAAATGGGTACATCAGTAAAGTATAAATTTAGAAGGATGCATGATAAATATATAAGGAACCAACTTATGGTCCATACATATATGGAAAATAATACAAGAATAGTTTTGGAGGGCAGGAAATTCTTAACATATAGTAGAATGTAATGTAGCATGAGGTTAAAGAAATTACATTCAAATGTGTCAAGTATGTAAATGAGAAACAAAAAATGTTAGAACAACCAAGTGTGTTAAAGTAAATTAAGTTGATGTGGAAGTAAATGAGGTAAAAAAAAAATTTTAAAAACGCTTTGTAAACAAAATCCTATAAGAAAATCGCATTTGGCAATAGAGAAATGTGTATGAGATTTAGAAATTAGGTCCATAGATCCTGTGTCAAAGATTGTCCCGCTTGCGGTCCTACATGTGTAATATGAAAAAAGATATGCTGTTATGCCAGGGTTTGTAAAAGTGGCCACATGAGAAAGGAAGTAAATTAAATAAATGGAGAAGGGAATGAGGTTGATGCCAAAGGTGAATCAGAAGAGAGTGACATTAAAGATCCCAACTAAACCAAAACAAAAAAAACATAGAAGTAGAAGTGATAGAAGATTCCAGGCCAAGATGCATGATAACTGCAGAAGAGTTCTGCAAAACAAGTACAGGAACTTGATGCATAACGCATGCCAATGATACATTGAAAGGATATGATAGAGTGAGTTTTAACTGGATTGAAGTAGATTTAAAGGGTACCACGAGAAGATGATATGTAGAGAAGAAAAGGACATGATAAAGGAGTGCATACACCAAGAAGTCCAAGCAAGTGATGGCATTCTCAAGGACCCTTGTAATATAAGAGAACAACTGAAAGAAGAATTTGAATATATGCAGCACTGATATCACTGACGATGTAGAGTCAGAATGGCTTTCAACAATCTTCATATTATGAAAATGAGATTATTTGATCAGAGCACGTGGACCTCATTGATTCAAATAATGTGATTTGGGTGGGATGAACCCATCTCAAACAGAGGAATAATACTGATATTAGTTGGAAAAGCTAAAAGAATAGCATTGGGCTAATGTCACCTTAGATCTTTGATAGTACTTTTCGTGGCATATCTATATAGATGTGTACCTGTTAGTTTGGCATCTGTTTTGGTGGTTTTTCAGATTGTAATGTAAAAGATGTTTGAGGAACTAGTAGGGCTGAGATTCTTTCAATACAGCACATTGGTACACAATGTAACAGAAATGGCGCATGATGCCAGACTAGAGGAGGGATTAGGACGGTGGAGAAAATGATTGACAGTTAAAACTAAAAACATCATTCAAATTTAAGGTAAAAAGTGTGACATATTTGGGACATACTATCTATTGATGAAAAAGGAAAGACCACAAGACCCAAACTGTTTGACACACTCCTGCAGGTTTTAATCCCCGAGGATATGGATCAATGTAGGTTTTATTTATGTTTCAATTAAATTTCAAATTCATAGAGAATTTCACCGAAAATACCAATGATAAGCAGGATGTATTGACCAAAGTCTTGTATTGACCAATGTTTGGGATTGAAAATGTCCAAATGAATTCCACAAGAGTAAAGTTGAAAGGAAGGAGACACCTAAGTTGACCATGACTAACATAAGGAATAAAGAGATTCTAACCGCAGGTGCCAGTCTAGATAGAATGGTGCGGTGTCAGGTCAGACACAAGAAAGCACAGACTTTGTCTCTGCATCCACTTTGGGATACAATGGCATTGTTCTGGTCTAAACATTTTAAGACATACTTAAGAGGATGCTATATGTAAAATGAACTAACTGCAAACTATCATTTACTCCTTGACTATGAGAGGGTCAGGTTTTGCATCACAAACACAGCAAGATAGATAGAAAATTTGAAACAACAGCATTGCAATGTGGATTTTTTAATGGCAATATTTAAATGAGTAGACTGCCTTTCACGGGTGTAGATAACTAAAGTTAAAGATAACGCACATGAAGGAACCAAAGCCATTGGAGAAGAAGAATGCAAAAAGCGGATAGTAAGTGGTTGCCTAAGAAAGAACAGCAGCAAAAGTAGTGCTCCAAAGGAATTGAGACCAAGATTCATAGAAATTGCCCACCAGGGCCCCTTAGGACACAGCATGACTAAAAGAGAACTAAGGGAATTATGTTGGTAACCTAACTCAGATAGCGATGCAGAATTGATGGCTAGAAATTGTGTCATCTGCCACGCAAGCGAAAAAGTATATAAAAGTAAAGAAAATGTAGTTGCGCTTGTAGAGTACCCAGTAAAGATTGGTGTAAAGAAGCCAGAGACATCACAAAGCCAAATGTCATTTAACGAAGGAGGAATTGCTTTATGTTAGTGATGGCTGATTATCTCCATACTCAATATGAGTCACGTTGTTCACAAAGTAATTGATTTCCAAAGGAAGGGAATCTAGAACGAAATGTACCATATAACCGTGCAAAATTAAGTTCCAAATAACTGTGCAGATATTTAAATAATTAAAAAAAAATACACTAAAGGAAAGTACTGCATAACCTAGTGGCTAATGGTTTAGGTGAGAGAACAAAGAACAGAATAAAATATATTTTACAGTTAGGCAATGCCAGCAATCTGCAAAGGAAAAATGTTGTATAATGTAGAAGAAATGTTGTGGGCCACAGAACAATGGAACATCCAGTCACAGGACTAACCCCCAGATTCATCATTGTCATGTTCTGCAAGTCCTTAATAGCGATTATTAAGGAACCGCTATTAAAGACTCGCAAAACGGGATTCATATAGAAATCGCAATATTTATTGTGATTTCTACAGCTTCCTTATTTGCGATTCGTTATTTGCGAATAGCAGATAAGGAATGACTCCCCATTCATTCCTATGGGCCTTTAGGCCTTTAGGCCCATAGGAATGAATGGGGAGTCATTCCTTATTTGCGATTAGCAAATAGCGATTCGCAAATAAGGAAGCGATTTCAAGGGTGCCAGTAGCACCCCTGAAATGGTAATGTACGCTGGTGTTGCGCACACACATCCAAGGGACATGTGTGTGTGTAACATACAACTTAGAAAAATGCACTAAAGTGCATTTTTCTAAGTTTTCGCTATTTACCACGTAGTTACACTTCGCGGTAAATAGCGGCCCCAGATTGCGAATTCGCAATTTTAAAATGGTTCATGAATTGCATTTAAGGAATCTCAAATTGAGATTCCTTAAATGCAATTATTCTCAATTTAGTGATCTTTAGAATTGCAATTTTTGCATTTGGGATGATGAATCCCAAATGCAAAAATAGCGCTCGCAAAGGGCCAGATTCTCAGACTATGGCCCTTTGCGAGCCGATTTCGGCTTCATGAATCTGGCTGATAGTCCCTTTGAGATAATGAGAGGTAGGAAAACAAGACTAATGAAAGGTATGGAACCCAGAATAGTGAGTCAATGAGAAGTAGGAAACCCAGATTAACGAGTCAACCGGAGGTAGGAAACCCAGAATAATGAGTTAATGAGAGATAGGAATCCCAGATTAAAATTATCTGTGTGAACTCTGAAAACAAAGAAAAGACAACAATTCTTACATACTACTAGACAGATATCATTTAATCATAGAGACCTACCAATTGGAGCAATGCAATATACATATACAACAAAACAATTCTGTAAAAACAAATAGATTCGGTATGCACAGTTTATTCATATATAAAAAACAAGTTATAACATTTGGGAACACAGACAATATAAGGACGGAACAATTCATATACAAAATTTCAACCTAGACAGTTCCTAAGACTAATAAGGGAGGTACAAAATAAAGGTAAAGATTCCGCAACAGTCAGAATAATCCTTGCTCAATGTATATTGTACTTCTCCCTTTAATTCAGCGCGTTTCAACGGACATTTAGAATACAGCCGCCTTCCTCAGGAATATATTAGCTGTCTTCCCAAAATAACTTCTGAAATTCAAGCAAAATATATTTTAGATTCCAGAAACATAGTAAAAAATAATCCTGTACAAAACAATGAACCCATAAGAGAAACAGAAATAATGATGTTTGCAAAAGCAATGCTCCGAAACAAGTGCATTAAAACATGAAGCACTAAGACAACTTAATACAGACATGAACTACTAATCAAGCAGCAACATATGTATAAAAGTACACATCACATGGCTAGTACTAGGCTAATACATGCACATAATTTCATATATACACATTGATAACACATGTTTATCCATTAAGCTTCTGTCCCAAAGAACCTGATCCATAAAACCTTTTGTCCCAGAGAACATCCTCCTCATAAACATTTACAAAATCTAGACATTGTTATTATAGAGACATTCTTCAAAGGATATATATACCTGGTATTATTGGCATTTAGGTATGGTTCATACTGGATAGTGGTTTAATTAAAATGTAAACCATCAGGTATAACCCCCTACTAAGTGGCAATGAGGGAAAGTTTGCTGTTTCACACTACATATTAACTTATTAACTTATGAGAGACTGGGCATGCATTTAACTATATGTCCTCTTTTTGCCCAAATCCGAAGTATGCATATAAAGATGTCCGTATATCTACCTTATTCAGAGGGCCGTTCTTTTTTCATAAATAGTCAGCCGCAAATAAGTGGATAGAAGAGTCAAGGGTCACAATGAGAATACGACATTAGTTCACACTCTCCCTGGTAATGTTATTAATCCTCTCATAGCAGAGAGATGTAATACTTACATCTTAGTATCCTTTGCTTATCAGCAATATGGATTCAATAATGGTTACGGTATTTATCAGATATTTAGCAATTAAAACAGGACCTATAAGAGAATATATATGTCCCCTTAGTAGCGGCATAGATTATAGTTGTGTTGTATATATGAGACAAAAGATATATTGGTACTCACTTTTTTAAGAACATAAAGATGTTTCTGCACGCGGTACATTAATTGCCACCAGTCAATCCTTGTTTGCACACTACAGATTGACAAAAAGGACAATGATTTGCGATAAGTATTGTGATGTTATATTTATAAGGATTCTAACACTCTAAACTGACGGCTAGTTTACTCACGTTTAAAGTTGTATACTACGAACTTCAATATATGGGGGCTTCATCCACTTTCCCAAATATATATTGCTTGTAGCTCATATATATACCAGTGAGAGAGTGTGAACTAATGTCGTATTCTCATTGTGACACTAGACTCTTCTATCCACTTATTTGCGGCTGACTATTTATGAAAAAAGAACGGCCCCCTGAATAAGGTAGATATACGGACATCTTTATATGCATACTTCGGATTTGGGCAAAAAGAAGACATATAGTTATATGCATGCCCAGTCTCTCATAAGTTAATATGTAGTGTGAAACAGCAAACTTTCCCTCATTGCCACTTAGTAGGGGGTTATACCTGATGGTTTACATTTTAATTAAACCACTAGCCAGTATGAACCATACCTAAATGCAAATAATACCAGGTATATATATCCTTTGAAGAATGTCTCTATAATAGCAATGTCTAGATGTTGTAAATGTTTATGAGGAGGATGTTCTCTGGGACAAAAGGTTTTATGGATCAGGTTCTTTGGGACAGAAGCTTAATGGATAAACATGTGTTATCAATGTGTATATATGAAATTATGTGCATGTATTAGCCTAGTACTAGCCATGTGATGTGTACTTTTGTACATATGTTGCTGCTTGATTAGTAGTTCATGTCTGTATTAAGTTGTCTTAGTGCTTCATGTTTTAATGCACTTGTTTCGGAGCATTGCTTTTGCAAACATCATTATTTCTGTTTCTCTTATGGGTTTATTGTTTTGTACAGGATTATTTTTTACTATGTTTCTGGAATCTAAAATATATTTTGCTTGAATTTCAGAAGTTATTTTGGGAAGACAGCTAATATATTCCTGAGGAAGGCGGCTGTATTCTAAATGTCTGTTGAAACGCGTTGAATTAAAGGGAGAAGTACAATATACATTGAGCAAGGATTATTCTGACTGTTGCGGAATCTTTACCTTTATTTTGTACCTCCCTAATTAGCATTAGGAACTGTCTAGGTTGAAATTTTGTATATGAATTGTTCCGTCCTTATATTGTCTGTGTTCCCAAATTTTAATTTAATTTTAATATTTGTTTGTTTTTAACTTGTTTTTTATATATGAATAAACTGTGCATACCGAATCTATTTGTTTTTACAGAATTGTTTTGTTGTATATTGCATTGCTCCAATTGGTAGGTCTCGATGATTGAATGATATCTGTCTAGTAGTATGTAAGAATTGCTGTCTTTTTATTGAATAACCCAAAGGGAATTTCTTTTGACATACAGTCAGTTCTGGTACCCTATCCCTTTGGTGTGGGGTCCCTCTCTCTTTTATTAGAGTTAGTGAACTCTGAAAACAACAAAATCATAAGGACGACATGAAGAAACATGAAAGAAAAGCAAGATAAATACAATAGGCGTTTTGACGGAAGTTAGGGTGCAATAAGATTAGAAATAGAATGAATAGTGATGATAAAAAAGGACCTCTACATTCTCTAAACCTATGAAAGGAATGAAAGTGAGCAAAACACGTTACTGTACAACATAGTTCAATATGGAAGGAAGGAAGGGTTCTGATACCGAGTGAGTACAGGGATCAACAGTAAGCATGGGCGAATTTTGCGTATTCGCAATCCGCAAAATCCGCGAACTCTCGCAAATTTTTTTTTGGTGTGTTTGCAAGGGTTTCTGCCAATTCGCGAGGGTTTTGTACCAGTTCCCAATTATGAACTTACTTGTCGGCTCGCAACGGCCACGACTATGTTGTTTCTACGTCTGGTTCATCATCACAGGTTCACAGCACCCTCTGTTTCACCACTGCCACCCTCTGGTACACCCATGCCACCCTCTGGTACATCACTGCCACCCTCTGGTTGGTTTATCACTGTAGATTATGGGGGTGAAAAAAAGCAAGCACACCTGCCCTGCTTCAACTGACATGAATTAATTTGGGGTTGATTTATTAATGTGTCACTGAATTTAAACTTACAGTCTGGCACCTGCTTCCTTATCTGTAATTTGCTTTATGTTGCAGTGCAATTTTTTTTCCCAGGACCTTTGTGGCCTACTTGTAGCTATTCTATGAGCCTGCTGTGAGGGTCAGAGCAGGGTCATAGAATAGTTGCAAGTAGGCAACTGAACTCTGGAGGGGCCCCTCAGGAAGCACTACAGGGAATGGTTACTAATGATGAGTTTGAACTTTTGCACCTGCTGAGTGCTTTCAGTTTTGCAAAACTCGTTTTTCTGCAATTTCGCGGGATTCACGGGGCGCTAATTTGCGCGAGAACGAATTCGGAAGCAGCGAATTCGTGCGAATATGCAATTTGTTTTTTGCGGCGTGTTAGTTCGCAAGGTTTTGTGCGTTTTAGCGAGCCGCTTATAGCGCAACGGTGCGAAGTTACCCTCACGGTCGTTCACGGGCGCGGCCATCTTGTTTGCATGACGTATTTCCGTTTCCGGGCGCAATGTGTAATCTCGCAAAGTGTGCGGCTCGCTAGTACAATTTCGCGTGTGATCGCAAGGAAAATCTTGCGCGAACTTACCCACGCGGTCGTGAACGGGCGCGGCCATCTTGTTTCTCATTCATTGCTATGGTTCTGGGCATGCTTTCTGTATCCTCTCTGAATCTCTGCCATCCTTTGCTTGTTTGAAGTTTTTTGGATCTATTTTACTTATTATCCATCCCTCTATTTTTCTAGCTCTATATTTTTGTGTTTTCTGCTACTTTTGTTTAATTTTAAACTACTTTTTAAACTCTTTTCTTTTCTTCTTCCCTATTCTATTTCTTCTTTATTATTTAGCTTCCTTTCTGCCCAGACCATGGTAAAGGGAGCCGGGAAGCATCCTGAGAAGGGGAAGGGTCCCGCACCCCGTGCCCGGCTCCCGTGCGGGCGTTTGAGGGGGGAGACAGCCACAGCCCGGGAGATCTTCAGCGCTGAGGAGGTGGCCGCACTAGTTTTTTATGTTCAGCGCCGCCTCCCCAGGACCATCATGGCAGGCGGCAAGATTACTAGCGGGTACGGGATCCGGGAGCGCCGGAAGCGGTGGGAGAAGGTGTGCCGGGCCATGTACCAACACTCTCGGGTCCGGCGCACCTACAACCAGGCCACCCACCGTTGGGCGGATCTCCTGGACCGGGAACGCGATCTGCTCGACCTGCTCGGCCTTGAGATCCCGGGCTTGGTGAGTAGTAGTAGCTATTTCTTTACTACTCTGTTTTCTCCTGCTCTGTGTGTTATTATATTGCAAATTTTTGTTTTTTACCAAGAGCAATCATGCTTCTGATTACATTGTAGGTAAATTATATTTCAAAATCTTCTGTGCATTTCAGGTGCACTGCTCTCCTTCTCAGTAGCGCTGCTACTATGCTTATTTGTTTTCGATTTTGTGTTCCTTTCATTGGCCTGTGAAATTATGCATGAGTGTAGTTTAAAGAACTGCGTAATGCTAGACACTAAGGGTGATAGATTGTAATTTTCCTGCTAATGATGTTGTACATATGTTAGCCTAATGTGTCATAAATTAATATGCAGTTACAGCCTATTATTCTCTGTGCTGCAACCCACTGAGCTATTTTTCTTTATATGCAAGCTTCATTTGGATAGAACTGTTTCTGTAATGGTTAAGCTTTTGTCTTCTTTTTGCCTTCTAAGTTAGAAGACTTGCTGTAGTACATTGCCTTGTATCTGTTAGGGTCCCATTGTTGATAATTTTGTATACTTTCTTATAATAATAAGAAGCTTGCCTATGACAGGCAGATTTCTAATGCTGACATTTGCTCTGCAGCTCAATGTCTCATGGTACAGTTTTCCCCCCTCCCTTATGAGCAGAAAGTCCCTGTTTCAGCATTTCTTTCCTCAGAGCTTCGGCTCTGTGGCCTTGAGGAGTGATAACACTGTTGCCTTCGCAGGTGCAGATGCCTCATGTATGAGGTAATTGTTCTCCCTCTGCTGAGCCCAGTACTTTTCCAGTCTGGGCGTGGTTTCACGCTGCCATGCTATGTTATATTGTATTGCTGTGAGGAGAGTCCTCAGTCCTCTCAATGCACTCTCTGGAGTGTAGAACTGACAGGGCCCATCTGCAGATGAATATTATTTGAATAAATATGTGTCTAACTCTTCTCCACTGCCTGGCTGGATTATTTAATAATTAGTGATAGATGAGTGAGGTAAGTCGCTCAGGTGGGTTTGAGCCACACTTATCAGATGGCGCCCGAGCAGGCACTCCGCGATATGGATCTTTCTCACCCGTAGGTGGGTAGCAGAAGGCCGGGGACCCTCTGGTCGGCACGTTGGGTCTGGGTACCCACTTTGATGCCGAGCTTGGTTCTCGCAGCGCTGCCCCACCCTGCTGATCAGGAGAGGTCCCGGTTCATGATCCTGCGCCGGGGTCCAGAAGGCGGAACTTTGGAGCTGACCGTGTTGGTCCCAGCAGCCAGCAGCCGGCGGTGGAGAACAGTGGATGTCGGGTTCCGCGAACAGGAGGTGAGTGGTCCGACTGGTTATTGAAGGAGCTAGGGTGCTCCAGGGACTAGTGTGTCCCCAGTGGTTAAGAGACCGGTGTGTCTCTAGTGGTAAAGGAGCCGGTGCGCTCCTGGGGCTAGTGTGCTCCGGGGAACTCAGAGTGCGAGTGGTGCTCTGACAGACTTAATGGCGCTTGGGAGGACATTTGTTTTTGGTCATCCGACCGTGTGGTACTGTGGTGGAGGCGTGGCTCATTGCGGGTGGGCTCCGGAACTCACCCCGAACCCCTAGGGTGGCGGTTCGGCGGGAGTGGGTCCTGGGTCCCCTGTGGTAAAGTGCGCAGCGATCTTTAGTGCCACCCGGGTGGCGGATGTGTTCTCCATCCTCAGAACAGTTAGTGTACTGTTCGGTCTGCGGTAGGGTCCAGGTTCCCCAGGACTTGGTCGACGGGCCTTGTCCCATTATGGTAACACGTGTTTGGCAGGTACTTAATGCATAGGATGTATGTGCGTGGGCGAATGTAAGTGGTTGTGTGTGGAGATAGTTGCTTGGTCTTTTGTGTCCGGGTATGTGCGGGTTCCTTGGCGGTATCTGACTGAGTGAGTTTGGTGGTGTTTGATTGAGGGTGCAAGATGCCGCGTTTTAGTAAGTTGCAATGTTTTAGGTGTTGCTGCAGTTCAACTGACGTCAGATTGGCCGAGAGCCAACCCGCTCCTGTAAAAGACTCTTTTAATTCGAAGATGTATGTGAATATAGATTTATCCTGATTTTGCTTAATATTTTGATGCAGTTAAGATAGATTACTTACAGGAGAGACTGTTCGCTATGTACAGCTGTCAGAGCATGTTTAATTCCTAAGGTTGTGGCAGAGAGAGGTTCAGCAAAGACAGATATGAGGACTTATGATAGCCTAGAATATGGACAGATCAACAGTTTAGTTTTAAAAGAAGACAAAATGTGTACATTTGAAATGTGCAAGGTGTTCCTATTTAAATGGTCCATGTGAGCTACCTGAGATGGTTGCGCCTGAATATCAGTGTTTTTTTTTTATGTAGTGTAAAAGTGCATGCAGGGCTGTGCTCTATGAAAAAAATGTTGGTTTCTTTCATCCCCTTAATTTGTGAACAGTAGAAGATGAAGAAAAGAATGAGGATTTGATTACCAGAAATTAGAATGTATATTAATAGAAATGTAGAAAGTGTGTAAAGTTAGGAGGAAGAGAAATGTATTTTTTAAAATATGGCATGTCGAAAAAGTTAGGAAAGGCTTCTTGGCTTTGTCAGCGCCTGAGCGTCGAGCACAGACTGCGAAGCAGATTTGACCTTGGTGCTGAATGCCAGGGGGGGCTAGGAAGGCTGGCGAGCAGCCTAGAATTCTTAGCTCTTGGAAGATGGTAAGTGTGAGATGCATTTTCTGAACGACAAAGGAAGACTTTCAAAATTAATTTGGGACTCTGGGCTGGGAAGGTTTACTATGACAGTGTGTGAATTCTATTCCGTTCTGGAAGGGTTAAATAGAAAAAAAATAGAGAATGTGAGCAGGCTATTGTGGAACATTTAGACGAGCAGAGCAGCGGTGACCTTGTGTGATAACAGCATTCCAATGGGTTCGCCGAGCACAGACAGAAGATTATGGGGGGGGGCTAGGAGGCCCAGCTATTGGCACGGACAGGCAGAGATACACAGTTGGAGCCATGTGAATTGTGAATATAGAGCGAGTCTGCATAATTATTAGTGCAAAATGCTGGTTTAGACTAAAGTATGAAGGAGTTGTTCAGAACACATGTGATTAAGTATAAGGAACAAAATTATGAATAATTTTCAACAGGTTATTCCATTTGGACAAGTCTGAAAAAAGAAGGATTGTCTTGAGAAAAATTAATTTACCAGATATTTTGTTTCACTGTTGGTCCATGTCATGGTATACAGGTTTTCTATTTGAATAAATACTGAGTAGGGGGGGTCTCTGATGGGCATACTGATTAGTGTTTTTGCTAGTGGATCCCTAGTGGAGAGAACTGATCATGTGAGGGTAGGTATCTATTATTGATTGTGTTGCTCATAAAAATGATCTGGTGGGAATGTATATATGCATGTATATATTGGATTTGTATAAAAGTCTTTGTATGCAGTTTGTCCAGTGGGCCCAGTGCCCCACCCGCTGAGTAGAGGTCCAGAGTGTGTTTGTGCAAATGTCAATATATTAACATAACACAGTTAGAGCTGTGATGTTACCCAGAAGTAAGATGTCTGTGCAGAAAAAAGATTTGGTACCTTTAATTACAAGAATAACAGTTTTACGCATGGAAAGCACATGTATATCTTTTGTCTTTTGATGCTGCCTTAAATGTTATCATAATTTAGTCATGTGATTTTCAATACTGCTACATGTTTTGTTCTTTTGGCTGGACATTGGGGATTCGTCCTGTCTAAGACAAAGAAATAGGTTTCCTTTTTTACATTGAAAGGATGTGAGGGTGTGAATGAGCTCCGGGAATGGGTTAAGGTGAGTATTTATACAGGGTATTTTTACTAAGTGGTTGCTTTTTTGGTCCAATATTTTGTGTGTTGTTTTTTGTGGTTTGATTCGTTTCGTTTCAGGCAACGGGAAATATTATCTCTGTGTTATGGTGAGTATAGATGGCAGACAAAGTGCATTCTCCCCCTGCCACACTGCATGCTTTACAAGGACCCAACCCCACATCAAACTCTGGAGTCGTACTTGATTTTCTGCAGTGTGCTGCTTGTTTATTAAAATTTAAGTTCTCTGGTCAATTACCTCATTGACCCACCAATCTCTTTATTTATTCGTACATATTCCAATACAGTATTTAAGAATAAACTTGCACTTATAATACAATATATACATTCACCGCCCATTCCACTGGGCCTTTTATTTGACTTCAGGGTTGCGCCAGCAGGCCACAATCCAGATCACCTGCCCCATAACGTTAACCCCCTTCTGGTCAACAGAGCCGCAGGTGAGGAAAGCGCCCACTTGGGCAACCAGCGGCCTCTGGGGTAGGGCTGAAAAGCCAAGGCCACCAGCAGGTCGGCCCCAACTCTCCCGCCAGCCCAGAGTCCATACTGATTTAGCAAACCTGTTCAGAGTTAACTGTCTCTAGACAAGAAGTTCCCGTGGTATTCTTGTCCGGAACCCCGCTATTGCCCTAATTGAATCCTTATTAATAGGGATGGGTGGGTGGGTGTCTTCTCTTGGAGACGTCCGACTCCTGGATGATCAGCGGACAAAGAGGGGGCCTCTAGGCTGGTCGCGGGCTTTTAAGCCTCGCGCCCTACTAACACTTCCGGGGCGTACCTCGTCCTTTGTTCCCATTGGTCCTGACGCGACGCTCACTTCCGGGTCACGCAAACCGGAAGTGACCCGGCTCCGGGTCGGCCCTTTGGCTGCCACTAACGACGCCATTCCCCGATGGGGTTGGCGCCTTCCATAGATGGCAGACAAAGTGCATTCTCCCCCCGCCACACTGCATGCTTTACAAGGACCCAACCCCACATCAAACTCTGGAGTCGTACTTGATTTTCTGCAGTGTGCTGCTTGTTTATTAAAATTTAAGTTCTCTGGTCAATTACCTCATTGACCCACCAATCTCTTTATTTATTCGTACATATTCCAATACAGTATTTAAGAATAAACTTGCACTTATAATACAATATATACATTCACCGCCCATTCCACTGGGCCTTTTATTTGACTTCAGGGTTGCGCCAGCAGGCCACAATCCAGATCACCTGCCCCATAACGTTAACCCCCTTCTGGTCAACAGAGCCGCAGGTGAGGAAAGCGCCCACTTGGGCAACCAGCGGCCTCTGGGGTAGGGCTGAAAAGCCAAGGCCACCAGCAGGTCGGCCCCAACTCTCCCGCCAGCCCAGAGTCCATACTGATTTAGCAAACCTGTTCAGAGTTAACTGTCTCTAGACAAGAAGTTCCCGTGGTATTCTTGTCCGGAACCCCGCCACAGGACGAGGAGCTTACTGGCGGACTCGACCTCCCCCCCTGCGCTCAAGAGCTTCGGAGACTGCTCCTAGAACTGTTTCTATAAATATCTCCATACCCGCCTCCGACAGGTGGACTCCGTCCTTTGCATATAGCTCCGGCCTTTCTGCCTGAATTAATTTATGGCGAATCGCTTTAATACTCGATTTTTTCAGGATTTCCGCCACCGATTGGTTCAGTCTTTTGACAGATCTGTTTATTGCCTTCATGGGTGCGCCCCGAGCCCACACGAGTCTCGGGATGACTTCCGACCACAGTACTATAGCTTCTGGGAAAATGTTTTTGATCGCTGCTAGGGTTGAAAACAGGGACTCCTTCACTTCTCTCCTCCCGCCTGGAATCATGTCGTTGCCTCCGCAGTGCAACACGAATACATCTGGCAAAGGCATGCCTTTTGCCAAAGCCGCTTTTACATCCCTCGGGACGTCCGCCAGGCGCTGCCCGCCTATCCCCACCCAATGATGGTCACAACCTCGCATCATGGTCACCCTGTCCCTGAGTGTCTTTTCGAAGTGCGCCCCGGCCCTGCGAATGAAGGAGTGGCCACACCAACAGATTTGGGTTCTCTTAGGGGAGGTACCTAAAGTAAATATGAAGAGCAAATGTGAAGAGATACAGGCAGCCGATTCTCACAAAAGGAACGCAAGCGAAAGATACGTCAGACTAATTGCGGGCGGATATAACGTTCATAACAAGATGATTTCCAGCGACCCAACCTTTTGATTACCTGTTCGGGTAGGCCTAGGCCAGCAGCCGTTGTCGCTGCTCCAATTCTAAACGAATGTGATGTAAATTCGGCCGGATCCACTCCGATCCGTGCCAAGGCCATTTTTACTACTCGAGTGAACTGGAACCTGGTAAGGGGTAACCCATTCTCATGAATCAAGAGTCTATCATCGGTTCCCTGGGGCCTGACTTGGAGAAATACCCTCAGCAAATTGACCGGACAGAAGGGCTCACCCTCTACTCTACCCAGTTGTAACCAGGTACCTCTACCCAGCGGATCCGTTTTCGATCTCCGCACCCTTAGCCGCAAGACACCTTTGGACTCGATTATATCAGAGCACCTCAGACCCCCTTCCTTATCCGATTTAGACGCCGGAAGTAATTCTGAAATTCGCAGCGCCCCACAAAAGGCTAAGGTATAGGCCACCCGGAACACTTGTGTCTCGTACTGGGAGAAACAAACGAAAGGGAGAGCTCCTAAGATTTTTATCAGTTTTTCTACGTCTATCGGCCTCCTACAATCTTTCTCCCCGGGTGCTAGGCGCTCCCAACCTCTCATTGCTCTTCTAACTCTCTGATCTTTTGTCGGATCAGACACCCCCCGTAGACCCGCATAAAATGCTAACGCCGACAACTGCCTTTTCATGAATGCTACCGACTTCGCTTGTTCTTTCTGCTGCACGATGAAGCCTAATACACTCTGGGGGGCAAAGATGTCCGCTACGCCCACCCCCCTCAGGTATGCCATATACGACTCCCATGACCTCTGATACATACTCATAGTCCTTGGAGCCAAGGATGCAGATATCAACTCGGGGGCTGTGGGGCACCAAACTTCCATAGCTCCGCTGGGAAGGCTGACATTGACGTCTCCGCCTGGGGCCAATGCTCCCGGAACTCTGTTAACTTAAAACGAGACAATGCATCAGCCGCTTTGTTTTCTACACCTGGAACATGTTTCGCAGTGAATTGGACATTATGGCTCAGGCATTGCAAAACCAATTCTTTCAACAACCTGAGTACCCAAGTACAGGTGGCCCTCTGGCTATTAATTACCATGACTACGGACATATTGTCCGACCAGAATACTATACTCTTGTTTGCCAGCAGATCTACCCACAAGTGCAATGCTACCACTATGGGGAAAAGCTCAAGGAAGGAAATGTTAGTAGTCAGGCCTCGCTCGATCCAGTCATCTGGCCAGCACTGCATACACCATTTTTGACCGAATATAGCTCCGAAACCAATACTACCTGCAGCGTCGGTGAACAGCTCAAGCTCCGTATTAGAAGAACAGGCTGCTCGCCACAATACCGTGCCATTGAAGTCCCTCAAAAAACTTCTCCAAATCATAAGATCCTCTCTAACTTCGGCTGAGAGCCTCACTCTGTGGTGTTTGGCCCGCAGTCCAGACATCGCCCTCGCTATACTCCTGGAGAAGGCCCTGCCCATAGGAATGACCCGCAGAGCAAAGTTCAGTTGACCCAGAAGAACTTGTAGCTGATGTAAGGTTACCTTCCTTGCCCCCAGGCAGCCATCAATAGCGGCCCTAAAGGCATCGACCTTGACTTTTGGCAGCCTGCACACTCCTGCTGTCGTATCAATCTCTATGCCCAGGAAGGTCAAACACGTGGTCGGGCCTTCGGTTTTTTTCGCCGCCAAAGGTACTCCGAGCGCCTCAGCCAAGCGCTGGAAGCCCAGCAGGGCCTTCCTGCACGACTGGGAACCCTCGGGACCCATGAACAGAAAATCGTCCAGGTAGTGGACTACAGCATGTGAGTTGTCCGAGGCCAGAAACTGCTCGACCGCCCATTCTAGGAACCTTGCGAAAGTCTCGAAAACTGCACAGGCAATAGAACTAGGGGTGGGCGGCCAGCTACGCTCCGTCTGCGGAGTGTGCGTAGTGCCGCCTACTCCGCATTTTGCGGAGCCGGCGGAGCCAGGCGGCACTACGCACACTCCGCAAACGGAGCGTAGCTGGCCGCCACCCGCCTTCCTCCCGCCCTCCCTAAATACTTTAAAGTAAAGGAATAAATTAATTTAAAACGCACTTACCTTGCCGGCCGCTGCCCGCCGCGTCCCCGGGGCTCGCTATCTTCCGTCTTCCGTCTTCTTTCGTAATGCGCATGCGCGGGCGGCCGCGCATGCGCATTTTCTCGTGAGAAATGCGCATGCGCGGCCGCCCGCGCATGCGCATTACGAAAGAAGACGGAAGATAGCGAGCCCCGGGGACGCGGCGGGAAGCGGCCGGCAAGGTAAGTGCGTTTTAAATTAATTTATTCCTTTACTTTAAAGTATTTAGGGAGGGCGGGAGGGAGGCGGGAGGCGGGTGGCGGGGCTGGCGGCTGGGTGGTGTTTGCGGAGTGGGGCTACGCGGAGTGCGGAGGTGGGCGTAGTTTCTCGCCCACTTCGCGTAGCTCCGCGAAGCCCCACTCCGCCAACTCCGCCCAGGGTTAAATAGAACACCCCATAGGCATGCACAAATCCAGAAAATAGTTACCGTCAAATGTGAAGCCCAAGAACCTGGTGTCGTCCGGGTGCACGGGCAGTAATCGAAAGGCTGATTCAATATCGGCTTTAGCCATTAGGGCTCCCTCCCCAAATGCCTGCAATTTCTCAATAGCCGTGTCAAATTTGGTATACTTCACTGAGCACAGATCCGGGTCTAACTTATCGTTCACTGAAAGCCCTGGGGGACTCGGCAGATTATGGATCAGACGGAATTTACCCTCCTCCTTTTTCGGAACTAGACCCAAAGGGGAGCAAACCAGATTATGGGTAGGTGGTTCTGTGAAAGGGCCCCCAACCCGCCCCAATGCCACCTCCTTCATGATCTTCTCTCGAGCTGCCTCCATATTTCGCAACACTGAGCTCTGATTGCGAGGTGGGACATTGGAAGGTGGGGCTGAAGACGGGATACGAAAGCCAATTGTAAAACCATGCAGTAGGAATTGAGCCTCCCCAAGATTATCGTATTTACTGAGGAGGTGTGTCAGGACATGCCGTTTAATTGGAGTTGGTAGTTTTGTCAGGGGTCTTAGCTGGCTTTCCTTTTGGGGCACTGTGGCTGGCTTGTTCTTTGGGGTTACCGGTTTTCTTAAAACACCTAATCTCGGGATGAGAGGTACCCCCGCAGTAGGAACAGCAGTGTTTGAATTTACACGAGACCCCCCTGGTACACTCATTTCTATTAAACTGCCAGCAGGCCTGTTTTTTCTCACCGACCCCTTTGTCAGTCCGAAAGGACTGGCTCTGAGTTGAGGGTACTGGAGTAGGCGTTGAAGGGGTGGAATAAAAGACTGTATGCCACAAATGAATCTCCCGTTGGTCCCATGCTATACCCGGGTGAACTGCCTTCATCTGCCTGAACATTTTATCGTATTTCAGCCACCCCTGGCCTGGAAACTCCGTTGCCGCTCCATGTATCAATGATATATAGCTCATCATTTGTGGGCCTAAAACAGGATATTTCTCAAGCATAACAGCGGCATATATTGCAAATCCCGTGATCCAATTCTTCATGGACCATTCTACCCATGATTTCTTCTGATTGTAATCTCCCTCCTTTCCGGCTTTGGGCTTTCCGGCCGCCACCCCCGCATTGATAAGGTCGAACACTTCTATGTATTCGCCTCTGAGTATCCTGTCCTTCATATCTGCTGGCACATGCCAAGTTATCCCCGCGGATGGCGATAAGGTCATCGAGGAAGAACCGAACATTAGAGGGCTGAAAGCTAATAATGGGGAACCAGCTGGTTGCCCCCCAAACCCTCCATGCATCTGGCCATTAGAGGGACCCGCAACATCACCCACGGCATTCGCCCTTGAGCCCTGACTTGGACACCCTAGATTAGAGAAAGCAGTCATCGCTAAGGGGGACCCGTGAGCTGTGTAAGCAGGAAACATTGAGCTTACCGGGCTGCTACCTATCGCTTGACCATGCGACCCATATAATTGCATCCCTGGTAACTGAGCGACCCCCCCGGGCTGAACCCAAACTTGCGACACTCCGCTACCCGGCTGTGCCACTACTGACGGTAACATACCGTGCGGACCGGACCCCCTCACAGAAGTGACGGGGAACCCTCCTATCTGCGTAGGCCTAGTTGCCTCATACTGCCCATCGGCGTCATCTGGGTCGTTTTCTGCGCCTGAGTTCGAATCAATTGTCTCTGGCGCCTCCTCCTCACCTGGTGATACTGGTTGTGAATCCGTTGGCCTAGACCGCTTGCCTCTTGCCGAGCTTCTAAGCTTTTCTGGGGTCTGCTTCGCTCTTTTGCCTCTCCCCCTCTCCTCCTGAGAGTTCGCATCTGCTTTAGCCCCGTCTCTCATATTCTTTAGTACCCAATCCATGCCCTTCTCTCTTGTGAACTCCAGCAGTTCCGTAAAGGCAAGGAATTCCTCATTCTTGGCTGCGGGTTGTTTACCCTTCGGTACCTTCTTCGACGGCATCCTGCACTTAAAGAAAACAACGTTAAAAAACTTATCGAGAGACGCAAACTACTTTTTAGGCCCACCGCGCCACGGATGGGCCCGGGCCCAGGAAATCGGATGATCGAGCGCCAGCGCTCGCCCTCCCCCCGGACACGAGGATTTACCGCAGCAAACCCCCCCCTGCCAACAATATTTCAATCCAGAAACTAAGCATGAAAGGCTGTAAAATTAAGGAAATCTAGCACACACTGCAAGGCCCGCTAACCTAAACCACGAGTCGGGGTAACTCTCGCTGTATACTCCAACGCGATGCTCCCACAATGTCTTCTCTTGGAGACGTCCGACTCCTGGATGATCAGCGGACAAAGAGGGGGCCTCTAGGCTGGTCGCGGGCTTTTAAGCCTCGCGCCCTACTAACACTTCCGGGGCGTACCTCGTCCTTTGTTCCCATTGGTCCTGACGCGACACTCACTTCCGGGTCACGCAATCCGGAAGTAACCCCGCTCCGGGTCGGCCCTTTGGCTGCCACTAACGACGCCATTCCCCGATGGGGTTGGCGCCTTCCATTGATGCAACTTTGTGTTAAAGATGGATTACATGTGCACTGACACCACACCGCATGATGCATGACATGCATGAGAAGGATATAGTTCTCTGAGTAACTAATATTGTGTTTCCCTTTTGTGGTTTTTTTGTGTTTGGTATATGTATTATTGCGTATTATTTTATGATATACGCATGTGAATATTGTGAGTTTTATGTTTTCTTTGGCTTATTGTGCATTGTTTGTTCTGTTCAGCGTGGTAGGTATGTTGATGGACTTTAAGGCTGACACAAAATGCGTACTGGGTTTTGAGCTGCATGCATGGCATTGTGTTCTGTGTCACAGCTCCTTTGCATGTGTGGCTGGGATTCGTCTATGTTTTCTGTGCTTGGCACAGCCACTATACTTGCTGCTTTGGTATGCTTGTTTCTGTTTTGTATTCATTTTTGATAACAAGTACAGGTTCCTCCGTGGGGAATTTGTTCTGGCCCTCAAATTTTATAGACAGCACTTTTAGCAGTGTATGTCCATTTTGTTACATGGTTGTTCCTTTATAGATTTCCCTTTTGCCGCCATTTCCCTAATGAATGGCGCATAGTGCCTGGTTATGGGGGATTTTTTTTTATACTTTCCCTTGTCCTTACTCCTTAATGGGAATAGAAGGTCTCAATAGAGGTTGTGTGTTTTGCAATGGATAAATAATAAGAATGAATTCTCGATATTAATAGGCACACACATCATTTTATGGCAATGACATTTGTACATGTGCTAAAAGATGTTCTAGCCCTCTCAAAAGTGCTATGTATCTCCTACAATTTTGTTTCTGCCCAGTGCTACACCCGGGGGGGTTGATGGTTTTGACTGAAGAGAAATATGTCTCAGAGTTCCTTCTGTCAAAAATGGGGGAGGTAGCTAGCTCTCCGCTAACTCTCCTATAAATTAGGAATAGGTAACATGTATATTGCTTCCTCCTCTTCTCCAATTTTTATTAGCCTGTTCTGCTTTACTCTAAAAAGGGAATTTGATGTTGGTAGTTTTGTTTTACAAGTGTTGGGTTTTAAAGTTATGCGGGCACACTGCTAGTTCTTTATTGGCTAGTCTGTGAAAATAAACTGATAGTCTTTATTAGAGAAGACGCCCCAGACTAATGTTTCCTTATTTGACATTTGAAGGGAACAATAATTTGTATGAGCAAGAACATCATACCCCATCTGTTCCAGCATGAATTTATCCTTCCCCATAATATGATTGGAGACATACCACGTCCAGCCTTAACGTCCTTAGCATAGCTGCAGCCAGTCTGCCTTTTCCCTCGTTATTCAGTCGACATATGTTCAAAGAGGCCACCCTTAACGTCATGTATATTTACAAGGATTTTCCATACTACCTGCCAGCTTGAAACTCTCTTCTCTCATTATGTATAGCCAAGCTTCCTCTTCTTGATGTGAAATATCCTCAGCAAAATATTTTTTCTGTTGCAATTATAGCTTTGTAGAAGTTAGTTTCCTGCTGCTTCCCATAGTACATGAGCATGGTCATGAGTATAAAAAAAAAGTGAATATTAGAAGTGTTTGATGTTTTGCACAACAGTGAGGGTTCACAAAGTAGACGCTGTGTGCATGCTATAGGAATAGCGTCTCAAGAAAATGTTTTGCGGGAATACAACATGTCTGTGTTGTTTTATTTTTTCTCTTCTCTTAGAATTAACGCATACGTCCGACCACAGGTAATACAATGGAAAAGTCAAACATGTAATATATTACCTATTGTTAGCACAAATTTATTGATAGGCCTGAGATGTTTTTTTTCATTCAAATCCACACCGCCCAGCAAATGTTTGTGGTGTCTTGAGACCAAATTGTTTTGACCTTTTGTATGCTTTGACTAAAGATTTTCGTTCTATTCATCAATAGGTAGCAGACACCCTGAAGCCGTTGCCGGAGGGGCCTGGACACAGCAACATGAGGACTGCGTCGACATCCGAAGATACCAGCGGAAGTTTTACTTTGAGCCGAGAGGAAGGTGCTGTTACCACCCAAACAGCACTCAGGATCCTGGCTCATGAGTGAGCACCTAGGCCAGCCGTGTAAAAAAAGGGTCTAGCTTCTGTTGCCCTATGAGTGGGAGTGGGCGAGAAAGGGCGTCGCTGATGACAAATACGCTTCTCAGATGCTTTATTGAGAGGTGACGAGCCTGATCAAAAGGATAAGAGGCCATCTCTGATTGATGATGGTGAGGTCTCTCTTGATAACAGTGAGCAAAGATCAGCAGATAAGTCCCCTGCAAAATGAGCCCCCCATTCTGTTCACAGATCCAGAGGTGCGAGGGAGCACTCGATACAATCTGTGGCCCAAGAAAGGAGAGCAGGGCACCGGAAGAAGGGCTGAGTAAGGGAAGTAGGGAAGGACTAAAGAGAGTGTTAGGGATGGACTGCTGGAAGAGCCCTGGTGCACTGTTGAGACATTGTCAGGTGAGACACTAGGACTGCGCCTGGGCCCAGATTAAGTGCTCCTCTGTCACAGCTGCTGTGTGACAAGCGACGTGGGATTAGGGTATGAACGGTAAAAGCCTGCCTGTGAGGCTTTGACGGACACAGGGAGAAGATCCCTTTCGAGGGTTGAAGAACCCCTCTGGCCGGTTTTAGGACTGTCTGGGACAATTTTTTCTAGCTTAGTTTCTTTTTCCCTTTTTTTCCTTTTTTTCCTTTTTGGATTTTTGGTTACGTTCCCTTTGGTCGTCCTATCCCCGATGAGGAGCAGCCCTTTGCGGCTCCTCGTAGACCTGAGCCCGCTTCCCCCTGGTTGGCCTCAGTGTGAACTGTTTTTCCCTTAGTTTACTTTGGTCTTTTAGCTAGGAAAATGAGTCCCTTTGAATGTTCCTTTTCCCCAGGAGGAGCTGCCTCTGCGGCTCCTTGTCCAGATGCCCCTGCCCATATTTGGTTCACATGGTCTACAAATGTAATAATGTGTTTGTTTTTGGGAAGTTCATTAGGATGATGTAGTATTCTATTGTTGCACAAGACACCTGTTACTTATAGTATTGCAGATTATTGGGTGTGGGTCGTTGCCTTCAAACACACAAGGGTGAAAAAAAAAATGTTGCTTTTATTCTTGCCCTATGGAAGTAGCTGTCAGGGTTAGTATACTTTGAGTAGTCTAGATGCAAGTGAACACTGAGTATATGGTTCAATAGGGCGTTTTCTCTGATCAATATTATTGCATTACTTCCTGCTCATGACTTCAACTGTGATGTCCTTTTTAAGTTGTCCAATAATGACATAATGTTATAGAGCAATGGTACACCGGGAGAATATGCTTAGATTAGTCAAAAAGGAGGGTGCCTCACACCCAGAGAATAATAATTGTTTTAGTAGGTATTGCAGGGGTTGTTCTTTTATTAGTTGCCTCTGCACTTCCTGTCCTATAGTATGCTGCGCTACCTCTATGACTATGCTCATCCTAGTATTTCCTTTCCCGACATTTGATTGATGAGTGATGCCGTTCCCGTGCTCTCCTTTAGAATTGCACAGTCCCTACTTTGAGTAATAAAGGATGCACTTATGTTAGCCACATTAGGCTAAAAGGAGGGTCTGATAGATTGTAATTTTCCTGCTAATGATGTTGTACATATGTTAGCCTAATGTGTCATAAATTAATATGCAGTTACAGCCTATTATTCTCTGTGCTGCAACCCACTGAGCTATTTTTCTTTATATGCAAGCTTCATTTGGATAGAACTGTTTCTGTAATGGTTAAGCTTTTGTCTTCTTTTTGCCTTCTAAGTTAGAAGACTTGCTGTAGTACATTGCCTTGTATCTGTTAGGGTCCCATTGTTGATAATTTTGTATACTTTCTTATAATAATAAGAAGCTTGCCTATGACAGGCAGATTTCTAATGCTGACATTTGCTCTGCAGCTCAATGTCTCATGGTACAGTTTTCCCCCCTCCCTTATGAGCAGAAAGTCCCTGTTTCAGCATTTCTTTCCTCAGAGCTTCGGCTCTGTGGCCTTGAGGAGTGATAACACTGTTGCCTTCGCAGGTGCAGATGCCTCGTGTATGAGGTAATTGTTCTCCCTCTGCTGAGCCCAGTACTTTTCCAGTCTGGGCGTGGTTTCACGCTGCCATGCTATGTTATATTGTATTGCTGTGAGGAGAGTCCTCAGTCCTCTCAATGCACTCTCTGGAGTGTAGAACTGACAGGGCCCATCTGCAGATGAATATTATTTGAATAAATATGTGTCTAACTCTTCTCCACTGCCTGGCTGGATTATTTAATAATTAGTGATAGATGAGTGAGGTAAGTCGCTCAGGTGGATTTGAGCCACACTTATCAAGGGTCAGATTTTTAATTACCGGCGCATCCCTGCAAAGTAGCAGGGATGCGCCAGTAATTGTGCGCCACGCCACCACCACCCATGGTGCGCCGTATTTACAATGCGGCGCACCATGGGCCCAAAACGTCACCGAAGCGTTACGCTTCTGTGCCGTTAAGGCGGCGCATTGCTGGAGTTGCGTCGCAACGATGGCGTAGCTCCAGCAATGCTCTGGGGTCCCCTATCTCCCCAATGCTGCGTCAAGCCGTACGTCTGCTTCAAGCAGGCGCAGGGTTTGAGTCACGCATCATTGTCCTCAAAGTGACTGATTGAAATCTTGTAGATTTCCCTCAGCCACTTTTAGGATGCGTTCCTGCGCAGGAACGCCCTCCCTTGCGCCGGACCGCCCCCCTGATGGCGCAGGGCTTTACAACGTGATGCATCTCCCATATGCGTCACGTTGTTAATATAAGCCGCACCATGGCGCCTCTTTTGTTCTGCCGCTGCGTCACAAAAGTCACGCAACAATGGAGCAAAAGAGCAGCAAGGGGCTTCTAAATCAGCCCCTTCAGACTCAAGTCCAGTCCTTCCTTTGTACACCTGGCAATAAGAAGAAATAGTGGTGGTGGATTGATAATTTGAGTATTTTAATGACTGGTTAATGTAGTAGGAAACTTTTTAGTGTTGTCGCTGATCTGCAATCACAATGGACTTTGTCTGTCACTTGGCGTGCTGTGGACTGCTGCCTGCCAGTCCTAGGAGAACCTTTTTAGTAGTTTGTTTAGTGAGTTACATAACTTTCCAAGTCGACGGTCCGCAAATCAAGCAATACTAATATCGTAGTAGACCACATGAGATAGGTCAATATATCCCGTGGAATACTTGTCCATTTGCTATTTCGCCAAAATATTTATTACTGTTCTTTTGAAATGTTTGATTTGGTTGACAAATATCATCCATGTTTTCTGGTCTTTCTTTCTTTCATGTTGTACATCAGCTCCCCCCAGGGGCAAGAGGGCATTGGAGGAGGCTGCTGCACTTGCTGAACAAGGCCAGGATCGGTCAGGCGAGGGCTCCTTTGCTGGCCACGGTAAGTTTTAATTTTAATATAGAGTACCTATTTTTTCCTAGCGTTCCTCATTCGATTTTTTCTAAATCGTCTTTGATCTTCTTGTAGACTGTATCTAAATTCTTATCCTGCCTCGACTATGACTCCCTGTGGTATTACTAGATTATTCTTATTAGTCTGTCTGTGTAGCTAAGTAAGATTGCACATTTGGCAATTCCATTGGACTCCCATTCTAGTCAGCAATATCTCTATGCACTGAGTGCAGTCCTCTGGTATTGTCCATAATGTCTTTTCAAGTCTTCTAAATGTTCATGCTTTGACAATTGCCAACAATAAAAAGGTGAATGACCACCAAGAAAGAATAGGATACTACTTTACTTTTGGTTTGGATAGGACAATCCATTCTACTACTGTTGCAGGGACAAATCTGCACAAACAGAACTATGGACACTAAATAGTGCATTGTTTATCAATTCTAATAGGCTCAGGTAGACTTTCCACATACCTCAGTGATATGAGACTTTGAAGAACCCCCAATCTCCTTACTGACTAAATAGTGTGGCAGAGTCATTTAGCTCCCGAATTCATCGATGATTGATCCCCAATGATGATTATCCAACGCAGGACAAGAGTACGGAGTCAGAGTCCAGAAGTGTCAGAGGCACAGACTCATGCTTGCAAATTGCAAAACCTTTTGCTCATTCACTCATGACCAAAAACAATAGAGTCTATTTAAGTTTTAAAGCTTTATTAAAAGTTAAACTATTTATTAAAATCAAGCTTGTCATAAAACATAAACGGTTGATTAAAAATGGAAAAGAGCTTATACTCATTTTTTATTTCACACATTTATTGTGGGCGAGCCGAGCCCTCACCTGGTTTGAACTTTCATTTTTCTTTTTGGTGCGGAATCATTCGTCCCTTCGTTCTAATGATTTGTTCTTAGAAGTGAAGCTTCTGTCTGTTATGAGGAAAATGGTGCGTGTTAAAAAGCAAACATTCATCAGTTGTGCCAAATAATGCTGCAAGACAACACCCTTCCCTGGAAAAAGGGACATTTTTACTTCAGAGTAGACAGTCACAAATTAGTAGATTGGTTTCTGTATTCACATTTCTTCATTCCTAGACAAAATACTAGTGAGTGGTGTATGTCTATGACATCTAACATTCTTATATGTACTTTGTAGGTGGAACATCTGGTGCTGGGCCCAGCGCGGAGGTGGAGGGAAGCTCTGGGGAGGAGGCGGACCAAACTGCTGTGCGGGTTGCCACGGTAGTGGCGGGCAGTGGTAAGCTCTTATATTCCTTACTTATTGAGATTGCAGACTGCATAGTGTGCTGCTCCCCGTGAGAAAACGTAAGGTTTGTCCAGATGAGAGACATGAAGAAGAATGATTGACATTTAGGGGCTTATTATGATGGCGGACGGACCTGAGTCCGTCCGCCACCATAGAGTAGGAGGGACCGTCCGCAGGGGCAATGGCGGTCCCTCCGTGGTAATTAGGATGTGACCGCCACCCTGGCGGTCACATCCTGTATTTTTATCATTGCGGCGGGTGCTGCTTGAAGCAGCACCCGCCACAATGATAAAAATGTAAGTTGTGCATTTGCATGCACAAAGCTGCAGGCACCGCGCAGTGCCTGCCGCTTTGTGCAGGCAAATGCAGGGGGGTACCATAGGTACCCCCCATGTGCACTCCCCACCCCCCTTCACCTCTGGGGGCCCGCAACGGGCCCCCAAACAAAAATACGTATGCCGCCGTGTAAAGGCATGTGTTACACCAGACATCCTAATATGGCTGGCGGTGTCTGATAGACACCGCCAGCCATGTTAGTGCTTTTCCGCCGCGGATGGGAGGCGACCGCGGCGGAAAAGCTGCGGACTGAAAAACGATCCCCCAGCCATCCTAATCTGGCAGGGGGTCTTTTTCAGTCCGCTGCGGATTTCCCGCATCCTCCGGGCCGGTGGTGGATTCCGCCGGCCCGGAGGATGCGGGAAATCCGCAATCCTAATCTGCCCCATAGTTTGAATGGATAGATGCCTGGATCATGGTACTATCTGACTCTTAGATAGCATATGTGTATCTAGAGAGAGTAGACGATCACTGGATGAACTAAGTGTTACTTTGAAGAGCATGTAACACCGCACCCGCACGTCCGTCCCAGTGTAGGAAAGGCAAGGAAAAGAAGTTGTGATTTTGTCCGAATACTACCATGAATTGTAGCAGTAGTTTGTATTACAAACACAGCATATATCCGGCTATTACGATGGCCACTCACTACCTCTATTAATAAGTTTAGTACAACTCGGTCATTCATGTGTGGATGTATCACTGTTCACTCAATAAAAAGCAAAGCACCTAAAGTCATCCCATATGTAAGTAAATATATACCATGTGCAGTGATAGATAATCAGATTATTTATCTTCTTCATTTTCCTTTTCTAGTATTCATTGGCACTGTAGGGTGAAAGTTAAATTAATTAAGCAGTAGCCCTTGTAACAGAGTATTCTCAGTGCCACCCGTAATAGAAAAGTAAGAGCATCACCACCTGCATGTACTGGACTGGTACAGTAACGCAAGTCTGTCTCACTCATCATGGCGGGCGTCAGTTTTCCTCGGGTGCAAGTTCACTGCGCTGGCATTATGCCGGCTTGCAGAAGTTAACGTACCAATTTTGCTAAACAAGAGAGAAGAAGAAGAATAAGACTGGTGTACTGTCATAGTCGACTCTAATGGAGTGAGTCCATATAGTGCTCGTAGAATTGATTCCTTAAACTCCCACTAATGTTAGAGCAAGGGTGAAGGAGTGGGAGGTTAGATAGATACTGGCCACAATAGTTATGTACTCCACTTGCAATTTGCTAGTTCTACTGTGACACAACTTTCTGCTGAATCATTTTTTGTTAATCTTAAAGAGCATTGGTTACAGACTATGTCTTTCTTTCTTCATATAGATGCTCCTTCCAAACCAACCCGGAAGGAGCTGGCTAGACGGGCCCGGCAACGGAGGCTGGAGGCCACTGTCGCTGAATATCGCCGGCTGGTGGCCCAGGAGGAGGGGAACACGCAGTCTACCACAACATCTACCAGGACAGCTACATCCTCCTCGGCGCTCCCTGGGTCACCCAGATGGCGCAGGTCTCCAGCGGTACGGAGCCGGAGTACCGCAGCCACCCGCCACCGCCGAGCAAAGAAATCAGCTGCCCCCCACAGCAGTTGCAAGAAACGCATTCACCGCCTTTCCCTGAGGGTTTCCTACCTCGAGCAGGAGCTGCTCAACCTGAAAACCCTGCTCGAGACCCTCTGCAAGGTGCATTCCGACCTGGCCTGGAAATTCAACAGCAGCAGCCAGCAGTAGGAGGAGACTGTCCCTTGCCCCTTTTTTAAAGACTTCTGGGGGGTGGGAATTGGGAGTTGGGTTTTTTCACTTTTTTGGACTTTTCACGGACATTCGTTGGGGTTAGGGAGTGGGGGTGGGTTGGGTCTTGTGGGAGATTATTTTTGTCAGGGATATAAATATACTTTAAACTTTATCTTAGCATACGTGTTTTTTTTAATGCTTTTGAGGCTGGTGGGTGGGGGTTTAACAGTAACTTTGTTTTGGTGACACTTAAGTGGCATCTTGATACAAGTTGTGTAATTAATTGCCCAAATGTTTTCAAAACTAAGTGCCTCTCACAGAGTAAGTGAATTCAATAGTCCTAGGACTTTACTAGTACTAGCGTCAGTCTCTCGTCTCTCCTTATACTCCATTATACTTCCTCCCCCCAAACGCTTATCTTACCTGTAATTTGTGTTTGGAAATAGGGCTAGGCACAGGGCTGGCTGCTCGGCAAATGGCGATTAAGGTTGGCAATCCTGGGCGGATGAAATGTCATCATTGCGTTGGTACTAGTGGTGTTATACAGTGGCAGTTGCAGCATCTGAAAAAAAAGAAAACTAAACCTTGTTTGTCCTTACCGTAGCATTAGAACGGTACGATAGAGAATATAGCAGGTGACAGTACACTAGAACAGTGCCACAATGTAGCCTAACAAATGGTAAAGTATTGAAAGTATAACTAGTACTTGCGTTGAATTTCTTTGACATTGGCTACTACTACAAGAAATAATACTGAAGGTGAAGGACACAGCAGCGTAATAATTTGCCACTTCTAGGAGGAGGATGTTCTTGATGACCTATCAAGTTGATGGCGGCATGGAGCACATGAAAATCTGCTTTCATTTGCCAATAGTGACTGAGCGTGAAGCTGAGTAAGTATAGAATACATCCTTGGATTCCTTCACCAGCCTGTTGCTATGACCTTATCCTCCCCAGCAAGTGTGTGGAATTATTGCTGTCATTTAGTCACACATCAATCAAAACCACACAGCCCGGGGGAAGAGGGTTAGGTTTTGTAAAATGGATGGGAATGGGGGATTTGGGGAAAGTTTTTTTAAGAGAAGAAAAAAAAAGCACAGCATGGACAAACAATAATTGAAGATAAAGAAATCTTTGGGTACAAAGCTAACCATAAATCTTTTAAGTGACATAAAGGAATAAAGGAAGTGCATGCACTACTGCATGCATGGTTACTGAAAAGTAAGTAGTACTTTCGACAACCATGAATGACAGAATGCGACAGTACAGGGCTGCAGCGTTTTCACTTGCCTATCTCTGCACTCAGAGAAACACTTCTTACATTAAATTAGGTTTAAAAAATAGCCGAAGTAAAACCTATAGAATGGCTGTAGGGATCAATTTAGAAGCAGAGAGAGATCCAAGAAATGCAGAGTTCACAGCAATAACATTACTTAAAAAATAATTAGAAAAGAACGGATACTGTGTCTGTATGTTGTTGTAGTTGTCCTGTTGAATTTGGTAAGTACGTTGCACGCATCAAATCATTCCTCTTATTAGCGGCACTCCTCTATTCCAGCTGACGCTCCGTCCATCAATGTTGGTGACCAGAAGACACCCTGTCCACTGCCTGCCTGGCGGATGCTGAATTGCGGCTCGGTAATGTGAAGCCTGACTTCATCCTTTTTTTCCCATTGCACAGACTGAAACCCGGCCTGTAGTTATTGATGGAAAAACAGGAAGTGATATTAGAACACCACTGACAAATAAATATATGGTATGTACGCTGTGTAGTGCAAAAAGTCACACTTTGAGTTTCCTAATAGACAGTACAATATTTTTTAAAGTGCGTACTCTGTCTGAGTCTCCTTTTGAAGGATAAATAAGTATGGACAAATTAATTTAGCGGATCTTTCCCCTCAAGCTAGGTGTACTGTAAACTGTGTTTTAGAACAAAATTAGACCTTCCCAGCAGTGCTCCCACCCAGACCCTTACTAAAGCCAGTCGCAAAAATGTAGAAGACCCCCAATCAGATCTCAAAAAACGAGGCCTAGTAGAAAACTGGTGACAAAACGTACTTTGAAAGTAAAAGTAGGCCCAAATCCCCCCTTACCCACCGTGGATTGTATTCAAACCACTTGCAAGCAAGCAAAAGTATCCATACCCAGCATCGCTCCAAGACTCGCAAACCCCCCCACAAACAGCCCCCCACCCAAACACATGCAATACAAATACTGCTAACCCTAACGAGCCCTAAGTTAAGAATAGTGGCAAATCCCCCCTTTCCCACCATGGATTTTCTTCAAATCACTTGCAACCAAAATTACACATTCCCACGAGTGCTCTAAGACCCCAGAACTCAGTTGCAAAAATCTAGAACACCCCGAAACACATGCAATCCTGCTGCTAGGGCTAACCCTAACGAACCCTAAGTTACAAAAAGTGCCAAAAGGCTTTTCCTCATGGATTTTCTCCAAACCAGTTTTATCCGGTATTAGACCTTCCCAGCAATGCCCCAAGACCTGCCAACCCACCCGCAAAAAAGCACAACACCCCCAAACAGCCAAAAAGCCAAAATGGAAAATCTCATACTTACAATATTTTTCGGCCTTCTGTCCAAACGCGCTGTGCAGCTAGGTCATAACTCCCGTTTTCCACCATGGATTTCCTGAAAAGCAAATGCAATCAAAATTAGACTGTGCCAGCAGTGCTCCCAGACCCCAAATCCCACCCACAAACACCCGGAACACCCCCAAAGAGCACCGAAAAGACAAGCAAGTCAGCAAAAACGCAAAAAGAATTTCGCCTCCGATTTGGTCCAAACCACTTTTATCCGGTATTAGAGCTTCCCAGCAATGGCCCCAGAGCCGTCAACCCAGGCGAAAACAAGTAGAAGACCCCCAAACAGCCAAAAAGCAAAAGCACCCTTAGTCATTTTCATGGCAATTTCCAAAATCACTCCGCGCGCGCTCTGCAGCTAGGCCCTAACTCCCCTCTGCCACCATGGATTTGCTTCAAACCTCTTGCAATCAAAAGTATCCATACCCAGTAGTGCTCCCAGACCCCGAAACCCACCCACAAACACCAGGAAGCCCCCCAAACAGGCTCCCAAAAACGCTACATTGAGCGAAATGTCAGAAATAGCAAAAACTTTTTCCTCATGGATTTTGTCCAAACCACTTCTATCCGGTATTAGACCTTCCCAGCAATCCCCCAAGAGACCTGCCAACCCACCCGCAAAAAAGCACAACACCCCCAAGCAGCCAAAAAGGAAAATCTCATACTTACAATATTTTTCGGCCTTCTGTCCAAACACGCTGTGCAGCTAGGTCATAACTCCCGTTTTCCACCATGGATTTCCTGAAAAGCAAATGCAATCAAAATTAGACTGTGCCAGCAGTGCTCCCAGACCCCAAAACCCACCCACAAACACCCGGAACCCCCCCAAAGAGCACCTCAAATACAAGCAAGTCAGCAAAAACGCAAAAAGAATTTCTACTCCGATTTGGTCCAAACCACTTTTTTCCGGTATTAGAGCTTCCCAGCAATGGCCCCAGAGCCGTCAACCCAGGCTAAAACAAGTAGAAGACCCCCAAACAGCCAAAAAGCCAAAATGGAAAATCTCATACTTACAATATTTTTCGGCCTTCTGTCCAAACGCGCTGTGCAGCTAGGTCATAACTCCCGTTTTCCACCATGGATTTCCTGAAAAGCAAATGCAATCAAAATTAGACTGTGCCAGCAGTGCTCCCAGACCCCAAATCCCACCCACAAACACCCGGAACACCCCCAAAGAGCACCGAAAAGACAAGCAAGTCAGCAAAAACGCAAAAAGAATTTCGCCTCCGATTTGGTCCAAACCACTTTTATCCGGTATTAGAGCTTCCCAGCAATGGCCCCAGAGCCGTCAACCCAGGCGAAAACAAGTAGAAGACCCCCAAACAGCCAAAAAGCAAAAGCACCCTTAGTCATTTTCATGGCAATTTCCAAAATCACTCCGCGCGCGCTCTGCAGCTAGGCCCTAACTCCCCTCTGCCACCATGGATTTGCTTCAAACCTCTTGCAATCAAAAGTATCCATACCCAGTAGTGCTCCCAGACCCCGAAACCCACCCACAAACACCAGGAAGCCCCCCAAACAGGCTCCCAAAAACGCTACATTGAGCGAAATGTCAGAAATAGCAAAAACTTTTTCCTCATGGATTTTGTCCAAACCACTTCTATCCGGTATTAGACCTTCCCAGCAATCCCCCAAGAGACCTGCCAACCCACCCGCAAAAAAGCACAACACCCCCAAGCAGCCAAAAAGGAAAATCTCATACTTACAATATTTTTCGGCCTTCTGTCCAAACGCGCTGTGCAGCTAGGTCATAACTCCCGTTTTCCACCATGGATTTCCTGAAAAGCAAATGCAATCAAAATTAGACTGTGCCAGCAGTGCTCCCAGACCCCAAAACCCACCCACAAACACCCGGAACCCCCCCAAAGAGCACCTCAAATACAAGCAAGTCAGCAAAAATGCAAAAAGAATTTCGCCTCCGATTTGGTCCAAACCACTTTTATCCGGTATTAGAGCTTCCCAGCAATGGCCCCAGAGCTGTCAACCCAGGCTAAAACAAGTAGAAGACCCCCAAACAGCCAAAAAGCAAAAGTACAAAAATGGGGACTTAGTCATTTTCATTGCAATTTCCAAAATCACTCTGCGCGCGCTCTGCAGCTAGGCCCTAACTCCCCTCTGCCACCATGGATTTGCTTCAAACCTCTTGCAATCAAAAGTATCCATTCCCAGCAGTGCTCCCAGACCCCGAAACCCACCCACAAACACCAGGAAGCCCCCCAAACAGGCCCCTGAAAACATGATAGTGAGCAAAAAGTCAAAAACGTTTTCAAGTCTGATTTGGTCAAAACCAGTTTTATCCGGTATTAGACCTTCCCAGCAATGCCCCAAGACCCGCCAACTCACCCGCAAAGAAGTAGAACACCCCCACAAGTGCAGAGTCTTTCTTCATTGGGCATAATCCAGCCCTCTGCTTTGAGGGAAATAGGAGTCTGGAGGAGGAGGATAGAGGAACATGTTCTTGTGAACTTGTGAACCTGAGGAATGCAGACTGCGGCACCTTCAAATCAATAAGCAAATAAGTGAAGACAGTTCTGCTGATGGGCTTGTTTTTGTGATTAGGTGATTAAAGTTTTAATTATTTTAACTGTGCAAAACAAAGAAAGACAGACATACAGGAATAAAAGTGAATAAGGACGAAAAAGAAAGTTATTGATTCGTTGGCTCATTTTCAGGGCTCGGTGTCACGAAATAAGAGTTTGTCCTCATACTCTGCGAATTCAGGCAGGAGTAGGTCAGTGTCACCTAACAGAGAAGAAATTCCCTCATCTAAGTTGCTGTCCTCCTCGTCTTCTTCCGGCGTCTATTCTCGTACTTTGCAATCTGGTGGTATGAGGTGCTGATTCATCTTGATCATTGTTAACCTATCCACATTTTTGGGCGAGAGGCGGGTCCGTTTGCAAGTTACAATGCCTCCAGCAGCACTGAAAACACGTTCAGAAGACACGCTTGCGAGTGGGCAAGACAAGTAGTTTATAGCCAGGTTGGAGAGCTGTGCCCACAATTCTTTTTTCCCATGCCAATACGCCAATGGGTCAGCATTAACATAGACCTCTGTTGAGTCATTCAGATAGTCCTGCACCATAGACTGAAGGTTCTCCACGGTTCCTCCACTTTGCTTACTTTTTGCTTGGACCTTTTGAGAACCAAACCCAAGCAGAGTTAGAAAATCCTCTTCTTCACCCAATGTTACTGTTGTGTCTGGTGCAGATGATCCGGTTGCCGGTGTCTTTAACGGCTGAGAGGTCACTTCTACCACAGCCACAGGTGCAGAAGGGGATTCTTTTGACTGGGGATGGCTTGCTGATGCTGATGTACTGCCTTTTCCTTCAATTTTCTGCCGTTCTCTTTCAAACCTCATGGCTGACAAGGCTAGCCAACGTTTGTACTTTGTAACATCTTCATCACCAAAAGGAAAGAATGCTCTGCCTGCCAGCGCCTTTTTGTAGCGTGGATCCAGAATAGTAGCACAAATGTAATGCTGTTCTGAGTGGATCATTTGAAGACGTTCATCGCCAAGTAGGCGCTCTAATAATTTCTCCGCCAAAACAAAAGCTTCTTGCTTTTCTTCATCTTTTTGAAACATAGAAGACACCGCCTTCAGTTGGTGCTCCAGCATGCGCAACAATGGGATAGCTTTTCCCAAATTACAGTCCTCCCTGCTGACTGCATGCGTGAAGACCTCAAAAGGACGAAGCATGTCTGTCAGGCTTTTAACTAGCTTCCATTGCGCCGCATCTAGCCTCAGGTCCTTCTGAGCTGTACCCAGTGTTAAGAAATACTGATCGAGTACCGTAAACTGCTCATACAGACGCTCAAGCATGTAGAAGGTTGAGTTCCAATGTGTTGGCACCTCCTGGATGAGTGCTTTCACTTGCATTCGGCGTTCATGTAGCAGGCCCCTCAGATGCTTCCGGGCCTTAAAAGAATGGCTGAAATGGTTGCACATTCTTCAGCAGGTGGCCACTAACTCGCACAATGGACTGTCTTCTTCACTCAAGAATTTTTTAACAACCAGGTTTATACAGTGCGCCAAACACGGCACTCTGAAATAGTTACCCAGATCCATGGCCTTAACTACATTGGCGCCATTATCCGTGGAAACATAACCAATCTTGTGTTTTTTTGGGGACAGCCAGTGAAAGACCTTTGTGTTAAACTCATTCAAAATGTTTTCTGCTGTATGACATTTCTCCAAGCCAAACATGGCTAGTGTTGCATGATTCCCAGCAGCTTTAAAAACTTGGTCCGGGTCAACACCTGCGTTTAGCTTTGCTTTAATCCCTGAAAAAGAGACCCAGTGTGCAGTGATGCACATATAATCAGTGCCTGCGCCACTGGTCCACATGTCTGTTGTCAGATGTATAGTGTGAACAGCACTCTTCTGCAAAGCTGCCCCAATCACCTCCAGCACATCTTCATGTAGTGCTGGAACCGTAACTCTGGCAAAATAGAACCGGCTAGGAACCTTCCATTTAGGGCTGAGCGCTGCCACTAATTCTAGAAAACCAACCCCTTCTACAAAAGAAAAAGGGAGAAGGTCCAGAGCTAGCATTTTAGCCAGCTTAGTGTTATACAGACGCGTCAGTGGGTGGTTGTGTTCATATGGCGCTTCTGAAAACAACATGGTTCTAATGTTGGCCTGGACCATTTTACGGGATGATGATGATGACTTCTTCGACCCAGTTACGCTCGCTGATGAACTTTTTCGCATTGGTGTCTCACTCTCTCCCACACTCTTAGTGTGGCTCACAGGGGGTGTGCTGACAGGGGTACTGGGTGTAAGTGAAGTGTTTGACGCTTCTTCCTCCTCGTCATCATCAGATGAAACATCAACGTTTTGTTGACTTGCAATTCGGGCTTCCTTGATCTCCTTTAGGTGCGCAAACCATTGGACAGCGTGCTGTCTCTCAAGATGACCTCTCTGGCCTCCGGTACCATAGTTGGTACCAGACTTACCACGACTAACTGCAAACTTACAAATGCTACAAATGGCTATGTTTCCCTTTTTTGGGCAAACACTAAAGAAGTCCCAAACTGCGGACTTGAAATGTCTGTGGGGGCCGGAGGAGGCGATACTGGTGGTGGTCATGCTGCTAATGCCAGATGAAGTGGAGGATGTGTGTTGCCGAACTTTACTACGTTGTGCACTTGCACCACCACTAATTGAGGTCGAGGTGGATGGAGGTCCCTTCTGGCGAGGAAGAAATATGGAAGCGGTAGGTGGTGGTGTACTAGTTAACTCCAATGATGGTGGTGATCCCATTGCCTCCTCGTCTACAACATCATCACGCTCAGCAGCTTTTCGGGCTAGGGTCAAAATGTCTGTTTGCTGCATGCCCGCTGAGGCTGGAGTGAAGCCTATGATGACTGCGTCGTCGTCGTGAGGGTCTTCATCAGCAGGAGTATACGCCACTTCTTGTTGAGCGTCATCACACTCCATAACTATGAGAGTTTCGGGGACCTTCCTTTTACGCTTAGCTACCTTTGTCAGATCATGGTGTGCTTCACTCTCAGACGGCAGTGGTGGTTCCCAAGTATGATCCATATCATCAGAAGGAGGTGGGCTTGAAGAAGATGTAGACACCATCCTTGATCTTTTCCTTGCTAGGGATGTGGAAGACAATGAATGATCATCAGGAGGAGTGGCTTCCTCAAATGATAGCTCGGCTTGAATGTCGATTTCCTGATGTGCCCCTACTTCGGGAGGAACAACTATTGTGGGCACTTGTGCCCCTCCATGCACCTCTGCTTGCGCATCTCCTTGCGCTGCATCTCCTTCCACATGTACTTGGGCTTGTACTTGCACATGTGGTTGTTGTTGCGGCTGTGGTTGTTCAACACTCGTCAGATGAGTTACCAGAACCTGTGTTGATTGAAGGACATTGCTGCTACTTTCTGGCGATGAGCCAACATCACTGGTCGATGGTGATTGAACAACTAGACTGGCTGCCTCTAAAGCACTCAAGGGCTTGGACTTAAGTTGGCGTGGTGGTGGTGGCACTGAGCCCAATGGAGCGGGGGTGCTGCTCCCAGCTTGGTCCCCAGCAGATCCTGCTGCAGCTGCAGTCATACTTTTTTTTTATTCCCAAAATATGCGGCGGGCGGCACACCAGTCTCCTTGGTAACTTGCTTCTTCTGCTCCTTACTGGCAACTTTATTGCTAGAGGAGCTACGGGGAACTTTTTTTGGGGCCATCTTCTTCAGAGGTCAGGCCGCAGTTGCACGAGTTGCAGAGTTGTCTGTGGCCAGACGTCACGTCGCGTGACGTTATGCTGCACACATACACCGATGCAAGCCTTCTTCCTGGCACTGGTGGTTCTCTTGAGTCTTGTGCACATAAAAGCAATGGAAGACAGAGGAACATCAGTTCAGTTATACACCCCAAAAACTCGAAAACCACATAAAAATTAGCACAATCCCATGCCATCCAAGCCCTCAATTATGTTTAAATTCAAGACACCCCACAGAAAGACTAGGCCCATGCACCACTCACTACCCCTGGGCATCATGGATGAAAGCTAGGCAAAATGGGTGCAGGCCTGAGAACACTGCCTGCATTCAAAATGGCCCCTTGCCTCCCAGCACATGGCCAGGGCCTGCCTGTACCAGCACTCAAAATGGCCCCCACCCACATGGCCTGTCCCCATAAACACCCCGAAAAATCGAAAAACACACAAAAATCAGCACAATCCCATGCCATCCATGCCCTCCATGATGTTTAAATTCAAGCCACCCCACAGAAAGACTAGGCCCATGCACCACTCACTACCCCTGCGCATAATGGATGAAAGCTAGGCAAAATGGGCGCAGGCCTGAGAACACTGCCTGCATTCAAAAAAATGGCCCCTTGCCTCCCAGCACATGGCCAGGGCCTGCCTGTACCAGCACTCAAAATGGCCCCCACCCACATGGCCAGTCCAAATGAACACCCCAAAAAATCAAAAAACACAGAAAAATCAGCACAATCCTATGCCATCCATGCCCTCCATGATGTTTAAATTCAAGACACCCCACAGAAAGACTAGGCCCATGCACCACTCACTAGCCCTGGTCAAAAGGCCCCAACAACAGCCCAAAAATCGAAAAACACACACAAATCACCACAATCCCATGTCATCCATGCCCTCAATCATGTTCAAATTCAAGACACCCCACAGAAAGACTAGGCCCATGCACCCCTGAGTACCCCTGGGCATAATGGATGAAAGCATGGCAGACTGGGTGCAGGCCTATGGCACAACAAAGCACACTGCCTGGCTTCAAAATGGCCCCTAGACCCCCACCACATGGACAGGCCCGGCCTGCACCAGTCCACAAAATGGCCCCCACCCACATGGACAGGCCCATGAACACCCCAAAAAATCGAAAAAAGACACAAAAATCACCACAATCCCATGCCATCCATGCCCTCAATGATGTTTAAATTCAAGACACCCCACAGAAAGACTAGGCCCATGCACCACTCACTAGCCCTGGTGAAAAGGCCCCAACAACAGCCCAAAAATCGAAAAACACACAAAAATCACCACAATCCCATGCCATCCATGCCCTCAATCATGTTCAAATTCAAGACACCCCATAAAAAGACTAGGCCCATGCACCCCTGAATACTCCTGGGCATAATGGATGAAAGCATGGCAGACTGGGTGGAGGCCTATGGCCCAACAAAGCACACTGCCTGGCTTCAAAATGGCCCCTAGACCCCCACCACATGGACAGGCCTGGCCTGCACCAGTCCTCAAAATGGCCCCCACCCACATGGACAGGCCCATGAACACCCCAAAAAATCAAAAAAAGACACAAAAATCACCACAATCCCATGCCATCCATGCCCTCAATGATGTTTAAATTCAAGACACCCCACAGAAAGACTAGGCCCATGCACCACTCACTAGCCCTGGTCAAAAGGCCCCAACAACAGCCCAAAAATCGAAAAACACACAAAATTCACCACAATCCCATGCCATCCATGCCCTCAATCATGTTCAAATTCAAGACACCCCACAGAAAGACTAGGCCCATATACCCCTGAGTACCCCTGGGCATAATGGATGAAAGCATGGCAGACTGGGTGCAGGCCTATGGCACAACAAAGCACACTGCCTGGCTTCAAAATGGCCCCTAGACCCCCACCACATGGACAGGCCCGGCCTGCACCAGACCTCAAAATGGCCCCCACCCACATGGACAGGCCCATGAACACCCCAAAAAATCGAAAAAACACACACAAATCACCAGAATCCGATGCTATCCATGCCCTCAATGATGTTTAAATTCAAGACACCCCACAGAAAGACTAGGCCCATGCACCACTCACTAGCCCTGGTCAAAAGGCCCCAACAACAGCCCAAAAATCGAAAAACACACAAAAATCACCACAATCCCATGCCATCCATGCCCTCAATCATGTTCAAATTCAAGACACCCCACAGAAAGACTAGGCCCATACACCACTCACTAGCCCTGGGCAAAAGGCCCCAACAGCAGCCAAAAGAATCGAAAACACACAAAAATCAGCACAATCCCATGCCATCCATGCCCTCCATGATGTTTACATTAAAGAGACCCCACAGAGAGACTCAGTCCATGCACCACTCACTACCCCTGGGCAAAAGGCCCCAACAACAGCCCAAAAATCGAAAATTCCAAAATTGTAATTGCAGCAACTGTAATGCCCCAAACAAATTTACTTGTGAAATTTCTAATCCAAAAGTGATCCAAAGAAAGTCAAAAAGGCCTCAAATCCATATATCCAGCAGCATCCACAAAAAGTAATCCTTCCAGGTGAAGATCCGAATGAAAGTGACCAGCACATGAAGAAAGCAATGGGAGGAGCCTGCTGGACAGGAACAGGAAGTTGGAGACTGTGGAGCACTTCCTTCCTCCCACCCCCCCACCCCCCAAAATGGACTCCTTGCAAAAAAAATGTGCAGGCAAATGTCAACCTGAGGAGTTATTCTGATAAAAATCATCATTTTCAGAAGGTTTATGCTGCTTGCTGGTGGATTTCTTGTGCAGAATTGCAAATTCTGTATTTCGCGAGTGCGAGATTGTTGCTGCCCGCCGCATCTACGTGTTCGCAATTGCGAACTCTCGCGATGTGTGCTGTGCAAGGTGGCAAGCCGCGATTACATAATTGCGATCGCCAAACTCCCGCGGGATCCCGCAGCAAGATCCAAAATGGCGCAGCACTTGCAAAATATCGAGAAAAACACCTCGGCAAACGCTGAATGACGGTAAGTGAACACCATGCGCCGCAATATTGTATCACCGAGCAAAAGAATCCGCCGCGTGCGAATTTGCGGATTTTCGGCAAATTCGCGAGAGTTTGCGGATTGCGTATTTACCGAAAATCCGCAAAATCCGCGAGCCGAACAGATTTTACGCCCATGCTTAATCAACAGGGTAAAGTTAAACAAAGAGTCAGAAATATGACCGTTGAAGATAAGGCTGAAATGGGGAAAAGTAAAACTGAGGAGGACAGCATGGAATTCATGAAAACCATCTACAGAAGAAACCTTCACGCCCAAGATCTTGAATGACAGTCTTGTGGAGTATCATTAAGTGCATCTTTATCACATTAAATGTGTAAACAATTATTAACCATTAAGGGGACTTGTGTTCATGCAGCTCATGCTGCAACATCAGTGGATGAAATGAAAGTGGCTTTTATAGAGCGCATGGCTACCCTGGGGCACAGCGGCGGTCGGTAATGGGTGTACCTACAGGGCGGTGACGTGGGGGGGCAGGGTGGGGGGTAGTAATGTATGGATTACGGAGCTTTACAGGTAAGTAAACATATAAATAAATAAAACAAATGTATTTGCGCGCGCTGCATCGCATTTGTGGATGCAGTGCACACAACATTTTTTTATTTTTTTATTTATATGTTTACTTACCTGTAAAGCTCCGTAATCCATACATTACACCCCCACACTGCCCCTCCTCCTCCCCACGTCACCGCCCTGCAGCTACACCCTCTACCGACCGCTGCTGCGGGGGCATCCCAGCGCTGCAGCGGATGCTAGAGGGGGGATGCTTTATGGGAAAAGCCAAGGACCTTATTTATGAGAAATGGCGCACCACTGCGTGAAAGCAGCGATGCGTCACTTCTCAGTGCGCACTCCTTGCATCATGATTGATGCGTCATATTTATAATATGACGCATCATGTCGCAAGGAGTCACAGATACGTCAGTATTTCTGACGTATCTGTAGGCGCAAAAGTGATGCAAAGCTGGAGTGTGTCACAAAAGTGACGCAACTCCAGCAATGTGTACTTTCACATGGGCAAGTCCATATTTGTTACCTGGGAGTGATTATAGACGAAAGGGGTAGCTTTAAACCACAACTGGAGGAGATTAAGAGGAGAGGCCTAACGATAGCAACATCACTTAGGAACCTCAAAAATAAAATCATTGGCCTAAACCTCGCTCCCCTCCTACAAGTGATCCAAGCCAAGCTGATTCCATCTATCACATATGGAAGTGAAGCAATGAGAGGGAGGGACACGGGAACTCTGAACAGAGTAGTCTCAAAAGCAATGCAGATCATGTTCGGTCTTCCGAAATACATCTCACCGGCGCAGATTCGCATAGAATTTGGGTTGGCCAAAGAAGAACTTGCACGAAAGGGAACTTACCTTAAGACCTGGCACAAAATAAGCAGAGGAGAGGAAAACACCCTTAACGCACTCCTCTGGAAAGATCTACAAAGTAAAAGAGATTTCCAGCAAGACATTTCCTGGAGGATGCCATCAATCACCTCGGGGCAAGGCAGCTATGGGACCTCCAAGTGAGCCCGTCAGGGTTCAAAAAAACCATAAACAAAATCGTCAAGAAAGAATCCCCCCTACAAGACAAAGCTTCATTAGCTAAGAGAGCACATGGCTGGCTGACTATGCAAACATACAACAAACTTACTCCACAGGCGTACCTGGTGAACAGTTTCTCCAAAACAACAAAAGAATCGTTTTTAAAACTACAACTTGGAGTGTTACCAGCAGCGCGCCACATGGCCCCGTGGCTACCTGTGCGGAATGCACGAGGAAAACATCACACACCTCATAACTATCTGCAAAGAGCTGCAGCAAGACCGGAAGAACTTACTGAGACCCTTATTTTTAAACAAAGGAATCAGGTCCTGCAGAGAAGCAGTTTTGAGCTGCTTTAGAGGAGACGACGTGCAAACGGCCTGCCGACTGGTAAAATACCTCGGAGTGGCAGAATCCAGGCTCAAAACGACGAGAGCACAAGCGGACACCGACATCGCCTATACAACATCATCTGCCTCCAGTCCCCTAACCGGGCAAGAGAGCCATACTGACCAAGAACATTAAAGTACTTTCCCCAAGAGGCACGAACACTCTGGGAGATAGCCGGTCCGTCCCCGGAGGGGAAAGAACAACCCACTTGCCGGAAGCAAGCGCGTGGACAGATACACAAATTTTTATCTAAAACAGAAATTTACTTGTACTTAACGCTGGATGAACATTGTCCCACTTTTTATGGTTTTAGACCGACCTTTTTAACCGTTTTTTTTTTAACTGACCATTTTCTTTTACTGCTAAAAGCTATTTGTAATGGTTTTTATTAACTGTACAATAAAGCATTTACTTACTTACATGGGCAAGTCCCATGTTGTTAGTGCCCGCGTCAGTCTTACGCCTGCCATGAAGCGGGCGTAATATTTTAACGCATTAGCGGCCAAAAATGGCGCAGTGAAATCTTATAGATTTCACTGCGTCACTTCCATGACCCTTTCTTGCGTCAAAACGCCCCCCTTGCATTCATTATACCTGGCGCAGGTATAATGTGGCGCAGGGATTTACAAAGTGAAGCATCAACCTAGATGCGTCACTTTGTAAATATGGCACAACAAGGCGCATTTTTTACGCAACTGGTGCATCACAAAAAGTGACGCACCAGCGGCGTATAAATGACGCACAGCCTCATAAATGAGGCCCCAACTGTTTAGTTGTCTCGGAAATGCAAGATGGTTAGATTCCTTACGGAAGGGAGGTCCACAACTTGGCAGCATTATATGAAAAAATGCAATGGATGCAATGTGAATACCTGGTTAATGTGCAGTGGTTCCTGGCAGGGCTGTCAGTGGTTAGTTGTCAGAAGAAATCCACTGCTCCCTCTGGGGAGATAGTAGCAGAGATAAAACAGGACCCTTTATCATCAGAATGCATGCTGTGATTCCGTGCAAAGGTATAGATGACATTTAAGTCACTGATTTCAGAAACGAAGAATGATACCTAATACCCTGGTCCATGTAACCTTGCCACTTTTTAAATAGTGGCAGAATTTGTCTTTATTTTATTGTCCTGTTTTATTTCCCTTGTTTTAAAACTCAATAAACGTATTAAAAAATATATATATATATGTAGTGGCAGAATTTCTGACAATACTTGATACACAGCCACGCTTCATCTTTACACTGCCATTCCAGAATACACAATTCTGAAAGCTGTACTAATTTAGGAGGTAATTCCAACTTTTAGCATCATGCGATGCATGTAAACTAGTAAGCATCCAGACTGGAAGCAAGAGTTCCTGGTAATTCCAGCCTGAGAAATAGAAAGGAATGAAAAGTGACTGGTCTTCGTGTAAATCGGATATCACATTGGGCAAGAGCACTGGATTGGGCCGAAGAACAACTTTATGCTCAAAAAAATAAAGAATCCCACTTGTTTGATGTGGCAGGGTAGGGAGAAGAGATTTTGCAACGGAGACTGTAGGATACTCCCCCCCCCCCTTACATATTGTTTCCAAGAAAACTATCCTCCACCCAGAAAACAGTGGTTTCTTTAAAAAAAAAAATATTTATTTTGTATATGGACTCGTCTCGCTTCCCAATTTTTTTTTTTTTTTTAAATATATTTTTATTGCAGAAATTAGTTAAAATTACATATCGGACCAGCAATATAAGCACAATCAGAAAAAATTGAGCATATCCCATCTCCCTCTGGCAAACGACACGTGTACACAGCCATTCAGCCCACAACCCAAGGGTCGGGCGGCGAACACCAAAGGGGATCCGATATAAGGTCGAAGCTGGTCCGGATGATCCAAAGGTCTTCATCTGCTTTTCTAAATCATCCTACAAAAAGAGCAAAAGAAACCCTCCCCAACAATCCAATGATTCAACTAGTTCCCCCCCCAACCCCGCCATCAGTGTGTGTCGTAGTGTATGTAGGAAAGCCTATGGGAAGTACCCCGGAGGATTCTATAGGTATCTGAAGTATAGTTGGCTATCGGGACTCGGGACGTGCCCTCGCTTCCCAATGGGATTATTAAATATTTGTATTTAGAACCCTCACACCCTTTTGGTGTCATGCTTCATCGTCAGGTAGCACCCTGCTCCCTTTAAACCAGGGTGGGCTCGACCACACCTACAAATCTAAAATAAATAAAACTTTTTTTTTAAAGAACCCACTGATCTCTGGGTGTTAGGATACCTTTGTTGGAAACGAAGAAAAAAGTAGCGCCAAGAAACCGTCCGGTGAATGCCGCGCTTTATAAGTAATTTTTACATTACATTACATTACATCATTAACTGGAAATCTGCAACTTAATAACTCGAGAAGCAAATGTGATACCAATGACCGAATCAACTACTCCAAAAAATAGTTTAACATTATAACTATTAATGTGTTCAAATGGTAAACCAATGAACTTAGCAAAGATTGAACTCCCACAAATATCACTGTACAAAACATCTTCATAAGAAATTTAAAAAAAATGTCTAAACCACTTGAATAATAAACAGGTACTGGGAGTTTTATGGAAGGCAGCCAGAAGTATAGCACCTCAAGCTAAACAAGAGAAAAAATATTAAAATAGCAAAGGTAGAAAAAATCTAAGAACCAACCCACAAGAAGGATGATATATCCTTGGTTTTCCACTGCATTGTTTTTTTCCATTCGGAGGCAGATACTTCTTGGAAGGCATGCTGGCCTCCCAGCAAAATATACAGTGAACCTAATTCCAGGATTTACAGAGGGAGACGCTAAACTGAGGCAGCCAGATGGGATCCACCATGGTTTCTGGACCAACATTGTGGCAATGAGGTGGATCACAGAAATTCCGCGTTTCCAAATCACGTTGCACAGGTTTTCAAAGAGGCAGAAACTTGTTCCCAGAAATATCCACAACAACTACACTGAGCACATTTCCTAGAGACTAACTTTCTGGGAACTCGAATAATAGGTTTTGGAATTTTGCACGTCCTCTTATGATCAAAACATTTAGAAAGGGAGTGGTCCTATTTTAGAACGTATCGTGCAGAACATGTTCCCTCAACACCCGTCTGCGGCACTTTGTCATCTCGCTACTCAGTTCATCGACAGTGTCCAATCACATGAGCCTCCTGTCATAGGTCAAGCGAGTGCACCTCTCATTGCTCCAGGGTGCAGCAGATGAGTGGTGATATTGGTCTGACTGGTATTATCTTCCCTCAGGTGCCAGACCAGAAGTAAGAAAGGCCAGCCTTACAGTTCTGTGCCCTTCGTACAAGGTCATCTGACTGTCACAAGATCTGCCTTGCACTGACATGGACTGTGCATGCACCCTGTGAGTGGTGTAGGGTCCGATGGGGGGTGCCTTCTATGGAGAGAACGCTAAGTAGGTGTGATAAATAATGGAGTAATTGTGCCAGAATGGAGCAGAACATAATTTAGCCTTACAGCTAGATGTTGGATAGTCTAGGGTTTAAGTGCTATGTATACACAAGGCGTACATACCGTCGTACATGAACAATCTTCCTGACTATGAGCTTGGGTTTATGGGGCCTCATTTATGAGGCTGTGCGTCACTTTTATGCCGCCGGTGCGTCACTTTTTGTGACGCACCAGTGACGTAAAAAATGCGCCTTGTTGCGCCATATTTACAAAAGGACGCATCTAGGTAGATGCGTCACTTTGTAAACCCCTGCATCACATTATACCTGCTCCAGGTATAATATATGCAAGGGGGGCGTATTGACGCAAGGAAGGGTCGTAGAAGTGACGCAGTGAAATCTATGAGATTTCACTGCGTCACTTTTAGGACGCCGTTGCGTCAAAATCTTGCGCCTGCCTCACAGCAGGCGTAAGACTGACGCAGGCCCTTTCACATGGGGCTTGCCCCATGTGACAGGACGCATTGCTGGAGTTGCATCACTTTTGTGACACACTCCAGCAATGCGTCACTTTTGCGCTTACAGAGGCGTCAGAAATACTGACGTATCTGTAACTGCTTGCTACATGATGCGTCATATTATAAATATGACGCATCAATCATGTCGCAAGGAGTGCGCACTGAGAAATGATGCATCGCTGCTTTCACGCAGCGATGAGTAATTTCTCATAAATTAGGCCCATGGAGTGTACCGGATGTCTGAGAGTGCAGTACTACTCAGGTTGAGAACCCGCAGTTCCTCTGACTGAGTAGAATGTCACAGCAGAGTGTTTATTTATATCACCAAAAAAAGTACCATTGGAGCCTGCTTTCCTAGGAAATGCAATGTAGGACTGAAGTTAATTTCTAGGGAACAGATACCTCACCAATCATCTAAGACACACCTAAAAGGACGACTGCTGTGTGCAGGCAGCGCAGTCAACTCCTTGTCTTGGCATGAAGGCTCTGATGGCCACAGGGTTGTGAGACACTTTGCACGCAGATCAGCTGTCCACTTGTTTGACGCAATTATTTAGGGAGTGTTGACCCATCGACTCACAAACCCCAACAAACAAGCCACAGTGGCTGTAACATCTCAGCTGCACCATCAGAAGTCCACAGGTCCTTGTAACATTATCGCTGTGTTTATCAAATCTCCAAGGGCTTGGATCCCTTGCAATGACCCCTCAGGAACAGCAGCAAGGAGACACCTGAGAAAGTACTCACTACACTCATCCTCAGATACACTCTATGACTGCCTGACACTGAGGAAGGATGTCTCCAGCATTAACTATGTCACCCGTGATGGGCAAATGGATGGAAAGAAATTGATTGCTTCGTAAAGGGGATATGCAAATGAACTGCGGGACACGTAGCGGTTGGGCTTTCTTATGGGCTCTAAGACACAGTTGGATCATCCTCAACTCCGCCCATAAACAGAGATACCTAGAGATACTTTGCAAAAGAGTACATCTTCCATTACCATTGCTTAGCATAGGGCTATAGTGGCTCCAAATAAAGCAACTAGGGCCAACTAGATCGAAAGTCAAAAAACTGACCCATCAGCGCAGTGGTCAGCACAGATCTGTCCAGGGAGCGGAACAAAACTGCATCATATACCATATCAGACACAAAGGGTGCTACTAAATGAGGAACTGGATATTTGTATTGAAAAGCCCCTGCTGGCTGCCAGGCCTACAGTTTCTGTGCTGCCCTCATGTGCCAAGCAAGTAAGAACAAGCATTGGCCAAGACCGAGTCAAAGCCAACAGGTCTCACCTTTGGAGCTATTGGTTTTGACAGTGGGTTTATCCATGGTGTAGAGCATCCCTTCTACTGTGCAGCATGGCTAAAAAACTTAAAGCAGAAAAATCTATTGACGCACATGGTTGTGTCATCGTTTGCATTATGCATGCGCATATCTACAAATTGGCGCAGGTACTTAATTTATTTCGAGTTGGATTGGTAACTAAAATGGGAGAAAAACACTTGAAGAATGAATGAATGAAAGAATAATGATTTGTAGAAGCGCATCTTAGCCCATGGGCATCAAGGCGCTGACGATGGTACCTGCTGTATGGATGGAGAGGGCGTGCGCTGGCTATAGGTAGCCTCCCTGAAGAGCCAAGTCTTTAATGCCTTCCGGAAGAGAGAATGGGAGGTTTGTCCCTTCAGCTCAGCCAGAAGTATGTTTCAGATCCTGGGGGCGAGGGAGGAAAAGGCCCTCCCGCCCCACCTGGCTTTGGTGACTCGTGGCACAGCAAGAAGATTTTTAGATGCTGAGCGAAGTGCCCTGCCGGGGGTATAGAGGGAGACAAGGGATCTAATGTCTTCAGCACCGGATCCATGCAGGGCCCGGTGGGTGACACATAGGACCTTAAACTCTATCCTGGCCTGTATGGGGAGCCAATGCATATCCCTCCTAATGGAGGAGCCTGATGAGAATCTCGGGGCGTCAGCAACAAACCTGGCTGCTGCATTTTGCACTGTTTGAAGGCGTTGAACTAATTATTTGTTGATCCCTAAATACAGTGCATTGCAGTAGTCTAACCTTGAGGATATGAGGGCCAGGGTGACCTGTTTTTGGGCCTCGATTGAGAGATAGTGTACAATTGTCCTCAGGATTCTTAAGACCCCACAGCAAGTTGAGGCAGTCCTGCTGACTTGTTTGTCGAAGGAGAGCTTGGTGTCAAAAATTACACCCAGATTGCGGGCAGACTGTGAGGGCGTGGGGCAAGCTCCAAGGGCAGAGGGCCACCACTCCATCAACCAGATCTCATGCTTGCCTCCGAAGATAAGGACCTCCGTTTTCTCCCCATTTAATTTGAGGAAGTTCCTTATCATCCAGCCCGCAACTGCTTCCATACAGTTCATGAAATTTCGGGCTGTGATGTCTACGGATTGCGAGAGGGGAAACCATAATCTGAGTGTCGTCAGCATAGGATAGGACTTCCAGCCCAAAAGATCTCACAAGCCTGGCAAGCGGTGCTACATAGATATTAAAGAGCGTGGGGCTCAGGGACGAACCCTGATGCACCCCACACTGCACAGGCTTGACTGGGGAGAGAAAATCACCCAGCTTAACCCTCTGTTCACGGTGATCAAGGAAAGATGTCAGTAGTAAGCATGGGCGTAAAATCCGTTCCGCTCGCGAATTTTGCGGATTTTCGGTAAATTCGCAATGCGCGAGATTCGCGAATTTCCCACAAAATCCGCAAATTCGCACGCAGCGGATTTTTTTTTTCTTGGTGATACAATTTTGCGGCGCGCGGCGTTTACTTACCGTCATTCAGCGTTTGCCGAGTTGTTTTTCTTGATATTTTGCGAGTGCTGCGCCATTTTGGATCTTGCTGCGGAATCCCGCGAGAATTTGGCGAGCGCGATTACGTAATCGTGGCTTGCCAACTTGCACAGCGAGAGTTTGTCAACGCGAGTACGCCGTGATCACGTATCGCGGGACTTCGCAATTGCGAGCTTGGAGATGCGGCGAGCAGCAACAATCTCGCACTCGCGAAAATATAAAATTTGCAATTCTGCACAAGAAATCCACCAGCAAGCAGCATAAACCTTCTGGAAATGATGATTTTTATCTGAATAACTCCTCAGGTTGACATTTGCCTGCACTTTTTTTGCGAGGAGTCCATTTTGGGGAGGGAGGGGGGGTGGGAGGAAGGAAGTGCCCCACAGTCTTCAACTTCCTGTTCCTGTCCAGCAGGCTCCTCCCAGTGCTTTGTCCATCTCCTGGTCACTTTTCATTTGGATATGGAGCTGGAAGGATTACTTTTTGTGGATGCTGCTGGATATTTGGATTTGAGGCCTTTTTGACTTTCTTTGGATCACTTTTGGATTAGAAATTTCACAAGTAAGTTTGTTTGGGGCATTACAGTTGCTGCAATTACAATTTTGGAATTTTCGATTTTTGGGCTGTTTTGGGGCCTTTTGCCCAGGGGTACTCAGTGGTGGGTGCACTGAGTCTTTCTGTGGGGTGTTTTGAATTTAAACATCATGGAGGGGCTGGATGGCTTGGGATTGTGCTGATTTTTCTGTGATTTTCGTTTTTTTGGCCTGTTGTGGCCTTTTCACCCTGGGTAGTGAGTGGTGCATGGGCCTAGTCTTTCTGTGGGTTGTCTTGAATTTAAACATCATGGAGGGGCTGGATGGCTTGGGATTGTGCTGATTTTTCTGTGATTTTCGTTTTTTTGGCCTGTTGTGGACAGGCCATGTGGTTGGGGGCCATTTTAAGTGCTGCTACAGGCCCTGGCCATGTGCTGTGATGGAGGGGGCCATTTTGAATGCAGGCAGTGTTCTCAGGCCTGCACCCATTTTGCCTAGCTTTCATCCATTATGCCCAGGGGTAGTGAGTGATGCATGGGCCTAGTCTTTCTGTGGGTTGTCTTGAATTTAAACATCATGGAGGGGCTGGATGGCATGGGATTGTGCTGATTTTTCTGTGATTTTCGTTTTTTTGGCCTGTTGTGGACAGGCCATGTGGTTGGCGGCCATTTTGAGTGCTGCTACAGGCCCTGGCCATGTGCTGTGATGGAGGGGGCCATTTTGAATGCAGGCAGTGTTCTCAGGCCTACACCCATTTTGCCTGTGCTGCTACAGGCCCTGGCCATGTGCTGTGATGGAGGGGGCCATTTTGAATGCAGGCAGTGTTCTCAGGCCTGCACCCATTTTGCCTAGCTTTCATCCATTATGCCCAGGGGTAGTGAGTGGTGCATCGGCCTAGTCTTTCTGTGGGTTGTCTTGAATTTAAACATCATGGAGGGGCTGGATGGCTTGGGATTGTCCTGATTTTTCTGTGATTTTCGTTTTTTTGGCCTGTTGTGGACAGGCCATGTGGTTGGGGGCCATTTTGAGTGCTGCTACAGGCCCTGGCCATGTGCTGTGATGGAGGGGGCCATTTTGAATGCAGGCAGTGTTCTCAGGCCTGCACCCATTTTGCCTAGCTTTCATCCATTATGCCCAGGGGCAGTGAGTGATGCATGGGCCTAGTCTTTCTGTGGGTTGTCTTGAATTTAAACATCATGGAGGGGCTGGATGGCATGGGATTGTGCTGATTTTTCTGTGATTTTTGAATGCAGGCAGTGTTCTCAGGCCTGCGCCCATTTTGCCTAGCTTTCATCCATTATGCCCAGGGGTAGTGAGTGATGCATGGGCCTAGTCTTTCTGTGGGTTGTCTTGAATTTAAACATCATGGAGGGGCTGGATGGCATGGGATTGTGCTGATTTTTCTGTGATTTTCGTTTTTTTGGCCTGTTGTGGACAGGCCATGTGGTTGGGGGCCATTTTGAGTGCTGCTACAGGCCCTGGCCATGTGCTGTGATGGAGGGGGCCTTTTTGAATGCAGGCAGTGTTCTCAGGCCTGCACCCATTTTGAGTGCTGCTACAGGCCCTGGCCATGTGCTGTGATGGAGGGGGACATTTTGAATGGGGCTGGATGGCATGGGATTGTGCTGATTTTTCTGTGATTTTCGTTTTTTTGGCCTGTTGTGGACAGGCCATGTGGTTGGGGGCCATTTTGAGTGCTGCTACAGGCCCTGGTCATGTGCTGTGATGGAGGGGGCCATTTTGAATGCAGGCAGTGTTCTCAGGCCTGTACCCATTTTGCCTAGTTTTCATCCATTATGCCCAGGGGTAGTGAGTGGTGCATGGGCCTAGTCTTTCTGTGGGTTGTCTTGAATTTTAACATCATGGAGGGGCTGGATGGCTTGGGATTGTGCTGATTTTTCTGCGATTTTCATTTTTTGGCCTGTTGTGGCCTTTTCACCAGGGGGTAGTGAGTGGTGCATGTGCCTAGTCTTTCTGTGGGTTGTCTTGAATTTAAACATCATGGAGGGGCTGGATGGCTTGGGATTGTGCTGATTTTTCTGTGATTTTCGTTATTTTGGCCTGTTGTTGTGGCCTTTTCACCAGGGGTAGTGACTAGTGAGTGTTGCATGTGCCTAGTCTTTCTGTGGGGTGTCTTGAATTTAAGCATCATGGAGGGCATGGGATTGTGCTGATTTTTCTGTTTTTTTTCGATTTTTTGGGGTGTATAACTGAACTGATGTTCCTCTGTCTTCCATTGCTTTTAGGTGCACAAGACTCAAGAGAACCACCAGTGCCAGGAAGAAGTCCTGCAGCGGTGTGTGTGTGCAGCATAACGTCACGCGACGTCACGTCTGGCCTCAGACAACTCTACAATTTGTGCAACTGCGGCCTGCTGTCTGACCTGCTCTGAAGAAGATGGCCCCAAAAAAAGGTCTCCGTAGCCTCCTCTAGCAAGAAAGTTGCTAGTAAGGAGCAGAAGAAGAAAGTTACCAAGGAGGCTGGTGTGCCGGCCGCCGCGTTTTTTGGGAGCAAAAAAAAAAGTACGCCTGCAGCAGCAGCAGGATCTGCTGGGGACCAAGCTGGGAGCAGCACCCCCGCTCCATTGGGTTCAGTGCCTCCACCACCACGCCAACTTAAGTCAAAGCCCTTGAGTGCTTCAGAGTAAGCATGGGCGGAAAATCCGTTTCGCTCGCGGATTTTGCGGATTTTCGGTAAATTCGCAATCCGCGAGATTCGCGAATCTCCCGCAAAATCCGCAAATCCGCGAGCAGCGGATTTTGCTCGCACTGTTCGCGTGAGTTCGCGGCTTCCCAGTACAACTTCGCGCCCCGCGAATAAGTGCAAAATTGCAGAAATACGATCTTAGCAAAACTGAAACTACTTACCAGGTTCAAAAATTCAGGCTCATCATTAGTAGCCATTTCCTGTAGTGCTTCCTGAGGGGCCCCTCCAGAGTTCAGTTGCCAGTTGCAACTATTATGTGACCCTGCTCTGAACCTCAGAACAGTTACACATATGCCACAAAGGTCCTGAATTACAGCTAAGGGAGACAAGCAGGAGCCAGGCTGGAAGTTCAAATCCATTAATCAGCCCCTAATTCATTATTGTCAGTTGGGGGAGGGCAGGTGTTGTAACTAATTTTGCAACAATGAAAGCACTTAGCAAGTGCAAAAGATCACTAATCAGGAAGCACTAAGGAAGCAGGTGCCAGCTAAAAAAATATTCTGTGACACATTAATCAGCCCCAAATTAATTCAGGTCACTTGAGGCACGGAAGGTGTGCTTGCGTTGCCACAATAATGTATACTGACTGGACAACCAGAGGGTGCTGTGATGAAACAGAGGGTGGCATGGGTGGGCCAGAGGGTGGCATGAGTAGTCAGAGAGTGGCAGTGGTGACAGAGAGTGGCAGTGATGAAGAAGAGTGTCCCAAACAGGCTGGACACGTAGAAACAACAAGTTCGCGAAACTTGCGACCCGACAGGTAAGTTCGCAATTTGCGAAATTGTACAAAACCCTCGCGAACTGGCAGAAACCCGCGCAAACACAAAAAAAAAAATCCGCAAGAATTCGCTGATTTTGCGGATTGCGAGTTCGCAAATCCGCAAAATTCGCGAACGCGAGATTCGCAAAATTCGCCCATGCTTACTTCAGAGGCAGTCAGTGTACTTCTTCAATCACCATCGACCAGTGATGTTGGCTCATCGCAAGAAAGTAGCAGCAATGTCCCTGAATCAACACAGGTTGTTGTAACTCATCTGACAAGTGGTGAACAACCACAGCCGCAACAACAACACCATGTGCAAGTACAAGCCCAAGTACATGTGGAATGAGAGGCAGCGCAAGGAGATGCGCAAGCAGAGGTGCATGGAGGGTCACAAGTGCCCACAATAGTTGTTCCTCCCGAAGTAGGGGCACATCAGGAAATTGACAATCAAACCGAGGTATCATTTGAGGAAGCCACTCCTCCTGATGATCATTCATTGTCTTCCACATCCCTAGCAAGGAAAAGATCAAGGGGGGTGTCTACATCTTCTTCAAGCCCACCTCCTTCTGATGATCCCATTCTGGATGAAGATTGGGAACCATCATCACGGCAGTCTGAGAGTGAGGCACACCATGATCTGACAAAGATACCTAAGCGTAAAAGGAAGGTCGTCGAAAAACTCATAGCTATGGAGTGTGATGAGGCTCAACAAGAAGTGACGGATACTGCTGCTGATGAAGCCTCTCACGATGACGACGAGCCAGTCATCATAAAGGTCACTGCAGCCCCAGCGGGCATGCAGCAAAGAGACATTTTGACCCTATCCCGAGAAGCTGCTGAGCGTGATGATGATGTCGACGAGGAGGCAATGGAAATGGAAACACAACAATCATTAGATTTGGAGTTAACTAGTACACCAACACCTACCGCTTCCATATTTCTTCCTCGCAAGAAGGGACCTCCATCCACCTCGACCTCAATTAGTGGTGGTGAAAGTGCAAAACGTACTGAAGTTCGGCAATCCACATCCTCCACTTCATCTGGCATTAGCAGCAGGACCACCACCACCAGTATCGCCGCCTCCTCCGGCCCCCAAAGACATTTCAAGTCTCCAGTTTGGGACTTCTTTAGTGTTTGCCCAAAAAAGGAAAACGTAGCCATTTGTAGCATTTGTAAGCTTCGAGTTAGTCATGGTAAGTTTGGTACCAACTATGGTACCGGAGGCCAGAGAGGTCATCTTAGGAGAACGCACGCTGTCCAATGGTTTGCGCACCTAGAGGCGATCAAGGAAGCCCGAATTGCACGTAATGAAAACGTTGATTTTTCATCTGATGATGACGAGGAGGAAGAAGACGATTCAAACACTTCACTTACACCCAGTACCCCTGTCAGCAGCACACCCCATGTGAGCCACACTAAGAGTATGGGAGAGAGTGAGACACCAATGCGAAAAAGTTCATCAGCGAGCGTAACTGGGTCGAAGATATCATCATCATCATCCCGTAAATCCTTGGTCCAGGGCAACATTAAAAAGATGTTGTTTACAGAAGCGCAATATGAACGCAACCACCCACTGACGCGTCTGTATAACACTAAGCTGGCTAAAATGCTAGCTCTGGACCTTCTCCCTTTTTCTTTTGTAGAAGGGGTTGGTTTTCTAGAATTAGTGGCAGCGCTCTGCCCTAAATGGAAGGTTCCTAGCTGGTTCTATTTTTCCCGAGTTGCGGTTCCAGCACTACATGAAGATGTTCTGGAGGTGATTGGGGCAGCTTTGCAGAAGAGTGCTGTTCACACTATACATCTGACAACAGACATGTGGACCAGTGGCGCAGGCGCTGATTACATGTGCATCACTGCACACTGGGTCTCTTTTTCAGGGGCTAAAGCAAAGCTAAAAGCAGGTGTTGACCCGGACATTGTTTTTAAAGCTGCTCGGAAACATGCAACACTAGCCATGTTTGGTTTGGAGAAACGTCACACAGCACAAAACATTTTGGATGTCTTTAACACAAAGGTCCTCGACTGGCTGTCCCCAAAAAAACGCCAGGTTGGTTATGTTTCCACGGACAATGGCGCCAATATAGTTAATGCCATGCAGCTGGGTGACTATTTCAGAGCGCCGTGTTTGGCGCACTGTATAAACCTGGTTGTCAAAAAGTTCTTGGGTGATAAAGACAGTACAGCGTACAGAGTAGTGGACACCTGCCGAAAAATGTGCAACCATTTCAGCCATTCTTTTAAGGCCCGGAAGCATCTGAGGAGCCTGCTATATGAACGTCAAATGCCAGAGAAAGCACTCATCCAGGAGGTGGTAACACGTTGGAACTCAACCTTCTACATGCTTGAGCGTCTGTATGAGCAGTATACGGTACTCGATCACTATTTCTTAACACAGGGTACAGCTCAGAAGGAGGACCTGAGGATGGGTGCGGCGCAATGGAACATAGTTAAAAGCCTGACACGCATGCTTCGTCCTTTTGAGTTCTTCACGCGTGCAGTCAGCAAGGAGGACTGTAATTTGGGAAAAGCTATCCCATTGTTGTACATGCTGGAGCACCAACTGAAGGAGGTGTGTTCTGTGTTTGAAAAAGATGAAGAAAACCAAGACCCTTTTGTTCTGCTGAGAAATTATTAGAGCACCTACAAGGTGATGAACGTCTTAAAATGATCCACTCAAACCAGCATTACATTTGTGCTACTATTCTGGATCCACGCTACAAAAAGGCGCTGGCAGGCCAAGCATTGTTTCCTTTTGCTGATGAAGATGTTACAAAGTACAAACAGTGGATAGCCTCCTCAGCCAAGAGGTTTGAAAGAGAAAGGCAGCAAATTGAAGGAAAAGGCAGTACATCAGCATCAGCAGGCCATCCCCAGTCACAACAATCCAGTTCTGCACCTGTGGCTGCGGCACAAGTGACCTCCCAGCCGTTAAAGAGACCGGCAACCGGATCATCTGCACCACCAGACACAACAGTAACATTGGAGGCTGAAGAGGATTGGCTAGCTCGGCTTGGGTTTGGTTCTCAAAAGGTCACAGCAACAGCTAAGCAAAGTGGAGGAACCTTGGAGGAGAACCTTGAGTCGATGGTGAAGGACTATCTGAATGACTCAACAGAGGTATATGTTAATGCTGACCCATTGGCGTATTGGCATGGGAAAAAAGAATTGTGGCCACAGCTCACCAACCTGGCTTTAAACTACTTGTCTTGCCCACTCGCAAGCGTGTCTTCTGAACGTGTTTTCAGTGCTGCTGGTGGCATTGTAACTTCCAAACGGAGCCGCCTCTCGCCCAAAAATGTGGAGAGGTTAACAATGATCAAGATGAATCAGCACCTCATACCACCAGATTTCAGAGTACGAGAAAGCGCGCCGGATGAAGACGAGGTGGACAGCAACATAGATGAGGGAATTTCTTCTCTGTCAGGTGACACTGAGCTCACCCTGCCTGAATTCGCAGAGTATGATGACGAAGCCTTATTCTTATTCATGGACCGTGATACCGAGCCCTGACAATGAGATAACGAATCAATAACTTTCTTTTTCGTCCTTATTCACTTTTATTCCTGTGTGTCTGTCTTTCTTTGTTGTGCACAGTTAATATAATTCAAACTTTAATCAGATAATCACAAAAACAAGCCCATCCGCAGAACTCTCTTCACTTGTTTGCTAATTGATTTGAAGGTGCCGCAGTCTGCATTCCTCAGGTTCACAAGTTCAGAAGAACATGTTCCTCTATCCTCCTCCTCAAGACTCCTATTTCCATCAAAGCAGAGGGCTGGTTTACGTCCAATGAAGAAATACTCAGCACTTGTGGGGGTGTTGTTCTACCTCTTTGCAGGTGAGTTGACGGCTCTGGGGCCATTGCTGGGAAGCTCTAATACCGGATAAAAGTGGTTTGGACCAAATCCGAGGCGGAAATTTTTTGGTGTTTTTGCTGACTTGCTTGCCTTTGAGGTGCTCTTTGAGGGTATTCCGGCTGTTTGTGGGTGAGTTTCGGGGTCTGGGAGCACTGCTGGGACACTCTAATCTTGATTGCATTTGCTTTTCAGGAAATCCGTGGTGGTAAACCGGACTTATGGCCTAGCTACACAGCGCGTTTGGACCGAAGGCCGAGAAATATTGTAAGTATGAGATTTTGCTTTTGGCCTGTTTGGGGGTGTTATGCTTTTTGGTGGGTGGGTTGGTGGGTCCTGGGGCATTCCTGGGAAGGTCTAATACCGGATAGAAGTGGTTGGGACAAAATCCACGCCAAATTTTTTTGGGCTATTTCTGACATTTTGCTCAATGTAGCGTTTTTGGGGGCCTGTTTGGGGGGCTTCCTGGTGTTTGTGGGTGGGTTTCGGGGTCTGGGAGCACTGCTGGCTATGGATACTTTACTTTGCAAGAGGTTTGAAGCAAATCCATGGTGGCAGAGGGGAGTTAGGGCCTAGCTGCAGAGCGAGCGCGGAGTGATTTGGGAAATTTGCCAAAAAATGACTAAGTCCCCATTTTTGTACTTTTGCTCTTTGGCTGTTTGGGGTCTTCTACTCGTTTTCTCCTGGGTTGACGGCTCTGGGGCCATTGCTGGGAAGCTCTAATACCGGATAAAAGTGGTTTGGACAAAATCCACGCTGATTTTTTTGTTGCTATTTCTGACATTTTGCTCAATGTAGCGTTTTTGGGGGCCTGTTTGGGGGGCTTCCTGGTGTTTGTGGGTGGGTTTCGGGGTCTGTGAGCACTGCTGGGACACTCTAATCTTGATTGCATTTGCTTTTCAGGAAATCCGTGGTGGTAAACCGGACTTATGGCCTAGCTACACAGCGCATTTGGACCGAAGGCCGAGAAATATTGTAAGTATGAGAGTTTGCTTTTGGCCTGTTTGGGGGTGTTATGCTTTTTGGTGGGTGGGTTGGCGGGTCTTGGGGCATTCCTGGGAAGGTCTAATACCGGATAGAAGGGGTTGGGACAAAATCCACGCGGAAAAGCCTTTTGGCACTTTTTGTAACTTAGGGTTCGTTAGGGTTAGCCCTAGCAGCAGGATTGCATGTGTTTCGGGGTGTTCTACATTTTCACAACTGAGTTCTGGGGTCTTAGAGCACTCGTGAGAATGTGTAATTTTGGTTGCAAGTCATTTGAAGAAAATCCATGGTGGGAAAGGGGGGATTTGGCATAGTTAAAGAAAGCCTTTGCCACTATTCTTAACTTAGGGTTCGTTAGGGTTAGCAGTATTTCTATTGCATGTGTTTGGGTGGGGGGGTTTTTGAGTCTTAGAGTGATGCTGGCTATGGATACTTTTGCTTGGTTGCTTGCAAGTGGTTTGAATGCAATCCACGGTGGGTAAGGGGGTATTTGGGCCTACTTTTACTTTCAAAGTACGTTTTGTCACCAGTTTTCTGCTAGGCCTCGTTTTTTGAGATTTGATTGGGGGTCTTCTACATTTTTGCGACTGGCTTTAGTAAGGGTCTGGGTGGGAGCACTGCTGGGAAGATCTAATTTTGTTCTAAAACACAGTTTACAGTACACCTAGCTTGAGGGGAAAGATCCGCTACATTAATTTGCCCATACTTATTTATCCTTCAAAAGGTGACTCAGACAGAGTACGCACTTTCAAAAATATTGTACTGTCTACTAGGAAAATCAAAGTGTGACTTTTTGCACTCCACAGCCTACATACTTTATATTTATTTATCAGTGGTGTTGTAATATTATATCACTTCCTGTTTTTCGTTGAATAATTACAGGCCGGGTTTCAGTCTGTGCAATGGGGAAAAAAGGATGGAGTCAGGCTTCACATTAGCAAGCCGCAATTCAGCATCCGCCAGGCAGGCAGTGGACAGGGTGTCTTCTGGTCACCAACATTGATGGGCGAAGCGTCAGATGGAATGGAGGAGTGCCGCTAATAAGAGGAATTTTTTTCTGTATGCAACTTACTTACCAAATTCAACAGGACAACTACAACAACATACAGAAACAGTTTCCGTTGTGTTTTTCTATGACTGTGACTGCATTTCTTGGATCTCTCTCTGCTTCTAAATTGATCCCTTAACACATCACTTAGTCCACTCCACTATCACATCTGCACCACACATAGTCATTTGTAAGTGCTCCTACATAATTCGCAAGTTGCAGCACGCCCCAGCCCGTAGAGGACTGGGATGGCCCCAATGATGAAGCATGTCACCAAGGGGCAACCCTGGTGAGTGAGGGGACACCTAGAAAAAGAGCAATTTCTCCGTTTCTATCTACTATACCTTCCAGACCAACCCCATTGAGTGTTGTGAATGGATTTATAGTGACCAGCAAGGCTCTCAGGTATCTGGCAACAGAGACCTTATGTTGAATATAGTTATCAATAATTCCACACACGCCCTGTACTGTCGCATTCTTTCTTCCACAGTTGTCGAAAGCACTACTTACTTTTCACTGACATGCATGCAGTAGTGCATGCACTTTCAAAGATTGATGGATAGGTTTGTACCCAAAGATTTGTTTATGTTCAATTGTTTGTCCATGCTGTGCTTTTTTTACAGGGTGTCTTCTGGTGACCAACATCGATGGACGAAGCGTCAGCTGCAATGGAGGAGTGCCGCTAATAAGAGGAATTTTTTTCTGCATGCAACTTACTTACCAATTTCAACAGGACAACTACAACAACATACAGAGACAGTATCCATTGTTTCTTTCTATGACTGTGACTGCATTTCTTGGATCTCTCTCTGCTTCTAAATTGATCCTTTAACACATCACTTAGTCCACTCCACTATCACATCTGCACCACACATAGTCAGTCAGTCAGTCAAAATACTTTATTGCGATAACTTAATATCATACAAAGACAATGGCAAATATATACATAAAGTCATAAACAACAAGTACAATAAATAAAAACAGTTAAAAAACATTTTAGAGTTAACATGTTAAAAAACCATCATACACCCTGTTACATTTCGTAGCTAAAAAGTTGATACAAAGTGCAAAGTGCTAAAGTGCAAGGTGCTAAAGTGCAGAAAAGGTTTAAAAAATTTCTAGGTGTGTCCCCATCTGGGTATTAGGAAAGGGTGACTACTAGCCCTGTTACAATGCATTCTAAGATTCTTGACCGATGGTCACCAGCAGCCAGACTAATTAATGTGCAGGTCTGTACTACATAAGGAGGTAGACACATTTTTAAGTCTGATGTTCCTGCTTCTTATAGCTCTCACCAGGAAACTAGCCACATGAAACATAATCCTGGGAGTTTGTAACATTTGCAAATAAATAAGAGCAGGTCTGACTAAAATAAATCCTGCTTCCTTGAGTATAGGTACAAGAAACAACTTCCGAGCATCATTGTAATAACTACAGAACATTATAAAGTGCATAGTACTTTGCTCAGAGAAGTGATCGCAAGAACAGGGCGGTGCCTTTTCAGGGGTACTCCAAACGGGGTAAAAACCCAGGTTAAAATGTATCAAATTAAATCGAAAACGAGTTAAAATAAACCTGTGGTAGGGATGGGTCACCACATTAAGGTAACTGTCAGGACCATTAGGTATAGCCAGCAATAAGCTGGCCCTGACACAGGGTTTCTTCAGCTCAGTTTCTTTCCTCTCCAGGGATAGGAGCTCCTTCATAGCCACCTTGGTGTAAACAATGTCATTGGAAGTTATAGAATCAATGACAGAGTATAGTTCAGGCCTCCCCAACCTCGAAAAACTATCCTTGATATACATCAACCACCTAATCCTATGTACATTATCTAGGGTCAAACAGTCCCTCATTATGGTGTGATTTAGAGGAATTTCTAAATTAAGCCACATCCTAAGCCAGGCGATTAAAGGTGCAATTCAAATCAAATCTGAGATGTAGCCTTCCCCTAGTTCCATATGAACGGTATAGGACGGGGTTGACTGTGGGACGCCCAAAACAGATCTAAAAAATGTATTTTCCATTGTCTGTATGGGATCGACTCCCCTATGACCCCACAATGAGCCACCATATGATGCAACTGAAATGAATTTAGCTTTGTATATTTTACTGACAGCTGCAAATGGCCTACCCCCCAGTTTTTTAGAGAACCCATGGAGGGCAGCGGATGTTCTGGCCAGCGTGGCTGCTCTGCTTTTTACATGAGGACCCCAGCTACCTTTCTCGTCAAAGGTGATCCCCAGGTAGGGAAAAGAGGAGACGCGTACAAGCTTTTCCTGCCCACAGAAAAAGGTTTTATGAAAAGATTTCCTTGAGGCCAGGCCCATGAGCATAACCTGAGATTTTTTCGCATTTATTTTCAGGTCAAGGGAACCCATAAAGGATTCAAAGGCATCCAGGAGTCGTTGAAGCCCCACCCCAGTTCGAGCAAGAAGAACCGCGTCGTCCGCGTAAAGGAGAACTGGTATACCCTGTTCCCCTGCACGTGGGATGTCGCTTGTAACGCCCCTGAGGGCAGGCTCCAGGGCGTTCACATATAACGTGAACAACAGTGGTGCCAGTATGCAACCCTGTCTGACTCCCCTTTCAGATGCAAAAACATCTGTACACCTTCCATTAGTAGATACTCTAATTTTGGCAGTAAGGCCAGAATGGAGGTCAGCTAATAAATTGACTATGGATCTATCCAGGCCCATGTCAAGTAATTTTCCCCAGAGCTTAGTTCTATTGACCATATCAAACGCAGAGGAAAGGTCCATGAACCCAAGGTACATGGACCCATCCTTGGCCCTGGTATATTTCTCGATCAGCAGGTGGAGATTGAGACACTGATCCAGGGTACTTCTCTTGGGTCTAAACCCATATTGCACATTACTCAAGATGTTATTCTCTGTGGCCCATTCATTCAATTTCACTAATATGACTCTCCCTAGAATCTTAACTGAGGAGTCTATCAGTGAAATTGGCCTATAGCATGCAGGGTCCTGCCTATTTCCTTTTTTAAAAACAGGAATAATTATTGATGTTTTCCATGACTTAGGGATATTGTCACGGTTTAAAGCATTGAAGACCCTGCAAAGCAGTCTTGACCAGAAGTTAGGGAAGCATTTAAAGGCATCAGCAGGAATACCATCCGGTCCCGGTGCCTTTTTAGTCAAGGTACAATCAATAGCAGCTAATACTTCCTCAACTTCAAAGTGCAAATAATTACCTAATGGAATAGTAGTCACTTCCTGTGCCCTGTTCTCTGTATTATAATGGTCCGAGTAGATGTCTCTGAAGTGTTTAATCCAACCCTCATCAGGGATATTAGTTTCTAGGGGGGAGTTATCCTCCCCTGTGAGAAGGGGTCGGTTGACAATCCTCCAGAAATCTCCACTATTTTTTATTATGGCTGGATCTGTGAGTTGTGCCCAGGCTTCATCTTTAAGTTATTTTTTCCTTTCTGCAATGGCCTTTTTATATAAAGCTCTACTTGTACTGATGAGGTCACAATCTTTTGGATCAGTTTTAAGAGCATTGAGCAATGCAGAATGGGCTTTTGAGCATCTGTGATCAAACCATCTTTTAAGAGGTTTCAACTTGGGTTTACTGATCACAGAAAGCCTGCCGTTTATCTTGCTACATATGCTGCTAAATGCAAGGATCACTTCCCCATCGTTAGCTTCTCTAGATAAACATACTCCGACCTCTTCCTCTGCCTCTAAAAGAACTTCTTGAACAAAGGGTTCTGGGATTATACTATCCCATTTCAGTCTACGACCCTGGTCCTTAGCTTTAAGTGATCTATCTTCATGGCAAGGACCATGGTTTCGCCCTAAGAGTTCACTCACTACTAGATCCATGGAAACTGGATTATGGTCACTAAAGGCGGATACCACAGTTCTATACATTAAAACTTTGAATAAAAAACATGCAGAAATAAAAATATAATCAATAATAGAGCCATTGTCTGAGCCCTTAAAAGTAGGGGCCCTGACCCCCCCCTCCCCACAACTGGATTCGTATAGGTTCCATCTTGCGAGGAAGTTTTCTAGACAACCCCCCTGTTTATTATGCTCAAGATGGACCATTGCACATTTAGGAGGGGATTCTGTGTCATCGCAAACACACAAAAGTGAGCAAGGGTGTATATTAAAATCCCCTAGGAAGATGATTTCGAATGCATTAACATCTTCGCTATAGACTGACAGAAAATCATCCAATCTACCTAGACTGTATGACGTACAATCAGCAGCGTTGGAATTATAAAAATTAATAAACAAAATGTTGGGAGATTCCGCACGAGACAATTCAACAATAAGACAATGCTCAGATCCTGAGTCACATTTCTTAAGGCTACCTTTGATATCAAGTTTAAAGAGGCTTAACAGGCCTCCCTTCGCTCTTCCTGTTGTGCTAGCCACAGCAGGAATACAAAAGTAACTGTAGCCATCAAGAGAAAAACTATTGTTTGTTTCCCAGGTTTCCTGTAAAGCGATAATGTCATACTTAGATATAAAGTTTAGCCATATTGCATTATCTGCTTTAGTCTTGATTCCTGCAATGTTCCAAGTAAGCATGCTAAGAACAGGCACATTATTCCCAGTCTGTCCTGAATGTTCTGGCTGAAGTCAGTCATTATGATCCAAAAAGGATAAGGGTGCAAAACGATTAGACAGTAAGAGGGGTTGAGCAAAAGGGTTCTGAAAAGCTTGGGGTACTGATTGATTTACAATATTGCGATGATGATGTTCACGACCCCATCTATGGTTTAAATCAGAATTAGAATCCCATCCAAAGGCTGGTGTTTTAGGGTATGTAACGTTCTGTTGCTCCCCATAAAAGAATTTCAAGGTTAAAGGTACAACAGAACCCTGCCTGCGTTGTGGTGGGAGTAAGTTAATGAGAATATTAGGTAACACGCCTGTGTGTGAAAAGCTTACTGCCACGCAATCCCCCTTAAATTTTTTGGGGCGATTACCCAGCCATGGGACCCTTTTAGCGGTTTTAATCTCTTGAGCCAACTGTTGTCCCCCCCCTGGGGCTAATCTCATATTAGTTGTAAGCCACTGTAAGGCTTTATTAGACAGAGAGGAAGGGGATTCTTCAGTACCGGCTTCTAAAGGTGGTACATTAGCCAGTACTAGAACAACAGGAGAGGCTTCAACTATAAATTGAAGAGGGTCGGTTGGCTGAGCATGTGCAGGGGGTATCTCAACCGTTAAAGGACCGTCCCCTCTGTTAGTATTAGAACCACTAGTTTTTTGATCAGGAAGCTGGGGTGGTGGATTATTTAAGGCGTCAACTATGTTCTCCCCCTCTTGATCATCAACTTCTCTACTATTATTACCCAGGTTCGACACCAACGTCATGACATTATCAACACCCTCAGTTAGTTTGTTCATCTGCCCTCCCAGTTTTTTAACTTCAGAGTGTAATTTGTCGATTTTAGAGAGCAATGGTTTAACAATGGATTTAATTTTCATATCTATTAACTCAGCAATTCTGTCAAACAAATCCTCTTCATGGCTGACATTAGACTTAACACTTCCCCCTCCAGCTTCCTTATGAGTAGCTTTCGGGGTATTTACCCTCTTCCTCCTGGTCCCAGATCTTAGTCCCCCCGCCTCGGCGGGTTTTTAGTTTTCCCAGAATCCAACCGAGAAGATTGTTCAGTGTTTGAAGTATCTTCATCTGTAGGGGTAGCACGAATTTCCTGATCCTCATCACTGTCAGATTTATTTCCAAGGTCCACTATAAGGACCTCAGGACCAGATCCAGATAGTACATTGTCATTTATGGAGCCAGGTTCCTGCGTGGTGGGACAGTTGAAACAGGCATCAGAGAGAGTCTGCAAGGACACTGAATCCTCAGGTGAAGGGGTTAGAGAAGGGGACAAGCAGTGTAGGTCAGGTGACTGACTCAGTCCCAAAGATTCTCTCCTCTGTAGATTAATTTTTTCCACTGTTTGCACCAAATAGTTTTTCATAGTGTTAGCTGGTGGTGCAGCTCCCTTTTTAGACATTGCAATGAATATAACAAGGAGCCTGTACTCCTGAAACACACAGGGGGCTATGAATTACCAACAAAACAGTCTTACTTGGCCAGTAGGATGCCTCGTGAGCCTCGAGCAGAGTTTCTGGTCCTGCCCCTGCCTCCTCCTGCCGATGAGGGCCGTAGAGGGCCCGCCCTTTGCCCGGGCTTCGCCCCGGGCGTCCCGCTCGCGTCCCGCGACGTGGGGGTACTCCTTCTTTTGTAGTTGTCTTTTGGCGCTCACAGGGCGCTACCGCGTCACTCTAACGCGCCGCCGCGATGCCTGCCGGGATTTGAAGTCTCCCGGAGCGGCGGCGCGGAGTCCGATGTCCCTTGACTCTTGGCGATGGCGGCGGTAATGGCGGTGGAGTCTGCCGGCTTCTGTGGGCTTCGTGAGGTAAGTTAGACTCTCGGCGGTGGCGGCGGTTTTTGGATTGTCTCACACATAGTCATTTGTAAGTGCTCCTACGTAATTCACAAGTCGCAGCACGCCCCAGCCCGTAGAGGACTGGGATGGCCCAAATGATGAAGCATGTCACCAAGGGGCAACCCCTGGTGAGTGAGGGGACACCTAGAAAAAGAGCAATTTCTCCTTTTCTATCTACTATACCTTCCAGACCAACCCCATTGAGTGTTGTGAATGGATTTATAGTGACCAGCAAGGCTCTCAGGTATCTGGCAACAGAGACCTTATCTTGAATATAGTTATCAATATTTCCACACACGCCCTGTACTGTCGCATTCTTTCTTCCACAGTTGTCGAAAGTACTACTTACTTTTCACTGACATGCATGCAGTAGTGCATGCACTTTCAAAGATTGATGGATAGGTATGTATCCAAAGATTTGTTTATGTTCACAATTGTTTGTCCATGCTGTGCTATTTTTTCTTGTCTCCCAAAACCTTTCCCAAAACCCCCCGTACCCATCCATTTTTCAAACCCTAACTCTCTTCCCCCGGGCTGTGTGGTTTTGATTGATGTGTGACTAAATTACAGCAATAAATCCACACACTTGCTGGGGAGGATAAGGTGATACCAACAGGCTGGTGAAGAAATCCGAGGATATATTCTTACTCTGCTTGACAAAGACCCATGGCTAATGTCAAAGAACTTCAACCGAATTAGTAGTTATACTTTACCATTTGTTAGGCTACTATGTGGCACTGTTCTAGTGTACTGTCACCTGCTATATTCTCTATTGTACCGTTGTATTGCTCAGGAGGACAAACCAGATTTCATTTTCTTTTTTTTCATAGGCATGCAACTGCCACTGTGTCACACCACTAGTACCACCGCTATGAGGAAATTTTATCCGCCCAGGATTGCCAACCTTATTCGCTGTTTCCCATGGAGCCAGCCCTGGGCCTAGCCCTACTTGCAAACAGAAATTACAGGTAAGATAGGCGTTGGTTGGAGGTAGTATAATGGAGTATTAGGAGAGACGAGAGATTGACGGTAGTACTACTAAAGTCCTAGGACTATTCAGGAAAACAAACTTACTGTTAAACCCCCACCCACCAGACTCAAAAGCAGTAAAAACAGGTATGGTCAGATAAAGTTTCAAAAAGTATATTTTTATAGCCCTAACAAAATAATCTCCCGCAAGACCCTCCCTAACCCCAACGATTGTCCTTCAAAAGTCCCCAAAAAACCCAATTCCCAATTCCCACCCCCCAAAAAGTCTCTAAAAAAGGGGCAAGGGACACTATGGCAGGGTGCTGTTGGCTTTAGCAGCCAGGGCATCATGCTCCTTGCGGAGGGTGGCATGTTCGAAGCGGAGGCCCTCCACCAAGTTCTTATAGTTCAGGACCTCCTGCTCCAGGTAGGACAGTCTGAGGGATAAGCGGCGCCGGTGTGCCTTGCAAATCCTGTGGGGGGCAGCTGCTGTCTTTGCTGCTCGGCGGTGGCGTTTGGCTTTGGTAGCCCGGCTCCGTACCGCTGGAGCACTGCGCTGGCTGGCAGCCCGCACGGAGGAGGATGCAGCTGTCCCCGTGGACGTTGTTGTTGTACCAGACTGTGTCTCCTCCTCCTCCAGGGCCACCAGCCGCCGATATTCAGCAACAGTGGCATCCAGCCTCTGTTGCCGGGCCATTCGATGGTCTCTTGGATTTGGAAGGAGCAACTACATGAAGAAAGAAAGACATAGCCTGTAACCAATGCTCCTTAAGATTAACACAAAATGATTGAGCAGAAAGTTGTCACAGTACAAGTAGCAAATTGAAAGCACAGTACATAACTATTGAGGACAGTATCTATGTAACCTCCGACTTCTTCATCCTTGCTCTAACATTAGTGGGAGTTTAAGGAACAAATTCTACAAGCACTATGGACTTCCATTACAGTCGACTATGACAGTACACCAGTCTTATTCTTCTTCTTCTCTCTTGTTTAGGAAAATTGGTACGTTATCTTATGCAAGCCGGCATAATGCCAGCGCAGTGAACTTGCACCCGAGAAAAACAGACGCACACCATGGTGAGTGAGACAGACTTGCGTTACTGTACCGGTCCAGTACATGCAGGTGGTGAAGCTCTTACTTTTCTATTACGGGTGGCACTGAGAATACTCTGTTAAAAGGGCTACTGCTTAATTAATTTCGCTTTCACCCTACAGTGCAAATGAGTATTAGAAAAGGAAAATGAAGAAGCTAAATAATCGGATTATCTATCACTTCACATGGGATGTATTTGATGACATATGGGATGACTTTAGGTGCTTTGCTTATTATTGAGTGAACAGTGATACCCCCACACATGAATGACGTACTACTTCTAAACTAAAGTTATTAAGAGAGGTAGGGAGTGTCCACCGTAATAACCGGATATATGCTGTGCTTGCAGTTGCAATACAAACTACTGCTACTATTCATGGTAGTATTTGGACAAAATTACAACTTCTTTTCCTTGCCTTTCCTACACTGGAACGGACGTGCGGGTGCGGTGTTACATGCTCTTCAAAGTAACACTTAGTTCATCCAGTGACCGTCTACTCTCTCTAGATACACATATGCTATCTAAGAGTCAGATAGTACCATGAATGATCCAGGCATCCATCCATTCAAAGTATATGCACACATACAGTTTCTGTTTCACCCACCCAGGCTGTTCTCCTTCCACCCATCCGTGCTTCATCATTCACCCAGCCATGCACCATACCATATTCTTTCCTTCCCAGCCACCTCGGGGACCAAGCAAACACATATCATTCTTCTTTGCCAGTCATCATTACATTTCTCGTCCTTCCACACTTACTTACACCCTTCTTTCGCTTTTCGTTCATCCCTTCCATCAAGTTCACCTCAGATCTGATTGGGATTCTTCTCGCCAAAAACTTCACAGCTAAGTCGAAGTACATTTAGAGGAGGCTACTACCTGGTTTATTTATAATACACCCGTGCAGAAAGCACACTCTGCAGTCTTCAATCTCAAAGGAGTAAGGAATGTATAGCTTACCTCTGCCCGCCACCACCGTGTCATCCCCCACAGATTTGTCCGGCACTTCCACCGCCTCCTCCCCAGAGTTGTCCTCGTCCAATGCCACCACCACCTCGACGCTGGCCCCGCCTCCAGATGTTCCACCTACAAAGTACATTTAATAATGTTAGAATACACCACTCACTACTATATAATATTTGGTCTAGGAGGAAGAAAGAAATGTGAAAAAACAGTATACAATTTAATAATTTGTGACTGTCTACTCTAAAGTAAAAATGTCCCTTTTTCCAGGGAAGGCTGTTGTCTTGCTGCACTTTTTGGCACAACTGATGAATGCTTGCTTTTTATTTTTAACACGCACCACTTTTTCTCCTAACAGACAGAAGCTTGACTTCTAAGAACACGAGCAGGATCAAGTTCAAACCAGGTGAGAGCTCGGCTCGACCACAAGAAATGTGTCCCATTAATCATCAGCACTAAGCACTTTTCCATTTCCAGTTAAACGTTTACTTTTATGACAAACTTGATTTCAATAAATGTGTTTACTTTTAATAAAGCTTTTAAACTTAAATAGACTCTGTGGTTTTTGGTCCTCCAGACTAGAGTGGATGAGCTAAAGGTTTTGGAATTTTTGCAAGCATAAGTCCGTGCCTCTGCCATCGGTGACTTTGGGAGCTACATGACTCTGCCACACTATCTAGTCAGTAAGGAGATTGGGGGTTCAACTACAAAGTCTGTTATCACTGAGGTATGTGGAAAGTCTAACAGCACCTATTATAATTGATAAGCTAAGCAATGCATTATTTAGTGTCCATAGTTCTGTTTGTGCAGATTTGTCCCTGCAACAGTAGTAGAATGGATTGTCCTCCTATCCAAACCAAAAGTAAAGTAGTATCTTATTCTTTCTTGGTGGTCATTCACCTTTTTATTGTTGGCAATTGTCAAAGCATAAACATTTAGAATACTTGAAAAGACATTATGGACAATCCCAGAGGACTGCACTCAGTGCATAGAGCTATTGCTGACTAGAATGGGAGTCCAATGGAAATGCCAAATGTGCAATCTTAGTTAGCTACACAGACAGACTAATAAGAATAATCTAGTAATACCACACGGAGTCATAGTCGAGGCAGGATAATAATTTAGATCCTGTCTACAAGAAGATCAAAGACGATTTAGAAAAAATGAGGAACGCTAGGAAAAAATAAGTACTCTATATTAAAATTAAAACTTACTGGGGCCAGCAAAGGAGCCCTCGCCTGCCCGGTCCTGGCCTGCATCGTCAACAGCACCCTCCTCCTCCTCCTCCTGTGTCCTCCTCCTGCCCCTGGGGAAAGCTGATGTACAACATGAAAGAAAGAAAAACAGAAAACATGGATGATATTTGTCAACCAAATCAAACATTTCAAAAGAACTAACAAAATATTTTTGCGAAATAGCAAATAGACAACTACTCCACGGGATATATTATTGACCAATCTCATGTGGTCGACTACGTTATTACTTTAGTATTGCTTGATTTGCGGACCGTCGAATTGGAAATTACCTTATGTAACTCACTAAACAAAGTACTAAAAAGGTTTGCCTAGGATTGGCAGGCAGCAGTCCGCAGCACGCGAAGTGACAGCCAAAGTCCATCGTGATTGAAGATCAGCGACAACACTAAAGTTTCCTACTACATTAACCAGTCATTAAAATACTCAAACTATCAAGCCACCACCACTATTTCTTCTTATCGCCATGTGTACAAAGGAAGGACTGGACTTGAGTCTGTAGGGGCTGATTTAGAAGCCCCTTGCGGCTCTTTTGCTCCATTGTTGCGTGACTTTTGTGACGCAGCGGCAGCACAAAAGAGGCGCAATGGTGCGCCGTATATTAACAACGTGACGCATATGGGGGATGCATCACGTTGCAAAGCCATGCGCCAATAGGGGGTGTTCCGGCGCAAGGGAGGGCGTTCCTGCGCAGGAACGCATCCTAAAAGTGGCTGAGGGAAATCTACAAGATTTCAATCAGTCACTTTGAGGACAATGATGCGTGACTCAAACCCTGCGCCTGCTTGAAGCAGACGTACGGCTTGACGCAGCATTGGGGAGATAGGGCACCCCAGAGCATTGATGGAGCTGCACCATCGTTGCGACGCAACTCCAGCAATGCGCCGCCTTTACGGCACAGATGCGTAACGCTTTGGTGACGTTTTGGGCCCATGGTGCGCCGCATTGTAAATACGGCGCACCATGGGTGATGGTGGCGTGACGCACAATTACTGGCGCATCCCTGCTACTTTGCAGGGATGCGCCGGTAATTAAAAATCTGAACCTTAGTGTGTAGCATTACGCAGTTCTTTAAACTACACTCATACATAATTTCACAGGCCAATGAAATGAACACAAAATCTAAAACAAATAAGCATAGTAGCAACACTACTGAGAAGAAGGAGAGCAGTGTACCTGAAATGCACAGAAGATTTTGAAATATAATTTACCTACAATGTAATGAGCAGCATTATTGCTCTTGGTAAAAAACAAAAATTTGCAATATAATAACACAGCAGGAGAAAACAGAGTAGTAAAGAAATAGCTACTACTACTCACCAAGCCCGGGGATCTCAAGGCCAAGGAGGTCGAGCAGATCTCGCTCACGGGTCAGGACATCCGTCCAGTGGTGGGTGGCCTGGTTGTAGGTGCGCCAGACCCGAGAGTGGTGGTAAATGGCCTGGCACACCTTCTCCCACCGCTTCCGGCGCTCCCGGATCCCGTACCCAGCACTGATCTTGCCGCCTCCCATGATGTCCTGGGGAGGTGGCGCTGAACATAAAAAATATGTTGGCCCACCTCCTCCGGGCTAAAGATCTCCCTGGGTATGACCTCCTCCCCCCTCAAACGCCCGCACGGGAGCCGGACACGGGGTGCGGGACCCTTCCCCTTCTCGGGATGCTTCCCGGCTCCCTTCACCATGGTCTGGGCGGAAAGGAATAAAGAAAATAGAATAGGGAAGAGAAGAAAAGAAAAGAGTTTAAAAAAGTAGTTTAAAATTAACCAAAAGTAGCAGTAAACACAAAAATATAGGGCTAGAAAAATAGAGGGATAGATAATAAGTAAAATAGATTAAAAAAAACTTCAAACAAGCAAAGGATGGCAAAGATTTAGAGAGGATACAAAGACCATGCCCAGAACCATAGCAATGAATGAGAAACAGATGGCCGCGCCCGTTCACGACCGCGCGGGTAAGTTCGCGCGAGATTTTCCTCGCGAACACTCGCGAAACTGTACTGGCGAGCCGCACACTTTGCGAGATTACACTTCGCGCCCGGAAACGGAAATACGTCAGGCAAACAAGATGGCCGCGCCCTTGAACGACCGCGAGGGTAACTTCGCGCCTTGCGCTAAGAGCGGCTCGCGTAAAAACGCACAAAACCTTGCGAACTAACACGCCGCAAAAAAAACAAATCGCATATTCGCACGAATTCGCTGATCCGAATCCGATCTCGCGAGTGTTCGCGCCCCGCGAATCCCGCGAAATTGCAGTAAAACGAGTTTTGCAAAACTGAAAGCACTCGGCAGGTGCAAGAGTTCAAACTCATCATTAGTAACAATTCCCTGTAGTGCTTCCTGACTGGGGCCCCTCCAGAGTTCAGTTGCTAGTTGCAACAATTGTATGACCCTGCTCTGACCCTCACAGCAGGCTCATAGAATAGCTACAAGTAGGCCACAAAGGTCCTGGAAAAAAAAATGCACTGCAACAGAAAGCAAATTACAGATAAGGAAGCAGGTGCCAGACTGGAATTTTAAAACAGTGACACATTAATAAACTAACCCCAAATGAATTCATGTCAGTTGAAGCAGGGCTGGTGTGCTTGCTTTTCCCCCCCATAATCTACAGTGATGATGAACCAGAGGGTGGCATTGATGTAACAGAGGGTGGCAGTGGTGAAACAGAGGGTGCTGGGAACCTGTGATGATGAACCAGACGTAGAAACAACATAATCGCGACCGTTGCGAGCCGAAATGTAAGTTCGCAATTACAAACTGGTACAAAACCCTTGCGAACTGGCAGAAATCCTTGCGAACACAAAAAAAATCTGCAAATTCGCGAGAATTCGCGGATTTTACGGATTGCGAGTTCGCAAATCCGCAAAATTCACGAACGCGAGATTCGCAAAATTCGCCCATACTTAGTCAGTAGGCTAAGCGCTGGTCCGTCCATTCCTATCTCCCTAAGGCGCTTGGCCAAGATGGAGGGGGACAGGGTATCGAAAGCAGCTGTAAGGTCGAGCAGGACCAGAAGAGTAGTCTGGCCACTGTCGACCTTAGCGCGGATGTTATTTGTGACTACTGTCAGGGCGGACTCGGTGCTATGTGCCCTCCGAAAACCATGCTGAGAGGAGTCCAATAGATTGGAGTTGTCCGGGAAGGCACTCAGGTGGCTGTTTAGATGGGCCTCTAACATTTTTGAGGGGGCTGGGAGTAAGGAAATTGGGCGGAAGTTCTTTCAAATCGCCGGCTCTAGATTGGCCTTCTTAAGGAGGAGCTTGACTATGGCCATTTTCCACGCTGTCGGGAAGACACCTTCGTGTATTGCCAGATTGATTACCTCCAGGAGAGCGGGAGAAGAACTTCCCTGCACTGTTTAAGAATTTTCAAAGGACAGGGATCAAGAGGAGATCCGGATTTAAGTTTGTCCAGGTGCAAACTAAGTTGCACCAGTGTGAGCGGAGGGAAGTTAGTAAGATTGGAACCCAGAGCCCTCACCAGGACTTCTTCCAAGGGGGATACCACTGAAACAGGAAGGGCCCCAGGATCTAGGCTGAGGGCTTCTAGGCCTGAGTGAATGTCAGTTCTTAACGTGGAAGAAGGTTGAAATCTGATCACAGAGTTCCTCTGTTGCTATTATGGGGTCGGGTGATTGAAGGACAGAGAGGTAATCAACGATTTTAAACAATTCCCTGGGAGAGCTGAGGGAGGCAGTCAGTTTAGCTAAATGTTTTTTCTTTTCTGCCATCACCGCGGCTTTATAGTCCCTAAGTAAACTTTTATGTTTATCTTTTTCATGTGGGTCGAGGTGTGATCTCCAGAGCTTCTCTTGCTTCCTACAACCCTGCCGTAGCAGCCTAAGGGTATCGGAGTACCAGGGTGCTGAGGGTCGTTTTCTAGCTGAATAGTGCTGCTTGATCGGGGCCAGGATATCCACGGCCCTCGAGATAGAATTGAAAAGATCAAGAGCGGCAGTATCAGTGTCTCTCGCTAAGGTGGGCATGAGACTAGCCATCAAAGGGGCTAAGGACTCGTTGTTTAAACCCCTAAATTAGTAAGTTAATTCCCACTTGCTGGGATCTGCTAAGGGTGTAACGGGATGGGGGGGTGAAATTAAGTGGGACGGCTAGATGATCTGACCAGGACAGGGGAAGGGGGGGCCCTAATCCTAACCTGGGGTCGTTGGTAAAGACCCCGTCCAGGGTGCGTCCAGCTGAGTGAGTGGAGCTTACTACTCCTTGATTCAGCCCACAGGAGGCCAGAGAATCCAGCAGAAGGGCAGTATCAGCAGAGCTGCCACTCTCCAAATGGAAGTTAAAATCTCCAAGGATGGACAGATTAGGTCTATCAATATAGGGTTCCAGCAATTTTAGCAGGTCATGACTGAAAGCGGACCTAGGGCCCACAGGCCTATAAATCAGGATACCGGAAAAGGAAACCGTGGGGAGGGATTGAGAGCAAAATACATGGCCTGAAAGGAATCAGGCGGTGAGGAGAGGGGCTCGGTCCGGCATCTTATAGAAGCTTTGTGAAGTATTCCCAGACCCCCCCCCTGCGCCCCTCTCTGTCCATTCTTGCCAAGGAGTACCCCTCAGGGATGGCATTTAGGAGCTCAGGCCCTGTGTGCTCAAAGGCCCAGATCTCGGTAATAAATGCCCAGAATGGTTTTCTGTCTGAGATGAAGTCTCTGAAAGCAATGTTGTTTTTGATTAGGGAACGAACGTTGGTCAGAAACCCAGTCTCTTTGATCAGCAAGAGAAGGTCGTGGCTCCCTATTCTAGGCCATTTGTGACATAGTTCGGGGAGGGTAGAGCTAGTCCCTCTCCCAGAGCATAGACAGCGTTAAGCGTTAAGTAGCCCCTCAGGTAGAAGCGGATGGTGACAAGGCTTCCACGGGGGTTTAAGTGTTCGTAGTGTTCGTAAAGAATACAGGGGGCTGACAGGAACTTGAGTGTCTAAATGGCCAGCCTTCCTGGCCCCTGGCACCTCCTTGGCGCTGACGGGTGCAGACGGGCTGGACTCAGGCGTGACTCCGGCGCTGAAACGGTGCATCCGCAGATCGTGTCCGCTGCGCTGAGGAATGCCCATCTCTTTTATGCACTGGAGACTAGAGCGCTGCAGGTGTAGCCTACCCCCAAGATGGCCGCTGCTAGATTCCGCGGTCCTAAGTCCGTGTGTCTCAGCACCTCAGTCGGCTGAACACCAGATAATGATCACCAAATGCGGGGAAAGGGGGCCAACGACTGCCGAGTGGTCAGCAGGGGGCAAGGTAAGTTCCAATGTGGTATTTGGGAAGGATTTAGAAAGAGTCTTAAAACACGACGATTTTAAAAATAATGGTGGAATAATAGCCCAGGAAAGAGGTCCACACTCGCGAGGCACACAGCACAACCTCCCGGCTTTCCGCCTCAGGAGGGAACAACACACAGCAAGGGATCTCGCCTGCTTAGGAAGCTCTTTTATGCACTGGAGACTAGAGCGCTGCAGGTGTAGCCTACCCCCAAGATGGCCACTGCTAGATTCCGCGGTCCTAAGTCGGTGTGTCTCAGCACCTCAGTTGGCTGAACACCGGATAATGATCACCAAATGCGGGGAAAGGGGGAAGAGGAGCAGAAGCAAAAAAAAGAGGACTTGGGCGGGAAAGCCAAAGAGGCAACTTGTGATTTGACAAGCAACATGAGGGATGGAATAAGCATGGCAGAGGAGCACACAGTGAAACAGAGCAACAGTGGCAGTCCCTCCACTAAGGCGGAGGAGCGTCCCCCACTGCTTACTGAGTGAGCAATAAAAAACGGAACAATAAAATGATAATAACTTAACGTCATTATCATTTTATTTAAATCTACTGGCTCAGTTGTTTGGGGGGTGGGAGGGGCTGGCCTGTTTAGAGGCTGGGGGAGGAGTGGTAGGCACTTCTTAGTGTGCATGACATTTTTGCCAACCATGTCATATGCACGTTGCATGTGCACTTTGCATTGTTCTCCACACAGGCTACATTACAGCCTGGGTGGAGAACATGCCCAGGGTTCCATTCCCTGTTTGAGCATCAAACCAAGGCACTCAGACAGCTTTGTAATTGGCTCAGGGGAGCCTGGGTGCTTCCTGTTTCCACAGAAGCGAGGAAGAGAATGGAGAGGATGGAGGAAAGGCGTCGGCCGGCCGCATCCATGTAAGTGGGTTTTAAAAATATATATTTTGAATTGCCTCCCCCACAGTTGCGCAGCTAGAGCTTCTGGCACCCGGGGCGATCCCTCAGATTGCCGCCCATGGCAGGTAGCGGGGGTGGGGTGGATGCTGGGTAAAAAGAACGGCAGGCATTTAAAAGAGGTCCAAGAGACACGTAGTATAACCGCTAATAGTTACCTCGATCATACACGTTACATGCACATACATGCACATACATGACACAGGCCAAGGCTACACAGTTACAATTGAAAAGAGGAATGCAGAACAAATCAAAACATTCACCCCCAGTCAAGAGATCTGGGTTAAATCCATCATTCTTTTGATCACCATGCCACCCCAGTTTAGACTTGGTCCTATGCAAATCAAGACTGATTTGCATATGGCTGGGTCCAAACTGGAATGGCATAGGGAGCAGAAAAACGAAGGATTAGGCCCATATCCCTGTACTGGGGTGAATGTATGACATTGTTCTGTATTCTGTCCATCAATTGTTCTTTTTGCAATAATAATATATAAGTAGAGAGGTATCAAGGTTGACCTGTTTGCAACCTCTAGCATATTTAACCAAAAATATGACCAGAGTACTATATGCGGTGGCAATGTGTTGGTCTGAATAGATGTTATTACACCTTAAACGTATACCTCCTTGGGTGGAGATCTCAGCACATAAAACAGAGAAGTAGTACAGGTCTCCACACATAGGTTTGTGAATTGCATTTTGTAGTATGAGAGTAGTACTACTGTACTGATTCTAAAGGTTCTACTAAATGCAGTTTCTGAATTGTGCTCGAACAGTCTCTGATGTCTTGCCAATTTGCCACTGCGGAGAGAGGCCATATTGGGTTTAGCTGGTTTCTCCTTTTATATTGCAGCGCTAGCAATCACTAATGGTGTGGGTGTTTTGTAGCTAAAGTGGAATTCAACCACAGGTAAAAAATCCTGATGAACATGATTGTCAGTTCAATTGAGAAGGAGTCATGCAGCAGCAAAACCTCCATGAATTCAGAATGATCCATGAGTATCTCGTCTCTGCAGGTCATTGGAAATCCTTGGATTTAAATTTCATCTGATTGGCTAGTATATCCCCCTAATGGGCAAATATTAAATAGTTTAATTCCAGTTCTTCTCCATGTTGAGGGGTTTTAATGCTCTGTTAAGCGACTTAGGTCAAGGATGGCTGGGCGCGTCTTTTAGTGTTAACATTTTTGCCGACAATAAAGATGTTCTAGTGGGGCCTATAATTTTTGAAAGAAGGTGGTTCCATGATTGTTCTATAACATATGCTCTGTACATTAAAAACCCCATACAATTCTATTTTGCCAGTTCTGACAAAGTCTAGGGGAATCTTATGATTATTTGTAATTAGCACATAGTAAGAATTTCCCCAAAAATGAAATGTAGGTCCCTAATTGGGGGAAGGCGTGGAATGTGACATCTTGCCTCAGCTGTTTTTTCTTTTTTAGGTACAGTATAGTGACACTTCAGTAGCTCTTATGAAGAAAGGTTTAAGATGGTGGTGTAGAGCAGATGAGGTGGCCGACTGGTTAAGGCGATGGAATGCTAGTCCATTGTGCTCTGCACTTGTGGGTTCGAATCCTTAGTCGGAAAGCCGTCAGACTTTCTTTTGAAGGTCGGCATTTCTCGTGGTACAATTACACTCTCTTTCAAAACACAGCCATAATCCACTAGAAGGGTCCATCTGAATTTTCCATTTTGGCAATTATGTCAAATAAAGTGAAGTATTTTGTGCTTAATAGAAATTAGATCTTTCATGGAGTGTCCAGAGGATTGCCTTTCTCTCACTCCTGGCCTTCTAACCAGTTTGGATACATATACTGATAAGAAAGCAGTTCTTACTCCTAATGTTTCAGCCGTCTCAAGTGTATGACTGTTCACAAATGTCTGCCCCAAAGAGACAGATCCCTTCTAATAAGTGCTTGCTCTATCTGTCACTGATTGCGGACATACTAACTAGAGCTCATATACAAATGGAGTTTTTCCTACTTCCAAGAAAAGTGCCTTAAGCATGCTCTTCAATTTGTGCACGCATGTAGACATTCATATGCAACTGCGTTTCAATACAGACTCTCAAAATCATGGATATATTCATACCGCAGTAAGAATACATGTTGCGATTTACATACTGCTGGCAGACTGGCCTTATAGCGCAGTAGCAGAGCACTGGTCTTGTAAACCAGGGGTCATGAGTTCAAGCCTCATCGGGGCCTTTTCATATGTGTGTTTCTGTATGTTGTTTTCAAGTCATTCTTTAAAGGAGTCACAACTTGCTTTAAGTTTCATTACTGCCAAGCTTCCCTTTCTTGCTTTCATCTCATCAAGAAGACATCTTGAAAACCATTGAACCATAAACTATTGCCTCACCCCTTCCGATCGTCTGACAAACACCATTCTCACCCTGCCGGGCAAAGCCAAATAAGCCATGCATATTTACAGTTCCATTGAAAGGCAGAGCGAGGACTAGGACCTCTGTTCCGACTGAGCCTGCATCCACAGAAAGGATGTTATAAGGCTCTAGAAATTTCACCAAGGAGATGTGAAATTCTTGCCCCTTGAAATACTTTTTCTCCCAGATACCCCGGCTCTTAGGCAAATGAGGTTAATCCTCAAAACCCCTCCCACACTCACCATAAATATCCTCCTCTCCTGCTGTCCATTCAAATGATACAAGGTATCTTGTACATAGAGAGAATGTGAGAACAGGCAGACTTGCTTCAAAGATTTGGTGACCTTGGATGAGTGGGCTGGATAAAGAAGTGAACCTGGTTTCGGGAAAACGAGTATCCTGATGGCGATGAGCAAAAGAGAACAAGGACCACATTCACAGGTTAGAGAAATAAACGTAACAGGTTGAATGGTTTTGAAAAGTTAACTTCGAGCAGTAATTGTTTTTTTAAATTGCAAAGAATTTAAAAATCAATGTGGGATTGGAGGTACAATCTGAGCAGAAAAGCACCATGAGCTACTATGGTGCAACTCCTGATGTTGACTAGAACCGTTAATATGATGATGCCCTTCTTTTGATATTTCTTTGAGTTACATTTTATTGTAAGTAGGTGATAGAGCGCTTTTTGCAACTCCTCAGTTTATGGGTATCATGTGACAACACTGTTTTCATCATATTTATTATTCTGCAAATGTAATTTTTAAATGCACTGGTGTGGTGTTTGCATGATATGCAAGATGGTACATCATGGAATGTTTACACGGAGCATCGCATAGGATATGTGACTTTTGGCACCTGGAGGAGTCCGACACGCAGACCCGGAAAAGAAGTAAAGACTCTCTAGTGAGGGCCGTTTTTACTCTGAGATTAAACTTTACTTTCAGTGAAACAGTGCTCCGATTTCAGCGACAGATTCACAGCCGCATGTGTGGTGGAGGTGTCAGTGTCTCCAATTAAATCATAATCGGCGCCGCCATGTGCCACCAGGGTCGCGCCACCGCCCCCAAAATAATGCCGCCTGGGGCAGACCGCCCCCACCGATCCCCCCTCACCCCTCCCAGGTACGCCCCCCATCTGACTCCCCCCACCCCAACAAGCATTCTGTAGCAGCCGCTACTACAGAGCAACACAGAGACGTGGGGGTTGGGTGAGGAAGGCGGGAAGCGGGAGCCCAGATGCACAAGACTAGACAGAGCAACATGGAGACGGGGAGTAAAACACACAGCAAGGCAGAGCCACACAGAGAGGGGAAGCAGAGAAGCACATAGAGAGACGGAGCAACACAGAGACAGAGGGGCAGAGAAACACACAAGGGAGATAAAAGCTGCACACAAAAAAGCAGAGTGAGGACACACAGTAATGCTTGAGTGCCCCAGCGGAGGGACAAGCTCACGATGGGGTAGTAAATCACACACAAGCCATCAAATAAGCAGCCAAATGTGAGTGACAATGAGACCAAATAATAGCAGGACTCGAGTCGGGGTACCACGCGGGTGGACGGCATACCGCTACTTATTTTACCGGGTGGACGCAATCCTCCCTGCCAAACAGCTAGACTTCACTTTTTGACCTCTCTGGGACGAGCTCGAAGCGCACCTTTTGTGACGTCACTTCCGGTCGTGACGTCACTTCCGGTGACAAGCTGACTGTAAGATAACAAAATGTCTTGCAACAGAGCAAATGCGATGTCTTGAGGCAAGACCAAAAAAGCACTAAAACTTGCAGGAAAATCATTGAGGGACTTATTACAGGCCCCTTGCGCCGTCGGTACGTCACTTTTTCCTATGTTAAAAGTGACGCACCGACAGCGCAAGGGGCTTGTAAATAAGCCCCAGAGGGTACAGGGAACAGATGATTGGCACAATCACCTCCTGCCAAGAGAACGTAGCTGAACTATCTAATCTTAAGGAAATATTACAGCGCGTTTGCACAATATAAAATCAAATAATTAATGGAATAGAAATGTGAATCAACCAACTGCCCTTAGTGATTTTATTGTATTGTAGACTTTATACAGCGCTTATTAGCCCTATATGAGGTGCCGAAACATTCGCACACAGGGGTAGCAAACTACACCCTGTAGAGTGTGTGATTAGAAGAGAGTTGTGTGTTGGTGTAAGCTTATAAAGAAAGTACTTTGGTGGCAAGCGGACTGGCCAGAGAGGCGCTCTTATCTTCTCTCACATTATAGCGCGTAATAATGTGCCGGTGGGAAGAAGTGTGAGAGAGAGAGAGTCCGCACAGTTTACATTGATTTGACCCTTCCCCAGCACTTATAAAGCAACCAGGGTTTATACACTATGCAGGGCCCATCCAAAAGTACACTACCACTGGAGCACTATTGAGCAACCAGTATGTAGGTTATCAATTGTTTGGGGGACGGGGACAGGGAGATTGAGGGACTTAAACATACAGGCAGCTAAATCCCATCACCCTAGCCAGAGGGTCAGCGGGGTCTGAAAGGTGAGACTTTAAATGGCACCAGAGCACATACACTGTCAGATGAGTCAAATAATTCCAGAAGGGCTAAATAGGAGTTGGAGCAGGAAAGGAATTTGAGAGTAAAAAGAGTAGCCATGCTGTGTGTAAAGCAGGGGCAGTGCCTACTGCTGAACAAATACACCCAAGTGAGGGAAGAGGTGGGGAAGCTATCAAGTCTTGTAAGCTGAGCAGAAACTACAAAATCATTAAAGATACAAGCTTAACCTACTCTTTAACCTCTTCCATGCTGATGACGGCCCCTGTCCGTCATGCATCACAGTGGGCGTGTGCTGATGACGGCTGGGGGCTGTCATGAACCCGCCCACTCATTAAAACGGCCGCACAGGCGCAGAATCACGGCCGCGCCCAAGTTAAAAGCCAGGAGATGCCAAGTGTTTGAGTGGGGGTTCAAACCCCAAGCCCGTCTTCAAGCTCCAGAAGGTAGACTGGCACCAGTCAGGCCAGCCCTAGTAGTGTCATGGCTCAGGCCTCAACCAGACTGTCATCCTGCTCATGTGAGGACATACAAAGGTGAGACGAGACTGAAAGAACGCAAATGGGATACCTTTGTATCCGCAGACTTCCATAAGAGCCAAATATATTCCTTTCAGATCCAGAGGACCTTTCTCTTTCCCTAGTTTGCGCCAGGAGGCATCCTTGTGCCCTTTTAGAATTCCCTCCCAGGGTGTTTCAACTTTCGCTATCAATAAGAAATGACATCTTGTGGGAATAAAAAGAAGCAGTGGATTGAAAAGGGGCTCACTGTGCTCCCAAAGTGGTTCTAAAGCTAGAACCGGGGCTGTAACTCTAAGGGACCTTTTGGGGTGTCAAACACCCTAAAAAAATTACTCTGTATTAAATAGTTGGGTCCAAGTGCTTTCAGTCGGGTAATGTGAAGTGTCTGTCGGATTTCACCTGGGGTTTTTCAATGGCACACTGACAAAAACATACACACTCTTTATGGTATGTGTTTTGAAGGCCATAAAAATGTTGATTAGTTTGAAAAATATTGCGTTTTAAGCGCCCTTAACTATCCTCTCTTCCCACTACTCCTTAAGCCCCCCCTCATGTCCTGCTTTTCAGATAATGTGTTTTAATAAGATATTTCAGCATGATTGTTGCCCCCCACTCCTCCCAACCTTAGCCCACTCTTTGATGAGTGAGCCTTCGAAAAACACCAGCTTTTAAAGGGCTCCTCAAGATGACTTTCATTATTGTCAGTTCTGTCGGGCCAACTCCCCACTCCCCCTGTCCTCAACAACCCAATGAACTCTGCTTTCACCTCTAGCAAGAGGCCTTGAATGCAGACAGCATCATCTGAGGCAGATGTCATTTTTCTATTCTAGAGTTAGACAAAGCCTGAATCACCCGTTCTGAAAGTAGGTTCTTGCCAGCAAAGTGGTTTGTTTAGAGGAGTCGAGAAGGAGAATTTGTACAGGGAGAGCAGAGTGAGAGTCAAAGAACGAGCCGAGCCATTGAAAGATGGGGAGCATATTTACAAGCCCCTTACGCCACCAGTGCGTCACTTTCCTGTAAATAAGCCCCTGAATGTTTAAATGATACAACAGATGTCAAGTAAAATTATGATGAAATAAAAAATAAAAAGTTATTTCTTGGAATTTGTGTTTCACTAAAGTGCATTAGATTATATCACTGAGTTGACATTGGATAAAAGTAATAGTTTTCAAACCTGAACTTTTCCTCACTTATGATGGATGCTCTGACAACACTGATATGAGCAAGCGAGGCAAGTCTGTTGTAACGCACACTTCATATATGGCCACAATTGCTAAATGTGGAGCAACAATATTGTCTATTAAACCATATGTACGTGAGAAGTTTATGCAGCGCACACCCTCAACATCTTCAAGGTGGTCTCAAATTTGACTCGCAATTAAAATGGAGCACAGTGAAGTGAAGTGCTTTGTGTAGAATCAAGCAGGTTAGTTATGTTTCCTGGTTATACATTGTCATTGTTTAATTTGAGGCGGTGGTTGCTTGTTAAGGCTACTGGCTATTATTTTTGGGGCCAAGCAGTTATTTTTCTTCATCAGATATTGACCACGAACAAGAGAGAGAAAAACTAATGGTAAAGAAGGGGTGAGACGAATATAAAAAAATGTCAACAAAGGGAGAAAGCAGGAACCGGCAACGGTGACATAATTGGACAGCAGTGCCTGGTAGTGGATTAAAGAGGCAGAAACAGAGACGTTTTAGGGCATGGGCACAAGGGCTCTTACCCAGGTACCCAGCCTTTAAGGAGGTTCACAGATAGAGCCAGCTGTGTTCAGCAGACAGTCCAGTCCTTGAATGGTTCTTAAACATACATTATTTTAAATACCGTTTTCTTTAAAGTATTTTCAATACAGGTAAATGTGTGGGCGTTTAATTCAAATATTTTGCAGAAAAATGTTTTTATTCATATTTTTCAACACCATGCAACATCCATAAAAAAGTTAGTTTCAAGTCAAACCGGACCTCAAATATGAGAAATGGGAGGGGGGTCACAGAGATTATTGCAATAATATTAGCGAACAGCTACTGTATTGTTGTTGTTGTACTTATATAGCGCACAGCTACCCAACAAGGGTCTCCCGGCGCTTGTACTCATACCGCTGAGGAACCCTTCCTGGCTTTCCTTGTGAAGTGTCCACTCCTGGACACCCCCATGGTGAAACCAGGCATCCCCAGCGCTGTTGGGGGCCGTTGTGGAGATTAACCTCGTAGCAGCTATGGAACGTCCAGCTCCAGTGCTGAACGTTCCATTGCGCAGGTGAGGTTCGAACGTCCAACGGCCGACGGCAGCACTCCTGAGGTAGTGGTACCGTCGGCCGTTGGAATAGGCGCAGCACCTAAGAGGTTAAGCAAGCTATTGCCCAGAGTTGCAGCATGGGGCCCATGATTAGAATAGGCACTGAGGCGAGAATATCAGGTCAGAGGAATTTATGAGCCCGAGACCCGCCGATTCAGGAATTGAACCCGGGTCCCGGGCCTGAGCTCTGCATCTAGGTCTGCTGCTCTACCCATTTGAGCCACACTTCTCCACTCACTATTGAAAACATGTGGAACAAACCCTAAATATTAGGTGGAAAAACACTTGGAATTCATCTGCGGCCCGTGGAGGGAGTTCCGTGGGGCAGGAAGTCGGGGCGGGGGTGCTAAACACCAGAATATGGATAGGTGGATATAAGTAAACAATTTAATAAATAAAACGAATTTCGAATTTAATGACTAAAACGAACTTTGTAGCGCACCCTGCATCGCATTTTGCGATGCAGGGCGCGCTACGAAATTTGTTTTATTCATTACATTGTTTACGGGCCGTGGCTGTTGGAATTTGGACTAGTGTGGATCAGTGTGCCTCTGCACTGTCAGTGACCCCACCAGAGAGGGCATGAAAGAGATGTAATTGGATCATAAATTCGAAGCAGTTCTGAACAGGGCACCAAAAATCCTTAAGATGTCAATGGGCCGAAGGTGAACTCAGCACTATGCAGCCTTGGTATTTGGTGTGCTAACATTTAATTGCACCAGCCACAGGCTTCTGAGCAGAGATTTGCGCACCTGCACTCTTTCTTCCACAAATTAAGCACTGCACAGTGTGCAGTTCAGCCACTGGATGATGATTGCCACCTCTCTCCCATTAAACACCAAAAGACCAAGGGCGTAACACAGGCTCCTGCAGCCCCTGAAGCTCAGGGTGAAACCCACACATGTAGGGACCTCCAGCCCTTTGGGGAGATAAGTTGAGCCCAAGACCAATGAAAATCTGTGAGATATGGAATACTTAGGGGCCCCTCGTCACATTCTGCAGAGAGGCTGAAATATTTTGCATTACGCCACTGGAAAGGACACATCTATTTCTTTCAAGAGCTCAATTAGTACACCGGTTAATAAATACCTATATTACATGTTAAATGCACCTGACATCCAATCTATCTAGAAGAAAGAATTAAGCGGAGGCTGAGTATTCTGTTTCTAGGCCAGGTCTTTGAAACAGCTTTAGCTGTCTCGCCAGACTATTGTTTTAAAAAATATATATATATGTAAATATACATATATAGAGGGTCTTTCAGCCAACCTTCTTCTTATTGGTCTGATCTTGTGCCATTCATATTTTGCTGCCGCCCAGTACAGCATACTGTATAGGGCAGTAGGTCAGCTTCTTCGACTGACCTTCACTTGTGAAGGCATTTTGCCTCTGCACAAAGAGCACTTCTGCCTTAAAAGTGTTTTCTCTCACTGTCATGGATTCAAGTCTCCCTTTTAGGCTCAGTATTCCAGCTTGTATTCTGCTCTACAGTTGCTTCAGCTGGTTTCTGAGGCACCCACTGATAAAACTTATTCTCACTAACCCTGGGCGAAACACTACGCTACGCTTGCGGGGTGTGCGTAGTTTGCACAACTACGCGCTACACGAATTGCATATAGCACAGTGCAAAAACGTATAGCGGGCCTTTTTTTGCTCGCTTGCGGTCCTCGACGTCAAGGTCGCAACCGCGAGGGAGCAAAATCACCATCCCGGGGAGACTTTTTCCTCGTTCCCTATCAGCAACATCAAGTTGCCCATTGCCATGGAAAATAAACCTCCCAGCGATATTCTCAACATGGGGAGGACAGGTTTCTCATTGCGAGTGGTCACGTATGCTCGCGACCGCTCGCGATGAGAAACTACCAGTCCGCATTGAGAAAGCTGCCGCTCGAGTACAAATCTACTTGAGCGGCAGAAAACTACCACTTGCACTGTGCAAGATGCTGTTAGCAATAATTGCACAGTGCAGACAAGCATCCGGCACTGTGCAATCAGTGCGAACAGCATTTTCCCTACCACACTATGCACTTCGCGCAGCTTGCATAGTGCAAAGTGCACTTCGCGTAGCTACCCGTAGCTACGCGTAGCACTACTACGCGAACTACGCCCAGGGTTAATTCTCACACCCAATCCAGGTCTTATTTGTGAGCACCATTTCACAGCAAACAATTGTTATTCTTCTCCGCCAATCAGCGCACCTTTTATGGCATATTTATTTATTTATTTATTTATTTATAAAAACATTTGTAAAGCGCGAAACGAAGGCCCGTGGGCATCTCGGCGCTAGTAGCTGCAATGCTTAGCCAACAAGGGGACTGAGAGTTCACTGATTAAACAGCCAGGTTTTCAGGTTTTTGCGGAAAGACCAGAGGGAAGTGCTGGTCTTGATTGAGTGAGGCAGTGTGTTCCATAATTTTGGAGCTGCCACAAGGAATCTTCTGTCGCCTCAATTGACAGATTTGCATAGCGGGAGAGTTTTCAGATTTGGCATTGGCAGTTTTAGGAAAGCTTCCACTTCAACATAGCTGCCTGTTTTAGCATATTAATGTTATGTGTTCTAGGACCCTCGTTGTTCCATGATGGGAGTACACCCCTCTGGCCCCAAGCCAATGATGTTGAACGATTCATGGGCACCTTCAAGAGGGTCATTCAAAGAGCATCCATGGTGGAAATTGATCTGAACCAAGCATTGTGCCAAGCCCTCCAGGTCTATCAATCAACTCCTCACTCCACAACTGGTGAGAGTCCAGCCTCCTTGCTATTTTGGAGAGCCATCAATACAAAACTACCTCAATGGACCCCGGAATAATCAGTGAATACTGACAAGGTTCGAGACATCAACGCAAATCCGAAAAGAAAAATGAAAACGTATACAGATCAGCATCGTCATGACCTTTAGGCAGTCTTTGACTGAGAAGACTGGGTACTGGTTAAGCTGAGACAAAGATTGAAAACGGACAGTCCTTTTGCCACTGATCCTATACAGGTCATGGTATGTAAGGGACATATGGTGACAGCATATCGTCCTGGACAATCCATTACAAAGGACATATCACATTTTAAACACCTACCGTAACACATGTCTGGTCCTGAAAACATCCATGAGGTGACCCCGCCAGCAGGTCTGGCTCAAGCGCCTTAGCCTATGTCGCTGTTACCCGATCATGGTGGATCTCAATCATCTCAGATCACCCGAGCTGGTGAACAAGTGCGAGCGCCTCGGCAACCAAACGAGGAAATGTGATTTTAGTGATGTCTGGCACTTTTTATTTAGAGATTAAGCATATTGATGTTATGCGCTCCAGGACACCCGTTGATCTGGGCGGACTCTGAAAGGGAAACACGTAATATGTGGGAAGGAGTTATGGTGTGGTTAACGTGAACTATAATGTAACGCTTGACCACAGCACCCATGTGGCTTAAGTCATCTATATGATCCTGGGCTGGGAAAAATGCTTCACCTGTGGCATTGGCCTCTTTTGATGTTTCTTGTGGTGCTCTCTTTTTCAGTGCTGAAACTAACAGTCCGTGACAGCTACTCTTGTCCCCTCTCCACATAAATATATACGCAAACATGCCTTGATTGCAAACTGGTTTAATTAGGCATTTTATCTGTCAGGTAGGGACATATCGAGGTGAGAGGTTGCATCTCCTCCCAATTAGCGAGCACAGAGAAGGTTTACATGTGTGTCATTGGTTTATCCAGTGCTTGAAATGGAAAAATAAAAGTGCAGGTACCTGCTTGTTGCTGAGAAGTGCCGGCACCCTCCAATTACAAGTATTACGTCTCTGTTGAGAAATCCAGGAACTCTCCAGTAACTCTCCCTCTCAAAACAAGCATTGAAAATGCAATAGGTCTCGCCTTTAATTAAGTTAAAGCCATTTGCTTTGCTAATGGTTTTGTATAGCAAAGCTAATGGCTCTAACTTAATGAAAGGCAAGACCTATTGCTTTTTTTTCTATCATTCTTTTTAATGAAATAAACAAAAGAAACATTAGCATCAGGTGAACAATAGTTGACATCATTATGAGGTTTAGGTTGTCATTTGTATAGAATCAATAATCACATTGTACATAAAATTTGGGATCACTGGGATTCCTGTGCTTCTACGTACCTTCGTCGCAATGGGGGTGTACATATTTCGCCCCGATAACTATTCCAAACTCCCCAAATCTTCCCCCACTTTTTCAGACAATCCCTGGCCACATACACTGCCCTTTCCCTGAACATACACCAATCTAGATCCTCGGCCCATTTAGTAATCCGGGGTGGCTCGCTGGCTCCCCACAGCTGAGCAATATTGCACTTAGCCACCATACATGCCAACGTTACCCACTGTTTCAAATATCCATTCAGATCCGTAGTTTCCCATATATTCAAGACACACCTCCGGGCCTCTGGTCGTATCTTCAACCCCAGTGCTCCTTTAATCTCATCATGTATCGCTGCCCAGAAGGTTTGTATCTCCTCACAGTGCCATAGAATATGCATAAAAGTGCCAAGTTCTCCACAACCCCTCCTACATTCTCTGCTCATTGAACGCCCCATGTGTACAAGCCTAGGCCCAGTGATATATGACCTATGTAAGATCCTAAGCTGTACCAGTCGGACCCTCATCTGGATTGCAACCACCTTTGGGGAGGAGACTGCCTCTACCCAGTCTTCATCGTCTAATTCCAGCCCATCTTCTCCTCACGCTGCTCGAATACTCCCCAACGGGTCAACCATATTATTAACAAGCTTCCTATAGATTAAGGAGATGGTTTTGTCTGGTACGTGTCCGTCCAACACTCGGTCCTCCAGAGGAGAAGCCTCTGGAATTTCTGCATCCCCGGGTATGTGTGTAAGAAGAGCGTGTCTAATCTGTCGGTATCGAAAGTGCTCATTATCATTTAACCGGTATTGTTGTTTTAAAGATTCAAATGTCTGCACACTGCCCTTTCCCCACACATCCATAATCTGGCTGATCCCAACGAGGTCCAACTTATCAAACCCTTTCGACCTCCACAAGCTCCCCAGCTTTTCGGAACAGAACAGTGGGGTGGCCAACATCAATCTTCCCTCCCACCCCAAACTTCTTGTAGCAGCGTGCCAAACGTGTACAGCGTGTGCTGTCGGGCCCACCAGAGTGAACCTCCCGGGTCTGGCACACAAGGCTTTCATAATATCTCCACCCGGTGCCTGCCCACGATCCATAGCATAGCCTGGGTCTCCATAGGGCCCATAAACCATGTGATTCACCGCTGCAAGGTGTGAGGCCCAATAATATTTCCTCAAGTCCGGGAGACCGATGCCTCCATCGTACCACGGGAGGGTTAACTTGACAAAAGCTATACTGGGTTTGCCCTCCCAGAGGAGCTGCCGTTGAAGTGTCTAAATCTCCTTAAAATGTGATAGCGGCACAGGATCCATCGTGTTTTGGAGTATGTACAGAAACCGAGGTAAAGCCATCATCTTGAATAATACTGCCCTCCCGAGTAACGAGAAGGGGAGAGCCCTCCAACGCTCCACATCCTTTTTAAGTCGATTCAAAGGAGGCCCTAGGTTATTAGCATATCTCATCTTCAGATCTAAGGATATTTAGATACCAAGATACTTAAATCCAATCAACTCAATCTTTATCAGGCATGACTGTGGGACCAAAGGCGGCACTCCTGACAAAACGAACAATACTGACTTTGACCAGTTGATGGCAAATCCAGAGTACCTGCCAAAAATAGCCAGGACATCCAAAAAGTTACTCAAGGACACCCTGGGGTTAGTAAGGTATATCAAAATATCGTCCACATGAAGCGAAATGTTATCCTCCCATTCGGGCGTCCACCGCAGGCCACGTATCGACCGGTCCCACCTGACCCACGCCGCCAGAGGCTCCAACGCCAGTGCAAAGAGAAGTGGGGACAACGGGCATCCCTGTCTTGTGCCTCTTCCGAGGGAAAAATACGCGGATTTATAATTATTTACAATCACTCTGGCAAATGGATTGGCATACAGCAATCGAACCCATCCGATAAACACCGGGCCAAAGCCAACTTGGCCAAAACAGCAAATAGATAGGCCCATGTGACCCTGTCAAATGCCATAGTGGCATCCAAGGGCACCAAAACTGCCGGCTCCAGTATCTTTGGGGAACCACCCAGGATCCCATGCAGCCTCCGCAGGTTCAGGGCCGTGTTCCGACATGGCATAAAGCCGAATTGATCGGGGTGTATCAGGGTCGTAATGACCTTGACCAATCTGGTGGCGAGTAGTTTCGCCAAAATCTTGGGCTCAGCATTGAGAAGTGAGATAGGCCTATATGAGGGAGGAGACGTCTTAGTCTTGCCTGTTTTGTGAATGACCATGATGTTTGCCACCCGCTGATCGTACGGAAGCTGGCCCAGCTCCCTACTCTCCAGGAACATAGCCCGAATATGTGGAGCAACTTTATGAGCATTCATTTTGTATAATTCTGTTGGTATCCCATTTGGACCCGATGCCTTCCCAGACTTTATGCCTCTAATCACCTGTGCGACTTCATCATCCGTGAAAGAGGAGTCTAGGTATGCCTATAGACTCGGCATGTAGATATCTCTGATCATTTCTGCATTTTCGGCCTCTGCAAAACTGCCAACCAAGGTATACACTTCTTTGAAGTATTCCGAAAATACATCTGCCATCGCTTGTGGATACGTGACTATATATGATCCCGACCCCTCTATTTCTGGCACCAACCTAGAGGCCATTTCCCAACCAAGCAATCAGCTTACCGACCTTGTCCCCATGCTCACAAATTCGACTTTGCATGGCCTGGTTATGAGAAATTGCCCTCTCCCTGGAGAGGCCCTGATATTCCTCTTGTTTTAACTTCAGTAAGTGGAGGTCTCCCGGGACAGCAGACCCAGCGACCCGCCCCTCTAACCTTATCACTTCCGTCTCCACCCTAGTCACTTCCGCCTGGTGTTTCTTCTTCCTGCCAGCAACCAGGGAGAGAACTTCACCCCTCAGCACCACTTTATATGCCTCCCACAGTGACTGTGCCAAGTCAACAGTGCCCATATTCTCACGGAAATATCAGTCCGACACCCGGAGTACCTCCTTCCTAGTGGCTGGGTCCTTCAGGTGACAAGCATTAATCGGAGCTACCCTGCCAACCGCCGGTTGCCCGAATTTGACTTGTAACCATATCGGAGAATGATCTGAAATACCCCTGCCAAGGTATCGTGCGTCTCTAACTGTGTCCGCCATCGCGGCCGGTATCAATATGTAGTCCAACCTGGACATGCTTTTGTGCGCAGCAGACACATGAGTAAAGTACCTCTGAGTCGGATTGCGGGCCCTCCAACTATCAACCAACCCCAGTGTTTCTAGGAAATCAGGGAGCCACCTCTTCGATGGGGCACTAACTCGTGCCGGATGACAATCCAGTCCCCCATCGAGTACTGCATTAAAATCCCCACCCAGCACCAATAGCTCCACGGGCAGTGTCAGAAAAATGGCACTCAAATCTCTGAAAGTATCGGACAGAAGGCCGGGTGGTACATATATTGACAGGAAAGTAACTGTCTTACCTCCCGACCGTCCAGAGACACCCACATATCTACCACTCTGGTCTGACCACGTAGCCTGTATATTCAACGGAAAGGAATTCTTTGTTAGGATGCCAACTCCCCTAGATCCCGATGTAGACCCAGCATGTGCTACCAGTTTATATCCCCCTTTATGAAGGGCCATACACCGATTCCTGACAAGATGTGTGTAGGAAGGTACCTCCTGACTATGGTTGCCCCCAACTTTTTGCCCTGTGTTTTAGCTGGTTTTTGACATAGTCGACCTGGGATCCTGCCAATCAGGACCCCAGGCCTACTGCTCTCTCTGTAAAATGGATTCCATGTACCTTAGGTACATTTCCAATTGGTACTGGGCCACCTTATCAGACCCTGTAACTCAGGGCATAGGTGTACCCAGGGCCTACCAGGGGCTGAAGCATGTATTATGCCACCCCTGGCTGGCCTCCTAAATTTGACACAACTGGCTGCATGACAGCTGGGGCAAAGTCGTGTAATCACCCTTTGCTGTAGATATAGTATACCTATATCTAACCCTAAAATGGACACACAGATTCCTATCAGTCACTCCTATGGCAGGCCTTAACAATCCTGAAGGCAGAGTGCTTGGAATCATGTGAGATGGTGCTCTGGCATGAGCTGAGCCTGTCTGCAGCTTGCGGAACCAAGTCCTAATAGCTGTTCCATGATATCGCATACCATATACTCTTAAGTGCATTATAATCCTCGCGGTTAAATGCTATCTTTGGTATTGCTTTATCAAAACATGTCGAGTAAGGTGTCATACGAATTGGAATACTAACCCCTCGCCAATTCTGGCGACGGGGTTAGCATTCCACCCTTCTAGAGGGACACGACATGTATGTAACTGTGAACCCCCGGTTAAAGTTAACTGAAGCCTCAGCTCCACAAAATGGATGCTGCCACCACAGACACGAGTCTGACCCCCTGCAGCTGGGAGTCCTTCCAGCGAGGGGAGCCTGGACAAAGGGTTTCCTGTCGAGGGCGGTGCTAGCACCGTCCCAGACAGGGTTTTGTGTATCCTGGGTAGGCAGGGCTTTACAGGAAGGTGACTGCTGAGTGGCACCCCGGTGCTCACTACGCATAGGCCGGTCAGAACCAGTTCCAGGGGCACACCAGCCCCTGGCCTGGGGAAAGTCCGGTGTGGGAGAGGGGTGTAACCACCCCCCTCCTAGTCCCACCCATAGGCAGGACCTAGTCACCGGGTCAGCCCCCTTTTTTAGTATAAAAATAGGAGCGGGCCCCCTGTTCAAATTAGGTCATCTTTGGAATCAAGACACGACTTTCTGCGAAAGGACATCAAGATTTCTTCTTCAAGATTCTCCCTTGTGGCTAAGGAGTAGTCACCCTGCATCAAGCGGGCACCATCCTAAGAACACTGCGGTCTGCTGCAAGTCCTTCCTCCGGAATCCGACGACACAGCTCGACGAGACCCGGCTTCCCTGGCACCTCTGACCTCTACTCACCTCTACAGCCAAGCTGAGAACCGTGAGTGCGACGAGACCTCTAGGGACCGACGATCGCCAAGACTGCACGACTTCTTTGCAACAAGCCCACCGAGTCTTCCACTGGTGAGTGCTTTGGGGTCCGAGAAGCCCCAACCCTGAGCAGCTCCAGCACCGAAGATCAGCCCTCCAGCATCTCCACGATCTGCGTGGGGCCCTTCTGCTTTTTGCTGCTCACCGCGTTGTTTGGCTACTAGCCGGCTGGTTTGTGGCCTTCTTAACGACGCCCAACGACATCACTGCTGCTGGTCTGGTTGCTCCAGACTGGCCCTTGCTTCCTTCTTCAAGAGAGGCACCCCGGACCCTCCTGGTCCACTCCAGACGCCATTTTGAGTCCACCGCGCGGGCTTGAATTTGCCAAGGCTTTGTTGCCCAATCCTGGGTCCAGCGACGCCGACAGCTTCATCCATCGTGGGACAGCTCGCTCCTCCATCCTGGTCGCCGACAACGCCTCCTGGTCCGTGAGATCTGCAGAGCACAGCGTCACCCACTCACCTAGTCGAGGTGACTACCATCCGGTGCCCTCCTGGTGCCACCTGACTACTGGCTAGTAGTCACGAACTTGGTCCCCTCTGCTTTCAGGTGTCATCCATCTTCAAGATCCAGGCTTGGATCACTTCGAGCTCTCTTCACTGGTCGCCTGCCAGCATCTTTCTTCCAGGCTCCTGGTCCGTCTACGAGGATTCCCGACGTCTTTTGAGACATATGCAGCTGCAGCCCCTGGGCTAGGTAACTTCGGCATTTCGGTGCCCCAGCATAGCCTCACTATCCAAGGGTCAGAATCCACTTTCGTTTTCCTCCTACCAGGTCGGGTTCACCCGAGAACACTAACTTTGTGAAATCTAGCTACCATAGACTTTGTCCCGCATCCCGCGTGAGAGTGCACACTCTGCACCCGAGTCCCCTAGGCCTCCTAGAAGTAATCTGAAGATTCTATAGTCAAGACCTAGCGATTCCAAAGCCTATTAGTACTGTACTTACCTGCTAGTAATTTCGCATTCCACTTTCAGAGTATATGGTTTTCCGTGCCCCTCGGGCATTTGTATATACTGTGCTAACTTAAGTATTTTCGTAAGAGTTTTGTTTTGTGCTTAGTACCCTGTCCTCATAAAGAGTACAGGGCTGTTGTGATTTTAATAAATACACTGTTTATTTTCATAACACTTGTGTGGTGTCCTTTCACTGGGTATTCAAGGAGTACATGTGTGGTATAACAGCTGGCTTAACACGCCCTCTCGAGTCTTTAGCCTTAGACTGCTCGTATCCATGCTACTAGGATAGCTGGTCTATAAGGTTGACTTACAACCAATCATCAATAAGGGTTGTTTGGACTGATACAAAGTGTTCACTAGAATAGTGAACATTATATATCAGGCCAACTTCTCACAATGTGTCTCCTGTTACAATGCAACTTCTGGGAAATGTCTTCTAATTCGCTGATTTACCATACTCCTCTTTATCTTGTCACCTAGACCATTAACATTCCAGCTCAGCACCCTTATCCCCGTTCCCTGACTAGTACGTGACATTTACCCCACAACGCTAGCGTCTAATTGCAATGCTGTCACCTGATGGATAAAACAAAAACATAGCAAACCTCAAAATTGTGTATGCTTTAACCAAAGAAAATAAGCCAACACTGGATCCCCCCTCCCTCCCTGCACCCCTGCTTAAGGCTTACGCCCAGCCCCAACTGGCAGTGTGCCTGTCGCCCCACCCTCAAACTCACACTCCTAACTAAATATAGTAACGGGGAGGAGAATCGATGTACTGCGCCCCTCCCCCAGCTCTATGTCCAACAACAATTCGGTGTTTCCGAAGCACCCTCCCACCCCCCACCGCCTCGCATCCGCATTTCAACACTACAGCAGGGACAGCCCCTTAATTGACCATAGTCTCAGTGTCTCGATCCCACCCTCCGCTTTCACTCAGCCTCCTGCCAGTCACCCTCTCCCTCCTGACCATGTCTCTCCGACTCAGTCGAGTGGAAGCAGTCTATACAATCCGCCGCGACATCTGGGTTATCAAAGAATCATGTTTTCCCCCTCGCCTCCACTCTCAATCTCGCCGGGAACATCATTCCGTATCGCAAGCCCTTGTCCCTCAGTTTCTACTTTACCGGCAGGAAGCTTTGGCGTTGTTTCTGCACGAGTTTTGTAAAGTCCAGACAGAAGGAGAGGGAGGCATTTTCATATTGGAGGGGCCCCCCGTGCGGGCCACCTGCGGTATCACATCTTGGTCCCTGAAATTCAGGACCCGCGCTATCATCGGGCAGGGGGGAGCACCTGGCTTGTGCCTGCCCCCTGGTACCCTGTGTGCCCGCTCAACCGTGAGTGAAAAATGTCCCCAGTCCCTTGGGCTTAACCCTTTCTATGCTGATGACGGAACCGCTCCGTCATCCGCTGCGGTGGCGCTGTGCTGATGACGGAGCGGTTCCGTCATGGCCCTGCCGCCGCGCCTGCACGGCGCGTTCTATTAAGCGGGCGGGGCCATGACGGAACCGCTCCATGATGAGCACAGCCCAACCGCAGCTGATGACGGAGCGGTTCCGGCATCAGCATGCGGCCGCCGAGCGGCCGCCCGCCCACTTAGCGCTGCGGCGGAATAGCTGCTGCAGCAATGTGGTTAAGATGATTGAGAATAATATCCTCAACAAACAGATCCAGGGCGGATTCTCCACTCTCTCAGGGACCCCAAGGATGCGAACATTGTTTCGTCTGGCTCTCCTTTCAAAACCGTCCAGCTTCCGATCCACCAGGGCCCGAGAGGCTTTAAGATCACGTACCTCCTGCTGAAGTTGCTTCACGTCCTCCATCAGGCTTGCAGTCTTTATATCCAATGTTTTAACCTTTTCATTTGCTTTTGTGAGATCTGCCCGGATGAGGTTGACTTCTATTGTCACTGTGTCCAACTCCATTTTCTGCCCCAATGAAGCTTGGACTCCTTCAAAAGCTGTCATCACATCCGACAATGTTAGTTCCATCGGCGCGTCCGCAGAGTCTCCACTCGTCGCTTGGGACCTTTTCACCTCCACCGGTGATCCTCGAGGCATAGTATGCCGGTCCAGCTTGTTGGATTGGACCGGCTTAGGACCTCTTGCTGATCTGGGCATAGGCTTGTCCGTATCTCCCTTGGCCGCCATAATGGTCGTTCCCCAATGGGATTCGGCGCTACGTCTCCTCACCGCCTCGTGGGCCGAAATGTAGGTCAGACCCCACCAACAGACCCGCTCCCCCAGTAGTACGAGATTGCCGCCTGAAGCCGAACCGGCCAGATGGTATCGCTCACAGGAAACGACAATCCATAGGTTGGGAGCAGGCTACTAACTTCACCACGCAAATAGCGCCTGGACGTATCACAGCCTCTGCAACTCAGGGGCCACTCCAAAGCGCATCATATGCAGGGGCGCCCACCAGCACCTGATAGTGCTCAGCTGTCCGAGGTTATAACCAGTCATGGGGCAGTAGGAATTACCGGGGGAGGCACTCCAACCATGCCCGTCCCGCTTAAGAGCGTGCGATGCCTGGAGCCACGGGGTCCCTTCAACACTACTCCATGGCCCGATGGTGAGGTCGGGGCTAAGAGACCACCCAGAGCACCAAAGTCAGAGTCAGTCAGCCCGGCCGGTGCGACTCACACGGTAAACATCGTTTACCACGAAGTTTTTACAACGCAGTACCTTTAGCACGCATCCCCTACAACGCAAGTCGTTACCACGACTTGCGCTGGAGGGCGCTAAAGGTTTAAAAATAGTTAATTTACTATCCCAACACCTTCCCTAGGGTCCAAGGGGACGGGTGTTAGAATAGTAAATTATACCTTTCGAAATCTGCACCCCCAACGCAAGTCGTGGTAACGACTTGCGTTGTATGGGATGCGTGCTAAAGGGATGCGTTGTGACGGTACGCATTGTACCATCATACATCCGACTCACACCCCTCGAACCCTGCCGTGCGGACCAGACATCACAACCTCTCGCTGGTACCACCGCCGCCCCCAGGTTGTCTCCACTCAGTGCAGGGGAGTCGGGGGGAGGAAATTCTTGGAATCTTTCCTGTAGCCAACAATGACGATGAAAGATTTGCACAGCCAGCGTCTATCTACTCTTGTGCCAAACAACCTCCACCACAAGATTGAGCTCCGAGTCCACTTCATCGACTCCTTCAATAGCAACATCAAGCTCTGGATGTCTGTCCAGGTCACTTAAAATTAATCCATTCTGTAAAATCAGCTGACGTGCCTGAAAAGATGTGGGAACACACACTGCATTCAGATTTTCTTGTTTCACCCTTTCAGCTAGTCTGTTAACTGTCCCGGCACCCCCGGCACCCCCACCGAGTACGGCCGCTCCTCTCCGCAGTCCGGCCTGACAATTTCCGGCCGCCGACCCCGCTGTGAACTCACGATGCCACAGCCTCCATTCGCGATGCTCCTTGTCTCCTCCCTCACTCCAGGGAGCCACACGCAATGTTCTCAAGTCCGGTCCCCGCTGTTCCGCCGCGACCTTTTGGGGCCACCAATGGCCTTGGTGACTTAGTGCCCTTGCGCGGGGGTTGGCAGCGCCGCGGCAGCAAGAAGGCTCAGACACAGGGTCACTGTCGGAAGTGACGTGCTCGAGCGCACCCCTTCCTTTTATTGTACGCCGCAGGCCACGCCTGGCCTGCGGGTGCATGGGTGCGTGTGCGTAAGATAAGCTAGAGCGTTACAGGACACTACATCCCTATCCAACTTGCAAATTTTTCAAAACAGAAAACGATAGAACAGATTCAGTCTTATAACGTGTAGGATGAAAGTGTCTGAGTACTTGCGTGTCCACTGGTGGGGAGCTCAGGACATCATTTGACAGACATAGTCTTTGAGCATCTGGCTCGGTAGGGGATTAGGCCTCAGATTGTATTTTCGGGCGTTGCCTCTACCACCTTCATTATTCTGGTAAGTGTCTCTGCTTGCAGCCGCCGGTGTTTGGGGCGCTGCTGCTGAGTCACGTTCTTCCACTCGACACTCCGGGACGTTGACGTTTTCTTCGTTGGTCGTTGATACTCCAGTGGGTCGGGCTTCCTCTCCTGCCGCTTCCGGTTGCTGACTGGATTCCTGCGGAAGCGTCTTGAACCATGACGTGTTCCGTGATATTTCCTCTCCTCCTCTTTTGGCGGTGACCATGGTACCTTTGGTAGATGTTACGGTCCACGGACCTGGTTCATATCGGGTTTGGAACTTCCCACCAGGACGTCTGTTGCGAACGATCACTCGGGTACCCGGGCTGATACTCCTCGGCTGGGCCCTCCTGTGCGTGCTGGCACGTTGGTTCTCTTGTCGCCTCAAGTCAAGTCAAGTCAAGTCAAATGATTTATATAGCGCACTACATACCCAGAGGGTCTCAAGGCGCTTGAAGAAGGGTGGGGGAATTACTTGTCGAATATCCAAGTTTTAAGTTGCTTTCTGAATGCTAGGTGGTTCTGAATGAGGCGAAGATGCGTGGGAAGTGGTGAAGTGCTGAAGGTGGTTATGAAGCGACTTTCCTCTGCAAGGGCAGTTGGTGGTATCCGGCGTTTAGATCTATCTTTGAGAACCACTTCGACCCGTTTACGTCAGCGACGATGTCATCCATGGTCGGGGTCAGATGTCTCTCTCTTCGGATGGCGGCGTTTGGCAATCGCATGTCGATACACAGGCGGATAGCACCTGGTTGTTTAGGTTTTTCGACAATCACCATGGGTGACACCCATGGTGTGGGTCCCGTGACTTTCTCGATGACCCCAAGAGTCTCTAGTTTCTCCAGTTCTTTTTCCACCAGCGGGCGCAGATGAAAAGGTATTCGGCGGTGTCGCAGGGCGGTGGGAGTGACTGATTTATCTATGTGCAGTTTGATAGGCTCGCATTTGATACAGCCTAGGCCCTGGAACAGCTCAGGAAACCGTGCCAAAAGTTCATCCACCTGGTGCGATCTTATCCGGTTGGCGAAAGCTATGAGCTTCAAATCTTCTGCTGTGTGACTGCTGATCAAAGTATCGGCTTCACGGTTGATAATGTGGATTGTTGCAATTACTTGTGTCTCGTCGGCCTGAATTGGTATTGTTATCTTACCTTTTAGAGGCAGAGGAGTGTCTGCTCCATAAGCAAAAATCCTGGTCTTGGACGGTAATATTTCGGGCCGTGGGCGTAGTTTATTGAATTGTTGCAAACCCATTACGTTTACAGTAGCTCCAGTGTCAATTATGGCCTTAACTTCGTTTCCCGCCATTTGCAGAATGCACGTGGGCTGAGGCCGTCGTTGCTGTTTTAGCTCTCGTGCGAACGACACGATGTACGACTCTTCGTCCTCCGACTCCGAGTCATCGTACACCGTGGGAAGGTGTTTCTCTGCTCTGGCTGGTGCTGCCTCTTCCAATGACAGTTGGCGGACGGCTTTTGTGGGTGCCCGTGGCCTCCGAAATGGTTTTGTCGTGTTCCTTTTGCGGCACACTGAGGCGAAATAATTTGGTATCCCGCAGTTCGCGCAAGTTTTACCTTGAGCCCGGCAGTCTTTTGCCCCATGAGGTTCATGTCCGCAATACCCACATCGCGTCCGCGGTGGGTCTCTCCGATATTCCCTTCGCGGTGATCCCCTTGGCTGGGGTCGTACTGCGTCTGCCCGTTCTACTTTGATGGCCTCTGTTTTTGCCTGTGGTGGGTGGCCTGTTCCATGGCGGAGGCCCTGACGCTCGAGAGTTCATGGGATCTAGCAAGGATCAAAATGCCTTCTAGCGTTATGCCTGGCTTGCGTAGGATCGCTCCTCTCAGTGTTTTGTCCCGGCATCCCTGGATAATCTGCCGGCTTATGGCCCTTGGTTGATCTTCATCGGTGGTGCTGGCCAGCTCTCTGACACGGGCGTGGAATTGGTCCATCGTCTCACCTTCCCTTTGACGCGCTTGGCCTAGTTTGAAGACCTCGAAGTCTACATTTAGTTGGGGGTCGAAATGGGCGTTCAGCGCGGCGACCGCCGTGTCGTAATCATCTCCAGTATTGGGCAGATGTTTGAACAGTCGGAATATCTCATCTCCTGCGTAGTGTAGTAGAAGTGACCGCTTCACTGCTTTATCTGTCTCCCTTGTGATGATGAAATAATTCTCCAATCGCTCTAGCCATATCTTCCATCTCGGGGAAGCCGTAGACGGGTCTGCCGCCTCGCTAAATGGTGGTAGTACCCCTGTCGCAGCATGCTGGAATGGGATGTTGATGACCGGCCCCGGTGCGTCTTCGTCCGCCATGGTGTTGGGACCCCGGGGTTGCTAGTGGATCTCTCTTGCTATTATCCTCCCTTGCGCACACACTGCGACGTTGCGCCGCTCACCTCCGTGTTGCCGTCGTGTTGGTAGGCCTCGGGGCGCCTCGTGATGACCCAGCCGTAGGGCGTGTCTCTCCCTTGACGACAACGAGTTCGAAGAGCACACAGGGTGTGGCGCGTCGGCACCTCAGCTGCACTGCTGCTGGACACAGTAGGGGTCACTCAGGGACGGGGCAGGCACGCCCTCCGCCGGAGTCCTCAATCCCCTGGCACCACTGACCTTGCTCCCAGCTTGCTGCAGGCATCGCACGCTCAATGCTTAGGGAAAACGGGGCACCGAGCCGATTCACGTCTCACGCGCAATGCGTGAGAAACAGCATGCAGTCGCAACGGGCGGGCCGGCTCCGCACTCAGCAGTTGCGCTCTACACCCCTCGATGCAGGAGTTCAGTGGGGTGGGCAGGCCTGAATTGAAGGCCCAGATAGGCACACAGGCCTCCAGCGCGGCCAGTAGCAGGAGGCCGCAGGAGCGCGGTCGGCACCGCGGGAAGGAGCGAGCCGGCTCTGAGTTGTTGCGTGTGCGCGAGCGAGGGTTGGGCCCCCTCCGCTCGTCGCCAGTGTTCCGCCGCGACCTTTTGGGGCCACCAATGGCCTTGGTGACTTAGTGCCCTTGTGCGGGGGTTGGCAGCGCCGTGGCAGCAAGAAGGCTCGGACACAGGGTCACTGTCGGAAGTGACGTGCTCGAGCACACCCCTTCCTTTTATTGTACGCCGCAGGCCACGCCTGGCCTGCGGGTGCATGGGTGCGTGTGCGTAAGATAAGCTAGTGCGTTACAGGACACTACGCCCGCCACCACCACGAGACCGGAGAGCCACGTGGGACCCCAGCCGCATCTCAGCCAGCTCTCTCTGCATCAATTCTGCCACCGTCCACTTTCATGTGGGTCGGCCCGGGCACTTCCGGTCGCCGGCGCCACTGTTGTCACACTTCTCCCCGGCCACAAGAATCACGCGGGTCCCTGGGCTCGCTCGCTCCGCAGGCCGCAACTCCCCCACGACACAGCTTTGGCCTCAGCCACTGCAGCGGGACCGGAGATTCAACCGAAGCATCAGCGGCGCCGCGGGAAGCGGGCGGCGCCCTCCAACATCAGGATTTCAGGCCGGATTAGCGAGCTGGGGGGTTAGCTACGCGGAGCAAGGCAGCCATCATGCTCGACTCGTAGCTCCTCCTCTCCACCTATTGCATTTTTAATGCTAGTTTGTTTTTGGAATCTGGTCACCCTAGAGGAGGGAATAGAGAAGAAAAGAGAAAAAGAAAGGCACCAGGTAAAGCAAGCAGGAGATAAGAAAAGGAAAGGAAAGAAAAAAAGCATCAGAGAAGGAGGGAGATGCTCTGAAAAGAAGAAAGAAAAGTCATCAGGGAAGGCAGGGGGAGAGAAGAAAAGGAAGGAATAAAAGCATCTGCTAAGGAGGGAAGAGAGGAAAAAGGAAGAAAGAAAGTCATATGGAAAGGAAGGAGGAGAGAAGAAAAATGAGAAAGGACTCAAGAAAGGAGGGAAGAGAAGAAAAGGAAGAAAGAAAGGCATCAAGGAAGAAGGGAAAATAAAATATTAGGAAAAAATAAAGGCATCAGGGAAGGTAGGAGGAGAGAAGAAAAGGAAGAAAGAAAGACATCAAGGAAGGATGGAAGGGAGAAGAAAAGAAAAGAAGAAAGGCATCAGGGAAAGAAGGAGGAGAGAACAAAAGGAAGGTATAAAGGTATCAGATCAGGAAAGGATGGAGGAGAAAAGAAAGGAAGGAATAAAGGCATCAGGGAAGGAGAAGAGAGGAAAATGGAGGGATAGGGGGGGAATGAATGAAGGAAGGGAGAGAGTGAAGGACACTAATAAGAAAAGACGGAAGAATGGTGGGAGAGAAAGAAGGCTCAGGTAGTAAGGAAAGAATAATGGCGTGCATGGGTAGATAAATGGATTGATGGACAGGTAATGATACAAAGGATGGATGAATGGTTTGAAGGGTAAGAAATCAATCAATCAATCATGACATTTGTAAAGTGCACTACATACCCGTGAGGGTCTCAAGGCGCTGGGGGTGGGGGGTGTTGCTAGTGATCGAAGTGCCAGGTCTTGAGGAGTCTCCTGAAGGCCGGTAGGTCTTGGGTCTGCCGTAGGTTGGTGGGGAGGGTGTGCCAAGTCTTGGCAGCGAGGTGGGAGAAGGATCTACCGCCGGCGGTCATTCTTCGGATGCGGGGGACAGTGGTGAGGGTGAGGCTGGCGGAGCGGAGCTGGCGGGTGGGGGAGTAGAAGTTGAGTTGTCTGTTGAGGTATGCTGGGCCGGTCTTGTGGAGAGCTTTGTGTGAGTGGATGAGGAGTTTGAAGGTTATCCTCTTGTTTATGGGGAGCCAGTGCAGGTCTCACAGGTGGGGTGAGATGTGGCTGCGGCGGGGAATGTTGAGGATCAGACGTGCTGAGGCTTTCTGGATGCGTTGCAATCGTCTCAGGAGCTTGGCCGACGTTCCTGCGTAAAAGGCATTTCGGTAGTCCAGCCTGCTGGTGACGAGGGCCTGGGTGACTGTTCTTCTCGTCTCAGTAGGGATCCACTTGAAGATCCTGAAGAGCATTCAGAAGGTGTTGAAGCAGTATGAGGAGACAGCGTTGACCTGTTTAGTCATGGAGAGGGTGGAGTTGAGGATGACCCCCAGGTTGCGTGCGTTGTTGGTGGGTGTCGAGGCTGTTCCTAGGGTTGTCGTCCACCAGTAGTTGTCCCATGCTGAAGGGGTGGAGCCGAGGATAAGGACCTCCGTCTTGTCCGAGTTTAGCTTCAGTCGGCTGTTCCTCATCCATTCAGCGATGGCCTTCATTCCTTCGTGGAGTTTGGTTTCGGCGGTGTGAGGGTCTCTGGTGAGGGAGATGATCAGCTGGGTATCGTCGGCGTAGGAGATGATGTTGAGGTCATGCTGTTGGGCGACTTGGGCGAGGGGTGCCATGAAGATGTTGAACAACGTCGGGCTGAAAGAGGATCTCTGGGTTACACCGCAGATGATTTCTGTGGCCATGGAGCGGAAGTGGGGGAGCCGGACGCTCTATGTTCTGCCGGGGAGGAAGGATGTGGTCCAGTCTAGGGCCTTCTCTGGATCCCGGCGTCGTGTAGGCGTGTTTGTAGTGTGCGGTGGCAGACCGTGTCAAAGGCGGCTGGCAGGTCCAGGTTGAGGGCTGCTGTTTCTCCATTGTCAATCGGGGTCCTGATGTCATTGGTGGTGGCGAGGAGGGCGATTTTGGAGCTGTGGTTGCTGAGGAACCCAAATTAGGGCGGGTCCAGGATGCTGTTCTCCTCCAGGAAGCGGGTCAGCTGTTTGTTGACGATTTTCTCAGTGACCTTCGCCGGAAACGGGAGCAGGGAGATGGGTTGGAAGTTCTTGAGGCCCCTAGGGTCCGCCTTGGGTTTCTTGAGTAAGGTGTTGATCTCGGCGTGCTTCCAGCTTTCCGGGAAGGTTGCTGTCTCGAAGGAGATGTTGATTACTTTCTGGAGATGGGGTGCAATGGCTGTGCTGGCTTTGTTGAAGAGTGGCGGGGGCATGGGTCTAGCGGTGATCCGGAGTGGATGGTGTTCCTGATCTCGCTGGTGTCCTCGCCGTTGATTCTGGTCCATGAGAGCAGGAGGTTGGTGCAGGTGGTGGTCGTGGGGGTGATGGTTGTTGGGGCGGTCGTGGCGTTGAAGATGTCGTGGATGATGGCGATCTTTTGGTGGAAGAAGGTGACCAGGGCGTCGCATAGGTCTTGCGAAGGTGGAATGTTGTTGGTGTTGGAGCTGGGGTTGGAGAGTTCCTTCACGAGGTTGAAGAGCTCCTTGCTGTTGTGCGCGTTGTTATCCAGGCGGTCTTTGAATGAGGCCCTCTTGGCGGTTCTGATGAGTTGATGGTGTCTGTGGGTGGCATTCTTGTGGGCTGCGTAGCTGTCCGGTGTTCGTTTGTGGAGCATTTCTTCTCCAGTTTTCGGCATGTTCGTTTGGAGGCGGGGAGGTCTTTTGTGAACCAGGCAACTTTCTTGTTGATGTTGGGGGTGTCTTGAGCGGGGCGAGGGTGTTGGTGCAGTTGTTGATCCATTCTCTGAGGTTGTGGGCGGCGGTGTCGGAGTCGATGGGGTCAGTGGGTGGGCTCTGGGCAAGGGTAGTGGTTAGCTGGTCTTCTGTGACCTTGCTCCAGCAGCGTCGAGGCATCTGTTGGGTGCGTTGGTGCTTTGTGGGATTCCTGAAGGTAAATTGGATGTAGTGGTGGTCGGTCCAGTGGGGTTCAGTGGTGTAGTTTAAGGAGACGTGGGGGCTTGCGGTGAAGATAGGGTCCAGCGTGTGGCTGGTGGCGTGTGTTGGTGCTGTCAGGAGCTGTCTGAGTCCGAGGTTGGCGAGGTTGGCGATCAGGGTGGTGGAGTTGGTGTCATTGTTTTTCTTGAGGTGGAAGTTCAGGTCCCCGAGGAGGATTTAGTCCGTGGAGGCGAGGGAGTGTGTGACTGTGCTGATGAAGTCGGCGATCAATCAATCAATCAATCAATCAGTGATCTTGTAAAGCACACTACTTACCCGCGAGGGTCTCAAGGTGCTGAGGGGGGGGGGGGGGTGCTGCTACTGCTCGAAGAGCCAGGTCTTGAGAAGCCGTCTGAAGGTGAGTAGGTCTTGGGTCTGCTGCAGATGGGTGGGGAGGGTGTTCCAGGTCTTGGCAGCGAGGAAGGAGAAGGATCTGCAGCTGGCGGTTGTTCGTCAGGTGCGCGGGACAGCGGCAAGGGCGAGGCTGGTGGAGTGGAGCTGGCGGGCGGGGTGTAGAAGTTGAGTCTGTTGTTCAGGTAGGCTGGTCCGGTGTTGTGGAGTGCTTTGTGTGCGTGGGTGAGGAGCTTGAAGGTGATCCTCTTGGTGATGGGGAGCCAGTGCAGGTCTTTCAGGTGGGAGGTGATGTGGCTGCAGCCAGGGACGTTGAGGATCAGTCGGGCGGAGGAGTTTTGGATGCGTTGTAGTAGTCGCAAGTGTTTGGCCGGGATTCCTGCATAGAGTGCGTTGCCGTAGTACAGCATGCTACTGACGAGGGCTTGGGTAACCATTCTTCTGGTTTCGGTCGGGATCCACTTGTAGATCCTGCGAAGCATGCAGAGGGTGTTGTAGCAGGAGGAGGAGACGGCGTTGACCTGCTTTGACATGGAGAGAGAGACGTTGAGGATGAATCCTAGGTTGCGTGCATGGTCCGTGGGTGTTGGAGCTGTTCCCAGTGCGGTCGGCCACCAGGAGTCGGCCCACGGAGAGGGGGTGGGGCCTAGGATGAGGACTTCCGTCTTGTCCGAGTTCAGCTTCAGGCGTCTTTTCCTCATGCAGTCGGCGACAGGCTTCATTCCCTCATCGAGACTGGTTTTGGCAGTGTGTGGGTCCTTGGTGAGGGAGAGGATGAGCTGGGTGTCGTCGGCATAGGAGATAATGTTCAGGTCGTGCTGGTGGGCCACTTGTGCGAGGGGGGCCATGTAGACGTTGAACAGGGTCGGGCTGAGGGATGAGCCCTGAGGTACTCCCCAGATGATGTCAGTGGCTTTGGATAGGAAGGGTGGGAGGCGGACTCGTTGGGTGCTGTCGGAGAGGAAGGACGTGGTCCAGTCCATGGGCCTTCTTCTGGATTCCGGCTTCTTGGAGGCGTGTTCTTAGTGTGCAGTGGCAAACCGTGTCGAAGTTGGCTGACAGGTCCAGTACGATGAGGGCTGAAGTTTCGCCGTTGTCTAGTTGGTGCCTGATGTTGTCTGTGGTGGCAATGAGGACTGTCTCGGTGCTGTGGTTTCATCTGAATCCGGAATGGGAAGGGTCTAGTATGTTGTCCTCGAGGTGGCTGGTCAGCTGTATGTTGGTGATTTTCTCGATGACCTTCGCCGGGAAGGGGAGCAGGGAGATGGGCCGGAAGTTCTTGAGGCCTTTGGTGTCCGCCTTGGGCTTCTTGAGGAGGGCATTGATTTCGGCGTGCTTCCAGCTTTCCGGGAATGTCGCTGTGTCGAAGGAGATGTTGATAATCTTCCGTAGTTGGAGTGCGACGGTTGCATCAGCTTTGTTGAAAACGTGGTGTGGCCAGGGGTCTGACTGAGATCCTGAGTGGGGAGTTCATGACCTTCGCTGTCTCGTCGTCTTTGACGTAGGTCCAAGAGGCCAGCTGGTTGGAGCCGGTGGGGGTCGGGGTGGGGTCTGTTGCGATCGGGTGGGTGATGTGTTGAAGCTGTCGTGGATGTTGGTGATCTTGCGATGGAAGAAGGTGGACAGTGAGTCGCACAGATCTTGCGAGGGCGGGGTGTTGTTGGCGCTGGGGATGGAGAATTCCTTCACTATGTTGATAAGCTCTTTTCTGTCGTGTGTGTTGTTGTCCAGATGTTTTTGAGGGAAGATCTCTTGGCTGATCCGATGAGGTGGTGATGTCTGCGGGTGGTGTCCTTGTGGGCTGCGTGGCTGGTGTGCGGTCGTGGAGCCACTTCTTCTCCAGCTTCCGGCATGTATGTTTGGAGGTCTGGAGATCTTCGGTGAACCAGGTGGCTTTCTTGCTGGGATGGTTGATGGAGGCTTTCTTTAGCGCGGCGAGGGTGTTGGTGCAGTCTTCGCTCCACTGTCTAAAGTTTCGGGCGGCGGCATCTGTGGCGATGGAGTCGCTGAACTGTGATCGGAGTCCGGGGGGTCTGTAGATGAGGGTTCCTCTGAGGGTGGTGTTGGGGTCGGTGTGTATCTGGAAGTGCATGTGTTCGGCGGTGCTGAGGTTGTCGTCGGTGTTGGTAGAGACTCTGATGGTGTTCCTGTGGACGATGGCGAATCCTCCTCCTACGCCGTTGGTGCGGTCCCTGCAGGTGATCTTGCAGCCTTCCGGGATGGCTATGGCGATGTCGCAAGCTGAGGTCGGATTCAGCCAGGTCTCCATCAGGAAGACGACGTCTGGGGAGGTAGAGGCGAGAAAGTCCCATAGTTCAACGACGTGTTTGCAGGTGGAGCGGGTGTTGAGGAGTAAGTATCTGAGGTAGTTGGGTCCTTCGGTTGGTGGTTTTGCGGGCCGAGTGCTGGTGAAGCTGCAGTTCCGGCAGGAGAAGGGTCCTTGGGTGTGCTTTGGGATGGCCTGGTAGCAGGGTTGAGTGCCTGGAGGGTGCTGGCATTGTAGCGCTGTCGGGCATTGTGGTGTTTGCGGGGGTTCTGGCGCTGGCCATGGTCCAGGCACAGACGGGCGCAGACCGTCTTGCCTTAGGCACGCCTGCTGCACGCGGCCTCCATATATGGGGAGGTGAAAGGGAGGAGCAGCTGGGAGGCGGGAGCGGGGTGGTGAGTGGGAGGGCCGCAGGGGAGCAGCGGCGGGAACGGAGGGAAGATAGGGGTACTGGGGGCGAAAAAAGGGGGTCAGCAGCAACACAGGGCAAGTGATGGACACAATTGAAAGGGGGACAGAAGAGAAGAGTGGGGAACAAGTACACAAAATACAGGACAATCAGGCACAATTCCAATTCCAACGGAGGAGCGGCAAACTTACGGCAGCAGCGGGGAGGGGCAAGGACATAGCGGAGGAGCTGTGAGGCATGGGGAGTGGCCTGACCTGCAAACAAGGATGAATGGATCTTTGAGTTGTCAGTGTTTTAGCGCCCACAGCTGTACAATATGACATATATATGCGCTGCTGTTTAAAATAAACATCCATTTAAACAGATGACGGATATCTAAAGAGCTCAGTGATGGACAGCAATTTACAAATAGATATTGAGACGGAGAAAAAGATCACTGAACAGAAGTGATGCAAAGCCGGTGCTGCAATGATTTAACGCGACTCAAAACACTGCCTTGCAGCTGCAGCACTAAAGGGCGCCCGAGTACTTTAACGACTCAATAGGGCCTTCGTCGTGTTAGGTCCAGAGCAAAGTTGTGCAGGTTAGATACGCTGAAGTGTATTGGTGTTTGTATCAGGGTGCCGGAAGTGACTGGCTGTGCGTCAGGTCCCCAGAAGTGCATGAGTGTGTGTCAGGACCCAGAAGTGCGTGGATGTGCATATCAGACACCCGGAAGTGCATGGATGTGTGCATGTCAGGGTCCTGGAAGTGCATGGGTGAGCGGGTCAGGTTCCTGAAAGTACACAGGTGTGCGTGTCAGGTCCCAGAAGTTCAGGGGTCGGTGTGTGTGTCAGGTCCCTGGAAAATACAAGGGTGTGCATTTGGTCCCCATAAGCAGCAGCACATGCAGCTGGTGCAGCTAGGGTTCAATATTGCCGCACACTCCCAGAGAGCCGCTAAATACCACCTAAACTCCGACTCCCTGCTCCACTGCCACACATTCACAACCCTCACACACGTACACAATGCTGCACGTGCATCAACAGGCCTCTCCCTCTGTCTACCACCGGTTGCAGCTCTGACTCGGCGCTGCACAAGTCACAGACCCACCTCCCCCGATATCACTGTTCTCGTTTTCAATCCCACGACAGATGTCCCTGCACCTGAGCACATGCTGCGGGCGCCAGTGCGCATGCGTGGATCTGCCCCTCGTGTGTGTGTGTGTGTGTGCGAAGCATCACAGGGCAGAGCAGACATCACATTACACTCATGAAAGCCATGCGCGGCCTCTCTAAACCCGGCCCGCTAAACCTTCGAGGACATGGGAGTATGGAAGACAGGGTGACGTGTAAAATACTCCCTGAGGGTTTGACAACCCCTTACGTCACATGCTCTTTTCCACATGAGCCAAACGCTGCTCTCCCCCCCACGCCGGGTCCCTTTTTCATAAGGGCAGCCTGTGCCGGCTTTACAAACCCCTGACGTGGCTGCAGGCGGTGCTGACGCCACTCTGTCTCTGGCCCTGCTCTGGTAGAGCTCACGTCACGGTGCAGTAAACAGGTCACTGACCGGCACATGTCTTCCTAGGTATGCAACCTTTACAACGCAACTTTTACCACGCAGTGCTGTTACAACACATGTATTACAACGAAAAACATTACAACGCATTACACTCCGGGCGCTCTAGGATAAGGAATAGTTTTAATTTACTATCCAACACCTTCCCTAGTGTCCACGGGGACTGGAGTTGGAATGGTAAATTAAACTATTCACTATCCAGCACCCCCAAGTGTAATGCGTTGTAAAGGTTTTCGTTGTAATACTTGCGTTGTAACAGCATGCGTGGTAAAAGCATGCGTTGTAACGTCATACATCCGTCTGTCTATTGCCTTTTAACTCTTTGTGATTTTAGCCAATGCTATAACCTGTCTTTGGCAGATATACTGAGATATTTCGCATAACAGTCGTTTACTCTTGTAACATGAATGTGTCATGTGACAAACTTGTGCATATTTACACGGAAACACTGTGACTGAGGTACTAACAAAACACAACAACAACACGGCCCAGTAAAACGGAACACAACAGGAAATTGGTGTAACATAACAAAACAAGCGCTCGCCAGGAAGCTGACAACGACTTTTCTCTATTTCTGCGTTCCCACTTGGACATCCTGGCCAGGTTTGTTATCTTTATGGGACCATGTGTTTCGCCCCATAAAGATAACAAAGCTTTTACGCCAGCAGTAAGTCAGGGCAGCCAGTCCAAGTGGGATGGCTCTAACAGAGAAAAGTGTACGTCACTGGGAGCTCTTTTCCAATGGCTGGCCACCGTTTAGCCTAAACGGTGATGCAGGCCAATGGAAAAGAGGGGCGGGGCTTAAAGCCGGCTAGTGAACCCTCCTGATGACACTATATCTCGCCAGCGAATGCTAGGCTTCGACTTAATAAAAAAGTGCCAGTACTCAGTATCGGACAGCATCGGCCCATTTAAACCGCTAGGTTTATCCCAGTTTATTTCTAAGTATTTCACGTGTGTTTAACCTGAAAGACATTAGGCATCGGGTCAGCAATGCAGACTCAAGGTTAGTTAAACCTAAACCGGAAAGGTTTTAGCCCTCCTTCACTTATAGGCATGTAGGGCCAGATGTAGGTCACCAATTACCGTTCGGTAACGGTCGAATTCGGCCGTTACCGACCGGTAATTGGATTTTGAGATGTAGGGCCCTTCATTTTACAGAATCAGTAAATTTACCGATTCTGTAAAATACTGAATCGGTAATTCTGCTGAATTCGGTGAATCAAGATGTAGGTGGCACAAGCCCTTAAGAGTCGGTATTTTACCACCGAATCCTATTGGGTGGTAAAATACCGAATTCAGGTGTGCATGCACATCTGTACATGCACACCTGTGCCATGTGACACACAGACATGCCCTTAGGGCATGCCTGTGTGCCACATGGCACACAAGCCTGCACTTGGGGTGCTAGAGGGTGTCAAAGTGACACCCCCTGCATCCTTGCTGGATTCGGTATTTACCGATTCGGTAAATACTGAATCGGTATTCCCCAATGATTCCTATGGGCTCCAAAGCCCATAGGAATCAATGGGGAATACCGATTTGGTATTTACCGAATCGGTAAAAAACTTAGGGCCTGATGTAGGTAAGTATATTTTACCAACTCATAAATACCGAATTTTACCGATTCTGTATTTATGAATCGGTAAAATTGAAGGAGGGAGATTTAGGTAAATTCGGTAATTGAATTACCGAATCTGTAAAAATCGGTATTTACCGAATCAGCAAATACCGATTCGGTAATGCCCATTGATTCCTATGGGCCGTGAAGCCCATAGGAATCAATAGGCCTTACCGAATCGGTATTTACCGATTCTGTAAATACCGAATCCTGCAAGGGTGCAGGGGGTGTCACTTTGACACCCTCTAGCACCCCAAATACAGGCATGTGTGCCATGTGGCACACAGACATGCCCTAAGGGCATGTCTGTCTGTCATATGGCATAGGTGTGCATGCACACATGTGCATGCACACCTGGATTCGGTATTTTATCACCCAATTGGATTTGGTGGTAAAATACCGAATCTGTAAGGCCTTTTGGGACTCAGAAGAGTTCCACCTACATCTGGCAGTTACCGAATCGGTAAAAATACCGATTCTGTATTTTACCGATTCGGTAAATTTACCGATTCTGTAAATTTACCGAATAGGTAAAATTGGCCACCTACATCACAAATACCCATTTACCGGTCGGTAACGGCCGAAATCGGCCGTTACCGGTCGGTAAATGGCCTCCTACATCTGGCCCAAAATTACCTACATCTCCCTCCTTCTAATTTACCGATTCATAAATATCGATTCGGTATGATTCGGTATTTATGAGTCGGTAAATTAGATTTACCTACATCTGGCCCTTAGAGTGTACATGAGCCATGAATTAACAGTTATTTGCTGATGCCAGCGAAAAGAAGCGCTGAGGAGTACAGTGCTCAGCGCTTCTTTTCACTGGCAGCCGAAACCAGTTGTTGCGTGCACAGTATAAATGCCCTTCAGCTGTGAGCATGTCTTCTGGCTCTCTGACTGCTGTGAAAGGCTGGTTTACACACGAGGCCTCCGCAAACACGTTTGGGTGGAACTAACACTTTATTAGTCACTACATGCATGAATAGAATAAAGAAATTAAAAAAAATAAGCAGCTTCCATGAGCGAACCAGCCCTCCAGTGAGTTTAGAGCGATGGGAAGAAACGGGAGCAGCTAAGCTGGAAAAGTAAGCTATTTACTAGAAATTCAATTCTGTATACGTTGTGTCTAGGTGACTGATTGGTCTGGGCCTGAGGTTTACAAACAGTAGGTGCGTTAATTCAAAGGAAGTGAACAAAGTCTACAACTCCCACAATGCACTGGGATGTTGGTGGAGAGTTTAGAACTTGGACTAGCGTCCCTGGTGACAAGGTGCTATGACATGCTTCGTGGCACTATGGTTATCACAACAAACAAATGGAAAACCATTGCTATGTTAGCAACCTTTAGTAGTTTTTAGGTCTCGCCTGTCGATGCGCATGCGCATCGAGCTTGCGAGACTATAGGGGCTCATCGACTCTTTATCCACACTGCAAGGAATCGTGGCGATTCCTTGCAGTGCACGAGAAATTTAAGCTCAATGCGCATGCGCATTGAGCTTAAATGCGCGTGCACATGCCCCCAGCCGCCTACTCTCTCTCACAGCCTCCCCCAGCTCCGCCCCCTCACTACTTGATTGCACGGCCGCTAGGCCGTGCCTCCCCTACTCTCCTCCCCCCTCTCCTCTCCTCCCCTGCCTGCCTGCCGCTAGGCCGTGCCTCCCCTACTCTCCTCCCCCCTCCTCCTCCTACTCTCCTCCCCTGCCTGCCTTTAGTTTAATTTAACCCGCTCCGCCCCCTCCCCTTCCCGCCGTGTCGCATTTCTCCTCCCCCCTCCCCTCTCTTCCCTCCGTCTTGTTTTCCTACGTTCATGTTTTGAAATAAGCACTTCTAAATAACGGGAGCAGGGAACGACAGAACACCGGCAGTAGTTCGGCAAGTCTTTCTTTGATTTTTATGCCCTCTTCGACATGCTGGCTAGGTTGTAGGTTTCGGTGTCAGAGAGAGGAATCTGTTCGCTGTTGGATCTTTCCCGTTGGTGTTGCAGAAGCTGCAAACGTTAACTGTGTTCCGGTTTAGCGTAACTATCCATCTGTAGAGTGTATGACTTCGGTGAGTGCGAGGACTCTGGTCCTCTTTCTGTTTCTATAGTTCAGCGTGCAGTTGTAATCTGCCCAGCTCCTCGCTCCTTAGCCTAGCCGTTCTTTTCTTTCTTAACTCAGTGTCTTACTGCCGTCGTCACACCCTTGCTTGTAGTCTATGCGCTTTCAGTCTACCACGAATTTGTCTGAAAGGTAGAGATTCTATAGGTGCCTTTGAAATTCGTTGTTTCTGGAATTGTAGGTGCGACCACACGGGGAGGCGTGTATCTCGCACAAAAAAACGGAAAACATTTGTCACAAAGAAAGAGTGCAGACTCCACAGCCAACCAGCACTTCGAAATTGTGTGGCGTGCACTACGATTGGGTGTTGTGCCTTCAATGCTACAATGCCAGGCCGTCTTTCATTTTAGCAGTACCGCCTACTTCCTGAAAGTGTTGGGCAGTGACATTGGTTGGTATTCCACCCGGAAGTTCCGAAACTACATACAAAATGCATTCGTTAAAAATATCCACAACAGAGAACGGTTGTTAGGCTGAATTGGTTGTGTAAGTAGTGGACGGATGAAACGGATGAAGCCCTTTAATTCAGTATACCTCTGGAACGTCCTTTTGTGTCGAATTTTGGACACCTGGGTTGTATAATTATAGCCCTTAGCCGTCGATGTGTTTTCAAAGCTAACCTCTGATTCGCACAATTTCCATCATAGTTTTTGTGTAAATCATGATGTTTGTGAGATTTTGTTTTTGATCCACCTTTTATTTTTCTGCAGAATTTTGATATTATACAAGTCACATACACTCACCCTCACTCACCCTCACTCACCCTCACTCACCCTCACCCTCACTCACTCTCACACTCACTCACTCTCACACTCACTCACCCTCACTCTCACTCACCCTCAACCCCTCATCCTCACTCACCCTCAACCACTCACCCTCACCCACCCTCACCCTCAACCCCTCACCCTCACTCACCCTCACCCCCTCACCCTCACTCACCCTCACTCACCCTCAACCCCTCACCCTCACTCACCCTCAACCCCTCACCCTCACTCACCCTCACCTTCACTCACTGTTAGACGGACCGGGAGGGTCGGCCGAGATTACGGGGAGAGGTCTCCGGGGAGAGCCGTCTCCAACGACTGTACAGAAAAGTAACTTCCCCCCCACAGACGGACACCACACAAGACTGAAGGTTAACGAGACTTTATATGCAATTCTTAGGTTACGATGGTATGATACAAGGAGGTCTGGACTCAGGGGTCCCCTCGATTCAAGTCTTTGGCTGAGGAATGGGGTAGCGGGACAGTCTTAGTTACCAATGAGTACAAAATAGCTCTCAATCTTCGAGCTCGGTGTTCGAGATGATCGGGCCGTGGCGGAGCCAAGCAGGTCCCGAGATGGATGAAGGAAAGATGACGGTCCGCGGCGGAGCCTGCAGGTCCCGGTGAAAGATGACGGTTACAACGGTCCGCGGCCACGCCAGCAGGTTCCGACGACGATGAAGACTGTAGGTTACGACGGCTGTGGCAGCGCCAACAGGCAGGATGATGGTGCACAGGACAGAGCTACGGCAGCGCCAGTAGTCCGTCTAGGATGAGTTCCTCTTTACGTCTCTCGACTCCAAGATACAACTGCCTTCCTGCTCTGGAGCTGCCCCAGTTATAGGGCTGGCGTGCTTTGATGTCCGGACCCTCGCACTTGGAGGTTGGGAGGTCCGGGATGAGGGAGTCCAGACACCCAGCAGGGGGGTGGAGCCAGCGCCCGGGGAGGCGATGGGCGAGCGGCACTTGGCGGGGGAGAGCCATCGGCACCTCTTTCTCCCATTGACTTGCCAAGTAGCCCGCTCACCTCCTGGGTGGAGGGTGGTGCCGGAATGTCTGAGGCCGGGCTGGGCCCAGGGTTGGGGTCGATCGGGGGCCAGGCGGCCTCGTGATGAAGTGTCCAAGATGGCGGCCCAGGCTGGGCGCGTGGGCCGGCAGTGGATCGGACCCACGAGGTTAACGTGCTCGAGGCAGGGGTCCCTGAGGGGATGGAGGACGTGCAATGGTGGTGTGTGGTACTTGCGTGACCGGGCTCGGGCCTGGTTGAGCCGGGGGAGAGCGGCCCTTCACGTGGCCTGTCCAACATGCGTCCCCCCCAGCTGAAGGCGGGGAGAGTTACCCATCCTCTTGGGGACTCTCCTCGTCGAGGCGGAAAAACCGGGACAGGCCATCCGCGTTGGCGTGATCTGGCCCGGGCCGGTGTTCGACTGTGAAGTCCATACCTTGCAAGGAGATGGACCAGCGTAGCAACTTTGGGTTTTCCCCCCGCATATGCATCAGCCACTGCAGGGGTCGGTGGTCGGTCTGCACCCGAAAGTGGGTGCCAAAAAGGTAGGGCCGGAGCTTCTTGAGGGCCCATACCACCGCGAAGGCTTCCCTCTCTATGGTGCTCCAGCGTTGCTCCCGTGGTAGGAGTCTCCGGCTGATGAAGGCCACCGGTTGATCAAGGCCTTCGGTGTTCACTTGAGACAGGACCGCCCCAATGCCCTGGTCGGAGGCGTCCGTCTGGACGACGAACTCCCGGCTGTAGTCTGGGGCCTGGAGCACAGGGGCGGAACACATGGCGGCCTTCAACTGTTCGAAGGCCGTTTGACACTCTGGGGTCCAGTTCACTTTCTTGGGCTGATTCTTTGACGTGAGTTCTGTGAGCGGCCCCACTATGGTACCATAGTCTTTCACGAACCTTCGGTAATAGCCCGTGAGGCCCAGGAAGGCTCGTACCTCGGTTTGGGTGATAGGGGGCTGCCAGTTCTGGATGGCGGCAATCTTCAGCTGTAGAGGGGCCACTAGGCCGCTTCCCACCTGGTGTCCGAGGTAGGTCACAGACCCTTGTCCAATTTGACACTTGCTGGCCTTGATCGTGAGGCCAGCTCGCTGAAGGGCTTGCAGCACTGCTCGGAGGTGGTGGAGGTGCTCGGTCCAATGGTGGCTGTACACAGCGATGTCGTCGAGGTAGGCGGCGCTGAACCCTTCGAGCCCCGCCAGGACCTGATTGACGAGCCGTTGGAAAGTCGCTGGGGCATTCTTCATGCCGAAGGGCATGACCGTAAAATGGTAGTGGCCATCGGGGGTGGAGAAGGCAGAACGTTCTTGTGCTCGGGGTGTGAGGCCGATCTGCCAATAACCTGCTGTCAGGTCGAAGATGCTGAGGTAGCGGGCAGCTCCCATTCGGTCGACCAGTTCATCTGCCCGGGGGATGGGATGTGCGTCTGTTTTGGTGACTTCATTCAGGCCCCGGTAGTCGACGCAGAACCGTAGTTCTGGTGTGGCTCCGGGGGCGGCTGCTTTGGGGACCAGTACGACCGGGCTGGCCCATGGACTGTCTGAGGGCTCGATGACCCCGAGCGTGAGCATCTTGGCCACTTCCGCCTGGATGCAGGCCCGTACCCGATCAGGTACGCGGTAGGCCCGGTGGCGGATAGGAGGGCTTTCTCCGGTGTCCACATCGTGCACACACCAGGAAGTGACACCTGGGGTGAGGGAGAACAGACTGGCGAACTGTGACAGGAGGGCTTGGCACTCTTGGCGTTGTTCTCTGGTGAGGGTCTCCGAGAGTCGGACCCCATCCACGGAGCCGTCCTGCTCCTGGGTCCGCAGGAGGTCAGGGAGAGGCTCGGAGTCGTCTTCAACCCCATTGTCTGTGGCCATCAGTAGGCTGAGTTCTGTTCGTGCAAAGTGGGGTTTCAGTCTGTTGGTGTGGAGGACTCGGAGTGGGTTCCGGGAGGACTCCATATCGATCAGATAGGTGGCAGGACCCTTGCGCTCGATTACCTTGAAGGGCCCCGTCCATTTGTCTTGGAGAGCGCATGGCTCCGTGGGGGACATTACCCATACCTGTTGTCCCGGTTCGAATTCAATGGATGAGGCGTTCTGGTCATACCATTTTTTCATGTCCTCTTGACTGGCCTCTAGGTTGGCTTTTGCTAGGTCTCTGAACCGCCGGGACTGGTTGCGGAGGGTGAGGAGGTACCGGAAGACATCTGGAGGGTTCTTGGCCGGAGGCATCTCCCAGCCTTCCTTGATCAGGCTGAGCGGCCCCCGCACTGGGTGCCCGTATAGCAGTTCAAATGGGCTGAAGCCTAGGGATTTCTGTGGGACCTCTCGGTAGGCGAAGAGGAGGCACGGCAGCAGCACATCCCACTGGCGACGGAGGGGCTCTTCCAATCCCCCGATCATCCCTTTTAGCGTGCGGTTGAACCGCTCAACAAGTCCGTTCCCTTGGGGGTGATAGGGGGTCGTGAATCGGTAGGTGACCCCACACTGTTGCCAGAGGGATTTCATGTATTTAGAGATAAAGTTCGTGCCTCTGTCGCTGACGACTTCTCGGGGGAACCCTACACGGGAGAAGATCCCCATCAGGGCCCGGCCGACCACTGGGGCTGTCACGGTCCGGAGAGGAACAGCCTCAGGGTAGCGGGTGGCGTGGTCCACTAGCACCAGAATGAAGCGATGGCCTTGTTTTGTACGCGGGTCCAGGGGTCCCACAATGTCTATTCCGACCCTCTCAAATGGGGTCGTGACTACTGGAAAAGGTTGCAAGGGGGCTTTTAGTTTGCGGCCGCTCTTCCCACTGGCTTGGCACGTGGGGCAAGATCGGCAATGCTGGTGCACATCGTTTCTCATTTTGGGCCAGAAGAAGTGGGTCACTAGGCGACTGTAGGTCTTATCTTGTCCCAGGTGCCCTGCCAGGGGGACATCGTGGGCCAGGTTTAGCAGAAAGTCTCTAAAGCGGAGGGGCACTACTAGTACTCGGTTGGCCCCCAGCTCGGCGACTCTTTGCTCGCTGTACAACAGATCACTGTCCCAGTAGACCCAATGAGTTCCGGAGGTATCCCCTGCGCTTTGGGCGAGCGCTTGTTGGCGAAGTCCCTCTAGGGAGGGACAGGTCTTCTGTTCCTGGCGAAATTGTTCTTGTGTGGGCCCCCCCTCTTGGGCCCACTGGTCAAGGTTAGCGAGGTCGGAAGGTTGAGCAGGTTCGAGGGGGGTGTCATGGTCGGAGGTCTCGGCTGGGGCGACCGGAGGCGGTGGCGCCGGCCATTCTGGTTCTTCCGGGTGATGGTTGGCACGGGCGGCCATGGACCGGGTGGTGACGCACGCCCAGTCCGGGACGCCTAACATCCCCAAGTGTTCTTTTCGCTCCACGGCTGCCCACGGGGAGCTCTCCAGGTCATTTCCGAGGAGGCAGTCCACGGGGGCGTCGTCTCGGACCGTCACCTTCAACATGCCGGAGACCCCTCCCCACTCAAAGGGGACGCAGGCCATCCGACACAGACTTTCCGAGTTGTCGGCTGATCGCACAGGGCAGAGAATGTTCGGTAGATATTGTTCTGGGGTCACCAGGTGACAGCGGACGGCTGTCACACTGGCCCCGGTGTCCCGAAGGGCTTCGGCCCGTCGTCCATTGATGCTCACCCATTGGCTGTACTTCTGGGTGTTAGCGGGTAGGGGGACCCGCGGGACCATGTCTCTTCCCCCTAAGCACGCGAGAGTCATGGCGGCTGGCTCCCACTCCTGATACTCTTGCTCGCCTGTTTCTGGTTCCTCGGAGATCTGTTCTTCCCCTAGTGCCGCGGCGGCCACTTGGCGGGGTTTTGGACTCTGATACTGCGGGCAGCTTGGGTCGTTTGCATAGTGGCCGACTCGTTGGCATCGGTGGCACGTGACATTGGCTCTGTACCCCGGTCGCGCCGGGGTGCTGCCCCGGTTGGCCGGGGGGGTGGTGCTGGTAGCGGGGGCGGCCGGAGTGTTGTCTCTTCCTCGTCCTTGGCCCCCTCCTCCTCCTCTGGGTCGGTGGTGACCATTGTTGTTCCTGCTCTGCTCGTAGGACCCATTCCGGCCCACTCTGGTGATCTCCCACCGGTCAGCTTCGGCTGCGAGCTGCCGGGGATCGGTTAACTTGCTGTCGAGGAGGTGTTGGCGTAGTTCAATGAAGCAATTGTTGGACAGATGCTCCCATACCATCAGATTGAACAGCTGCTCGTAGGTCGTGACGTTGTTTCCCTTGATCCAGCCTTCGAAAGCTCGGCTAAAGTACGTTACATAGTCCACCCAAGTTGTACCCGGGATGCGTGTGCAGTCTCGGAACCTCTGACGGTACATCTCGGGCGTGAGGCCATAGCGGGTGAGGAGGGCCGCTTTCATATGGTCGTAGGAGGTCATCTGGTGGTCTGGGAGCTGTAACAGGGTATCGCGGCCCTCATTGAGGAATCTGCCCCATAGGCCGGCTCCCCAATCGTTTCTATCGATCCGGTGCGCAGTCATAGCGATTTCATAGGCCTTAAACCATTGCTGGATGTCGTCCTCTCGGAAATATTCTCGGACCACATCCTTGGGGATGTGTACCTTTTTCTCCGTGGTCCCTGGGGTGTGTGGTCTCTCGGGCACCCCTAACTCTTTATTCTGCTTGCGCAGGTTGATCTCGGCTAGGTTCCGTTCGTGCTCGTACGCCAGTTTCTTTTCCTCGAGCTCCCTTTGTCTCTGTTTCTCCTCTCTTTCTTCTCGGAGACGTAGGTGCTCTAAGTTGATTTTTTGTTCGGCCAACTTGAGTTCTACGTCCATCTTGAGTCGGGCCATTTCTAGCTCGTGTAGTCGCGTTTTTTCTCTTTCTTGGATCTCGTCTTGCGAGAGACCGGTTCTTTGCCCTTCAGGGGCCGTGTTGGTTTTTTTCGCGGTGCTTTGCTCAGGGGCTTCGGCATCCCCGGTCTCTGCCCACGATTCTAGGGCATGCTTAAAATCGTCCTTGGTGCTTAGTCCGGTGGTAGCGATACCTAGTTCGATGCAGAACTGCTTTAGTTCACGATGACTGTACTCCTCTAGTTTTTCCATTTGGAACTTCTCAGTTGATCCGCTTTCTTTAGTTGTCATTGTGGTTCGTTGTGGGGTGAGCTACTCTCTGTACGTTATGCGGTGATTCGGATCGCGCCGCTGGCCACCAATGTTAGACGGACCGGGAGGGTCGGCCGAGATTACGGGGAGAGGTCTCCGGGGAGAGCCGTCTCCAACGACTGTACAGAAAAGTAACTTCCCCCCCACAGACGGACACCACACAAGACTGAAGGTTAACGAGACTTTATATGCAATTCTTAGGTTACGATGGTATGATACAAGGAGGTCTGGACTCAGGGGTCCCCTCGATTCAAGTCTTTGGCTGAGGAATGGGGTAGCGGGACAGTCTTAGTTACCAATGAGTACAAAATAGCTCTCAATCTTCGAGCTCGGTGTTCGAGATGATCGGACCGTGGCGGAGCCAAGCAGGTCCCGAGATGGATGAAGGAAAGATGACGGTCCGCGGCGGAGCCTGCAGGTCCCGGTGAAAGATGACGGTTACAACGGTCCGCGGCCACGCCAGCAGGTTCCGACGACGATGAAGACTGTAGGTTACGACGGCTGTGGCAGCGCCAACAGGCAGGATGATGGTGCACAGGACAGAGCTACGGCAGCGCCAGTAGTCCGTCTAGGATGAGTTCCTCTTTACGTCTCTCGACTCCAAGATACAACTGCCTTCCTGCTCTGGAGCTGCCCCAGTTATAGGGCTGGCGTGCTTTGATGTCCGGACCCTCGCACTTGGAGGTTGGGAGGTCCGGGATGAGGGAGTCCAGACACCCAGCAGGGGGGTGGAGCCAGCGCCCGGGGAGGCGATGGGCGAGCGGCACTTGGCGGGGGAGAGCCATCGGCACCTCTTTCTCCCATTGACTTGCCAAGTAGCCCGCTCACCTCCTGGGTGGAGGGTGGTGCCGGAATGTCTGAGGCCGGGCTGGGCCCAGGGTTGGGGTCGATCGGGGGCCAGGCGGCCTCGTGATGAAGTGTCCAAGATGGCGGCCCAGGCTGGGCGCGTGGGCCGGCAGTGGATCGGACCCACGAGGTTAACGTGCTCGAGGCAGGGGTCCCTGAGGGGATGGAGGACGTGCAATGGTGGTGTGTGGTACTTGCGTGACCGGGCTCGGGCCTGGTTGAGCCGGGGGAGAGCGGCCCTTCACGTGGCCTGTCCAACACTCACCCTCAACCCCTCACCCTCACTCACCCTCAACGCCTCACCCTCAATCACCCTCAACCCCTCACCCACCTTCACTCACCCTCACCCTCACTCACCCTCACCCACCCTCAACCCCTCATCCTCACTCACCCTCAACCCCTCACCCTCACTCACCCTCAACCCCTCACCCTCACTCACCCCCACTCACCCTCAACCCCTCACCCTCCCTCACCCTCACCCTCACTCACTCTCAACCCCTCACCCACCCTCACCCTCAACCCCTCACCCTCAACCCCTCAACCTCAACCCCTCACCCTCCCTCACCCTCACTCACCCTCAACCCCTCACTCACCCTCAACCCCTCACCCTCACTCACCCTCAACCCCTCACCCTCAATCCCTCACCCTCACCCACACTCACCCACACTCACCCCCACTCACCCTCACTCACACTCACCCACCCTCACTCACCCTCACCCTCACCCACCCTCACCCTCACTCACCCTCAACCCCTCACCCTCAACCCCTCACCCACCCTCAACCCCTCACCCTCACTCACCCTCAACCCCTCACCCTCAACCCCTCACTCACCCTCACCCTCAACCCCTCAGCCTCACCCTCACTCGCCCTCAACCCCTCACCCTCACTCACCCTCAACCTCATGCTAAAGATTTACAAAAAAACCCATAAACAATTCTAAAAGCACTAACTCTAATGCTGCGAGACCTATTGCATTTCTAATGCTTGTTCTATGGTGGTAGGAGTGGGCCTCAGAGACATGCTTACTTCTTCAAGTAGCCACATCTGGGCATTAAGGAGAGAAGATGTAAGTCACCGATTGGATGGTCCTAAATTAAAAGCATGTCTTAGTGGTTTCTGATCCATGACCAGGGTTTAACTTCGATTCGTGCAGCAGGTGCAGTGGCACCGGAGCCCAGAAGGACTCCCTGAATTCTGGTTTATTGCTGTATTTTAAAGTTCAAAAGCAGCCAGGGGGCAATTCCTTCCTTGCACGAGGGCTCCTGACACACTAGCTAGGATACCGTCCATTCCATGACTGTGTTACGTCATCATCTCATGATTCACAGCAGTGCAAACAAGATTGTCGAAATGATGGGTGCTAATAGGGTAAGACGAAATTGGTGAATTGAAAGATAGCACATATCCCAATATATATGTCTTTATAAATAAATCTTGATGCAATTGTGAACAGGAATTTATTTCAAACCACAGCTCGCCTTATATATATATATATATATATATGAATGTGAAGTAGTTGTATAGCGATTACAAAGTCAACAGATTTTATATTCGGTTAATAGCAGGTATGCATGTCCTGTGTGTATATATTTGGTTTCTCTTACACACTTTGTTGGTTTTGGTAGATTGAATGCGGCGTTGTGGTATGGTGGTAATTGTCGTATGGATGCACAAGAGACCGGTAAAGGTTCAGATGCCTTTACTTAGTATCATATCTTCTCTACGTGCCCACGCACGTCTGTCCACTTCAATCCCTCATTCCTGAATGCCCCCTCCCACACCCTTGACCGGATGTGGTGTCCGGTTCCCTCAGTGTCCACTTCGTGTCCTGCAGGGTCCTGGTGCCCTGCCGTCAGGTCACTTAGGGCCCGATGTAGGTAAACGCGATTTTCCGAATTCAAAATACCGAGGCGGGCCGAATCGGTATTCTGAAATCGGAAAACGAGATGTAGGGAAAAAAAAGCGAATGAATACCGAATCGGTAGGCATCGGTAATGAGAATCGGTACGTTCCGATTCGGCACGGCCCAAATCGGAAAGTACCGAATCGGCTAACAACGAATCGGATAGACCCGAATCGGCGAACACCGAATCGGTAAAAGCCGATTCGGTAAAATCCGATTCGGCAATCATAGATTCGTAGCCATGAAAACACACCCATGCCGAAAAAGCCCATAGGAATGCATTGAAGGGACCGAATCGGCTTTTACCGAATCGGATAATACCGATTCGGATTTTACCGAATCGGTAATATCCGAATCGGTAAAAGCCGATTCGGCAAAAGCCGATTCAGCCAATGAGGTGGCTCCCCCTCCCCCACCCAAACAGGGTGTGGCAGGTGCAGCTAATTAAGAAGTTTCTGGAGAGCCAGCCTGAGCTCAACACTCACAGTTAGCAGCAGTGGGAATAGGAGGTTGCCAACTGAACTGAAGAACATGGCAGAGCAGTCAGAAAGCCAGAAGTCCTCCCAGAAGAGGAAGCCGAAGTTCACCACCACCGAACTTCAGGTGCTGGTCGAGGAGGTGGTGAGGGTGCACCGCCAGCTGTTTGGCAAGCTGTCCCTCAACGTGCCAGACAGCACCAAGAGGAGGATCTGGGCCGAAATCGCCCAGAAGGTGAATGCTGCGGGTGTCACCCCCAGGTCCATAGAAGAACTCAAAAAGAGATTCTATGACATCCGCAGCCTCACAAAAAGGAAGATGGCTGAGATACAGAGGCAGGCTGGAGGCACTGGAGGAGGCAGGAACCCGGCGCCACCCCTCACCGAGCTGGAGGAACTGGTCTCCAGCACCATTGAGAGGGAGAGTGTCAGTGGAATCGGGACCCTGGACAGCTCGGCGAGAGCAACAGCTACAGGTAAGAAGCATGCGCATCATGACACACCCTACCAGACACCTCCCCATTAGACACAATGCATAGGCAAACCCCAGCACAGTACTGTCACCAACATACAAGAGACAAGCATCATGGTACATGTAGTCAGCAGAAGTTAGCAAAATATGGCAGTGCAGAATCACAAGACAGGAAACAGTGTGACACAGTGTAAGGAGATGCAAGGACATGTGGAATGCTATAATTGTACTGACTGTAATACATCGGCACTCAGTTTACAAATGCTTCTTTGTACCTAGGGGCCCCATCAGGCGGAACAACATTGACATCAGAGGGAGCAGCACCGTCTGACACTGCAGTCGCAGGGCCGAGCACAAGCCAGCCTGGCCAGGAGGAGGAGGAGGAAGGAGACACCCTAGGGCTAGGTATGGAGGGAGACCTGGTCATAGACTTCGATGCACTACACTCCCCACAAATGGCCAGCACACCCCCCTTGCAGTTCTCCCCAGAGAACTCCCCTACAAGGGACACCATTCCGCCTACACCAGCTCCTGCCACAACCATGGCCTTGCCACCTGTACGACCTGTCCTGGGAGCAGGGGCTCAGGGACCGGCCAGCTCCACACCCCCACCAGTGGCACCCCAGCCCACTCAGCAGGCCGGAAGCAGCAGTGCCCGGCGCCGTACCATCACCACCACTGCTGCACCAGCACGGGAGGGCAGTGTATTCCTGGGCCTCGAGGGACAGATGGTGAAGATTCAGAGGCAACAGGCAAGATCCACGATGGCCTGCCAACGCCAGCTCCTGCAGCACAACCTGCAGATGGGAGAGATGGTCAAGGGATTCCAGGCCGTCGTGGAATCCAACAAGGAGGTGGCAGCAGGGTTAGGCAGGCTAACCACTGCCATCACCCACTCTTCTAGCAGACAGGAGGAGCATGAGCAGGTGCGCAGGCGGGATGCCCGGGTGCTGAACCGCGCCATGGGCCGCCTTGCTGCTGCGACGGCACAACTGTGCCATCGCAGCGCCAACCAGGAATCTGTGCTTAGTCAGCATACGGCTGAGCTCACAAGGGGGATGGCCCGGATCACCACTGCTATGGAGGCCATGATTATTTCGAACACCGCCTCCAATCCTGCCCTGGACCTGGGTGATGCTGGGGACAGCAGCAGCCGCAGCAGCCCGGCCAGCGCTGCGTCTGAGCCACGGAGGAGCACCAGGCGCTCCGCTGATGCTGCTGGGCATTCAGAGGGGGCTGAGGGACACCCCAGTGGGTCTGGCAAGCGGGCAAAGAAATAGCCTTGCAAGGGCGGGTGAGGCAACCTGAACCTTGGACTTTATTTTATTTCCCATACACGATTTTTTGTTGCACATCAGTGCTGTAACTGTGTTGCAACACTATTAAAATTTGTTTTTTCCAATCAACATTTTGCTGTCTTTGCATCTGTACTCAGTCAGAAATAGTTCTCAGTAATCTCCTCACGTCTGTATCTGCATTCACTTGGCGTTCACACCCCAGCTGGCTGTGTCAGTGGCACAGCTTCGTCGTCGTCATGGTCCTCGTAGTCAGACAACTCCACCTCAGTGCCCTTCTTCACCGCAAGGTTGTGTAACATTGCACATACAGCTATGATCTTGCAGCAGGTGATGGGGGTATACTGCCTTGCACCTCCACTCTTGTGCAGGCATCTGAATCTACTTTTCCAGATGCCAAAGGTCCGTTCGACAACATTCCTTGTGCGTATGTGGGCCCGGTTATACCTCCTTTGGCTGGGTGTGGAGGGGTTGAGGTAGGGGGTGAGTATGAATGAGCGGAGGGCATATGCACTGTCGCCTGGAAGAGAAAGGGGTCACATTAGACACATGCATACATGTATTCCACCTACCTACTATGTGTTATGGGGGTCTGATGATGTGTCTCACCTAGGAGGTATCCTTGTCGAAATTCGCCAGCCATCAGCCGTGCATATATGCCGCTCTGTTGGAAAATATAGGAGTCATGGGTACTCCCTGGAAATTTCGCTACCAGGTCTGTGATGGTGCACTTTGCATTGCAGATCACCTGCACGTTGATGGTGTGTGTAGACTTGCGATTGCGGTATATGTATTCGGTGTCCGCTGGTGGGCAAATCGGAATGTGCGTGCCATCTATGCAACCGATGATTTGGGGAAATTGTGCCATCTGGTAGAAGTCAGCTTTGGTTTGTAGCAGTTCTGCGTGGGTTGCAGGGAAAGAGATGTATTGGTCCATCCTGTGTATCATGGCGTCAAGGAATGTGTGGAAGAACCTTGACAGGCTGCTCTGGCTCACCCCTCCTGCTGCTGCTACACCACTTTGATAGCTGCCAGACGCTAGAAGGTGTAGGCTGCATAGCACCTGGATGTGCGCAGGGATGGCGTGTGCCCTTGGGGTGTGGTGGTCCAAGAATGGCTTGAGATCCCTGATGAGGTCAAGTATGGTGTCAGAGTCCAGCCTGTATCTCTGTAGTATCTCTGCCTCTGTGAGCATGAACAGGGTTATCCTCTGTCTGTAGACCTGTTCATTTCTTAGCCATTCCCTCTGTCCTTCCTGCTGTAGCCGTAGCCGCCTCGCAATGACATAGAAAGCTGCCATCCTGCAAGTTGCAATGCATTTTGGGACTGTTTATATGGGTTGGAGTTGGTTACCACCTGATTGCAATCCATGGTAAATACCGAGTGAATTCTACCGATTTTGAGCCGATTTCGGTGTTTCTGTGCCTCCCTACATCTCCCCAACTGTCGGAATCGGGGAATTTCCTGATCGGCGATTCATACGAATCGGCATGTTTTCCGATTCGGCTCATGTCCGAATCGGTCTTTCTACCGATTCAGTACATGGACCGAATCGGTGATTTTCCGAATCGGTGTCACTAACGAATCGGTACATGGACCGATTCGGTGATTTTCCGATTCGGTGTCACTACCGATTCGGTACATGGACCGAATCGGTGATTTTCCGATTCGCTGTCACTAACGATTCGGTACATGGACCGAATCGGTCTTTGCATCCGATTCGGTGTTTTTCCGAATCGTTACATATCCGATTTTCGGTATGTACGTATCGGATTCTTTCCCATTCGGTACTCATTCCGATTCGGTTTACACTCCAATTCTTTATGTTTTTTGTTCCCTACATCTCGATGGCTGTTTACCGATCGGTAAGGGCCAAAAATCGGTATTTTCGGCCGTTACCGATCGGTAACGCCCTACCTACATCGGGCCCTCAATCTCCACCCTTTGTCACAAAGATGTGACGAGAAAAGGGAAACACAGAGGTGTGTAGATAGAGGTAGAGAAAGATGCAAGTCTGCCTTGGCACAGATCCGTGTGCCTCTCTTCATCACATTTCTTCTATTAGTCTCTTTGGACGTCTACAAACTCTTCTCGGGTTTGCTTCCGTAGCTGGCCCTTGCTATTCTTTTTCTGCTGTTTCCTCGTCCTGGTCCTGCTCTTTCTCCACTTTTAGTTCTTTGAAATGTGAACTGTTTCGTGTTATCCGCTGATGTTCAGACTCTGCCGTGATCATTGGTCCCTTTACCTCCGTCACTACTAGCGGATCTTTGGAGAACCTGCTGTCCGATTTTCTTTGTTGCCTCTGACGCACTACCACTGTGTCACCTTCTTTTATTCGGCACACTGGCTTGTCGCTTGGCGTTTGCATTTCACTTCATCTTTTCTTTCGCCTCTGTCTTTTTCTGCAATGTCGCTGCGATCGGATACCCTTGTTATTTCTATTTGTGGTGTCCTCGATCTGCTTGTTCTTCCCAGTAGGATCACTGCTGGGCATCTTCCTGTGGAGCTATGCGGTGTGTTTCTGTAGTCACGTAGGACTTAGCACAGAGCTTGACCAAGTGATTTTTGTGCCAACCTGGCTCTCTGAACAGCCTTCTTGAAGTTTCCATGAATCTCTCCACCATTCCATTCACTTGAGGCCACAGCGGAGTTATCTTCCTGTGGTTTGTCCCCAGGTACGTCATGAATCTGCGAAAGTCTTCCCCTGAGAATGGAGGACCATTGTCTGTTTTTAGTGTTTCTGGTGAACCCCATCCTGCAAAGATGTCATCCAGTATCGGTAGTGTCGCTGTTGCTGATGTCGATGGGACGTGTCGTACTATTGGAAACCTTGAATACTCGTTGGTGACCACGAGCAGGTAGCTGCCTGTGTCCAGGGGCCCAAAGAAATCAGCTGCTAGCATAGTCCACACCGCTCTTGGGAGTTCCGACATTTGTAAAGGTTAATTTCTGGCCGGTGCTCCTGTTACTTGACAGAGGTTGCAGGTCGCTACGATGTCTTTCTCCAGGCGATCGAGGCCAGGGAACCACACTTTCTCCCTTATCAATTTTTTCATTGCTGCGCCTCGGTGAGATTCATGAGCCAGGTTTACTGGTTGCTTCCTGAGTTAGCTGGTTATCACTATTCTTGTTTTTCTCATCGTAATCCCGGTGTCCGTTTCTGACAGTTCCTCCTGGATCTTCTTTAGAGCTAGCACTTCTTCCTTGCATACTCCTGTTCCCCAGGTGCAATTATTGTTAACTTGCCTCCATCTCTGCCTTCTCATTATCTCCATGGATGTCTGCATCATGGCATCTTTCTGGGTCTCTCTTGCCAGCTCTGTTATCGTTATGTGCACTGGGGTGTTTTGTTTCAGTACGACATTTAGATATTCTTCCGCCATCGATGTTGTCTCATGTATCAGCGGCAGTGGATGTCTCGACATGTAGTCAGCCGAGTTGTCTTCTTTCCCTGGCTTGTGTACGATCGTTAAGTCATAATCCATCAGCCTTATGCCCCAGCGTTCAATCCTGGGAGGCATTTTGGCTGACTGGCTCCCGTAGATCGTCACTAGCGCCTGGTGGTCAGTTATGATTGGGAATGACTTTCCGTAGACAAACATGTGGTAGTGTTCACACGTGCATACCACTGCTAGGCTCTCTTTTTCTGGTTGCGAGTATGCCCTTTCAATGTCTGTTAAGCTTTTACTTGCATATGCAACAATCTTCCTTTGTGAGTCTCTCCCTGGCAGGTGCTGCGCTAGTATTGCTCCTAGCCCTACTGGGCTAGCATCAACAGTCAGTTCAGTGCAAAGGAGGGGGTCAAAATATGCGAGATGCTCCACAGTCACCACCGCTTTTCTTATTTCTTCAAATGCTTTGTTGCATTACTGAGACCAGATAAATTTCTGTCCTTGTTTTGTTAGCTCTCTTAATGGTGTGCTCACTGTGGCGAAGTCCTGTATGTATCGCGCACAATAGCAGGCCAGTCCTAGAAATGACCGTACTTCTACAACATCCGTCGGCGCAGTTTCAAAAAGGACAAGGCAGCAGACCAGGTCAAGCACTACTAGTTCTATTGTTCTAAAATCTGGATGGTGCAAACTTCTTCCCACACCTGCTACCAATAGGTGTGTAAGTCAGAGGTACAAAAACATAGGATGGAAGGTGCACACAATTAGAGTCCAAAGGAGGAATAGTATATTGTATATCTTCTTCTTTATTTAATAGTTTTTGTCAAATACAGGCACAGCCAACGCGTTTCGTTCCATTTGCCTTGTGGAACGTCGTCAGGGCGAATTGGTTTAGTTTGAACTTGTCAACCTATTCGGTCCCACCGTTGTGGATCAGACAGCAAATGACAATGGCTCTTCAAAGGCATATAACCTTCGTATATTGAGAGATGGTGTTCGCGCTAGGTACGAATTAATCAGCCCAGTAGATATCCCAATGTTAAGTCCAGCAGTTTTCAGAATCTTGCAGAAATTCAAGTACTTGATACAATAATTGTTCAAAGTCGAGCGAACGTTCGCCGGAAAGTCTAATGGTTCCCAGGTGAGATTTCTTTTTTCTGATTCTTATATCCAAGTCCGGTATGGGCATAGAGTGAAGCTGTAGGGGACACCGGTCTGTAGTGTAACGCAGTGTTCGCGGTAATAACCACCGAGCACCTGTAGTCGGGTGCTCAGTCTCCGTGATCCGGATCGTAGCGGCGTCCGGGACCGGACTTGGATATAAGAATGTTGACAAGTTCAAACTAAACCAATTCCTCCTTTGGACTCTAATTGTGTGCACCTTCCATCCTATGTTTTTGAACATCCGTCGGCGCATTTGCGTTCTTCAGTGTCTCAACTTTGCTGGCACCTGGCCTCATCCCTTGCTTGGAAAAGATGTGTCCGAAGAACACTAGTTCCCCTCTTCCCAGCTTGCATTTCTCTTCATTTAGTGTTAGTCCTGGTCGCTCCAGTTGTTTGCACACTTGACGTAGAGCTGCATCCTGTTCTTTGTCTGTTTTTCCAAATACCAAAATGTCATCGCTGTAATTCTGGCTGTTTCGTATTGGTCTTATCACTTGTCTTATGGTCTTCTGGAATATTTTCGCTGCCGAAGATATTCCAAAACTCAGACGCTTGTATCTGAACAGGCCTAGGTGCGTGGAAAATGTCATGATGTACCTCGACTGGTGGTCCTAGTTGATGATACTCTTTGCACAGGTCCAGCATCGAGAACCGGCAGGCTCTAGTGAGGCAACTGGTCATGTAATTTAGGTGTGACCCCAGGTGTTCCCTTGCGATCGCGGTATTTGGGATCCTCATGTCCATACAGATGCAGATTTTTGAGGTGTTCTTCTTGGGGATGGCCACGATCTGAGGCACCCACGGAGTTGGTCCTTCGGCAGGTTCAATTATATCCTGTGCTAGCATGTTTGTTATTTCTTCCATAACTTGTGACTGTAGGTGTATTGGTACTCGCCTATGATGCTGGGCCACCGGTTTGACCGCCTCATTGATGTGCAGAGTTATCTGTTTTCCTTTTAGCTTCCCAAGACCCTTCAGTATGGCTGGGTACTCTTGTAGGATGTTTTCTGTTTCTGACATGTGATATGTTATGGCCAGTAGCCCCATTACCTGGGCTGTCACAATGCTGAGCAGGCATAGTTCTGGGATGTCACCCTTAAGCACGTGTATTTCTTCCTGGTATACTTTGCACGTTAGAGTTTCCTTGAACTTCCCCATGTTTTCTACCGGCTGTTGGGAGCCCCACATGAACACATCCACTGTCGATGGTGATAGCGGTGGTTTCACCTTCATTCTTTGGTACTCTGATGTGCACATGGTGTTGCAGGTTGCTCCACTGTCGAGCACGAACTTTGCCTGGTGGTTTCCTAGCCCAATGTCTACAGTGGCAGTCTTCTTTATTTGTCGTTTTTCCACGAGGTGAACGTGCTCTGTCTCTTTGTCTTCTCTTGGTGCGTCGGACAGCAGATATACTCTCTCCTCTCTCGCAGGTGCTGCCGTCTCTTCCGCCTCATCTGAGGAGCTGCGATTGTCGGTTTCCATGTGTCGTGCGTATCTGTTGCTTGTCATCCGTGGTCTCATTGTTCGGCCTCTTTCACTTCTGAATTGTCTTGTCATGCACATGCTCAAGAAATGATTGTCTCTCTTATATTTCTGCACTTTTGGCCCATTGCGGGGCAGGCACCGACGTGCGGGAATTGTAGGCCACAACAATAGCATTTTTGTTCGCCCTTCTTTTGTGGGACGGGCGTCTGGAATTATATCTTCTTGAAGTTCCCGGTGACCGATGTGCTGCTGCCACCCTCTTCTCTTTTCCCATCTCCATCTGCTTCGGTTGCTCCGTGGCCTGTGCTCCCTTGCAAGCCATCGTCAATATCTTCTCCAACGTCGTTGGTTCCTTCAGAACACGAGCTCGGCACTCTACTGATTGACAACCTTCGATGATGCGCAGTCTAATTGCTTGGTCATTGTCGAATTTGCCGAACTCGCAGTATGCGACCAGCTTCCTTAGTCTTGTTGCAAAATCATCTAGGCTCTCATCTTCTTGTTGGCATGCCGTGTTGAATGTGTATCTTTCAAAATCTACGTTGCATTGTGGGTCGAATTTATTTGTGAGACACTGCATTACTCCCTTGTAGTCCGCAGTCTGGTCGGCGGGGAATGTTAATAAGAGATCTTCTATTTCATCCCCTGCGAGGTTCAGTAGTAGGTGCAGTAGGCTTTTTGTCCGGAACGCCAGCGGCGGTCATGTAACTCTCAAATCTCCTGACCCATCTTTCCCATCTAATGCCCGCTTGCAGCTCCGCCAGGCTGAATGGTGATGGCCTGCGGAATATGGCTTTTGTGTCTTGCTTCTCCTCGTTGTCGCTCATTTTCCTTCTTAGATGTTCTTCAGCTCCTCTTTTTGTTCCCTATATTTCTTTATTTATTTCTTTATTTTTTCTTGTTTGCCCTTTATTGTCCTTTGTTTTTTGCTTTATTTCTATTTATTAGCCTTTTTTAGCACTTTTTCCACTTATTCCTATGTTTTTCAAAGACCGCCTGACTTCAAAATGGCCGTCTCTGATTCTTGGCTTCTGATTTGCCTGACTAAGACGGCCGCCGTATTCTCATCTCTCTCTGTCTGCCTGACCTTTTAAAATGGCCGCCGCTCGTTTCTTGCCTCTGAGTGGCCGGATCTGCCTGATTCCAAGATGGCCGCCGTGATCTCTCGATTGCTTGTTTGAACTAGCGCGCGTCTTTCTTTCTTCTGTCAGCTTTATGCTGCACGCTGTACTTTGTTTTACACGCTCTTTTGGGTGCAGGCAGTAGTTCGCTTTACTGCTCACCGGCGGATGCTCTTCTTATTATTTACGCCTCCACAGCTCTCTTATCAATGTCAGCGATCGGGATGGGCTTCCATGTCGCGTTGTTTGGGCTGGTACTCGGACCAGGGCGGGCTCCTGGCTCCACTCTCTTTTTGCCTCTACGCCACTCCGCACAGGCGTTTTCTCAGTTGGCCAGGGGGCCAGGGTGGGCTCCTGGCTTCACCGCGCTTTCATTTTCGGAACAGGCAATTTACTCCACTTCTGCTCCAGGGATCCCGCCTTGGTTCGCCAGTTGTCGTGTCTTCAATATCATGGATGCACAGGGGACAGGTAAAGGTTCAAATGCCTTTATTTAGTATCATATCTTCTCGACGTGCCCACGCACGTATGCCCACTTCAATCCCTCATTCCTGAGTGCCCCCTCCCACAACCTTGACCAGATGTGGTGTCCAGTTCCCTCAGTGTCCACTTCGTGTCCTGCAGGGTCCTAGTGCCCTGCCGTCAGGTCACTACAGTAATGTTAGGAATGACGTGCATATGATGAATGCTAATGATGTAATGTTGAGATGTTCTAGGATGCAAGCACTCTGACATCACTGGTCCTGCTGCGGGTCAGGGAAGCAGTCTTGGGCTCATTCCTGGAATACTTTCCAGGAATGAGCCCATGAGCCCTACTTTCTCAGTGTGGTCTTTGCTCTGTAACCACGTCACTACAGGCGTGTTTTCTTTTCCTCAGTGTATGGTATCGCGGCCTGTTCCAATGACCCGGAAAGGACTAGGAAACAATAGCCAGCCCAAGTACAAACTTTCAAACAAGTCCCTTTCCTTTCTTCCCTCTGTATCCATCCATGCATTCTCTGCATCTCTTCCTTTCTCCATCTCCCCTGCTGCTCTGATCTCTCTCCTCTCTTTCCGTTCTCTCTGTCTCCTCGCTTGCTCTGACCCAGCGGCGTCACTAGGGTTGGTGTCACCCCGTGCGGTAACTCATGGTATCACCCGTGCGGTCCGCACCCCCCGCACCCCCTAGTGACGCCACTGCAGGAAACCACTGGCTCAAATTCAGTACTGCCTGGCTCCAGTGTTTTCTTCTCCTCCAGATCTGCGCACAATACAGCACTATGTATTACTCTTAACAAAGAACGCAATGAATCGCTCCAGTGAAACTGTTCACAAAGAACATATATCGTGGAAGGAGAGAAAAAACATGCCAAGGAAGACATATCAAGAAAAGAAGGACAATGAATAGGCGTAGAAATATGGCCCAGCGAGATAGCTCAGTTGGGTAATATACCTACTGCAGATTGTTGCGTATTCTACAGACCATAGGTCTTAATCCTAGATAGAAAGCTCAGTGAGTGACTGCACAAACTGCAGAGGTGTGCAGTGTAGTGCATGTGTGTGTTGTAAGTAACCATACAGTATTGTTTGCGCCCATGGTCAACAGGGCGGAGGTGCATTATCTGGAGATGTGGAAGCCAGTGAAGGGCGGCTTGCCTGATCCAACCATATAGCGTGTTGTCGGTCCACGGACATGCTCCATACTCGGGCCTCAGGGCGCTATCGTCGTGGAGCTCACTAGGGTGACAGTGGTCGTGTTTTCACTGTGCGGCAGCCAGGAAGCTCCTGTTTGGGGTTTTGGACAACTCGTTCACCCCGTGGTGACTTAGCGCACAAGGGCGAGAGCAGATACGAAGTGTCCGCTAGTAAAATCCAAAGCCTGGCCGGATCTGGCCCAACCCGGCACGGACAGCCTGCCAGCGGCAGTGGCACTGAGAGTGTTGGCGCAAGACAGCTTGCTTTGGGGCCATAGAGCAGAGGAGACAGAGAGAATGGAAAGAGAGGAGAGAGATTAGAGCAGCAGAGGAGACTGGGAGGGGAGAGACAGGTCAGAGCAGCACAGGAAACAGAGTGGAGAGAGGTCAGAGCAGCAGAGGAGACTGGCCTGTCTCACCCCTCTCTCCTGTGCTGTGCTGACCTGTCTCTTCCCTCTCTCTGTCTCCTCTGCTGCCCTGACCTGTCTCCCCTCTCTCTATCTCCTCTGCTGCTCTGACCTCTCTCCACTCTGTCTCCTGTGCTGCTCTGACCTGTCTCTCCCCTCCCCCCAGTCTCCTCTGCTGCTCTAATCTCTCTCCTCTCTTTCCACTCTCTCTGTCTCTTCTTCTGCTCTGGTCTGTCTTTCTCCTCTCTCTGTCTCCTCTGCTGCTCTGACCTCTCTCCACTCTGTCTTCTTTGCTGTTCTGACCTGTCTCTCCCCTCTCTCTGTCTCCTCTGCTTCTCTGACCTGTCTCTCCCCTCAAAGTCTTCCCTGCTGCTCTAATCTCTCTCCTCTCTTTCCGCTCTCTCTGTATCCTCTGCTGCTCTGACCTGTCTCACCCCTCTCTCTGTCTCCTCTGCTGCTCTGACCTCTCCCCACTCTGTCTCTGCTGCTGCTCTGACCTGTCTCCCCTCTATCCTCTCTCTTTGTCTCCTCTGCGACTCTGACCTGTCTCTCCCCTCTCTCCACTGCTGCTTTGACCTGTCCCCCCTCTATCCTCTCTCTTTGTCTCCTCTGCTGCTCAGACCTGTCACCCCCTCTCTCTGTCTCCTCTGCTGCGCTGACCTGTCACCCCCTCTCTCTGTCTCCTCTGCTGCTCTGACCTGTCTCACCTCTCTCTCTCCTCTGCTGCCCTGACCTGTCTCCCCTCTCTCTGTCTCCTCTGCTGCTCTGACCTCTCTCCACTCTGTCTCCTGTGCTGCTTTGACCTGTCTCTCCACTCAAAGTCTTCCCTGCTGCTCTAATCTCTCTCCTCTCTTTCCGTTCTCTCTGTCTCCTCTGCTGCTCTGGCCTGTCTCACCTCTCTCTCTCCTCTGCTGCCCTGACCTGTCTCCCCTCTCTCTGTCTCCTCTGCTGCTCTGACCTCTCTCCACTCTGTCTCCTGTGCTGCTTTGACCTGTCTCTCCACTCAAAGTCTTCCCTGCTGCTCTAATCTCTCTCATCTCTTTCCGCTCTCTCTGTATCCTCTGCTGCTCTGACCTGTCTCTCCCCTCTCTCTGTCTCCTCTGCTGCCCTGACCTGTCTCCCCTCTCTCTATCTCCTCTGCTGCTCTGACCTCTCTCCACTCTGTCTCCTGTGCTGCTTTGACCTGTCTCTCCACTCAAAGTCTTCCCTGCTGCTCTAATCTCTCTCCTCTCTTTCCGCTCTCTCTGTATCCTCTGCTGCTCTGACCTGTCTCACCCCTCTCTCTTTGTCTCCTCTGCTGCTCTGACCTGTCTCTCCCCTCTCTCCACTGCTGCTTTGACCTGTCTCCCCTCTATCCTCTCTCTTTGTCTCCTCTGCTGCTCTGATCTGTCTCTCCCCTCTCTCCACTGCTGCTTTAACCTGTCCCCCCTCTATCCTCTCTCTGTGTCTCCTCTGCTGCTCTGACCTCTCTCCACTCTGTCTCTTCTGCTGCTCTGACCTGTCTCCCCTCTATCCTCTCTCTTTGTCTCCTCTGCTGCTCTGACCTCTCTCCACTCTGTCTCTTCTGTTGCTCTGACCTGTCTCTCCCCTCTCTCTGTCTCCTCTGCCTGCTGTCATTAACCCCAGCTTGCTTCAGAAGGTAAGCAACCGGATACGCCAGGTACCAGCCCTTAGTGACAGCAACCTCCTCCCAGACTCCAGCCCTCCAGGGAAGTGCCCGATGAGAGACATGGCCAGCCCCACCCTGGCTCCATAGGTGGTGTTTTGGGAGGTCTGTTGTTATGGACCCGTATGTTTTGTGCACCCCAGACTTCTGTCCATTATATACACCACATAGCACTCTGGCGGAAGCCACATGTTCCGAAGCAGACTCACAGTGCCAATAATAAGCTCGTGAATACTGGTGCTCTCCAAACGCATAACACTTACTTATTCCCATTCCATGATAGACACAGAAAACCTATTTTCCACTTTGATTTCTGGGGCCTGATTTATAAAAAATCTTACATCGCTGGGGTGAAACAGCAATGCAACACTTTTCAGTGCGTACTCCCTGCGACACCATGGATGCACTGTATATACTGTATCGAGCCCCAAGTCGCAAGGATTGACAGATACGTCAGGAATCCTGAATGCAAAAATGAAGCAATACTGGAGTGTGTCTGGAAACAAACGCAACTCCAGCAATGTTTCATTTCACAGAGGGGCAAGCCCCATGTGAAAAGGCCTGCGCCACCTCTTATGTAGGTACGATAATATGGTTATCCTGGGAGATTTTAATTATCATTGGGAAATTACCCCGAGAGAAGGGCAGGCTAGCCAGATTGATGAGGCATTATCATCGCTAGGTCTAACCCAACAAGTAAAGGGGCCGACACATGTGAAAGGTCACACGCTTGATCTGGTGTGGACGTCACTTCCGGTACAGGCACTGACGATTACGTGGCCTTGTGTCTGGTCGGATCACCATCTAGTGAAGGGAGATCTCCTGATGAACTCACAAAAAACGAAACCTGTAGAAGGCCAGAGGGTGGTGAGGAAATGGAAGAACATCAAGGGAGACAAAATGGTAGCACACCTCTTAGCGAATCCACCCCAGAGTTTTCGGGATGAGAATCCGGATGCTTTTTGCGGCAACTTGGATGATAGACTTCGAAGGGCGATCGATTACGTGGCGCCAGCACGAAGGATCAACTTAGTAAACAGAGGCCCGGGATCCCCTTGGTATAATGACTCTCTAAGGGAGAAGAAGAGGCTTTACGCAAGGCGGAGAGAGCTTGGCGCAGAGCCTATGACACTAATGCGCGAAGTCTCTATATGCTAGAACTAGCGACCTATAAACGGGCAATAATAGCTAGGAAGGCTGAGTTCTTTGAGGAAAGGATCATTACAGCCAAAGATCCACAAAAAGAAATCTTTCGAGCCCTAAATGAACTCAGAAAAACAAAAGAACAGAGGCCGGAGTTCACCTTAGAGGACTGTCAGAGGTTTCAAGACTTCTTCACTAGCAAAATCACAGACCTCATTTCGGAAATTGCTCGTACTCCCATGCATGCCTGCCCCCTACAGACCACCCCGGCCAAGAAGCTGGTGGACACACCTCTGGACACCCTACCCTTGATTACGAAGGATGAACTGTCCCTGCTTATGGGGCGAGTTAAGTCTGGCTCCCAGGCCGATCCCTGCCCTCCAGAAGTATTCAAATTGGCTATGCCAGGAATAGAAGAAGAGGTCCTGGCTCTCCTGAACTCATCTTTAACACTAGGCAAGGTTCCGACAGCCTTTAGGGAAACACGACTGATCCCCCTGTTAAAAAAAACTGGGGCAGACGTGAAGTGCCTGAAAAATTTCAGGCCTATCTCCCAGATTCCTTTCCTTGCCAAAGTGCTAGAACAGCATGTTTTGTCTGACCTCTCTGACCATCTGGAAAGGAACGGTCTGTTGGAACCAAATCAATCGGGGTTCCGTGCGAATCACAGCACGGAACTGGTCATGCTGTCTATCCTGGATGAGCTCAAGAACAGGGCAGATAAGAAGATACCTAGTGCCCTGGTGTTGTTAGACCTCTCCGCGGCGTTTGACACCGTGTGTCATAAACAACTCTTGTCGCGGTTGAGGGATTTCGACATTCAGGGCACAGCTCATGCCTGGTTTGCATTTTTCCTACAAGGGAGGACGCAAAGAGTACAGCTGGGAGAATTGCTCTCCACTGCAACACCAATTTCTTGTGGAGTGCCGCAGGGGTCCGCCCTGTCGCCCCTTTTATTTAATATATATCTCCAACCATTGATTTCACTTCTCAATCAAATGGATTGTCATGTATATAACTACGCTGACGACACCCAAATCATTATCCAAATGGATAATGCTCTTGGGGCGTCAGCAAGGCTGCAAAACATCCTCAAGCATACAGCCAATTGGATGTCGTTGAACTCTTTAAAAATCAACCCCGACAAGACGGAGGTTCTACCTATCACCATCGCTGGGAATCCATGGCACGACGGGTTTTGGCCAAGGGTACTTGGGCCACCCCCAGAACCTGCAGTGGAGGTAAAAAGCTTAGGCATCCATGTGGATGATAAACTATCCATGCGGAAGCAAGTCACCACGGTGGTAGGAACCTGTGTCGGCCTTCTCCGACAACTTAGAAAAATTGCGCCATTATTGTCCTTCTCCACCTTGAGACGGGCGGTGTCCGCAATGATATTTTCAAGGTTGGACTATGGCAATTCGCTCTATCTTGGACTGCCCCAAAAACTCTTGGACAAACTTCAAGTGGTGATGAATGATGCTGCCAGGCTCATTTTTAAGAAACCAAGGAGCTCGCATGCGTCCCCACTTATGCGCGAGCTACACTGGCTGCCAGTTAGGCAGAGGGTGCTCTTTAAAGGGCTCTGCATCGCACATAAATCGCTCTATGGAAAGGCGCCAAGATATATTAAGACCCGCCTGACTCCATACAAACCGGGTAGGTTGTTAAGATCTGCTGAAGCAACTTTTCTTACCAAACCACGCTTCAGATTGGCTACAGTGGGTGGCCGCGCCATCTCCAATTCTCTCCCAGCAGTCTGGAATGTTCTATCGGCGGATCTGCGGAAGGAATCTAATTTGATGTCCTTCCGGAAGAAGCTGAAAACTGTTCTTTTCCAGAAGGCCTGGGTTGAGCTATAATTCCTGGTAGGGCTTTTTTAGGAATTGCTGCTGTGCTTACCTGACAAGCGCTTAGAGACCCCTGGGTTATAACGCGCTATATAAATCGAATAAAATAAATAAATAAATAAATATGTCTGCTTCAAGCAGGCGTAAGGATTTGACACAGTGAGGCTGTAGAATCTCATAGATTTTACTGCAACACTTCTACAAACCTTTTCAGCGCCGGAATGCCCTGCATACATTATACCAGACGCAGGTATAATGTAGCTCAGGGGTTTACAAGGTGACGCATCTGCCTAGAGGTGTCACTTTCTAAATATGGCACAGTGTGGCACATTTTTTACCGCGCCTCAGCGTCGCAAAGTTGGCATAAGGACGTCTTAAAATATGCCGCTTGACTTTTGGTTTTCAATGAGGATACTTCATGGCCCACAACAGAATGCAGCAGGGGGCAGTGGAGCAGCTCACTCCATCATTTGCCTGCCGTCTCTATGATTGAAGGCATTTGGCAAAAAAAAAAAAAAGCATTTGCAATGCAATCGGCCTTGCCTTTGGGACCTTATACATTTTTAGCTATGTAGCATATACTTCAGGGGGCATAGAAACGTAAGAAAGACACATTTCATTTTGAAGCCCGTGATGAAACTGTTACAGGCTAAACTACAAGGCCCACAATGCAGTGAGTACATGGTTGAAGAAAACTAAAATAGAATATAGTATCCTCCGCCCTCCTACCAAAGTATGGGGTTGTGAAATGCTAAATAAATGTCAGTGCCTAGATTTCTTACGTTTTTTTCTTGTAGGCAATGAAGGGTTGAACAGCTCAGTGTGGGAGAGGGCAGAGATGCCTTTCAGATTTAATCGGCTACAATGACACACCTTAGAACAATGGGAGCTGCAACAGTTATATGTGTCCAAACTTGTCCCTCAGAAATAAAGATTTATTAGACTGCTTACGCCACCACTGTGAAGTGCCCTGCGTGAGCAAGTGCAGGCCAGGCTGCCCTGCTGCCCCGTGACAGCCACCAGGCAAGTCAAAAAGGATTTATAAGTACGTAAACACCTGTGTTACTAATTCCGTTATTGCTAAATCTTTTTGTGACTCGTCCCATAGAAATGTTAACCTGCAATAAAATCTGCACGCATACATGTTAGGAAATCCACCAGTGTTCTAGATTTTCCAAAGCTCTTTAAATGTAGAAATAATCCCAGAGAGCATATTGGTGACTTTTCAAGGGCCCCTGTGTTATATAAGTATTGCATTGTATGTAATTGTATTTATATAGCGATTACTACCTCTGACGAGGCTTCGAAGTGTTTTGCGTGTATGATTGGCACTATTAGGTGTACACACTCTTCCACCGTTCAGCCACCCCCTGTGTTGCTGTGCTCTAGAACCCCGCCTACACCCCGCAGGCCGGGCAGCCCAGGACACAGGCCCCTGTGTGGGGCAGAGCTATGCCCTACACCATCTCTGTGGCTTGTGAATTCCCTGTCTGGTACGTCTAGGAGCAGCCAGGTGTTTTGGTGGTGTGGTGCGTTTTTATTGTGTGTTGTTGTTTTGTATTATGTTGTGATTTGTTGCACTAATTTGGGTTTGATGTGCTGGGCTCTCCAGCGTCCTCGTGTGATGTGCTGTGCTGATAGTGTGTGCTTTGTTGTGCTATTTGTTGTATTGGTCAGTGAGCCATTAGAGTGCACTCTGGAAAGATGTGCTTTGGTGTTGTGATGTGCTGTGATGTTCTGTGCCGTTCTGTAATATGCCATGTTGTGATGTGTTGTTATATGTTGTGCTGTCACGTTATAGTCTGTGGTGCTGTGTCATGTGGTGTGCTCCTGCGATTTTATTTGTTTTGTTGTAGTGCGCTGTGCTCGTGCCTGTTGTCATGTGGTGTGTCGTGCGTTTGTTACTTCAATGCGATACGATGTTGCATGATGTCCTTTGATCCCACGTGGCACGCCTTGATGTGCTGAGCTCTGACAGGCTTTCTTGACATGCGATGTGACATGCTCTGATGTCACAGGGTGTTGTTGGTTCACTGGAGTGTGCTGTGTGTTTTTAGGTCTCGCCTGGCGTTAGCAGCGCGCATGCGCGGCCCTCTCCATGCGAGGACTTCTTGGAATCAATAAGATTTCAGAATCTCGCTTTCTGCTCCGCCTGTACTTTCCATTAGTGCACGTCATTTTGCGTCACCAATTATGCAAAACGGGGTGTTGTGACTGTCGAGGAGGCTTTTTAGTCCCTCCTGGTTACCACCCTATCCACTTTTTACCCTGCCCACGTGGACTGGATCTTTTACTAGCGGCTATACACTCTGTCCTTTAAAAGACAGGTAGCACTCTTTTCTTTACATTGTCAGCACCGTCCGCTTTGGCTGCACTTGTTTGTTTAGGCACCGACATGCACCAGAGCCTGGGCTTTCCATGTCGCATGAGAGATAGGGGCTAATCTCAGCAGCACTTCATTCTGTTTTTGTTTTTCACAGTGCAGCTTGCTCAACTTAATTTTTTTTAAATCTCGGCACCCGTTTCATTTAAACTATTCAGCGTGGCACCCATTTCATGAGCACCATCCTTTCATCCTCAAAACTCGATCTCCCGTAGGGGGTCCTCCCTCCCACCACAAAAAACAGCCTGCCTGTTTAATGCTCCACCCATCCCCACTGCCAGGTAACGAGTTGACCTTGGGTGGCCTCTGTGAGCACTCCGTGTATTTTTGCACCCTGCACTCCGTTGTCCGTGCATTGCAGCGCCACTGCTAATGATGCTGTGTCTGCCCGCTGCCGCCGCAGGGACAGCACGAGCGGCAGTTCAGGCATGCAAACCCAATATCCCTACAGCCGACGCTTGCAGCTCCAAGGAAGCAGGTCGGGAGGAGCTCTCAGGAGACCCTCACTCCACCTCTCAGGTATGACCCTGAACTAACCCGGTCTCAGTCTCTGCTCTGCCTGGGAGATGTGTGCATGATCATTCATCATGATTTTGTGTAGCGCCTTCCTTTGCGATGTGGCAACTTCCGTGCGCTGTCTGTACAAGCAGTGTATAACCATGTAAATTACATGTATTTCACATATTACGAATTGCCCCTACCTTTGACAAGTGTATTCAAACTCTAGGTGATTACACCGTGTTCCCAGGATCACACACTTCGGAGGAGGAGCTGGGATTAGAATTCTGGTCTCCTGGCTCTGCCTCTGATGCAGTTGTTAGTAACCATCTTATTATTTCTGTCCCATTTAGAGCAAGGCCCCTGGCACATCTGGGCTGTTTAAACAGGGATAAAGATCTTTCTGTTTCTAACTTCAAGTGTGTGGGGGCGATTTGTCTGTGGAGGCTGTTGTCGACGGTTGTGGAAACATGTCTGTGTATGACAAGTGTTTGTGAGGGGGATTCTTGCGTGAGTGTGTAAGCAGATCTCTGCATATTTGTGTACGTGTGTGTGCTGTGTATGGTGACCTGTGTGCTGGATGTAGGTGTTTGTTGTAAGTTTAGGGCTCCAAGTGTATCTGTGTAGATGGAATTGTTAAGTGTGTGGGACCAAGGCTCTGTGTTGTCTAGGTCTGCATGTGTATGGCGATGTGTGTGGTCTGTAGAACGGCATCTTATTTCAGGGGTGCTGTGTGTAGCGCCATGAGACCTGTGTGTTGTGAAGCAAGCCGGTGTATACACAGTAAGTGTGAGCCTTGGTTCTTGTTTGTGTGCGCTTCAGCCCACGTACACATGCTTTCCAGCCTGTTGCATTATCTGTGTCATGAGTTTGTGTTGACGTAGGTTCGACCACTGGTAATTATGTCTGCTGGAAACCCGGAGTGTGTGTTTGTGGGGCTGTGAGTGCTGCTGCATAAGGATTTGTGGTGTCTGAAGATGTATATTTGTGTAGTGGTAGGGACACGGTGGCCACCTGCGTACATGCCTTCAAGATGTCGTGTTTTTTGTCCCGAGCTGGTAACCTACTGCATTCTGGGAGTTGCAGTCCTGGTTTCCATCCATCCCCCACACTTGATTTCCATGTTTTGTAAAATGGGGGTCTTGGAATGGAAGCCTGGTCTCAGGGTGCGAGGCTGGACCCTTCTCTTTTTGAAACTCAGGAGCAGCAACATTGTCGTGGTGTCACCACACCACAGTTCTAGGGTCCTGTAGGGATAGTGTAGGGTTGTGTTGAACAGAGTAGGTAGCACTCATTTTCAGATAGTATACGGTGCTGGAAGCCTGGTTTGTCTGTGATGTTATAGTGTTTGCATAATGACACAAGTACGGCTTGAGGAGATGTATGACGGTACAACGCGTGGTATTACAACGCGTACCGTTACCACGCAGGTTTTACAACGTAAGTCATTACAACCACTTGTGTTGGGGGGCACTTCATAGTGGAATAGTTTAATTTACTATTCCAACTCCAGTCCCCGTGGATAGTAGGGAAAGTTTTGGATAGTAAATTAAACTATTCCCTATCCTACAGCGCCCTCCAGCGCAAGTCGTTGTTATGACTTTTGGTGTAAAACCTGCGTGGTAACGGTACTGCGTAGTAAAAGTTCCGTTGTAAAGGATGTTCCACGCTTGAGGGAAGACCACAAACCAGTTGATGTACAATTGCTTGTGTTTGCACGCAGTAATGTTTGCTCATGCAGATCCGTTCAAGTCTCCATGTGACTTTGTGTGCGTTTCACAAGACACTCAGTTGTTGGGTAGCGGTTGTGCTCATCGGTGTGTTCTCTGTAAGCATCTGGAGGTGTCCATGTGGCTGTAATGCCCTTGTAGGTCTGTTTGTGAGTTACACAAGGCACTCTTGTGTTAGGCAGATGTTGTTTTTGTTCTTCCATACACAAATGGAGGACTCAAGGTGGCTGACATGCTGGTTCAACTGCAGAGTGACTAGGGAGTGCTAGGGAGTGCAGGGTGCTAGGGAGTGCAGAGTGACTAGGGAGTGCAGAGTGACTAGGGAGTGCTAGGGAGTGCAGAGTGATTAGGGAGTGCTAGGGAGTGCAGAGTGACTGCAGAGTGACTGCAGAGTGCTAGGGAGTGCAGAGTGACCAGAGTGCTAGGGAGTGCTAGAGAGTGCAGAGTGACTGCAGAGTGCTAGGGAGTGCTAGGGAGTGCTAGGGAGTGCATAGTGCTAGGGAGTACAGAGTGCTAGGGAGTGCAGAGTGACTAGGGAGTGCTAGGTACTGCAGAGTGGCTAGGGAGTGCAGAGTGACTAGGGAGTGCTAGGGAGTGCTAGGGAGTGCAAGGGAGTGCAGAGTGCAAGGGAGTGCAGAGTGCAAGGGAGTGCTAGGGAGTGCTAGGGAGTGCAGAGTGTCTAGGGAGTGCATAGTGACTAGGGAGTGCATAGTGACTAGGGAGTGCTAGGGAGTGCAGAGTTACTAGGGAGTGCTAGGGAGTGGAGAGTGACTGCAGAGTGCTAGGGACTGCTAGGTAGTGCAGAGTGACTGCAGAGTGCTAGGGAGTGTTAGGGAGTGCAGAGTGACTGCTAAGGAGTGCTAGGGAGTGCAGAGTGACTAGGGAGTGCTAGGGAGTCCAGAGTGACTAGGGAGTGCAGAGTGACTAGGGAGTGCTAGGGAGTGCAGAGTGACTAAGGAGTGCTAGGGAGTGCTAGGGAGTGCAGAGTGACTAGGGAGTGCTATGGAGTTCAGAATGACTAGGGAGTGCTAGGGAGTGCAGAGTGACTAGGGAGTGCTAGGGAGTGCTAGGGAGTGTAGAGTGACTAGGGAGTGCAGAGTGACTAGGGAGTGCTAGGGAGTGCAGAGTGACTAGGGAGTGCTAGGGAGTGCAGAGTGACTGCAGAGTAACTGCAGAGTGACTAGGGAGTGCTAGGGAGTGCAGAGTGACTGAAGAGTAACTGCAGAGTGCTAGGGAGTGCAGAGTGACTGCAGAGTGCTAGGGAGTGCTAGGGAGTGCAGAGTGCTAGGGAGTGCAGAGTGACTGCAGAGTGCTAGGGAGTGCTAGGGAGTGCAGAGTGACTAGGGAGTGCTAGGGAGTGCTAGGGAGTGCAGAGTGGCTAGGGAGTGCAGACTGACTAGGGAGTGCAGAGTGCAAGGGAGTGCAGGGTGCAGGGGAGTGCAGAGTGCAGAGTGCAAGGGAGTGCAGAGTGCAAGGGAGTGCAGAGTGCTAGGGAGTGCTAGGGAGTGCAGAGTGACTAGGGAGTGCATAGTGACTAGGGAGTGCATAGTGACTAGGGAGTGATAGGGAGTGCAGAGTGACTAGGGAGTGCTAGGGAGTGGAGAGTGACTGCAGAGTGCTAGGGAGTGCAGAGTGACTGCAGAGTGCTAGGGAGTGCTAGGGAGTGCAGAGTGACTGCAGAGTGCTAGGGAGTGCAGATGGACTAGGGAGTGCTAGGGAGTGCAGAGTGACTAGGGAGTGCAGAGTTACTAGGGAGTGCTAGGGAGTGCAGAGTGCAAGGGAGTGCTAGGGAGTGCAGAGGGACTAGGGAGTGCAGAGGGACTAGGGAGTGCAGAGGGACTAGGGAGTGCAGAGTGACTAGGGAGTGCAGAGTTACTAGGGAGTGCTAGGGAGTGCAGAGTGCAAGGGAGTGCTAGGGAGTGCAGAGTGCAAGGGAGTGCAGAGTGCAAGGGAGTGCAGAGTGCAAGGGAGTGCTAGGGAGTGCAGAGTGACTAGGGAGTGCAGAGTGACTAGGGAGTGCAGAGTGACTAGGGAGTGCTAGGGAGTGCAGAGTAGTGAGTGCAGACTGGATAGTGCAGAGTTGTGAGTTGTGAGTGCAGAGTTGTGAGTGCAGAGTGGTGAGTGGTGAGTGCAGAGTGGTGAGTGCAGAGTGGTGAGTGCAGAGTAGTGAGTGCAGAGTAGTGAGTGCAGAGTGCAGAGCGACTAGGGAGTGCTAGGGAGTGCACAGTGACTAGGGAGTGCAGAGTGACTGCAGAGTGCTAGGGAGAGCTAGGGAGTGCTAGGGGGTGCAGAGTGACTAGGGAGTGCAGAGTGACTAGGGAGTGCTAGGGAGTGCAGAGTGACTAGGGAGTGCTAGGGAGGGCATAGGACTGCAGAGTGAATGCAGAGTGACTTAAGAGTGACTGCAGAGTGCTAGGGAGTGCAGAGTGACTGCAGAGTGCTAGGGAGTGCCAGGGAGTGCTAGGGAGTGCTAGGGGCTGCTAGGGACTGCAGAGTGACTGCAGAGTGACTGCTAGGGAGTGCTAGGGAGTGCAGAGTGACTGCAGAATGCTAGGGAGTGCAGAGTGACTAGGGAGTGCTAGGGAGTGCAGAGTGACTAGGGAGTGCTAGGGAGTGCAGGGTGCAAGGAAGTGCAGAGTGCTAGGGAGTACAGAGTTTTGGGTATTTGGCCTCCAGAAAACTGGAACGCACTCCCTTTGCATCTTAGGATGGAGCCATCTGAAATTAGATTCCGGAGGAAACTAAAAACACACCTGTTTCCCACTCTGTAAGTCCTTCGGCCTGGCATTATCGGCCCCCTGGGTAATCTATCAGCAGTTAGCGCGGGGACACACTGTTCTCTGTGTAGCCAGGTGCTTTATAAATGATTTATTATTATTCTTATTCTTATTATTAGAGTGCTAGGGAGTGCTAGGGAGTGCGAGGGAGTGGAAAGTGACTGGGGAGTGCAGAGTGACAACGGAGTGCTAGGGAGTGCAGAGTGACTAGGGAGTGCTAGGGAGTGCGATGGAGTGCAGAGTGCTAGGGAGTGCAGAGTGCTAGGGTGGGCAGAGTGACTAGGGAGGGCTAGGGAGTGCAAAGTGACTAGGGAGTGCTATGGAGTGCAGAGTGACTGTAGAGTGCTAGGGAGTGCAGAGTGACTGCAGAATGCTCGGGAGTGCTAGGTAGTGCTAGGGAGTGCTGAGTGACTGCAGAGTGACTAGGGAGTGACTAGGGAGTGCTAGGGAGTGCAGGTTGACTGCAGAGTGACTGCAGAGTGCTAGGGAGTGCAGAGTGACTGCAGAGTGCTATGGAGTGCTAGGGAGTGCAGAGTGACTGCAGAGTGCTAGGGAGTGCTAGGGAGTGCAGAGTGACTAGGGAGTGCTAGGGAGTGGAGAGTGACTGCAGAGTGCTAGGGAGTGCAGAGTGACTGCAGAGTGCTAGGGAGTGCTGGGGAGTGCAGAGTGACTGCAGAGTGCTAGGGAGTGCAGAGGGACTAGGGAGTGCTAGGGAGTGCAGAGTGACTAGGGAGTGCAGAGTTACTAGGGAGTGCTAGGGAGTGCAGAGTGCAAGGGAGTGCTAGGGAGTGCAGAGTGACTAGGGAGTGCAGAGGGACTAGGGAGTGCAGAGTGACTAGGGAGTGCAGAGTTACTAGGGAGTGCTAGGGAGTGCAGAGTGCAAGGGAGTGCTAGGGAGTGCAGAGTGCAAGGGAGTGCAGAGTGCAAGGGAGTGCAGAGTGCAAGGGAGTGCTAGGGAGTGCAGAGTGACTAGGGAGTGCAGAGTGACTAGGGAGTGCAGAGTGACTAGGGAGTGCTAGGGAGTGCAGAGTAGTGAGTGCAGACTGGATAGTGCAGAGTTGTGAGTGCAGGGTGCAGAGTTGTGAGTGCAGAGTGGTGAGTGGTGAGTGCAGAGTGGTGAGTGCAGAGTGGTGAGTGCAGAGTAGTGAGTGCAGAGTAGTGAGTGCAGAGTGCAGAGCGACTAGGGAGTGCTAGGGAGTGCACAGTGACTAGGGAGTGCTAGGGAGTGCAGGTGACTGCAGAGTGCTAGGGAGAGCTAGGGAGTGCTAGGGAGTGCAGAGTGACTAGGGAGTGCAGAGTGACTAGGGAGTGCTAGGGAGTGCAGAGTGACTAGGGAGTGCTAGGGAGTGCAGAGTGACTAGGGAGTGCTAGGGTGCTAGGGAGTGCAGAGTGACTGCAGAGTGCTAGGGAGTGCTAGGGAGTGCTAGGGAGTGCTAGGGGCTGCTAGGGATTGCAGAGTGACTGCAGAGTGACTGCTAGGGAGTGCTAGGGAGTGCAGAGTGACTGCAGAATGCTAGGGAGTGCAGAGTGACTAGGGAGTGCTAGGGAGTGCAGAGTGACTAGGGAGTGCTAGGGAGTGCAGCGTGCAAGGAAGTGCAGAGTGCTAGGGAGTAAAGAGTTTTGGGTATTTGGCCTCCAGAAAACTGGAACGCACTCCCTTTGCATCTTAGGATGGAGCCATCTGAAATTAGATTCCGGAGGAAACTAAAAACACACCTGTTTCCCACTCTGTAAGTCCTTCGGCCTGGCATTATCGCCCCCCTGGATAATCTATCAGCAGTTAGCGCGGGGACACACTGTTCTCTGTGTAGCCAGGCGCTTTATAAATGATTTATTATTATTATTATTATTATTATTAGAGTGCTAGGGAGTGCTAGGGAGTGCGAGGGAGTGGAAAGTGACTGGGGAGTGCAGAGTGACAACGGAGTGCTAGGGAGTGCAGAGTGACTAGGGAGTGCTAGGGAGTGCGATGGAGTGCAGAGTGCTAGGGAGTGCAGAGTGCTAGGGTGGGCAGAGTGACTAGGGAGGGCTAGGGAGTGCAAAGTGACTAGGGAGTGCTAGGGAGTGCAGAGTGACTAGGGAGTGCTAGGGAAGCAGAGTGACTGCAGAGTGCTAGGGAGTGCTAGAGGGTGCACAGTGACTGTAGAGTGCTAGGGAGTGCAGAGTGACTGCAGAATGCTCGGGAGTGCTAGGTAGTGCTAGGGAGTGCCGAGTGACTGCAGAGTGACTAGGGAGTGACTAGGGAGTGCTAGGGAGTGCAGAGTGACTGCAGAGTGACTGCAGAGTGCTAGGGAGTGCAGAGTGACTGCAGAGTGCTATGGAGTGCTAGGGAGTGCAGAGTGACTGCAGAGTGCTAGGGAGTGCTAGGGAGTGCAGAGTGACTAGGGAGTGCTAGAGAATGCAGAGTGACTGCAGAGTGGTAGGGAGTGCTAGGGAGTGCAGAGTGACTAGGGAGTGCAGAGTGACTAGGGAGTACTAGGGAGTGCAGAGTGACTGCAGAGTGCTAGGGAGTGCTAGGGAGTGCAGAGTGACTGCAGAGTACTAGGGAAAGCTAGGGAGTGCTAGGGACTGCTAGGGACTGCAGAGTGACTGCTAGGGAGCTCTAGGGAGTGCTAGGTAGTGCAGAGTGACTACAGAATGCTAGGGAGTGCAGAGTGACTAGGGAGTGCTAGGGAGTGCAGAGTTACTAGGGAGTGCAGAGTGCAGGGGAGTGCAGAGTGCAGGGGAGTGCAGAGTGCAGGGGAGTGCAGAGTGCAAGGGAGCACAGAGTGCTAGGGAGTGCAGAGTGATAGGGAGTGCAGAGTGACTATGGAGTGCTAGGGAGTGCAGAGTGCTAGGGAGTGAAGAGTGCTAGGGAGTGCAGAGTGACTAGGGAGGGCTAGGGAGTGCTAGGGAGTGCAGAGTGACTAGGGAGTGCTAGGGACTGCAGAGTGACTGCAGAGTGCTAGGGAGTGCTAGGGGGTGCAGAGTGACTACAGAGTGCTAGGGAGTGCTAGGGAGTGCAGGGTGACTGCAGAATGCTAGGGAGTGCTAGGGAGTGCTAGGTAGTGCTAGGGAGTGCCGAGTGACTGCAGAGTGCTAGGGAGTGCTAAGGACTGCACAGTGACTGCAGAGTGACTGCAGAGTTCTAGGGGGTGCAGAGTGACTGCAGAGTGCTAGGGAGTGCTAGGAAGTGCAGAGTGACTGCAGAGTGCTAGGGAGTGCTAAGGAGTGCAGAGTGACTAGGGAGTGCTAGGGAGTGCAGAGTGCTAGGGAGTGCAAAGTGACTAGGGAGTGCTAGGGAGTGCAGAGTGCAAGGGAGTGCAGAGTGCAAGGGAGTGCAGAGTGCAAGGGAGTGCTAGGGAGTGCAGAGTGACTAGGGAGTGCAGAGTGACTAGGGAGTGCTAGGGAGTGCAGAGTAGTGAGTGCAGACTGGATAGTGCAGAGTTGTGAGTGCAGGGTGCAGAGTTGTGAGTGCAGAGTGGTGAGTGGTGAGTGCAGAGTGGTGAGTGCAGAGTGGTGAGTGCAGAGTAGTGAGTGCACAGTAGTGAGTGCAGAGTGCAGAGCGACTAGGGAGTGCTAGGGAGTGCACAGTGACTAGGGAGTGCCACGGAGTGCTAGGGAGTGCAGAGTGACTAGGGAATGCTAGGGAGTGCAGAGTGACTGCAGAGTGCTATGGAGTGCTAGGGAGTGCAGAGTGACTATGGAGTGCAGAGTGACTAGGGAGTGCTAGAGAGTGCAGAGTTACTAGGGAGTGTTAGGGAGTGCAGAGTGACTAGGGAGTGCTAGAGAGGGCATGGGACTGCAGAGTGACTGCAGAGTGACTTAAGAGTGACTGCAGAGTGCTAGGGAGTGCAGAGTGACTGCAGAGTGCTAGGGAGTGCTAGGGAGTGCTAGGGGCTGCTAGGGACTGCAGAGTGACTGCTAGGGAGTGCTAGGGAGTGCAGAGTGACTGCAGAATGCTAGGGAGTGCAGAGTGACTAGGGAGTGCTAGGGAGTGCAGAGTGACTAGGGAGTGCTAGGGAGTGCAGCGTGCAAGGAAGTGCAGAGTGCTAGGGAGTAAAGAGTTTTGGGTATTTGGCCTCCAGAAAACTGGAACGCACTCCCTTTGCATCTTAGGATGGAGCCATCTGAAATTAGATTCCGGAGGAAACTAAAAACACACCTGTTTCCCACTCTGTAAGTCCTTCGGCCTGGCATTATCGCCCCCCTGGATAATCTATCAGCAGTTAGCGCGGGGACACACTGTTCTCTGTGTAGCCAGGCGCTTTATAAATGATTTATTATTATTATTATTATTATTATTAGAGTGCTAGGGAGTGGAAAGTGACTGGGGAGTGCAGAGTGACAACAGAGTGCTAGGGAGTGCAGAGTGACTAGGGAGTGCTAGGGAGTGCGATGGAGTGCAGAGTGCTAGGGTGGGCAGAGTGACTAGGGAGGGCTAGGGAGGGCTAGGGAGTGCAAAGTGACTAGGGAGTGCTAGGGAGTGCAGAGTGACTAGGGAGTGCTAGGGACTGCAGAGTGACTGCAGAGTGCTAGGGAGTGCTAGAGGGTGCACAGTGACTGTAGAGTGCTAGGGAGTGCTAGGGAGTGCAGAGTGACTGCAGAATGCTCGGGAGTGCTAGGTAGTGCTAGGGAGTGCCGAGTGACTGCAGAGTGACTAGGGAGTGACTAGGGAGTGCTAGGAAGTGCAGAGTGACTGCAGAGTGCTAGGGAGTGCAGAGTGACTGCAGAGTGCTATGGAGTGCTAGAGAGTGCAGAGTGACTGCAGAGTGCTAGGGAGTGCTAGGGAGTGCAGAGTGACTAGGGAGTGCTAGAGAATGCAGAGTGACTGCAGAGTGGTAGGGAGTGCTAGGGAGTGCAGAGTGACTAGGGAGTGCAGAGTGACTAGGGAGTGCTAGGGGGTGCTAGGGAGTGCAGAGTGACTGCAGAGTGCTAGGGAGTGCTAGGGAGTGCAGAGTAACTGCAGAGTACTAGGGAGTGCTAGGGACTGCTAGGGACTGCAGAGTGACTGCAGAGTGACTGCAGAGTGACTGCTAGGGAGCTCTAGGGAGTGCTAGGTAGTGCAGAGTGACTACAGAATGCTAGGGAGTGCAGAGTGACTAGGGAGTGCTAGGGAGTGCAGAGTTACTAGGGAGTGCAGAGTGCAGGGGAGTGCAGAGTGCAAGGGAGTGCAGAGTGCTAGGGAGCGCAGAGTGCTAGGGAGTGCAGAGTGACTATGGAGTGTGAGTGACTATGGAGTGCTAGGGAGTGCAGAGTGCTAGGGAGTGAAGAGTGCTAGGGAGTGCAGAGTGACTAGGGAGGGCTAGGGAGTGCTAGGGAGTGCAGAGTGACTAGGGAGTGCTAGGGACTGCAGAGTGACTGCAGAGTACTAGGGAGTGCTAGGGAGTGCAGAGTGACTACAGAGTGCTAGGGAGTGCTAGGGAGTGCAGGGTGACTGCAGAATGCTAGGGAGTGCTATGTAATGCTAGGGAGTGCCGAGTGACTGCAGAGTGCTAGGGAGTGCTAGGGAGTGCTAGGGAGTGCTAGGGACTGCACAGTGACTGCAGAGTGACTGCAGAGTCCTAGGGAGTGCAGAGTGACTGCAGAGTGCTAGGAAGTGCAGAGTGACTGCAGAGTGCTAGGGAGTGCTAGGGAGTGCAGAGTGACTAGGGAGTGCAGAGTGCTAGGGAGTGCAAAGTGACTAGGGAGTGCTAGGGAGTGCAGAGTGACATGGGAGTGCTAGGGAGTGCAGAGTGACTGCGGAGTGCTAGGGAGTGCAGAGTGACTAGGGAGTTCAGAGTGACTAGGGAGTGCTAGGGAGTGCAGAGTGACTAGGGAGTGCTAGGGAGTGCAGGGTGCTAGGGAGTGCAGAGTGCTAGGGAGTGCTAGGGAGTGCAGAGTGACTGCAGAGTGCTAGGGAGTGCAGAGTGACTGCAGAGGGCTAGGGAGTGCAGAGTGACTGCAGAGTGCTAGGGAGTTCTAGGGAGTGCAGAGTGCTAGGGAGTGCAGAGTGACTGCAGAGTGCTAGGGAATGCTAGGGAGTGCAGAGTGACTGCAGAGTGCTAGGGAGTGCAGAGTGACTGAAGAGCGCTAGGGAGTGCAGAGTGCAGAGTGCAGAGTGTGAGGGAGTGCAGAGTGACTGCAGGGTGCTAGGAAGTGCTAGGGAGTGCAGAGTGACTGCAGAGTGACTGCAGAGTGCTAGGGAGTGCTAGGGAGTGCTAGGAAGTGCAGAGTGACTGCAGTGTGCTAGGGAGTGCTAGGGAGTGCAGAGTGACTAGGGAGTGCTAGGGAGTGCAGAGTGACTAGGGAGTGCTAGGGAGTGCAGAGGGCAGAGTGCAGAGTGCTAGGGAGTGCTAGGGAGTGCAGAGTGCTTAGGGAGTGCAGAGTGACTAGGGATTTCAGAGTGACTAGGGAGTGCTAGGGAGTGGAGAGTGACTGCAGAGTGCTAGGGAGTGCAGAGTGACTGCAGAGTGCTAGGGAGTGCTAGGGAGTGCAGAGTGACTGCAGAGTACTAGGGAGTGCTAGGGAGTGCTAGGGACTGCTAGGGACTGCAGAGTGACTGCAGAGTGACTGCCAGGGAGTTCTAGGGAGTGCAGAGTGACTGCAGAATGCTAGGGAGTGCAGAGTGACTAGGGAGTGCTAGGGAGTGCAGAGTTAATAGGGAGTGCTAGGGAGTGCAGAGTGCAAGGGAGTGCAGAGTGCAAGGGAGTGCAGAGTGCAAGGGATTGCAGAGTGTAAGGGAGTGCAGAGTGATAGGGAGTGCAGAGTGCTAGGGAGTGCTAGGGAGTGCGAGTGAGTGGAGAGTGACTAGGGAGTGCAGAGTGACTAGGGAGTGCAGAGTGACTAGGGAATGCTAGGGAATGCTAGGGAGTGCTAGGGACTGCGGAGTGCTAGGGAGTGCAGAGTGCTAGGGAGTGCAGAGTGACTAGGGAGGGCTAGGGAGTGCAGAGTGACTAGGGAGTGCTAGGGAGTGCAGAGTAACTAGGGAGTGCTAGGGTCTGCAGAGTGACTGCAGAGTGCTAGTGAGTGCTAGGGAGTGCAGAGTGACTGCAGAGTGCTAGGGAGTGCTAGGGAGTGCAGGGTGACTGCAGAATGCTAGGGAGTGCTAGGTAGTGCTAGGGAGTGCTGAGTGACTGCAGAGTGCTAGGGAGTGCTAGGGAGTGCTAGGGACTGCTAGGGACTGCAGAATGATGCAGAGTGCTAGGGAGTGCAGAGTGACTGCAGAGTGACTGCAGAGTGCTAGGGAGTGCAGAGTGACTGCAGAGTGGTAGGGAGTGCTAGGGAGTGCAGAGTGGCCAGGGAGTGCAGAGTGCTAGGGGGTGCAGAGTGACTAGGGAGTGCTAGGGAGTGCAGAGTGACTAGGAAGTGCTAGGGGGTGCTAGGGAGTGCAGAGTGACTGCAGAGTTCTAGGGAGTGCTAGGGAGTGCAGAGTGACTAGGGAGTGCAGAGTGCAAGGGAGTGCAGAGTGCAAGGGAGTGCAGAGTGTAAGGGAGTGCAGAGTGATAGGGAGTGCAGAGTGCTAGGGAGTGCTAGGGAGTGCAGAGTGCAAGGGAATGCAGAGTGCCAGGGATTTCAGAGTGTAAGGGAGTGCAGAGTGATAGGGAGTGCAGAGTGATAGGGAGTGCGAGGGAGTGGAGAGTGACTAGGGAGTGCAGAGTGACTACGGAGTGCTAGGGAGTGCAGAGTGACTAGGGAATGCTAGGGAGTGCTAGGGACTGTGGAGAGCTAGGGAGTGCAGAGTGCTAGGGAGTGCAGAGTGACTAGGGAGGGCTAGGGAGTGCAGAGTGACTAGGGAGTGCAGAGTAACTAGGGAGTGCTAGGGACTGCAGAGTGACTGCAGAGTGCTAGGGAGTGCTAGGGAGTGCAGGGTGACTGCAGAATGCTAGGGAGTGCTAGGTAGTGCTTGGGAGTACCGAGTGACTAGGGAGTGCTAGGGACTGCTAGGGACTGCAGATTGATGCAGAGTGCTAGGGAGTGCAGAGTGACTGCAGAGTGCTAGGGAGTGCAGAGTGACTGCAGAGTGCTAGGGAGTGCAGAGTGACCAGGGAGTTATGTTATGTTATTATGTTATTAAATCATTTATTGAGCGCACTAACACTGATTAGTTTCTTGGCGCTTGTTGGACAGGCCACATGAAGGGCCGCTCTCCCCCGGCCCAACCAGGCCTGAGTACCGCCACGCAAGCACCACACACCACCATTGCACGTCTTCTGTCCCCTCAGGGCCCCTGCCCTCGAGCACGTTAACCTCGTGGGGCCGATCCACTGCCGGCCCACGCGCCCAGCCTGGGCCGCCATCTTGGACACTTCACCACGAGGCCGCCTGGCCCCCGATCGACCTCAACCCTGGGTCTGGCCCGGCCTCAGACATTCCGGCACCACCCTCCACCCAGGAGGTGAGCGGGCTACTTGGCAAGTCAATGGGAGAAAGAGGTGCCGATGGCTCTCCCCCGCCAAGTGCCGCTCGCCCATCGCCTCCCCGGGCGCTGGCTCCACCCCCCTGCTGGGTGTCTGGACTCCCTCATCCCGGACCTCCCGACCTCCAAGTGCGAGGGTCCGGACATCAAAGCACGCCAGCCCTATAACTGGGGCAGCTCCGGAGCAGGAAGGCAGTTGTATCTTGGAGTCGAGAGACGTAAAGAGGAACTCATCCTAGACGGACTACTGGCGCTGCCGTAGCTCTGTCTTGTGCACCATCGTCCTGCCTGTTGGCGCTGCCACAGCCTTCGTAACCTTCATCCTTCATCGTCGTCGGGACCTGCTGGCGTGGCCGCAGACCGTTGTAACCGTCATCTTCACCGGGACCTGCAGGCTTCGCCGCGGACCGTCGTTTTCCTTCGTCCATCTCGGGACCTGCTGGCTCCGCCGCGGCCCGATCATCTAGAACGCCGAGCTCGAGGATTGAGAGCTATATCCACCTTCTGGTAACAAGACTGTCCCGCTACCCCTTTCCTAAACCAGAGACTAGAACCGAGGGGACCCCTGAGTCCAGACCTCCTTGTATCATCTTATCATACCTAAGAATTGCATATAAAATCTCGTTATAAGTCAATCTTGTGTGGTGTCCGTCTGTGGGGGGGAAGTTGCTTGTCTGTACAGTCGTTGGAGACGGCTCTCCCCGGAGACCTCTCCCCGTAACCTCGGCCGACCCTCCCGGTCCGTCTAACATTGGTGGCCAGCGGCGTGATCCGAATCACCGCATAACGTACAGAGAGTAGCTCACCCCACAACGAAATCACAATGACAACTAAAGAAAGCGGATCAACCGAGAAGTTCCAAATGGAGAAACTAGAGGAGTACAGCCACCGTGAACTAAAACAGTTCTGCATCGAACTGGGTATCGCTACCACCGGGCTAAGCACCAAAGACGATTTTAAGCATGCCCTAGAATCTTGGGCAGAGACCGGGGCTGCCGGAACCCCTGATCAAAACACCGCTGAAAAAACCACCACGGCCCCTGAAGGGCAAAGAACGGGTCTCTCGCAAGACGAGATCCAGGAAAGAGAAAGAAACCGACTACACGAGCTAGAAATGGCCCGACTCAAGATGGACGTGGAACTCAAATTGGCCGAACAAAAAATCAACTTAGAGCACCTGCGTCTCCGAGAAGAGAGAGAGGAGAAACAGAGACAAAGGGAGCTCGAGGAAAAGAAACTGGCGTACGAACACGAACGAAACTTAGCCGAGATCAACCTGCGCAAGCAGAATAAAGAATTAGGGGTGCCCGAGCGACCCCACACCGCAGGGACCACAGAGAAAAAGGTACACATCCCCAAGGATGTTGTCCGAGAATATTTCCGAGAAGACGACATCCAGCAATGGTTCAAGGCCTATGAAATCGCTATGACTGCACACCGGATCGATAGGAGCGATTGGGGAGCCGGTCTATGGGGGAGATTCCTCAATGAGGGCCGCGATACACTGCTACAGCTCCCGGACCACCAGATGACCTCCTACGACCATATGAAAGCGGCACTCCTCACCCGCTATGGCCTCACACCCGAGATGTACCGTCAGAGGTTCCGAGACTGCACCCGCATCCCGGGTACAACTTGGGTGGACTATGTAACGTACTTTAGCCGAGCTTTCGAAGGCTGGATCAGAGGAAGTAACGTCACGACCTACGAACAACTGTTCAATCTGATGGTGTGGGAGCATCTGTCGAACAATTGCTTCATTGAACTACGCCAGCACCTCCTCGACAGCAAGTTAACGGATCCCCGGCAGCTCGCAGCCGAAGCTGACCGGTGGGAGATCACCAGAGTGGGCCGGAATGGGTCCTACGAACAGAACCGGAACAGCCATGGTCAGCACCGACCAAGAGGAGGAGGAGGGGGCCAAGGACGAGGAAGAGACAACGCTCCGGTCGCCCCCGCTACCAGCACCACCCCCCCGGCCAACAGGGGCAGCACCCCGGCGCGACCGGGGTACAGAGCCAATGTCACGTGTCACCGATGCCAACGAATCGGTCACTATGCAAACGACCCAAGCTGCCCGCAGTACCAGAGTCCAAGACCCCGCCAAGTGGCCGCTGCGGCCCTAGGGGAAGAGCAGATCTCCGAGGAACAGGAAACATACGAACAAGAGCATCAAGAATGGGAGCCAGCCGCCATGACTCTCGCATGCTTAGGGGGAAAAGACATGGTCCCGCGGGTCCCCCTACCCGCTAACACCCAGAAGTACAGCCAATGGGTGAGCATCAATGGACACCAGGCCGAAGCCCTTCGTGACACCGGGGCCAGTGTAACAGCCGTCCGCTGTCACCTGGTGACCCCAGAACAGTACCTACCGAACATTCTCTGCCCTGTACGATCAGCCGATAACTCGGAAAGTCTGTGTCGGATGGCCTGCGTCCCCTTCGAATGGGGAGGGGTCTCCGGCATGTTGAAGGTGACGGTCCGAGACGATGCCCCCGTAGACTGCCTCCTCGGAAATGACCTTGAGAGCTCCCCGTGGGCAGCCGTGGAGCGAAGAGAACACCTGGGAATGTTAGGCGTCCCGGACTGGGCGTGCGTCACCACCCGGTCCATGGCCGCCCGTGCCAACCATCACCCAGAAGAACCAGAATGGCCGGCGCCACCGCCTTCGGTCGCCCCAGCCGAAACCACCGACCATGACATCCCCCTCGAACCAGCTCAACTTTCCGACCTCGCTAACCTCGACCAGTGGGCCCAAGAGGGGGGGCCCACGCAAGAACAATTTCGCCAAGAACAGAAGACCTGTCCCTCCCTCGAGGGACTCCGCCAGCAAGCGCTCGCCCAAAGCGCAGGGGATACCTCCGGAACTCATTGGGTCTACTGGGACAATGATCTGCTGTACAGCGAGCAAAGAATCACCGAGCTGGGGGCCAACCGAGTACTAGTAGTGCCCCACCGCTTTAGAGACTTTCTGCTGAACCTGGCCCACGATGTCCCCCTGGCAGGGCACCTGGGACAAGATAAAACTTACAGTCGCCTAGTGACCCACTTCTTCTGGCCCAAAATGAGGAACGATGTGCACCAGCATTGCCGATCTTGCCCCACGTGTCAAGCCAGTGGAAAGAGCGGCCGCAAGCTAAAGGCCCCCTTGCAACCTTTTCCTGTAGTCACTACTCCATTTGAGAGGGTCGGAATAGACATTGTGGGGCCCCTGGACCCCCGCACCAAACAAGGCCATCGATTCATCTTGGTGCTAGTGGACCACGCCACCCGCTACCCTGAGGCTGTTCCTCTGCGGACTGTGACAGCCCCGGTAGTCGGCCGGGCTCTGATGGGGATCTTCTCCCGTGTGGGTTTCCCCCGGGAAGTCGTCAGCGACAGAGGCACGAACTTTATCTCTAAATACATGAAATCCCTCTGGCAACAGTGCGGGGTCACCTACCGATTCACGACCCCCTATCACCCCCAGGGGAACGGACTTGTTGAGCGGTTCAACCGCACGCTAAAGGGGATGATCGGGGGGTTGGAAGAGCCCCTCCGTCGCCAGTGGGATGTGCTGCTGCCGTGCCTCCTCTTCGCCTACCGAGAGGTCCCTCAGAAATCCCTAGGCTTCAGCCCATTTGAACTGCTATATGGACACCCAGTGCGGGGACCGCTCAGCCTAGTCAAAGAGGGCTGGGAAATGCCCCCGTTAAAGAACCCTCCAGATGTTTTCCGGTACCTCCTCACCCTCCGCAACCAGACCCGGCGGTTCAGAGAACTAGCGAAAGCCAACCTAGAGGCCAGTCAAGAGGACATGAAAAAATGGTATGACCAGAATGCCTCATCCATTGAATTCGAACCTGGCCAACAGGTATGGGTAATGTCCCCCACGGAGCCATGCGCTCTACAAGACAAATGGACGGGGCCCTTCAAAGTAATCGAGCGCAAGGGTCCTGCCACCTATCTCATCGACATGGAATCCCCCCGGAACCCTCTCCGGGTCCTCCACGCTAACAGACTAAAACCCCACTTTGTACGAACAGAGCTCAGCCTCCTGATGGCCACAGACAATGGGGTTGAAGAAGACTCCGAGCCTCTCCCCGACCTCCTGCGGACTCAGGAGCAAGACGGCTCCGTGGATGGGGTCCGACTCTCGGAGACCCTCACCAGAGAACAACGCCAAGAGTGTCAAGCCCTCCTGTCACAGTTCGCCAGTCTGTTCTCCCTCACCCAGGTGTCACTTCCTGGTGTGTGCACGATGTGGACACCGGGGACAGCCCTCCTATCCGCCACCGGGCCTACCGCGTGCCAGATCGGGTACGGGCCTGCATCCAGGCAGAAGTAGCCAAGATGCTCACGCTCGGGGTCATCGAGCCCTCCGACAGCCCCTGGGCCAGCCCTGTCGTACTGGTCCCCAAAGCAGCTGCCCCCGGCACCACACCAGAACTCCGGTTCTGCGTCGACTACCGGTGCTTGAATGCGGTCACCAGAACGGACGCACATCCCATCCCCGGGGCAGATGAACTGGTCGACCGAATGGGAGCTGCCCGCTACCTCAGCATCTTCGACCTGACAGCAGGCTATTGGCAGATCGGCCTCACACCCCGAGCACAAGAACGTTCTGCCTTCTCCACCCCCGATGGCCATTACCATTTCACGGTCATGCCCTTCGGCATGAAGAATGCCCCAGCAACATTCCAACGGCTCGTCAATCAGGTCCTGGCGGGGCTCGAAGGATTCAGCGCCGCCTACCTAGACGACATCGCTGTATACAGCCACCATTGGACCGAGCACCTCCACCACCTCCGAGCAGTGCTGCAAGCCCTTCAGCGAGCTGGCCTCACGATCAAGGCCAGCAAGTGTCAAATTGGACAAGGGTCTGTAACCTACCTCGGACACCAGGTGGGAAGCGGCCTAGTGGCCCCTCTACAGCTGAAAATTGCCGCCATCCAGGACTGGCAGCCCCCCATCACCCAAACCGAGGTACGAGCCTTCCTGGGCCTCACGGGCTATTACCGAAGGTTCGTGAAAGACTATGGTACCATAGTGGGGCCCCTCACAGAACTCACGTCAAAGAATCAGCCCAAGAAAGTCAACTGGACCCCAGAGTGTCAAACTGCATTCGAACAATTGAAGGCCGCCATGTGTTCCGCTCCTGTGCTCCAGGCCCCAGACTACAGCCGGGAGTTCGTCGTCCAGACGGACGCCTCCGACCAGGGCATTGGGGCGGTCCTGTCTCAAATGAACACCGAAGGCCTTGATCAACCGGTGGCCTTCATCAGCCGGAGGCTCCTACCACGGGAGCAACGCTGGAGCACCATAGAGAGGGAAGCCTTCGCTGTGGTATGGGCCCTCAAGAAGCTCCGGCCCTACCTTTTTGGCACCCACTTTCGGGTGCAGACCGACCACCGACCCCTGCAGTGGCTAATGCATATGCGGGGGAAAACCCAAAGTTGCTACGCTGGTCCATCTCCTTGCAAGGTATGGACTTCACCGTCGAACACCGGCCTGGGCCAGATCACGCCAACGCGGATGGCCTGTCCCGGTTTTTCCGCCTCGACGAGGAGAGTCCCCAAGAGGATGGGTAACTCTCCCCGCCTTCAGCTGGGGGGGACGCATGTTGGACAGGCCACATGAAGGGCCGCTCTCCCCCGGCCCAACCAGGCCTGAGTACCGCCACGCAAGCACCACACACCACCATTGCACGTCTTCTGTCCCCTCAGGGCCCCTGCCCTCGAGCACGTTAACCTCGTGGGGCCGATCCACTGCCGGCCCACGCGCCCAGCCTGGGCCGCCATCTTGGACACTTCACCACGAGGCCGCCTGGCCCCCGATCGACCTCAACCCTGGGTCTGGCCCGGCCTCAGACATTCCGGCACCACCCTCCACCCAGGAGGTGAGCGGGCTACTTGGCAAGTCAATGGGAGAAAGAGGTGCCGATGGCTCTCCCCCGCCAAGTGCCGCTCGCCCATCGCCTCCCCGGGCGCTGGCTCCACCCCCCTGCTGGGTGTCTGGACTCCCTCATCCCGGACCTCCCGACCTCCAAGTGCGAGGGTCCGGACATCAAAGCACGCCAGCCCTATAACTGGGGCAGCTCCGGAGCAGGAAGGCAGTTGTATCTTGGAGTCGAGAGACGTAAAGAGGAACTCATCCTAGACGGACTACTGGCGCTGCCGTAGCTCTGTCTTGTGCACCATCGTCCTGCCTGTTGGCGCTGCCACAGCCTTCGTAACCTTCATCCTTCATCGTCGTCGGGACCTGCTGGCGTGGCCGCAGACCGTTGTAACCGTCATCTTCACCGGGACCTGCAGGCTCCGCCGCGGACCGTCGTTTTCCTTCGTCCATCTCGGGACCTGCTGGCTCCGCCGCGGCCCGATCATCTAGAACGCCGAGCTCGAGGATTGAGAGCTATATCCACCTTCTGGTAACAAGACTGTCCCGCTACCCCTTTCCTAAACCAGAGACTAGAACCGAGGGGACCCCTGAGTCCAGACCTCCTTGTATCATCTTATCATACCTAAGAATTGCATATAAAATCTCGTTATAAGTCAATCTTGTGTGGTGTCCGTCTGTGGGGGGGAAGTTGCTTGTCTGTACAGTCGTTGGAGACGGCTCTCCCCGGAGACCTCTCCCCGTAACCTCGGCCGACCCTCCCGGTCCGTCTAACAGCGCTAAATTGACAGTAACACAATCAAAGGTAGAAAAGGTAGATTAAAAAGCTTGTCTAAAAAGCCAGGTCTTCAATGCTTTCCGGAAAGGTAAGAGGTCTTGGCAGGACCGAATTTCCAGGGGAAAGGTGTTCCATAGGCAGGGGGCTAATGTTGCAAATCTTCGTCCACCAGAACGTTTGAGTTTGAAAGAAGAAGTCTGGAGAAGGCCTAGATGGAGTGACCGAAGGTTACGGGAGGGAGCGTATCTGGTTGATTAATGAATTTAGGGCTTTTGCCGTGTAGTGACTTGAAGATCATACAACCTGCTTTGAAGGAACAGCGTTGTATGACCGGAAGCCAATGAAGCTTAATAAGAAGAGGAGTCGCCGCCTGCCATCTTGGTTGCTTCAGGATCAACCTAGCAGCATAGTTCTGAACCATCTGGAGACGCTTGAGTAAATAGTTTGGGAGACCCAGATAGATGGCGTTTGCGTAATCCAGATGAGACAGAACAGTGGCGATCACAACCTGAGTAATAGCTTCTGGTGTTAATAGTCGCCTGACCTTCCTGATTTTTTTAGCTGGTAAAAGCATTTGGAGACCACTTGTCCCACTTGTGCTTTTAGTGAAAGATCACTATCCACAATGACTCCGAGCGTTTTAGCCGAAGGTGATGGTTGCGGAACTTGACCTAGATCTGAAGGCCAGTAGTGGGGACCCCAATACTTAGCACTGTCCCCAGTCAGTACCAGTTCGGTTTTACCTGGATTTGGTTTTAACTGATTTTGATCCATCCAGGATTTAATAAACCTCATGGTTTACTGGAAATGACTTATAGATTCTTCAGAATTATCAATGGTGAAGAGTAACTGCAGTTCATCTGCATAATTAAAAACTCTGACCTGTTTGTCCCTAAAGGTTTGAATAAGGGGGAGGATATATATGTTAAAAAGAGTGCTAGGTAGTGCAGAGTGCTAGGGAGTGCAGAGTGACTAGGGAGTGCTAGGGAGTGCAGAGTGACTAGGGAGTGCTGGGGGTGCTAGGGAGTGCAGAGTGACTGTAGAGTTCTAGGGAGTGCTAGGGAGTGCAGAGTGACTAGGGAGTTCAGAGTGACTAGGGAGTGCTAGGGAGTGCAGAGTGACTAGGGAGTGCTAGGGAGTGCAGAGTGACTAGGGGGTGCTAGGGAGTGCTAGGGAGTGCAGAGTGACTAGGGAGTGCTAGGGAGTGCAGAGTGACTAGGGAGTGCTAGGGAGTGCAGAGTGACTAGGGAGTGCTAGAGAGTGCAGAGTGACTAGGGAGTGCTAGGGAGTGCAGAGTGCTAGGGAGTGCTAGGGAGTGCAGAGTGCTAGGGAGTGCTAGGGAGTGCAGAGTGACTGCAGAGCTCTAGGGAGTGCAGAGTGACTGCAGAGTGCTAGGGAGTGCAGAGTGACTGCAGAGTGCTAGGGAGTTCGAGGCAGTGCAGAGTGCTAGGGAGTGCTAGGGAGTACAGAGTGCCTGCATAGTGCTAGGGATTGCAGAGTGACTGCAGAGTGACTGCAGAGTGCTAGGGAGTGCTAGGAAGTGCAGAGTGACTGCAGAGTGCTAGGGAGTGCAGAGTGACTAGGGAGTGCTAGGGAGTGCAGAGTGACTAGGGAGTGCTAGGGAGTGCAGAGTGCAGAGTGCTAGGGAGTGCTAGGGAGTGCAGAGTGCTTAGGGAGTGCAGCGTGACTAGGGAGTGCTATGGAGTGCTAGGGAGTGCAGAGTGACTGCAGAGTGCTAGGGAGTGCTAGGGAGTGCAGAGTGACTAGGGAGTGCTAGAGAATGCAGAGTGACTGCAGAGTGGTAGGGAGTGCTAGGGAGTGCAGAGTGACTAGGGAGTGCAGAGTGACTAGGGAGTGCTAGGGAGTGCAGAGTGACTGCAGAGTGCTAGGGAGTGCTAGGGAGTGCAGAGTGACTGCAGAGTACTAGGGAAAGCTAGGGAGTGCTAGGGACTGCTAGGGACTGCAGAGTGACTGCTAGGGAGCTCTAGGGAGTGCTAGGTAGTGCAGAGTGACTACAGAATGCTAGGGAGTGCAGAGTGACTAGGGAGTGCTAGGGAGTGCAGAGTTACTAGGGAGTGCAGAGTGCAGGGGAGTGCAGAGTGCAGGGGAGTGCAGAGTGCAGGGGAGTGCAGAGTGCAAGGGAGCACAGAGTGCTAGGGAGTGCAGAGTGATAGGGAGTGCAGAGTGACTATGGAGTGCTAGGGAGTGCAGAGTGCTAGGGAGTGAAGAGTGCTAGGGAGTGCAGAGTGACTAGGGAGGGCTAGGGAGTGCTAGGGAGTGCAGAGTGACTAGGGAGTGCTAGGGACTGCAGAGTGACTGCAGAGTGCTAGGGAGTGCTAGGGGGTGCAGAGTGACTACAGAGTGCTAGGGAGTGCTAGGGAGTGCAGGGTGACTGCAGAATGCTAGGGAGTGCTAGGTAGTGCTAGGGAGTGCCGAGTGACTGCAGAGTGCTAGGGAGTGCTAGGGACTGCACAGTGACTGCAGAGTGACTGCAGAGTGACTGCAGAGTTCTAGGGAGTGCAGAGTGACTGCAGAGTGCTAGGGAGTGCTAGGAAGTGCAGAGTGACTGCAGAGTGCTAGGGAGTGCTAAGGGGTGCAGAGTGACTAGGGAGTGCTAGGGAGTGCAGAGTGCTAGGGAGTGCAAAGTGACTAGGGAGTGCTAGGGAGTGCAGAGTGCAAGGGAGTGCAGAGTGCAAGGGAGTGCAGAGTGCAAGGGAGTGCTAGGGAGTGCAGAGTGACTAGGGAGTGCAGAGTGACTAGGGAGTGCTAGGGAGTGCAGAGTAGTGAGTGCAGACTGGATAGTGCAGAGTTGTGAGTGCAGGGTGCAGAGTTGTGAGTGCAGAGTGGTGAGTGGTGAGTGCAGAGTGGTGAGTGCAGAGTGGTGAGTGCAGAGTAGTGAGTGCACAGTAGTGAGTGCAGAGTGCAGAGCGACTAGGGAGTGCTAGGGAGTGCACAGTGACTAGGGAGTGCCACGGAGTGCTAGGGAGTGCAGAGTGACTAGGGAATGCTAGGGAGTGCAGAGTGACTGCAGAGTGCTATGGAGTGCTAGGGAGTGCAGAGTGACTAGGGAGTGCAGAGTGACTAGGGAGTGCTAGGGAGTGCAGAGTGACTAGGGAGTGCTAGGGAGTGCAGCGTGCAAGGAAGTGCAGAGTGCTAGGGAGTAAAGAGTTTTGGGTATTTGGCCTCCAGAAAACTGGAACGCACTCCCTTTGCATCTTAGGATGGAGCCATCTGAAACACACCTGTTTCCCACTCTGTAAGTCCTTCGGCCTGGCATTATCGCCCCCCTGGATAATCTATCAGCAGTTAGCGCGGGGACACACTGTTCTCTGTGTAGCCAGGCGCTTTATAAATGATTTATTATTATTATTATTATTATTATTATTAGAGTGCTAGGGAGTGGAAAGTGACTGGGGAGTGCAGAGTGACAACAGAGTGCTAGGGAGTGCAGAGTGACTAGGGAGTGCTAGAGAGTGCGATGGAGTGCAGAGTGCTAGGGTGGGCAGAGTGACTAGGGAGGGCTAGGGAGGGCTAGGGAGTGCAAAGTGACTAGGGAGTGCTAGGGAGTGCAGAGTGACTAGGGAGTGCTAGGGACTGCAGAGTGACTGCAGAGTGCTAGGGAGTGCTAGAGGGTGCACAGTGACTGTAGAGTGCTAGGGAGTGCTAGGGAGTGCAGAGTGACTGCAGAATGCTCGGGAGTGCTAGGTAGTGCTAGGGAGTGCCGAGTGACTGCAGAGTGACTAGGGAGTGACTAGGGAGTGCTAGGAAGTGCAGAGTGACTGCAGAGTGCTAGGGAGTGCAGAGTGACTGCAGAGTGCTATGGAGTGCTAGAGAGTGCAGAGTGACTGCAGAGTGCTAGGGAGTGCTAGGGAGTGCAGAGTGACTAGGGAGTGCTAGAGAATGCAGAGTGACTGCAGAGTGGTAGGGAGTGCTAGGGAGTGCAGAGTGACTAGGGAGTGCAGAGTGACTAGGGAGTGCTAGGGGGTGCTAGGGAGTGCAGAGTGACTGCAGAGTGCTAGGGAGTGCTAGGGAGTGCAGAGTAACTGCAGAGTACTAGGGAGTGCTAGGGACTGCTAGGGACTGCAGAGTGACTGCAGAGTGACTGCAGAGTGACTGCTAGGGAGCTCTAGGGAGTGCTAGGTAGTGCAGAGTGACTACAGAATGCTAGGGAGTGCAGAGTGACTAGGGAGTGCTAGGGAGTGCAGAGTTACTAGGGAGTGCAGAGTGCAGGGGAGTGCAGAGTGCAAGGGAGTGCAGAGTGCTAGGGAGCGCAGAGTGCTAGGGAGTGCAGAGTGACTATGGAGTGTGAGTGACTATGGAGTGCTAGGGAGTGCAGAGTGCTAGGGAGTGAAGAGTGCTAGGGAGTGCAGAGTGACTAGGGAGGGCTAGGGAGTGCTAGGGAGTGCAGAGTGACTAGGGAGTGCTAGGGACTGCAGAGTGACCGCAGAGTGCTAGGGAGTGCTAGGGAGTGCAGAGTGACTACAGAGTGCTAGGGAGTGCTAGGGAGTGCAGGGTGACTGCAGAATGCTAGGGAGTGCTAGGTAATGCTAGGGAGTGCCGAGTGACTGCAGAGTGCTAGGGAGTGCTAGGGAGTGCTAGGGAGTGCTAGGGACTGCACAGTGACTGCAGAGTGACTGCAGAGTCCTAGGGAGTGCAGAGTGACTGCAGAGTGCTAGGGAGTGCTAGGAAGTGCAGAGTGACTGCAGAGTGCTAGGGAGTGCTAGGGAGTGCAGAGTGACTAGGGAGTGCAGAGTGCTAGGGAGTGCAAAGTGACTAGGGAGTGCTAGGGAGTGCAGAGTGACATGGGAGTGCTAGGGAGTGCAGAGTGACTGCGGAGTGCTAGGGAGTGCAGAGTGACTAGGGAGTTCAGAGTGACTAGGGAGTGCTAGGGAGTGCAGAGTGACTAGGGAGTGCTAGGGAGTGCAGGGTGCTAGGGAGTGCAGAGTGCTAGGGAGTGCTAGGGAGTGCAGAGTGACTGCAGAGTGCTAGGGAGTGCAGAGTGACTGCAGAGGGCTAGGGAGTGCAGAGTGACTGCAGAGTGCTAGGGAGTTCTAGGGAGTGCAGAGTGCTAGGGAGTGCAGAGTGACTGCAGAGTGCTAGGGAATGCTAGGGAGTGCAGAGTGACTGCAGAGTGCTAGGGAGTGCAGAGTGACTGAAGAGCGCTAGGGAGTGCAGAGTGCAGAGTGCAGAGTGTGAGGGAGTGCAGAGTGACTGCAGGGTGCTAGGAAGTGCTAGGGAGTGCAGAGTGACTGCAGAGTGACTGCAGAGTGCTAGGGAGTGCTAGGGAGTGCTAGGAAGTGCAGAGTGACTGCAGTGTGCTAGGGAGTGCTAGGGAGTGCAGAGTGACTAGGGAGTGCTAGGGAGTGCAGAGTGACTAGGGAGTGCTAGGGAGTGCAGAGGGCAGAGTGCAGAGTGCTAGGGAGTGCTAGGGAGTGCAGAGTGCTTAGGGAGTGCAGAGTGACTAGGGAGTTCAGAGTGACTAGGGAGTGCTAGGGAGTGGAGAGTGACTGCAGAGTGCTAGGGAGTGCAGAGTGACTGCAGAGTGCTAGGGAGTGCTAGGGAGTGCAGAGTGACTGCAGAGTACTAGGGAGTGCTAGGGAGTGCTAGGGACTGCTAGGGACTGCAGAGTGACTGCAGAGTGACTGCCAGGGAGTTCTAGGGAGTGCAGAGTGACTGCAGAATGCTAGGGAGTGCAGAGTGACTAGGGAGTGCTAGGGAGTGCTAGGGAGTGCAGAGTTAATAGGGAGTGCTAGGGAGTGCAGAGTGCAAGGGAGTGCAGAGTGCAAGGGAGTGCAGAGTGCAAGGGATTGCAGAGTGTAAGGGAGTGCAGAGTGATAGGGAGTGCAGAGTGCTAGGGAGTGCTAGGGAGTGCTAGGGAGTGGAGAGTGACTAGGGAGTGCAGAGTGACTAGGGAGTGCAGAGTGACTAGGGAATGCTAGGGAATGCTAGGGAGTGCTAGGGACTGCGGAGTGCTAGGGAGTGCAGAGTGCTAGGGAGTGCAGAGTGACTAGGGAGGGCTAGGGAGTGCAGAGTGACTAGGGAGTGCTAGGGAGTGCAGAGTAACTAGGGAGTGCTAGGGTCTGCAGAGTGACTGCAGAGTGCTAGTGAGTGCTAGGGAGTGCAGAGTGACTGCAGAGTGCTAGGGAGTGCTAGGGAGTGCAGGGTGACTGCAGAATGCTAGGGAGTGCTAGGTAGTGCTAGGGAGTGCTGAGTGACTGCAGAGTGCTAGGGAGTGCTAGGGACTGCTAGGGACTGCTAGGGACTGCTAGGGACTGCAGAATGATGCAGAGTGCTAGGGAGTGCAGAGTGACTGCAGAGTGACTGCAGAGTGCTAGGGAGTGCAGAGTGACTGCAGAGTGGTAGGGAGTGCTAGGGAGTGCAGAGTGGCCAGGGAGTGCAGAGTGCTAGGGGGTGCAGAGTGACTAGGGAGTGCTAGGGAGTGCAGAGTGACTAGGAAGTGCTAGGGGGTGCTAGGGAGTGCAGAGTGACTGCAGAGTTCTAGGGAGTGCTAGGGAGTGCAGAGTGACTAGGGAGTGCAGAGTGCAAGGGAGTGCAGAGTATAAGGGAGTGCAGAGTGATAGGGAGTGCAGAGTGCTAGGGAGTGCTAGGGAGTGCAGAGTGCAAGGGAATGCAGAGTGCCAGGGATTTCAGAGTGTAAGGGAGTGCAGAGTGATAGGGAGTGCAGAGTGATAGGGAGTGCGAGGGAGTGGAGAGTGACTAGGGAGTGCAGAGTGACTACGGAGTGCTAGGGAGTGCAGAGTGACTAGGGAATGCTAGGGAGTGCTAGGGACTGTGGAGAGCTAGGGAGTGCAGAGTGCTAGGGAGTGCAGAGTGACTAGGGAGGGCTAGGGAGTGCAGAGTGACTAGGGAGTGCAGAGTAACTAGGGAGTGCTAGGGACTGCAGAGTGACTGCAGAGTGCTAGGGAGTGCAGGGTGACTGCAGAATGCTAGGGAGTGCTAGGTAGTGCTAGGGAGTACCGAGTGACTAGGGAGTGCTAGGGACTGCTAGGGACTGCAGATTGATGCAGAGTGCTAGGGAGTGCAGAGTGACTGCAGAGTGCTAGGGAGTGCAGAGTGACTGCAGAGTGCTAGGGAGTGCAGAGTGACCAGGGAGTTATGTTATGTTATTATGTTATTAAATCAGGGAGTGCAGAGTGACTAGGGAGTGCTGGGGGTGCTAGGGAGTGCAGCGTGACTGTAGAGTTCTAGGGAGTGCTAGGGAGTGCAGAGTGACTAGGGAGTTCAGAGTGACTAGGGAGTGCAGAGTGACTAGGGAGTGCTAGGGAGTGCAGAGTGACTAGGGGGTGCTAGGGAGTGCTAGGGAGTGCAGAGTGACTAGGGAGTGCTAGGGAGTGCAGAGTGACTAGGGAGTGCTAGGGAGTGCAGAGTGACTAGGGAGTGCTAGAGAGTGCAGAGTGACTAGGGAGTGCTAGGGAGTGCAGAGTGCTAGGGAGTGCTAGGGAGTGCAGAGTGCTAGGGAGTGCTAGGGAGTGCAGAGTGACTGCAGAGCTCTAGGGAGTGCAGAGTGACTGCAGAGTGCTAGGGAGTGCAGAGTGACTGCAGAGTGCTAGGGAGTTCGAGGCAGTGCAGAGTGCTAGGGAGTGCTAGGGAGTACAGAGTGCCTGCATAGTGCTAGGGATTGCAGAGTGACTGCAGAGTGACTGCAGAGTGCTAGGGAGTGCTAGGAAGTGCAGAGTGACTGCAGAGTGCTAGGGAGTGCTAGGGAGTGCAGAGTGACTAGGGAGTGCTAGGGAGTGCAGAGTGACTAGGGAGTGCTAGGGAGTGCAGAGTGCAGAGTGCTAGGGAGTGCTAGGGAGTGCAGAGTGCTTAGGGAGTGCAGAGTGACTAGGGAGTGCTAGGGAGTGGAGAGTGACTGCAGAGTGCTAGGGAGTGCTAGGGAGTGCAGAGTGACTGCAGAGTGCTAGGGAGTGCAGCATGACTGCAGAGTACTAGGGAGTGTTAGGGACTGCTAGGGACTGCAGAGTGACTGCAGAGTGGCTGCTAGGGAGTTCTAGGGAGTGCTAGGGCATGTAGAGTGACTGCAGAATGCTAGGGAGTACAGAGTGACTAGGGAGTGCAGAGTTACTAGGGAGTGTTAGGGAGTGCAGAGTGCAAGGGAGTGCAGAGTACAAGGGAGTGCAGAGTGTAAGGGAGTGCAGAGTGTAAGAGAGTGCAGAGTGCTAGGGAGTGCAGAGTGCTAGGGAGTGCTAGGGAGTGCGAGGGAGTGGAGAGTGACTAGGGAGTGCAGAGTGACTAGGGGGTGCTAGGGAGTGCAGAGTGACTAGGGAGTGCTAGGGAGTGCTAGGGACTGCAGAGTGCTAGGGAGTGCAGAGTGCTAGGGAGTGCAGAGTGACTAGGGAGGGCTAGGGAGTGCAGAGTGACTAGGGAGTGCTAAGGAGTGCAGAGTGACTAGGGAGTGCTAGGGACTGCAGAGTGACTGCAGAGTGCTAGGGAGTGCTAGGGAGTGCAGAGTGACTGCAGAGTGCTAGGGAGTGCAGGGTGACTGCAGAATGCTAGGGAGTGCTAGGGAGTGCCGAGTGACTGCAGAGTGCTAGGGAGTGCTAGGGACTGCTAGGGACTGCAGAGTGATGCAGAGTGCTAGGGAGTGCAGAGTGACTGCAGAGTGACTGCAGAGTGCTAGGGAGTGCAGAGTGACTGCAGAGTGCTAGGGAGTGCAGAGTGACTAGGGAGTGCTAGGCAGTGCAGAGTGCTAGGGAGTGCAGAGTGACTAGGGAGTGCTAGGGAGTGCAGAGTGACTAGGGAGTGCTAGGGGGTGCTAGGGAGTGCAAAGTGACTGCAGAGTGCTAGGGAGTGCTAGGGAGTGCAGAGTGACTAGGGAGTTCAGAGTGACTAGGGAGTGCAGAGTTACTAGGGAGTGCTAGGGAGTGCAGAGTGACTAGGGAGTGCTAGGGAGTGCAGAGTGACTAGGGAGTGCTAGGGAGTGCAGAGTGACTAGGGGGTGCTAGGGAGTGCAGAGTGACTAGGGAGTGCTAGGGAGTGCAGAGTGACTAGGGAGTGCTAGGGAGTACAGAGTGCTAGGGAGTGCTAGGGAGTGCAGAGTGACTGCAGAGCTCTAGGGAGTGCAGAGTGACTGCAGAGTGCTAGGGAGTGCAGAGTGACTGCAGAGTGCTAGGGAGTTCTAGGGAGTGCAGAGTGCTAGGGAGTGCAGAGTGACTGCAGAGTGCTAGGGAGTGCTAGGGAGTGCAGAGTGACTGCAGAGTGCTAGGGAGTGCAGAGTGCTAGGGAGTGCAGAGTGGCTGCAGAGTGCTAGGGAGTGCTAGTAAGTGCAGGGTGAACACATGGATAAAACACATTGCCATTTACAATGCCATTACCTCTAACTCAAAAAAATCCGTGCCCTATTGCATTTCCAATGCTTGTTTGTATTTTTCTCAGGATTTCTTTTATGTTTGATGTTCACTCCACCGCACTGGAGTCTCGACTCACGTGAATATCCCATAAGTGCAGAAGAAGTGTCTTCTGATTTTGTGCTCTCATGTTTAACATTTGGGTGCATCATTATCAAACACTGAAGAAATCTACGCGAGCTTGATCCCACTTTCTAAGGTCATAGTTTAGGGTTTTATGCTGTGCGTCCTAAACTATTTCAACGCAGTTATTGAGTAAAATGTTCTTTTCACATCAAGAGCCTAGCCATTGTCATCAGTTAATAGCAGGACTTTAAGTGAGAAGTGAAGGGTGGATGGTCTTTAAAATGGGCGTGGCGTATGTCATTATAGGCGTGGCGTAAAGCATAAACTACATTTCTTTGGTTTGCGGTGTGCCATTCAACAGGTTTTTTTGTTTCTCTCTGATATGTTATTGCATCCAGATATAGAACATAACTGACATACACCTAAAACACCTCAAAGTGTCAAATTTCAGAGTGCACATGTAGTATGGTTCTCCTTAGGAAACAGCCAGACAAAGTGTAGATTTTCACAAAGAAGTTTATTCAGTAACAGGACCCACGACAGCCGTTCTTAATTTGTTGGCATTGGACTTTTTATAGCGCCAACTACACCAAAATACTAAAACTCTGTGCTCTCAGTGTAGGTATACGTATGTGGTCACCTCTTATTTAACTCGCTTGTCTCTATGTTGGACAGGCCACATGACGGGCCGCTCTCCCCCGGCTCGACCAAGCCCGAGCCAGTCATACAAGCACCACACACCACCATTGCACGTCCTACGTCCCCTCAGGGACACCTGCCCTCAAGCATGATAACCTCGTGGGTCCGATCCACGGCCGACCCACGCGCCCAGCCCGGGCCGCCATCTTGGACACTTCGCCACGAGGCCGCCTGGCCCCCGATCGACCTCAACCCTGGGCCTAGCCCGGCCTCAGACATTCCGGCACCACCCTCCACCCAGGAGGCGAGCGAGCTACTTGGCCAGTCAATGGGAGAAAGAGGTGTCGATGGTTCTCCCCCGGCCAGTGCCGCTCGCCCATCGCCTCCCCGGGCGCTGGCTCCACCCCCCTGCTGGGTGTCTGGACTCCCTCATCCCGGACCTCCCGACCTCCAAGTGCGAGGGTCCGGACATCAAAGCACGCCAGCCCTATAACTGGGGCAGCTCCAGAACAGGAAGGCAGTTGTATCTTGGAGTCGAGAGACGAAAGAAGAACTCATCCTGGACGGACTACTGGCGCTGCCGTAGCTCTGTCCTGTGCACCATCATCCTGCCTGTTGGCGCTGCCACAGCCGTCGTAACCTTCATCCTTCACCGTCGTCCGGATCTGCTGGCGAGGCCGCGGACCGTTGTAACTGTCATCTGCATCGGGACCTGCTTGGCTTCTCCACGGCCCGTCGACCATCCTTCATCCATATCGGGACCTGCTTGGCTTCTCCACGGCCCGCCGACCACCCTTCATCCATCTCGGGACCTGCTTGGCTCCTCCACGGCCCGATCAGCAACCACGCCGAGCTCGAGGATTGAGAGCTATTGAACTCATTGGTAACTAAGACTGTCCCGCTACCCTTTTCCTCAACCAGAGATCAGAACCGAGGGGACCCCTGAGTCCAGACCTCCTTGTATTATATCAACGTAACCTAAGAAGTGCATATAAAGTCTCGTTAACCTTCAATCTTGTGTGGTGTCCGTCTGTGGGGGGGAAGTTACTTATCTGTACAGTCGTTGGAGACGGCTCTCCCTGGAGACCTCTCCCCGTAATCTCGGCCGACCCTCACGGTCCGTCTAACATTGGTGGCCAGCGGCGCGATCCGAATCACCGCATAACGTACAGAGAGTAGCTCACCCCACAACGAACAACAATGTCGACTAAAGAGAGCGGATCAACTGAGAAGTTCCAAATGGAAAAGCTAGAGGAATACAGCCATCGTGAACTAAAGCAGTTCTGCATCGAACTAGGTATCGCTACCACCGGACTAAGTACCAAGGACGATTTTAAGCATGCCCTAGAATCTTGGGCAGAGACCGGGGATGTCGAAGCCCCGGAGCAAAGCACCGCGAAAAAGACCAACACGGCCCCTGAAGAGCAAAGAACGGGTCTCTCGCAAGACGAGATCCAAGAAAGAGAAAAAGCCCGACTACACGAACTTGAAATGGCCCGACTCAAGATGGACATAGAACTCAAATTGGCCGAGCAAAAAATAAACTTAGAGCACCTTCGCCTCCGAGAAGAAAGAGAGGAGAAACAGAGGCAAAGGGAGCTCGAGGAAAAAAGACTAACGTACGAGCACGAGCGGAACCTAGCCGAGATCAACCTGCGCAAACAGAATAAAGAATTAGGGGTGCCCGACAGACCGTCCACCCCCGGGACCACGGACAAAAAAGTGCACATCCCCAAGGATGTGGTCCGAGAATATTTTCGAGAAGACGACATCCAGCAATGGTTTAAGGCATATGAAATCGCGATGACTGCGCACCGGATCGATAGAGCCGACTGGGGAGCCGGCCTATGGGGCAAATTCCTCAATGAGGGCCGCGATACTCTGTTACAGCTCCCAGACCACCAGATGACCTCCTACGACCATATGAAAGCGGCCCTCCTCACTCGCTATGGCCTCACGCCCGAGATGTACCGTCAGAGGTTCCGAGACTGCACACGCATTCCAGGTACAACTTGGGTGGACTATGTAACGTACTTCAGCCGAGCCTTCGAAGGCTGGATCAGAGGGAACAACGTCACGACCTACGAGCAGTTGTTCAATCTGATGGTATGGGAGCATCTGTCCAACAACTGCTTCATTGAACTACGCCAACACCTCCTCGACAGCAAGTTAACCGATCCCCGGCAGCTCGCAGCCGAAGCTGACCGGTGGGAGATCACCCGAGTGGGCCGGAATGGGTCCTACGAGCAGAACAGGAACAACAATGGTCACCACCGATCCAGAGGAGGAGGAGGGGGCCAAGGACGAGGAAGAGACAACACTCCGGCCGCCCCCACTACCAGCACCACCCCCCCGGCCAACCGGGGCAGCACCCCGGCGCGACCGGGATACAGAGCCAATGTTACATGTCACCGATGCCAACGAGTAGGCCACTATGCAAATGACCCAAGCTGCCCGCAGTATCCGAGCCCAAGACCCCGCCAGGTGGCCGCCGCGGCACTAGGGGAAGAACAGATCTCCGAGGAACCAGAAACAGACGAGCAAGAGTATCAAGGGTGGGAGCCAGCCGCCATGACTCTCGCGTGCTTAGGGGGAAGAGACATGGTCCCGCGGGTCCCCCTACCCGCTAACACCCAGAAGTACAGCCAATGGGTGAGCATCAATGGACAACGGGCCGAAGCCCTTCGAGACACCGGGGCCAGTGTGACAGCCGTCCGCTGTCATCTGGTGACCCCAGAACAATATCTACCGAACATTCTCTGCCCTGTACGATCAGCCGACAACTCGGAGAGTCTGTGTCGGATGGCCTGCGTCCCCTTTGAGTGGGGAGGGGTCTCCGGCATGTTGAAAGTAACGGTCCGAGACGACGCCCCCGTGGACTGCCTCCTCGGAAATGACCTGGAAAGCTCCCCGTGGGCAGCCGTGGAGCGAAAAGAACACTTGGGGATGTTGGGCGTCCCAGACTGGGCGTGCGTCACCACCCGGTCTATGGCCGCCCGTGCCAACCATCACCCGGAAGAACCAGAATGGCCGGCGCCTCCGCCTCCGGTCGCCCCCGCCGAGACCCCCGACCAGGGCATCCCCCTCGAACCTGCTCAACCTTCCGACCTTGCTAATCTCGACCAGTGGGCTCAAGAAGGGGGGCCCACACAAGAACAATTTCGTCAGGAGCAGAAGACCTGTCCCTCCCTTGAGGGACTCCGACAACAAGCGCTCGCCCAAAGCGCAGGGGATACCTCCGGAACTCATTGGGTCTACTGGGACAATGACCTACTGTACAGCGAGCAACGAATCGCCGAGCTGGGGGCCAACCGAGTACTAGTGGTGCCACTCCGCTTTAGAGACTTCCTGCTAAATCTGGCCCACGATGTCCCCCTGGCAGGGCACCTGGGACAAGATAAAACCTACAGCCGCCTAGTGACCCACTTCTTCTGGCCAAAAATGAGAAACGATGTGCACCAGCATTGCCGATCTTGCCCCACGTGCCAAGCCAGTGGGAAGAGCGGCCGCAAATTAAAGGCCCCCCTGCAACCCTTTCCCGTAGTCACGACCCCATTTGAGAGGGTCGGAATAGACATTGTGGGACCCCTAGACCCACGTACAAGACAAGGCCATCGCTTCATCCTAGTACTAGTGGACCACGCCACCCGCTACCCTGAGGCTATTCCTCTCCGGACCGTCACAGCCCCAGTGGTCGGCAGGGCCCTGATGGGGATCTTCTCCCGTGTGGGGTTCCCCCGAGAAGTCGTCAGTGACAGAGGCACGAACTTTATTTCCAAATACATGAAGTCCCTCTGGCAACAGTGTGGGGTCACCTACCGCTTCACGACCCCCTATCACCCCCAAGGAAACGGACTTGTTGAGCGGTTCAATCGCACTCTAAAAGGGATGATCGGGGGATTGGAAGAACCCCTCCGTCGCCAGTGGGACGTGCTGCTGCCGTGCCTCCTCTTCGCCTACCGGGAGGTCCCACAGAAGTCCCTAGGCTTCAGCCCATTCGAGCTGCTCTATGGGCACCCAGTACGGGGGCCACTCAGCCTGATCAAAGAAGGCTGGGAGTTGCCTCCGGCCAAGAGTCCCCCAGATGTCTTCCGGTACCTCCTCACCCTCCGCAACCAGTCCCAGCGGTTCAGAGACCTAGCGAAAGCCAACCTAGAGGCCAGTCAAGAGGACATGAAGAGATGGTATGACCAGAACGCCTCATCTATTGAATTCGAGCCGGGGCAACAGGTCTGGGTAATGTCCCCCACAGAACCGTGCGCTCTCCAAGACAAATGGACGGGACCCTTCAAAGTAATCGAGCGCAAGGGACCCGCCACCTATCTGATCGATATGGAGTCCGCCCGGAATCCGCTCCGAGTCCTCCACACCAACAGACTGAAACCCCACTTTGCACGAACAGAACTCAGCCTCTTGATGGCCACAGACAACGGGGTTGAGGACGACTCCGAGCCTCTCCCTGACCTCTTGCGGACCCAGGAGCAAGACGGCTCCGTGGATGGGGTCCGACTCTCGGAGATCCTCTCCCAGGAACAACGCCAAGAGTGCCAAGCCCTCCTATCACGGTTTGCCAGCCTGTTCTCCCTCACCCCAGGTGTCACTTCCTGGTGTGTGCACGATGTGGACACCGGAGACAGCCCTCCTATCCGCCACCGGGCCTACCGCGTACCTGATCGGGTACGGGCCTGCATCCAGGCGGAAGTAACTAAGATGCTCACGCTCGGGGTCATCGAGCCCTCCGACAGTCCATGGGCCAGCCCGGTCGTACTGGTCCCCAAAGCAGCCGCCCCCGGAACCACACCCGAACTCCGGTTCTGTGTCGACTACCGGGGCCTGAATGAAGTCACCAGAACGGACGCACACCCCATCCCCCGGGCAGATGAACTGGTCGACCGAATGGGCGCTGCCCGCTACCTCAGCATCTTCGATCTAACGGCAGGATATTGGCAGATCGGCCTCACACCCCGAGCACAAGAACGTTCTGCCTTCTCCACCCCCGATGGCCACTATCACTTCACGGTCATGCCCTTCGGCATGAAAAATGCCCCAGCGACGTTCCAACGGCTCGTCAATCAGGTCCTGGCGGGGCTCGAAGAGTTCAGCGCCGCCTACCTGGACGACATCGCTGTGTACAGCCACCACTGGACCGAGCACCTCCACCACCTCCAAGCAGTGTTGCAAGCCCTTCAGCGAGCTGGCCTCACGATCAAGGCCAGCAAATGTCAAATTGGACAAGGGTCAGTGACCTACCTCGGACACCAAGTGGGAAGCGGTCTAGTGGCCCCTCTTCAACTGAAAATTGCCGCCATCCAGAACTGGCAACCCCCTAACACTCAAACTGAGGTGCGAGCCTTCCTGGGCCTCACGGGCTACTACCGAAGGTTCGTGAAAGACTATGGTACCATCGTGGGGCCTCTCACCGAACTCACATCGAAAAATCAGCCCAAGAAGGTGAACTGGACCCCAGAGTGTCAAGCGGCCTTCGAACAGCTAAAGGCCGCCATGTGTTCCGCTCCTGTACTCCAGGCCCCAGACTACAGCCGGGAGTTCGTCGTCCAGACGGATGCCTCCGACCAGGGCATTGGGGCGGTCCTGTCCCAGGTGAACACCGAAGGCCTTGATCAACCGGTGGCCTTCATCAGCCGGAGACTCCTACCACGGGAGCAACGCTGGAGCACCATAGAGAGGGAAGCCTTCGCTGTGGTATGGGCCCTCAAGAAGCTCCGACCCTACCTTTTTGGCACCCACTTCCGGGTGCAGACTGACCACCGACCCCTGCAGTGGTTGATGCATATGCGGGGGGAAAACCCAAAACTGCTACGCTGGTCCATCTCCTTGCAAGGTATGGACTTTACCGTTGAACACCGGCCTGGGTCTGACCACGCCAACGCGGATGGCCTGTCCCGGTTTTTCCGCCTCGACGAAGAGAGTCCCCAAGAGGATGGGTAACTCTCCCCGCCTTCAGCTGGGGGGGACGCATGTTGGACAGGCCACATGACGGGCCGCTCTCCCCCGGCTCGACCAAGCCCGAGCCAGTCATACAAGCACCACACACCACCATTGCACGTCCTACGTCCCCTCAGGGACACCTGCCCTCAAGCATGATAACCTCGTGGGTCCGATCCACGGCCGACCCACGCGCCCAGCCCGGGCCGCCATCTTGGACACTTCGCCACGAGGCCGCCTGGCCCCCGATCGACCTCAACCCTGGGCCTAGCCCGGCCTCAGACATTCCGGCACCACCCTCCACCCAGGAGGCGAGCGAGCTACTTGGCCAGTCAATGGGAGAAAGAGGTGTCGATGGTTCTCCCCCGGCCAGTGCCGCTCGCCCATCGCCTCCCCGGGCGCTGGCTCCACCCCCCTGCTGGGTGTCTGGACTCCCTCATCCCGGACCTCCCGACCTCCAAGTGCGAGGGTCCGGACATCAAAGCACGCCAGCCCTATAACTGGGGCAGCTCCAGAACAGGAAGGCAGTTGTATCTTGGAGTCGAGAGACGAAAGAAGAACTCATCCTGGACGGACTACTGGCGCTGCCGTAGCTCTGTCCTGTGCACCATCATCCTGCCTGTTGGCGCTGCCACAGCCGTCGTAACCTTCATCCTTCACCGTCGTCCGGATCTGCTGGCGAGGCCGCGGACCGTTGTAACTGTCATCTGCATCGGGACCTGCTTGGCTTCTCCACGGCCCGTCGACCATCCTTCATCCATATCGGGACCTGCTTGGCTTCTCCACGGCCCGCCGACCACCCTTCATCCATCTCGGGACCTGCTTGGCTCCTCCACGGCCCGATCAGCAACCACGCCGAGCTCGAGGATTGAGAGCTATTGAACTCATTGGTAACTAAGACTGTCCCGCTACCCTTTTCCTCAACCAGAGATCAGAACCGAGGGGACCCCTGAGTCCAGACCTCCTTGTATTATATCAACGTAACCTAAGAAGTGCATATAAAGTCTCGTTAACCTTCAATCTTGTGTGGTGTCCGTCTGTGGGGGGGAAGTTACTTATCTGTACAGTCGTTGGAGACGGCTCTCCCTGGAGACCTCTCCCCGTAATCTCGGCCGACCCTCACGGTCCGTCTAACACTCTACTACACCCCCTCTTTTCTTCCCCGGGTGCATGCATGTGTAGCTCCTTGCAGCCCATTACTGTGAGGTCAGAGGAGGCTGCTCACTCTCTACTACTCTCTACTCTGTACTACTCTCTCTCTCTACTACTCTCTTTACTAATCTACTACTCACTCACTACTCTCTACTACTCACTCACTACTCTCAACTACTCACTCTATTACTTTCTACTACTTACTCTCTACTACTCACGCTCTACTCACTACTACTCTCTCTTTACGACTCTCTACTACTCTCTCCGATGTACTACTCATGCTCTACTTCTCTCTACTACTCTATTACTTACACTCTACTACTCTCTACTACTCTCTCTTTACTACTCTCTACTACTCTCTCTACTTCTCCCTAATCTGTACTACTCACGCTATACTTCTCTCTACTAGTCACTCTCCAGTGCTGGCTATTGTTAGCAGTGTAAGCTGCGATGCACCTTTTGGGTAACACAAGTAATAATAACTTTATTTAGAGTTTTGTGATTTAACCACATCGCTGCTAGAGAGTTTCCCCTGCTGTGCTGGACAGCAATAAAAACGGGTGTGGTCATGGCGAGCTCAGCTCATCATGATGACACGAGCACTGTGCTGCATGACGAGCTGAGCTCGTCAGGAGCATGGAAGGGGTTAAAGGTGCTGGCACCACACCTCCTCACTGCCCCCCTCAGTGCACAATACCTCCTTACTGCCCCCTTAATGCACAATACCTCCTCACTGCCCCCCCAGTGCACAATACCTCCTCACTGAGCCCTCGCCGCACAATACCTCCTCACAGCCCCCCTCAGCGCACAATACTTCCTCACTGCCCCTCTCAGCGGAAATGCCTCCTCCACTCAGTGCACAATACATTCTTGCATTTGCAAGATTAAGCTATTGGCATTGTAAATAACAATGCCATTTATTTATCTGTTTTCAAAACCAACACATAAATAAAAATGTTGTCATTTACAATGCCAATAGCTCTAACTTTTGCAAAGGCGAGACCGTTGCATTGTAAATGCTTGTTTTTGGGTGTTTGCTGAATATACTGACCTCAGTCACAACAATACCTTTTTAGCAGGGCTGCTGGTGTGTGGCAGTCACGGGGTGACCATGGCCCTGCAGTGAGGGGAGGTGGGCTAGGTAAGGTTTGTATTAGATGGCGCTGCAGGCCAGGAGTCAGTGTGCAGTGCACGATATACCGAACGCTACCTAACTGCTGGACGGGCCACTACTTCCTGAACGCTGCTCCCGGGCCTCCGATTCTGCTACCTGGCTCAGGGTGCGGTGGCACAGCCGTGGAGCTGCAGTCCGCGCTGGCAGCAGCTGGTCTGTTATGTTTTTTCTTTGTATTCTGCACTGATAAACTGTACGAAAACTTCATAGTTTGGGGAGACTTTTTCATTTAAATTCTCTCTGTTGTAAATTCCATTGTTTTAAATGGTTAGCAGGTTCTACTAGGTTTAGACCATACTCCTTATCTTCTAGCTTGGCAAAGACTTGCATATTGTAGTTACCTGCTTTTACAAATGTTTGTTGTGTTCAGGGCCGGACTGGCCATAGTGGGCACCGGGCAATCCCCCGGTGCGCCGCACGGTGGGGGCCGGTTTTGGGCAACTGAGGGCCGTTTTTGTTGCAGGGCCGTTTTTGCAGTATAGCTGCAAAATCGGCCCAGGGCCGGGTGTGGTTCCCAGTCCGGCCCTGGTTGTGTTGCTGTGACTACTGAGCTCTGCTTCCATGTGCCCATGTTGGAACCGTAAAGTAAAATGGTGTCAAATGTGTCATTGTGCTTGTGTGCATTAGAAAATATAAGTCACAATCCTTCCCATCCGCCACAAATCCTTCAATTCCATATGAACAGACAACAGCAATCTAGGAATCTTGAGAAGGGGCAGTGGGGCGCTCATGTCTGCCTGGTTGTCAAGATATGATTTATGGTAAACGAAAGCCATGGGAAAAATAAATATGGAATTTACCAGGTTGACACTGTTTTCGTGGCAATTGCGCAATAAGTTCCAAACAGCTTGCAAGGGAAACATTTTTATGTTTACAGCAGTGTTTTAACAGATGTATATCTCTAAAGCTTGTGCAAAATGTGTTCAGCGGCTTACTTACTGTAGTATCCTAGAACGTGCACATTTATTTCGGGAAATCATATTACGTTCAACTAATTTGGGGAAACCTAAAACCTTACACATGTTTGAAAACTGTGTGTACCTACTCTTTTCTCATATGAAGCTGCGCTAACAGCGAGCGTTTCCCAGTCTTGCACCTTTGAGATCCATAATAGAATGTCCTAAAACCCAAAGGAATTTACCCCAAAATGCCTACATTAGTTGCCACGAGTCACACATTTACACAACTTCAATGAGCACATTACAAAACTATTAGCTTAGACTACATGCATTTGTACCCTGTTCATATTTTGTTAACTGTGCCACTGTTTGCATGCTGTTATTCATTGCCACAAAACACATCTGTGCAGTGACATTTAAATGCTCTTGAGGAAAAAACACTGTGGTTTACCCAAGCACTGTCCCTCACTGCGGAGCAGTCAGTCTTTAAAGTACAGGGTCTAAGGGTGGCCTGATAGACAGGAGGGTGTGATATCACATCGACCATGTTCATCACCGGTGCAGGATCCCCTCTCTTTACTTTTCGGGGGTGGGAGGAGAGCGGTGGATCTGTCCTTTCCTTCATGTGTTGCCACTGTTATGTTCCTTTTGTAGATAGATGTACCTATGCAATCCAGACATCTCTGCCAACCTACGGGTTGTAGGCATTGAATCTCTGTAACTTTCATTCGTATATAAATCCCATGCAGACGGCCAAGTTGGTTGTAGGCACACAGCTGGGTGATTGTCTTTCAAAGCGAATAAAAGATTTGTTTCATAAAGTACAGGGTCTCTCACTGGCTTTTGCTATTTTGCACACACACTTTTTTATATAATGCACATTCTACTATGTCTCCTCACTCTCTCATGCACACTTATCTCTGTTTATGGCTGTCTCACACACATACACACAAACTTCATTATGTACAAACTGCAATACTAAGTTCTTTCTGTCTAGCAAATACAAAATTATCGTGTATCAAGAGGGAGAGAGAAGGCCAGAAAGCTAGTCCAAATCCTCGAGTTTATATGAAGTAAATCAAAAGAAGACTAGCTTGAGTAAAAAGGGGGGGGCTTTGACAAAAATAATTAATTTTAGTTCAAAGGACTCAAGTATGCTTTGTCAGGGGGTAGTGGCACCTTGTGAGTGTGCTCATGAAGCCCTCACCCACCAACCTAGTTGGTGGCATGCTTCATCATCGGGCCCACCCAGTGGCACCTAACGTGTCCCGGGTGTGCTTCGACGCCTGATTACAGCGGAGCAGGTGTGTCGCTGAGTGTGCGGTGAAGAGTGTTATGAAAATGAGATTAAAACGGCTTGGCGGGGTCCCAGTACCCGGAGGTAAATTAGACTTTAATACCTGGGCCACCGTCAGCGGTTAAAAATAAGGCTGTGGGATGTATTATATTTTCACGTGTGGTCGCCTATATGGGCAGGTGACGGAATTTCAAAAGCTACCTATCCCGTCTAGTGACCATCTCCCACTAGCCATATTTATCACCCTACACACTGCCCGCCTTCAGACTATCACCTCCGTGGGTAAGACCAATGGAGAAGAAATCTATGTTCTGCCAAGGAGACTAAAGTGGACAAAAATAGACACAGCAGCTTTAACACGGTGGAAAAATATTTGGCCTGGAACTGCCAAAGATTTTACGACCGGTAATATTAATGAGAACTGGATTAAATTAACGACCTTGGTATACCAACTTCTAAAAGGTAAAGAACACTCACCAGTTACTGTAGAAACGTCTTGTCGCCAATTTCAACCACTATGCGAAAAAGTGGAGCAAAGTAAGAGGTCGCTCAGAACAGCCACACGGATCCATAAGCAAAACGGAAAATACGAAACACATCAAAACAAACTCCTAGCAAAGAAAATCCACAGGAAAAATGTGTGGGACAATAAAAGAAAACAACAAGACTCGGAGTAGCTACATGTCTTTTCCCTGCTAAAACCAAATAAACAGGCTGAATTCTGGGCATATATTAACAAGCTTTCCAGTCATGGCCAAGACAGGTGCAATGTGGTTGCTAGTGACATTTGGATAACCCATGTAACTACATTATATTGTAACGCACAAAACTTGACATCAGCACACAACCAAGAGCTTCTTACCAGCACTGCTCTACCCAAAATCTCACTGGTAGCCACAGAAGACATACCTGGATCGGCAGTGGTAAGGAACCCATTAAATATGGAGATACCTCCAGAAGCCTCCGACGTAGGAAAACGTGTGACAACAATTCAAAAAAACATTAGAAAGGATGGGGCACCAGGCCCTAATGGGTTACCAGGACAATTGTTTAAAGAAGACCGTGATTTCTGGAGTAGCATACTCACGCCGCTCTACCAGCATTGTCTGGCCAATTCAACGATCCCAGAGACTTGGAAAGGATCTTTACTACAACCTATCCACAAAAAGGGCAATACCGGGGACCCCTCAAACTATAGGTTGATAGCCCTTTTAGACATTGAAGCGAAAGGTTATGCTAGCCTCCTGCTACAAGACCTGCAGAGCTGGGCTGATGAAAATGAAATCCTACCAAGTTGCCAAAATGGCTTTAGGCCTGGGGCGTCCACAATAGATAATATTTTAGCCCTTGCAAACATAATAGAACAGACTAAATAGAAAAAGTTGCTTCCTCTATTTGCATGTTTTGTGGACTACTCCGCGGCTTTCGATGGAGTGAATCGGAGTCTGCTTTGGCGGAAACTACAAGGCTGGGGAATACCAGAGATTCTTTTAAAGGCAATAATTAGCCTTTACACTGGAACTTGGGTACGGGTGAAAACTTCAATGAACTCAGCTACCAAAAAGATTCCAACAGACCGTGGTTTAAAACAAGGTTGTGTATTGGCGCCTTTGCTTTTTAACTTATATACGGCAGACCTTGCTAAAAGTATTCTTAATGCAAATCTTCTATCTCCGAAAATTGGCTCAAATAGAATATTTTTAATACAGTATGCAGATGATATGGTGCTATTAGATCAAACAAAAGTAGGCATGCAAAGACTATTGGACGCACTAAATCTCTATAACAACAAGAATGACCTAAGAGCAAATGCATTAAAAACAAAGGTAATTATATTCGGAAAGTATGCCAACAAACTCGGACAGCATTGGAGGTTGGGCAACTTGAAGATAACAACAGTGCCCAAATATAATTACTTAGGGGTTTGGCTAATGAGTAATGGGAAATCAACAGCTTACCTTGCTTCAGCCGAAACAAAGGCAAAGGCAGTGACGTTCGCTTTGTGCAAGCTGAATGCTAAACTAAATAGCCCAACAACAAAATCCATTAGAAGAATTATAAGGGCCAAGCTGCTTCCCTCAATAACATATGGCCAGTTAGCATTTCCTGCGGCTTTTGTTAATAGCCTCGAACATATTAACTGCCGAGCCTACAAGCGAATTTTCCAGATCCCAGCGCATACACGAAACATCCTGGTGCGACTGGAATTTGGGTTGAACAAACAAAACTATGAGCACTGGGCAACGCTGGTGCGGTACTACCGAGGGGTTTGTGCGGCCCCTCCGAACACAATGAAGTCAACCCTGAAAATGATCTTTATGAAAGCCAATAATTCATTAAGTAACGGCCTGAAAACTGCCTGCACTGCATTACAGATTGACATGACCAAACTGCAGGATCTGACTTATCAGCCTGGTACACTAAAATCTATATTAAAAAAACAAGTTAGAGCATTATCCAGAGAAGAAGATATGAAGGAGTTGAATTATTCCAAAAGTAACATTGGGATACTTGTAAGCTCCTATGAAGATCGGTTATGGCAACCATACCTCGATTCTGCATTAAACAAGATAATTTTAAAGCAAATCTTAACAGTGAGGCTTATGGCATTGCCGATAAAAGATATCAACAGGCGCTGGAAAACCCTAGAGGCGATTACCACCTGCAGACTTTGCCACCAGCATGAAGAATCCATGGTCCATTTGGTCTGCATATGCCATTGCCTAATACAAGCACGTCGCACTCTACTAAGGCCATTGTTTTTAAAATATGTGACAAGTAATTGCAAGGATGCCATGAAACTCTTGTTTAGCCTGGAGACACCGATGGAATTGGCTAGGTTTGCCAAATTTGCACATAAAGTTAAAGAACGTTTAAGTAACGCACCTTGCACTTTAGAACTTCAAGACTGCACTATGGGCATGCCCAGACTCTGGTTTGCACGCTGCAACAAGCTGTATTTATTTTGCACTTTGTTAGAATCTCTACTCCAAAATAGGCCTTTGATTGCCTTGAATTCATAATTGATACATGGGTTTTAATGTTTTTTTTTTATCTATGAGCTGTATTTTTAGGATTTGCTTTACAGGATCTAGTGCATCCAAATGTGTAGCAGTTAACAATGATTACTGTAGCAAGCAAGTTTTGTGGATATTTTATAGGACACTTTTTGTAACAATTTTTGTTAATTGATACGATACAATAAAATATATTCATTCATTCATTCATTCATACTTCAGGCACACAAGATTCACTAACAAAGTGTGAAACATCTATGGCATTCCAAGGAAGGAGTGGGTTGAGCTATGTGGGTACGCCCATCGAGGGCAGGCGCTTTGCTTCTGTAGTGCTGTTAATTGTTAGAAATGGGATTTTTGTTTGGCTGAGGCTTGCGCCAAAGTCAGGCAGAAACCACCACTCTAGTCAGGGCAAGGAAGTTACATGCCAAGATAACCCCTGCTCCCCCCCTTGGTAGCGTGACACGAGCAGTAAGGCTTACCCCGGAGGCAATGTAGGTTAAGTATTTGCACACGCACCCACCAGCAACAACATCCCAGGCCCCCCACAAAAGGAACTCCACACAAGGTATATGTAAAAATAGCTTTTGTATTGCAAAACACATTAGATAGAAACACACACTTTACAATGTGCCAACAGGCACGGGCAGAATTTACAGGGGATATGTACAGGACAGGGCCACATGGACCACTGTCAGGAATATGCACTTTTAGAACTAGGATACTTGTTAAAATTAGCATTTAGAATATAAAATCACTGTAGCACCAAATAGCAAATAGAACACACAACCAGTAACTACTGGTAAGAGGTAAGTACCACCTACGCAATCCTAACCACCTTAGGAGAATGTCACGCAGGGAACGAGGACCTCACTAGCAACACATGCACTAGGAAGAAGAACCACCTAAGTATCACCATACATTTAGGGGTATAAGCATGAACATATCACACATGATGCATCACAACATTCAGAGGTGTAGGGAAGGAAAGCACATGATGTATAACTATACATTCAGTGGTGTAAGAACAAGGCACATGACGCATCAAAACACATTCACAGGAGAACACATGATGCATAACAACACATTCAGAGGTGTAAGAACAAGGCACAGGACGCATCAAAAACACATTCAGAGGTGCAGCAAATAACAATTCGCAGAAATCACATTAGCACAGAACTTACATCAAAGTCCAGGTTGCGCCACTGCGCCAAAACCTAAACGTAGTAGCTGCCCACTACTTGCTGGCCAGCTGAGGACAGGAACAGAACAGGGCCTAAACGCTGCAGCTGGCACTAAGTGCTGCGCAGCTGGGGAAGGCCAGGGTAGGGGTGAAGGAGTGCGACTCACTCCTAAGTCCAAGCAAGTCCCCTAGAAAGAAAAACCTAGACGGTGCAGCTGCCCACTAATTGCTGGGCAGCTGTGACTCAAAACTGCGACCAGGGCCCTCACTGGCCCTTAGGAACAAAAGACTGCGCAGACTGTTGGAGCCCTCTAGGCTCTAGAACAAACATAGGTGCATTTTTGAGCCCTCTAGCTCTGAAAACGACATGCGCACTCATGGAGCGCACAAGCGCTTTAAAAAGAAATATGCCCCCAAAGGTGTAGCCCTCTTAGGCTATGAGAATGACTTAGGGAAATCCTGGCCATGTGGGAGCCATCTGCTCGGGATTACTGGGGCCAACAACAGCGATGGGGGCCCGGGGGGCGGGCACCGACAATGTGCCCCAAACCTATCCCCCCTGACTGATACAGAGTGGGCCCCTCAGGCCCGAGTCAACAATTAGGGCTAGGGTAGAGCCACACATAGGCTTGTGGACAGAATGGTGCCGGACGTTGGAGCGGCCCGCTGCCAAGTGGGGCCGCTCGGGAAATACACTGGAACACCCCCGAGCCCCCTCCTTACCGGGCTCCAGGCGGGTGCTTTCTGTGATGCGGTGGTGCCATCCCCTCTCGGGGGACAGCGTAGGACTCTGCCTCCGGGGCTCCTCTTCGCTCACGGGAGCCTCGCCAATCACAACGCCTTGCCAGGGGCGGGCGCATCTTCACCCGGTCCCCCGTCTCAGGACCGGGACTTGGGAAAGGGAGCACGCGAGGCCCAGCGCTGCTTCTCCCGGGCCGGGGAGAAGCGGAACAGGAATCCGCCAGGCCCCGCCCACACCTTCTTTCCGGGTCGCGCTAGGCAGCGGCCCGGTGGGGTGTTCTCTTGTGGCTCGGCGGAGGCTACCGAAGCAGCTCGGGCTGCGGCGTACAATACGGGGTGGGCACCCTCTTTCAGACTAAAATCAAGGAGCGGCCACAATCGGGGTGGGCACCCGAGTTAGAAACAATCAAATAAGCGGGGTGACACCCGTGTTACTATAATCAGGGGGGAATCCCTCCCGAGCAACGGTGCGCAGCCCAGCACCAAAAGGATAAGACAAAAGCGCTCCATGTCTCTAGAGGTAGCCAGGAGTCCTGGAACAAAAAGGAAAGCACTCCCAGGCTCAGGATGGCTGCATAAAGTCCTGGGAGGGCTTAAAGGCAAAGCAACCAGGGTTCTCAGGCAAGAGAGGGGAGCAGACAGCTTCCTGCAAAGTAGGTTCCCCAGTCATCCTGGGCAGGGCAGAAGGGCCCCCAGAAAGAAGTCCTCCAGGCATCTAGGCAAGGAAGAAAGATCCCAGAGAGCGAAGGCATCCAGGTGCTGGGCAGGCCCAGGGAGGCAAGCCTTCCCCTGGGCCCAAGCAGCAGCACGCCCCTGGTTGAATCCAGTCAGAAACAAGAACATTTTGTAAGGGGACACAGCCCCTTTTTATACAGTGAATTCCTTTGTCTCAGGGTGAAGGGTGGGGGAAAACCAGTCGCAACTGGTTTTGGAGTACCTTGTTTTCCTCAGCCACCCTTTCCATTCACCAGGCAGGCTAGGGTCATCAGTCGCACCACAGGGGGCGGAGCCAGCATTGTGTGGGGAAAGCCCAGCCCTATTCAGGTCCCAGGTGCACCACTCCCTCACATCACACATGCTAATCTCAACACTCATCACCGGGGCAGACCCCTCATGACTCATGGAACCGGGCACACCAGCCAGCTCCAGCCGATCACAAGCCAGCACATTCACTGCACAGACAGGCACACTTTTAGAAGTGGCACTTCCATATTAGACACAAACATGCTGCACACATCATTGCGCAGCATTCAATCACACGAGTCCGCACATACCAGACTCGAGCCTGCACACCCCACGCATCAGGAACTACCAGGGACACATACATTCCCCATGCATTCCTATGGGAGGGCAGGCCACTGTCACACACACACTCAGGGAGCGCACGCACTTTACACTGCGCCACAGTGTCAAAGTGCCCAAAGACCAGAAATCACTATAATTATTTAATAATACCAGGCAAAAAGTTCAGGGGTGAACCTGCCAGAAGGGCCAAGTCCAACACAAATGGATGGCGTACTTATGGTGTAAAGAAACAAAATGTATGCATAAATTAACAAATGCTGCCATGGAGCGGTGACTCGCTTATGTTAATTCAGCCAAAGTGACTTGGGGCGAACAACATTCGCTAGCAAGTGGGAAAAATCTAACGCATAGCAGGGGAGGAGAGGAGGTAGCTTCATGGGTACACCGGTTGCCTGGCAGGCGCTGTGCCTCTGAAGCCGAGTTGAAAGGTGTCAGTGCACCAAAAGTGCATTCAGGCAAAAAAAAAAAAAAAAGATCAAGGCACACAAGCAGCGTGTGCGTCCCTGCTCATTCATGCAGCCATCCTCCATGAGAGTTAACTTGAGAGAAAACGTGGGACATCCACCAAGAATTAGCCATTTGCAGGCTACCATTTTTAAATGACACACACAAAAGCCATTCCAAAGCGTGGGATGAGTCAAACCCACAAACTACATACAACAGATCACCTGACAATGCAAGCGATGTCTAGGCTCGACCTAAAAATGCACATCCATCTTAAAGGTATTTCATTTCAGTGCCAGCGCTACAGGTTTTCCTCTAAAAGCTGCAAGACAATGTCTCTTCCTGCAGTTGTCTCGCTCAGCTGCTTAAGTGCATTAATTGTCAGCCCACCTCCCCTATGTTTTCCATGCCAGGAGATGAAACATGGGCAACTGTTATAATTTTCTTAACACCCTTCTCAGGTCCAATCAACGCCTGAGCTCCACTTCATAACACACACATTAAGCCTATTTTTCAACATTTGAGATGGTCATCATTTCACTTCCTATGAATTCCATTCTGTTAACATGACTAAAACCATGCAGTTGGGGTGAAGTCAAGTTCACCAAACAGTAATTAACTATATGCATAACACCCACAAAGAAAACCCACACTGAGGTATGATGGAGGAGGTGATGGTCATCTAATTGAAAATGTAGTGTGTGAAATCAGGGGCATAGTTACCAATGACGCAATGGGTGCAATGCACTGCGGCACAGAGGTGTGAGGGGGCCAAATACAGCAGCCCCTTAACCCCTTCCATGCGGCCGCGATTCTGCGCCTGTGCGGCAGAATCACGAGTGGGCGGGTTTATGACTGCCCCCAGCCGTCATCAGCACACGAGCACCGTAGTGCATGACGGCTGGGGGCCGTCATCAGCATGCAAGGGGTTAAGCTCTGAAACGGCACCTCAATAACTATGCTGGAGTCTCGAAGGTAAACGAGCATTAAAGAAGATCTTTGTTTTTATGCTGTCATATTAGCTGTGCTTTTAAAGCTGTAGGCTTCTGACAAACTGCTGCTTATGTTTTTAACATGGAAACTGGTGTTTTATTTTCTTTCCCTTACAGCAAAGTTTGATGATTTTGCGAAGTGAAATACATGACAATCTTGCTGGTGTGAAAGGAAAGGTTGCATGAAGTTGTTTTCTTCTAACAACAGCTTTCAAATACCTAAATACCAAAATATTTTAAATTGCATAAAGATTTAGGAAAGCACATATAACGTTGTTTTTTTTCTCATTCGGAAGTGTGATGGACGAAGATTTTAATAGGATCCAAACCAATCGAGACACTTTACTTCGAGATGCACAAATAAATGTTTGCTGAAATCAAACTTCCACACATTATTGTTTGGGCGCTATGAAGCTTAATCAGTAAAACGGAATTGCTCCTAATAGCACCTCCCACCAAAGCCCCCATCACTCAGGCCTGGCTTAATCATCTCACTGCACTCAACGTTCAACCTACTATCGTGGAATCAGCTAAATCTTTAGGCATAACCCTTGATTGTAATCTCAATATGCATCATCATATCAGCAATGCAACGAAAGGAGCTAATTTCCAAATCAACACATCGCTGAAGCTGAACCTTTCCTCCCTGCCAATGACTTCAGAACTGCAGTCCAAGCCCTAGTTATCCCTCGATTGGATTATGGAAGTGTTGCCTCTGTGGCCTCCCCATATCGACAACCGCACCATTAAAAGCTGCAGCCATACTAATCACGGGCTCAAAAAAACGCTCATACATCTCTCCCGACTTAAAATCCTTGAACTGGCTGCCATACGAAGCTAGAATACACCTGAAAATCGCATGCATGACACACAAGGCTATACACCACAACTCCTCCAGATACCTCGCTCAGAAACTGACAATCTCGGGTGGCTCAAGAGCCACAAGAAGCGCAGAAAATCTTCTTTTGAAACCTCAAAGATTCCACAAGAAAAAACATATAAACGCTCCTTCTCAGGGATGGCGCCCAGGATCTGGAATGCCCTTCCTCCAGAAATCAGACTTATCTCATCCACGGCATCCTTCAAAAAAGAAGTAAAATCTCTCCTCTTAGCTAAATTCACATGAATTTAGACTAAAGAAATCTCGTCACTCATTATTTTTCCTCCAATGACTATGTACAGCTGACCACCTCTGCACCATTGCTACCTCACCTTGTTTCTATTGTTTAACCATTTGCTCATCTTTGCACAAAATGACTTGCTTAATTATTACTCCTTTGTCTTTTTATACTATTTGTGTGTAAAGCGCTCTGATATCCGTAAGGATCTTGTTAGCGCTCTATAAAACATTCAAAATAAATAAATAAAACTGTATGTCTGTGAAATGTGCTGTCTGTCATAGATAGTGGCTACCACACCATGGTTTAGTAATATATTAGTGACAGTGTGCTCCTAAATGCAACACCAGCTACTTATTACAACATTGCCACTCTCCTGCTGAATGGGCGTGGCACATTTGTGACACTTGTTCTTTGTGTGATGCTTGGATTTTTCTGAATCTCTAGGAGTTCACTGTATACTCGGGCCACACAAGCTATTATAGCACTGGGAGCTCACCGTTGGCTCCATCCTATTCCCTCAGCGGCAGGAGTCAGACTCCAAGCAGCAGAATCTACTGAAACACGTGGGGGCACCGCAAAATGCTCATTGCGTGTGTCCTGAATTGCCGAGCAGTGAACATGCTCTCTTTTGTAAAAGCAGAGTGCGCCATTCAGCCCAGGCTACCTGACACCAGCACAGGTCAAAGAAGATGTTATACCCCTGATGCTACATGGCTTCTGAAGATGAGACAGTCACTGTAATCACTGCATTCAGCCTGACGAGTGGAGGGCAAACGATGGCGGCTAGGAAAAGAACACCGTGCTGAAACTGGGAAAATTTGTGATTTGAGCATTGTTTGTTTCACTTTATGCTAAAACAAAAGCACAGGTAACTTTATAAAACGTCTTGGTGTCGCTAATGCACAATTCTTCCTTTTTAAAAATAAAAGTTGGGATTGTTATCCTTCGAGACCCGTGGAAACTGGCCAGAATCTCAGAAAACAAGATGTTGCTCCCCAGAGCGATACCGAGAGCGGGGGAACTAGAGTAACGGCTATACACAGTACTGTAGTACAAATGGGCAAGCCAACAAACTAACAGGCGCGGGCGGGCCAATGGCCTGTCCTGGATCTAAGAGTCAGGCACAAGCCAAGCAATGGAAACATCTGGCATGGAAATCATGCAACAGATTCTCTATAAAAATAAGATAAAGTATCTGCAAAATTCAAAAAGTATATTTCTTTGACAAGCGTTTCACCTTAGTGCATCAGATGATATCACTGCATCGAGAGACATTTATTAAAAGTGATCGTTTTCAAACATGAACTTAGAAACATTCTTGCCCCCACACAGTTAGCTATCATGTGCACCCTTTATGTAGGCTATATTCCTGTGTTAACCAGAGCAACATTATAGTACAATAAGTCAAACACAACAGAGAATTTTGTACAGCATACATCCTCACATATTTCAAGGTTTTCTCATATGCAGTAGACATGATAAAATAAAAGAACGGCCTAGGATCACACAATTTAATCAAGTGGCCAAGTCAGGATTGATCCTGGCTTTTTTAGTTCAAAGCTGGTTTCAGTACTAGATTGGTATCCCTTTCTCGCTCCTGTTTGACATCAAAGTTTAATGGTTTGTCTTTCATTCTTGCTTTATGAGGTAAGAGTGTTGGGTTGCAGCAGAAGCCACATGAAAGCTCAGCTCATTTTGAGCTCCAGGGCTCAAGAGGACCTTGAGTTTAACCAGAGCCTGGCATCTGGCTTGAGTTGTTAGTGGCTCGCCCACCTCAATACTTTACTCTGGGTGTTCTGTGTGCCTGAACTAGGCTTAGATGCTGCTTTCAGTGTGATTCCTGTATTGTATGTAAGGATATCTTAGCTTGCATAGCTGTAATCCGTATTGTACCTGTGGTACGTGTGATGGAGCTTACACTGCTGCCAAATGCTGCACAGGGTTGGTCTACACCTATTCTGTGCATGCAAGGGAAGCTTACATTCTTTCTGACCAGATCTGCATGTGTTCTAATGTGTGAGAGAAGAGTGAACCCCTGCCTGGTTCTGTATCTGTTTTGTGTGTGGAAATCTTGCAATGCATGTGAGTCAAGTTCACATTTATACACCCCACTGCTGTTCCATAACTTGTACAGTGTATTTGAAAGAAACTGGCACTGACTGGCTCTGCAGTAGCATACTTGTTCAATGTCTTTGAAGGAAGCTTGCACTGACCATGTCTTTGAAGGAAGCTTGCACTAGCCCTGAGTACCACACGTGTTCCAGGCCTTTGAAGGAAGCTTGCACTGGCCCTGCAGAACGACTTGTGTTCCATGTCTGAAAGAAGATGGCACTGACTGGCTCTGCAGTAACATACTTGTTCAGTGTCATTAAAGGAAGCTTTTTTTTCAGAGAAAATTGTGATGCTCTTGACTTGTGCCCGCTCTGTTTTTGTGTGTTTTTGGTCTGACGAAGACTGTTTTAGATGTCTCACCAGCCGCATATTTTTGCAAAAATTACACATTCTTGCTTACAGAAAATGGGCTTTGGGTATGCCTACTTCAGTTATTCCTCAGTCAGAGTGCCATTCACACATTAGTCCAGGCCTTCAGAACAGCATGCATACAATCGGTCAGAAGATTCGCCCTCTTTAGCCATTGGTTTTGTTGACAAAGTTTATCTCTGCCTAATAGACAACTGCTGCATCCAGAGGAGTCTCTGACATTGATACGGGACAACACAGATTTCTTATGCAGAGCACTAGGCATCACTGCTGCAAACTTCACGACCAATCGCCATCTTGAAACAATATTTTGATCCAAGGCAGCAGACGAGTGTGAAGCTTTACTTTAATTTTCTTTAATTGAAGCACATACCCTTCACATTTAGTTGACATTTTTTTTTTTTTCTTGATTCATTTTAGCATATGTTTGGCTTGTACTACAAAGAAAACAACCACCTTGCTTTTTAGAAGGCAAGTGTAACTTTTTTCGATGTCTAGAGTCTTCCACGTAAAAGTCCACAAAAATCCGCCTCATATAGTCTCCAGTGCTGACCCAAGTTCGGCTGATTAGAGTTTGGATTTGAGATGTCATCAGTGATGTCACTGACCATGTCATGAATTATGTAATCTGTGACATCATCAGCAGTGGATTGCGGGTGCGCAAAATATAGTTAGTACAACTAACTATATAGGAGCAATTTCAATGGTTTTGTATGAGTGAATTGTCCAGCTAACTATAACACCCCTAAAACTTGTCGTTTTTTGAGTGAATTTCAAAAGTTTTTTAAATGCTAATTCCTAACTATATAAGGTCTGAAACCTAGGGTTTTTTCAGTGAATATATATATATATATATATATATATATATATATATATATATATATTCACTGAAAAAACCATAGGTTATAGACCATATATAGTTAGGAATTAGCATTTGCAAAACCTTGAAAATTCACTGAAAAAACCATAGGTTATAGACCATATATAGTTAGGGATTAGCATTTACAAAACCTTAATTTACTCGCACAAAACCATTGAAATTGGCATATATAGTTAGTTGCACTAACTATATATCGCGCACCCGCAATCCACTGCTGATGATGTCACATATTACATCATTCATGACATGGTCAGTGACATCACTGATGACATCACTGATGACACCATCCAGTGACTGTATGTTTCTGTAAAGTTAAAATATGTCTTACATATTGAAGAATGAGTGGATGTATAAGTGTCTGGATGAAGGATTTAGTAGGTGCATGACTGACTGTATGAGAGAGTGATTAAATGTGTCTGAATGAGTGCATGGGTTTGTGACTAAACTGTCTTAATTTGTGCATCATTATATCTGTTGTTCTGTAAACTGCTGTATGTGTTGATCAGTAGCTATATGAGTAACTATATGGGTTATTGATTGGTTGCCCAAGTATTTGTATGGCAGAGTGAGTGTGTGTGTGTGGGTGGCTGGGAGGTGTGTGACTCTGTGCATAGATGTGTGAACAGTTGATTCACTAGATGTATGGGTTCAAAACTGCATGTGGAAACAACTGTATGGGTGGTTGACTGTGTGCATGAGTGGATTGGTGAGTGAATGGATATCTCAGTGCTACATGTCAAAGTAAGTACATATGTAAAACACAGTACATGTGAGAGTTGACATATATAAATTACTGTGTATAAGAGCCAGTGAATGTGTGAGTGGCTGCATGGATCATTGAAAACGTGTATCAGTGATTGTATAAGAGAGTAAATATGTGTTAGAATATGTTTGAATAAGTAAGGTGTGTATAACTGTATAGTTGAGGAAATGGAGGTGTGATTGATTCTTTGCATGACTGACTAGGTGTGTGAGTAACTCCATGGATGAGTGAAAATCTGTGAGTGTCTGTTTACCCTGAGTGTATCTAAGGTTATATTAGAGTCTGAAGAGGTTCATCGTATTATCACATGAATTATGTCATCAGTGATGTGATCAGTAATGTCAAATGGGATGTCATCAGTGATGTCATCAGTGATGTCATTTGAGATGTCATCAGTGATGTCATCAGTGATGTCATTTGAGATGTCATCTGTGATGTCATCAGTGATGTCACTGACCATGTCATGAATGATGTAATATGTGACATCATCAGCAGTGGATTGCGGGTGCGCGATATATAGTTAGTGCAACTAACTATATATACGAAATTTCAATGGTTTTGTGCGAGTAAATTAAGGTTTTGTAAATGCTAATCCCTAACTATATATGGTCTATAACCTATGGTTTTTTCAGTGAATTTTCAAGGTTTTGTAAATGCTAATTCCTAACTATATATGGTCTATAACCTATGGTTTTTTCAGTGAATTTCAATGTTTTTTTAATAGCAAATATCAAAAGCTGTAAAATGTCAAGTACGTGGTAGGTAAAAACATTTTCGTATTTATGCAGGCTGATGTGCTTTGAACGCTGCCCCCCCCCCTCCTCTTTTCTTTTAGGAGTATTCTCTCTTTGCAGATAGTGAAGGGTAGGTAACACAGGCCTTTGCCCCCGTTGTAATCCGTCGTGCCTGCTTCCCTCTCCATTTGATTGATTGTTATCCTAGCATTTATTGTTTTGGAATTGGTTCTCTTTGGTTCATTCTCTATTTACAAACAAGCACAGAGTCGCAATACTCTGTTTAGTCTTTGCAGATAGTGAAAAATCGTTAAAAAAACAAGAGGAATCAAGCAAAATCAGAAGGCCACTAATGGGATCTCTTTTTGACCTCGCTAAAATAGAAACATTATGAACAACCCCTCATGACAAATACGAAACTAGTGAGAGGAACTGAGCTCGACACCATGATGGCTGCAAGACAGCTTGGCTCCGCCGCCCACCCCACCCAAAATAACGACAAACACTATGCAAATATTATAAATATATACAACACACCAGCAAAGTAACAGGGTAAAACATTTTATTAAATAACTATTTACATGGCAGCCTGCTGCAACATCGATCCAAACAAGCCTTTGTATTTTGGGCTCAAAATAAACCATCAATAGTAAGATTTTCATAGGTGAGTGTAGGTTCATGGTTTTCCATCCACAGACCAAAAGCCTGGAGTGGGAGTGAAAGAACAATAACTAGGTAAGAAGGAAGGCAGAGGTTGTGGGAAGGACTCTGGATATGGTATGTTGCTTGGTCCCTGAGATGCTTCGATGTCACTGCCTTGCACAAATGGCATAAGTCCTGGATGTTGGGTGCCATAGTTAAGGGTTCCGAGCAGCGCTTGTAACACTGTCTGAAGCTTATTTGCACCTGCTGCAGATTCACTATTCTCAAAGTAAATGGGGGCTGTTTGTGGACCTGACTGCATTGGAAAACAATGTGATGCGGTGCCTCCCTGAACCACTTGACGGAAGCCCCCGAGATAATTGCGCCTGCTCCACACCTTGTCCCACAATCCGTTTGACCTGAAGACACGTCCTGCGGTGCCCTGGTCCGACCATCACATATACCTGCACCAGGAGACGGCGTGGGGTGCAGTAGAAGGGAGAGGCGGCGCGAACGAGCCTCCCCCACCTCCCCAGGTGGAGGTTTCTCAGCTACACCCCAGCGCTTCACTCGACCAGCTGACTTGCGTCCGCTCTTGCGACACAGTGCCTCGCTCGGCCAGCTGAATTGCGCCTGCTCTTGCTATTACAACGTCTCACCCGCCATCCAACGGAATTGCACCCAATCTTGCGGTACAGTGACAGGCGGCTGCTACGGAGCTCACGAAATGGCGGTCGGCTCCACAGACTTGGGCCTGGCCTGCAAAGATGGCTCTGGGCAACCGTGGAACTCGGACGCTTGACTGCTAGGGCATGGGCCCCATTCCCAAAAGAGTCCCCTCAGCCTTGAAGATTCTACAACAGTCACCGGGACCCCCGACTCCCGTAGACTTCCGGTGGGGAGCGACTGCCATGATTGCTCGCGGAATGGCCACGACGTAGCCACGAGATGGTGGTGCTCTCATGCTGACGCCAGCTTCAGTCTGAAACATCCAGAAACACTGTAGACTACCAATTCGATCAGTTCCGGTGGAGCCCCAACGTGACCCGGTAGAGAAGAACTTGCCCTCCCCTCTTTGACTGATGGTTCTTGTTGCCTGTCCCTTCTCTTGTCATTTAACAGAACTTTTTGGACTGCTGAATGGGGTTGTGTTCCGACCGCTGGTTGGTGGAGACATTTTGACTATATTCTGGACCTGCGTTGTCGCGTAATGCGTCATATGACGCGCCGCGTTAGCGCACCCGGAAGTGCTCCGGTGCGCGAGGCGCAGCTTCCCGGAAACGATCCAGAGCGCGGCGCGCAGCGCGTAACGTAAGCATAACAGGTCATGTGACTTGTTAATAAAACTTTTCATTGGTTCATTTTACTTTTGTTATTCTAATGATGAAAGGCTTGGTCATATGACCTAAATATACCACTTTTCATTGCTTTCGAACATTTTTTTTTCCCAAATGATGAAAGCCCCACCTTTTTTTTCTCACTCTGACTTGTAAAGCAAAGGACCCAGATGCATTTACAGTTTATCACTAACAATGTTCCAGGCTAATGTATTTTCCCGGGAAATTTACAACTGTCCTGCAAGTAAAATATTCCTATTTCGAGAAAAAGGGCGTTTCTTCGTCCCACGAGGGAGCCGTTGAACAAAAGAAGCTCGGCCTGCTGTCTTAGTCGCTGATAGACATGAATATCGGATTCTTATCGATCACTTTATGTTGCAGGAGTGGAAAACACAACAGCCCTTGACCATTTATCCTTACTGCGTTCCTGCGTATTATACCTTTTAACCGTCATGTAATCGGGCTGCTTTATTTCACTTGCCTTTTACTGATTCGAAAACAGTGGCTATTATTCAAAAATTTACCAATCTAGGTACTACTACCATGTTTTGTTTTAAAAACCTTTATTTTGAAAATGTCAGTATACAAATACGGGCCTATAACCACGTGGGCCGGCCACGGAGCAAACTGGAATCGTATATGATGAGGGGACATTTACACTGTAGAAGAACGTAACGGGCGACCCATTAGGTTGCAAGAACTAAGGTGTCTAACAGTTGCGGAATCGGTGGACGTACATTTTATAATTAAAGTACGACAGGGCCAGTTACAATAAAATTATCTAGATATACATTTGCGGGCAAGTACCATGGGTGACGTTAATTCGAACTTTCAATAGTACAGTAATCAATAACACATCAGAACTTAATATCAATAGGGATGTCCAAATGTTCAATCAGTACTCGTCCCCGCCCGCCATGTGCTTCAAAACTGCATACGTATCTCGTGATATCAAGGTTGGGCAACCAGTACACAACAAGGAGTTACGAGTCCCATTTATACCGGCGCCATTTTGGGCGAGGCCGGGCAGGTCCAGGATATAGTCAAAATGTCTCCACCAACCAGCGGTCGGACCAGAACCCCTTTCGGCAGTCCAAAAAGGTTCCGTTAAATGACAACAGAAGAGATAGGCAACAAGAACAATCAGTCAAAAGAGGGGACGCTTTCGTGAATGGGGCCCATGCCCTAGCAGGCAAGCGTCCGAGTTCGAAGGTGTCCCAGGGCCATTTTAGTGGACCAGGCCCAAATCCAAAGAGCTGGCCACCATTTTGAGAGTCCTGTTGCAGCCGGCTATCGCTGCACCGCAAGAGTGGCCGCAATTCAGCTGGATGGCGGGTGAGTCACTGTACCGCAAGAGCGGGCGAAACTCAGCTGGATGGCGGGCAAGACGCTGTACCGTAAGAGTGGCCGCAATTCAGCTGGATGGCGGGTGAGTCACTGTACCGCAAGAGCGGGCGAAACTCAGCTGGATGGCGGGCAAGACGCTGTACCGCAAGAGCGAACGCAACTCAGCTGGATGGCGGGTGAGGCACCGTGCCGCAAGAGCGGGCGGAACTCAGCTGGACGGCGAGGGAAACGCTAAGAGGCGCCCCACTGCAGATGAGGTGCCTCCACCTGGGGAGGCGGGAGAGGCCCGTTTGGCCGCCTCCCCCCCCCGGGCACCCCACGCCGTCTTTCGGCGCAGCATTGTAGGATGGCCACACCAGTGAAACTTGCTGGACACCACCTCGGTGCCATCCGGATCTCGGCACGTTGTGCTGCCTTCGGCATACTGTAGCAGCAAGTGCGGGCGCAACTCTGCTGGACGGCGAGTGAAACGGTAAGGGGCGCCGCACTGCAGATAAGGTGCCTCCACCTGGGGAGGCGGGAGAGGCCAGTTCACGCCGCCTTCCCCCCCCGGCACCCCACGCCGTCTTTCGGCGCAGCATTGTAGGATGGCCACACCAGTGCGGCAACTTACTGGACACCACCTCGGTGCCATTCGGATCTCGGCGCGTTGTGCTGCCTTCGACCTATTCGCACATCGGTCCGCTACTGACGCCGCCTCACAGGCCAACGGATTTTGTAGGCTTTTTATAGCCCAAAGCCGCATAACAGGTCATGTGACTTGTTTATAAAACTTTTCATTGGTTCATTTTACTTTTGGTTTCCTAATGATGAAATGCTTGATCATATGACCTAAAAATAACACTTTTCATTGGATTGAAACATTTTTTTTTCACAAACGATGAAAGCCCCACCTTTTTTTTTCCTCACTCGCCAATCCAAAAAGGTTCCGTTAGAAGACAACAGGGGACAGGCAACAAGAACCATCAGTCAAAAGAGGAGAGGGCAAGTTCTTCCCTACCGGGTCACGTTGGGGCTCCACCGGAAGTCATCGAATTGATAGTCTACAGTGTTTCTGGATGTTTCAGACTGAAGCTGGCATCAGCATGAGAGCACCACCATCTCGTAGCTCCGTCGTGGCCATTCCGCAAGCAATCATGGCAGCCGCTCCCCACCGGAAGCCTGCGGGAGTCGGGGGCCCCGATGACTTTTGTAGAATCTTCAAGGCTGAGGGGACGCTTTCGAGAATGAGGCCCAAGCCCTAGCAGGCAAATGTCTGAGTTCAAATGTGTCCAAGGGCCATTTTAGTGGACCAGGCCCAAATCCGAAGAGCCGGACACCATTTTAAGAGTCCTGTGGCAGCCGCCTATCGCTGCACCGCAAGAGTGGGCGCAATTCAACTGGATGGTGGGCGAGACGCTGTAGCCGCAAGAGCGGGCGCAACTCAACTGAATGGTAGGCGAGACGCTGTAGCCGCAAGAGCGGGCGGTAAACAGCTGAATGGCGGATGAGGCACAGTGCAGCAAAAGCGGGCGGTAAACAGCTGAATGGCGACTAAAAGACTAAAGGGGCGCCCCACTGCAGCAGAGTAGCCTCCACCTGGGGAGGCCCGTTCGCGCCGACCCTCCCCCCCCCCGGGGCGCCCCACGCGGTTTTTCGGTGCAGCATTGTAGGATGCCAAGACCAGTGCGGCAACTTACTGGACATCACCTGGGTGCCGTCCGGATCTCAGCGCGTTGTGCTGCCTTCGGCCTATTCGCACAAAGGACCGCTACTGACGCCACCTCACAGCAGCCCAATGTTGCTTTGTTTAAAATGTTTTTTTTAACGTGTTTACTTTGTTGGAGCGTTGTATATATTTATAAGTTATTAAAGTGTTATAATCCTACTACTTTGTTGGAGTGCTATATATTTTTAATGTGACACATAAGTTTGTGAAAACTTTGATGTACAAAAAGGCATCCCTGGAATCTTCCACTTCAGGCTCGGTCCCACACACCCTCACAGTGAGAATCCCCTCCCCAATCACAATACAGGATCGTTATCAGATAGTAGGAACGCGTGTGGTGTGACGGATCTCATGGGGTGGGGGCCTTGATCTACTGTAACTCCTTTGAAGAGGGGTGATTCTTTACAGTTGGAGCCATAAAATACATCCGCAGGGCTAAGTGATAGCCTGGGACCGGCCTGGACAATCAGACACAGAGGAAGAGGAGTGTCAGAGGGTGCGGTAGTGAATAGGGTGAAAGGGAGGTGTCGGGCGGGCACAGGGTGTGATTCTCAGGGAAGAGCAGCGCAGATGGGGGGAGGTTTATGGCCCATGCATGAGAGAGAGAGCGGGGGTAACCAGTGCGTGGGGGAGATGCTTGCGAGGGTGGGGAGCCATGCTGAGGATCGGCGGCGTGCAGAGAGTGGGTCTGGTCAAGGCATCTAAAATGGCTGCCGTGCACGACAAAAGTGTGGCATTGGAAAAAAGGCAAGATGGCGCAGACAATGTTTATCAATACGGATTAATTTATAACAATTATTTTTAACAATATATTTACTTGCAGTGACAAAATGGCGGTCAACACTTCCTAATTTCCTTCGAATCGAACGTTAACAGACGTCACGCAGCAAAAAAATAAAAATCCGCTCACGCGCAGCCGCTGGAAGACATGTATCAACATATATAAGCATCCTCAGCCACCCTCATAAAACATAGGGGGTCAGGATACGTCTTCCGTACCCCCTTATACCCATTTCTCACATTGTTTTTCCTCCATCTTGTAATTTAATTAAAACGAAACACAAAATGGCGAATTCCCGTTTCGCTACCGGTTCGCGAACCGGGAAGCGCTTCTACCGCGAAAAATCAATTTTTTTTTATTTGCCCCATGGGACCCTTTAATAACTCCAACATCATTCCTAGGGGGTCAGGAGGGGTCTACCTTGCCCCCTTTCATTAAATTCCCCCTTCGTTTTTCTACTCCTCTTGTCTCTTGATCCTACCGAGAGACAAGATGGCGGCCGTTCCGGACTGTTTAGAATGTTGACAGACACCGGAGAGCCAATCAGCTTCGCTTCGCAAAGTTCCGTAACGCGAAAAGTACGTGAACCGGATCGCTACCCGGGACGCTGTCACAGATATATCTGTTTTTTAAAACGTTAATTTCTCAAAATCCACTGGAGCACATATATTGAGACCCAGCAAAGGCACATCGGGCTAACAGTCCCTACAATTTTGCCAAGTTTCGTGCAAATCCATTCAGCCGTTCGAGCTAAAAGTGAGGCCAAACGCCCTATGGAAAAATTAATGGGAAAAACGCGTTTTGGGACCACCCTTTTTCTCGGCCCCCCCCTGACGAAACCCCCCCAAATTTTCAGGGGCTGCTCAGAAACAAAATGTGCCATTTTCCCAAAAATTTCAGCCGATTCCGTGCGCAAACGCCAAAGTTATTAGACATAGAATTTTCAAAAGTCCCATAGAGAAATAATCCTAACTATATATACCTACTGGCGACCAGTAGGTAATATATATATATATATATATATATATATATAGATATATATATATATATATATATATATATATATATATATATATATATATATACATACATACACACACGCACACACTTCTTCGTATTTATCCCATCCATTGCCCATTCATTCATGGTGTATCCTGGTTCTGGTTTGTGAGCCTTGACTGTGTCCAACCAGCACTTGCATAAACTGGAAGTCGAAACTTTAGTTCCAGCATCTAATGTAAGTAGTGCTTTGCATGGGCTTGTTATTTAGGTTTTCTGCCTTTCAGGTGGCTTTTACAGCTCACTGTAAAGAGAAAGTATACTCCAGCTGGAGAAGCTACCACTGACCCTGACTTACGATTTAAGTGCCATGAGGGGTGAGACACTAGGGCTTAGGAGACAGATGCAACATTTGTTCAGGGTGATTTGCTTCTTGAAGAAGGTCCGTCTCACCCTTTACAGTGCAGAATGTGGCCACAGGGATATATTTCAGCTTTCACGCAGATGTTTATTTTACGTAATAACTCAAAGGGTTGCTCATTTCTCTACCACTTGTGAGTATATTTGCACCGCACGTTTCCAGGTGTTTTAATTACTCTAATAAAACATTTTCGTCTTTCAATCGATGTAGCACAAAAAAATAAAAGGCAGTGGAAAATCAATTATCTTATCAATATCTGAGGCGCACCACCACACACCCATTTATACTCAATTTCACTCTAACGCCCTACATAAGCATTTGCACAACATCGCGTAAACACAATCTTGTTTGAACACTCATACAAGCCGGCAAGCACACGTAAGCTGAAGGCCTGCTGAAACCAGTCTGGGAAAGGAGGAAAGTGTGAACTGCTGATGTACATGTTCTGTGGGTGAATGGAAGTGCACATTATTCCTGCCTGTGTTGTACTGTCTGTGTAGGGGAGACTTTGCATGGCTGCTTCACCTACTTTGTGCTCACTCTTTGTGATATGGACATTGCCCCCTACTGCTATGCAATAATTGTGGGATTTCTTTTTAGCGAAAAGTGGAAAATTCAATTTACAACAAGTTAAACTGTGAGTTTTGTCAGTGTTTACTTTAACTATGCAGTTGACTCGCACATTTCAGAGGATTTCTGATGACATTTTCTTAAGAAAAACTATCTGCATATCTGAAAACTCAGTGCAATCTCTATTTTGCCAACGTTTTCCTGAGCCAGTACTTTATAATAATTTGTCTGCATGATGGAATGAGTGCAATAATGGACAATGTGGATGCATGAATAAACCCCTACATGGATATTTGAAAGGGCCTGTGAGAGCATGAGTGATTGACCAATCCATCCACACGAACACAAAATATCTCGAAGAACACTTGATGATTTAAAAAAAAAAAAGGCTAGACATAGTGGCTTTGCCAATGCTTGTTTATTTATTGCTATTGCAGACAATCTTTTACTTAACAAAGAGACTGACATCGGGGTAGACTGAACGCCTCGGTAACAGCAATTACTGGAATTAGAAAAACAAAGGCCTTCTTTCAGACTCGTCTGCACCCAGGTAGCTTCAAACCAAGGCGTTGGTCTGTTTACATTCTGAAATACCTGCTGGGTTTAGGTCGGCAGAAGACAGGCGGTACCCACTGCCTCCTCATCAACCCATTCACAGCCATCCATTGCATGTGGCGATTTATCTAACCATTCAGCCTGCGCTGTCTGGAGCTGCCCTCCGCTGGAACGTAACAAATAAAGAAGGACTTTGGGGCAGCGTTGGTGGCTTGTCACCACAGCTGCTGCAAAGGCGGGCAGACGGTAGGTGGGGAGGGGCTTTGTAAATGAGGTACAAGCATAGAAGGCTCGTTCTGGGCTCGAGGGTCCACGGGGCCTTCGAGCCGATCCCGAGCCTTCTGGCTCGTTCCTTCAGGTCACCTCTGGAGTTGATTGAGTCTACTGGACACTGCAGCTTCTCTCTGCCCTGGAGAGAGGCAGCTCCGGTCCAGATTGCTAGTCCCATTGTAGGCACAACACCCCACCCACACACCAACAGAGTAGGCATGCATGAATAAATACACAACACAACTTTTGTTTGGAGAAAATATTGCTGCAGGTTTATTCCATACAAAAGTATGCAAATATGGTGGGCTATCTTACGGGCGATCCAATGGCAGGCAGCTGAACCAGCCTATGCTGCCCTGCCCGCCTGATGAGCCAAGCACTGTGGAGAACCCAATCAGCCCTACCCTTATCGGGATGATCCCCTTACTGGATCACGTGACACATTGGTCCCTTATTACTCACGCCCCTTTCAGGGTGAAGCGTAGCAAGGCATGCCCCCAGTTGTTCAGACCCACAACCACCCGAAGGACTAACGGGGCGCCAATGTAATTGTTCCAGGACCCTCCCACTAGGTTCCTGGGATTTAGCTCTGGCACCCCTATTGTGCTCTTGCAGAGGTACCCTTCTGTACCTATACTGCTTCCAGATCGCCCTGTAATTCCTCTTGCAACGACAAAGAAAAACTTTACAACGTCCTCTGCACTTTGCCTGCCAGTCCCACGCCGGGTAAGCAGTAGGGTGGGAGACGGCGTACACGGCACCAAAGAGGACCCCAAAATGGAGGGGGGAGGCCTAAATACACCCACCCACGGCGCGCCAGAAATGACATGCTTGGAGCGCCAGGTAAGGGGACTCCTCCTGGAGTCCCGCAGTAGTAAGGGGAGTGGGGAAGTGCCCAAATGGCACTAAAGGGGCCGCCCTTTTAGGGTGGCCTCCTGCTGGGGCCGCAGGAAGCCGCATACTCTCTGGCCTGGTGGCCATGTGGTCTTTCTTCACAAGTGTCCTGAGACCACCTGGAAGCCCTCGGTGAAGACCCTCTGAACCTGTTGACACAGAAGCGCGAAACACTAGAATGATGACGCAAGCCTGCCACCACCCTGAGACTGCTGCCAATTACACTCTCATTGGGATACTGTGCCCTTGCTTGAGGTGAAGGGGGCGTGTCCTTGTGGAATAACACAGAGCTGGGCGAGAGGCAAGTCCTGTGCTTGGTTATGATGGGAGGTAAATGAAGAACCCTTAATCGCACTGAGCTTCTCGTTATTGACTCAGAGTGATCCAAGGCGCAGCCGGGGGGACAGAGCAGTCATTCCTTGGCTTTGTGCTTTGGTGCCCCCACGCATGTATTTTTTTATTAGGTCGAGCAGACCTACATTCAATGCGTAAGCATTGAAGGTGTCTGCTTTAGACCTATTGTTACCCGTATTTAGGAATGAAGACATGAGTCAGACGCGCGCTTTTGCAGTCACTTGCACAGACGAACACACAGCCCCCTGCTCTCGCATGCATTAACGGCGCACAGACACAGCCAGCCCCCACCCCTCTGCATACACACACACAGGCACGCGCACACATACACACGCTGCCGCCCCCCACCACCCTGCACACACACAGACACGCACGCCGCCGCCCCCTACCCCCCTGTACGCACACACAGACACACCCCCCGCCCCATGCATCGGGATATCTGCACACACGTGGCCGCCCCCTACCCCCCCTGCACGCACACACAGACACCCCCCCCGCATCAGGATATCTGCACACACGCCGCCGCCCCCTACCCCCCCTGCACGCACACACAGACACACCCCCCGCCCCATGCATCGGGAGATCTGCCATACAATCGGTACTTACGCCAGCCTCCGCCAACATCGCAGGGAGCGGCGGTTGCAGGCCCCCAGCGTAGGAAACAGGCCCCCGCGGTGCACACACTGGGAAGAGAAAAAGGGGACGAGATCCACAGCGCGCGACACGACACAGGGAGGCGGTGCGCGCCACGCCTCCGTCGCTGCCTGGAACGTGTGCGCGTGCTTTCCAGCCTGTCGCGAGCCACCTCCTTCTGTTTAGTTTAGTAGAAAGAAAAGGGGGAAAAAACTAGAATTGTTTCTAGGTTGCAGTCTGTTTGAAGCCTTCAGGAGACATCAATCAGCCTTTGACGTGGAATAACTTGAAAAGGGAGGTTTAGGAAGTCGGGTTGCAATAGTGATTGGAAGTGAGCAGCAAGCTTGGTAAGGTGGCATGTCCTTCGTCTTGCCTGGGCGGTATAGGGGTATGGCGTTATGTTGCGACACCAGGGATTTGTATAGGGATACTCTCTCCGGTTACGGGCCCTCTTGGTTTTTGTGCAGACATTGGACTACGGAGGTGGGTACGTTCCCACACTACCTTGGTAGATATGGGTGGTTTTGGGGTGGGGGTGGGGGAGAGGTGGTGCTGGCCGTTCATAAGCAGCTGTTCAATAGTGGGGGCAGGTGGTATTGCGACCATCTATCCTGAGAATGGATTCGAAGGGGAGTCCTTCTGCTAGATGCCTGTTAATGGCCGGAGGGGGTGGAGACGGACGCGGGACTCCTCCATGGGGCCCTCGAATCAGTGACGTTACTTGCTTCTCAGTCAGCACACACTTGCCGCAGATGAGTCCCTGGGTGTGTGCTCTTCACTCAGGCGTGTACAGACACTTCAACATTTCAGACCCCTAATTGCCGGGCATTCAGTGAAAGCTTCCGCGTCCTCTTTGATCTCCACACGCCCGGCTTGTGTGCAGGCCCCAGCCTGTGTAGGGAGACTGGGAGGGAGCCCCCGCTGTTTGTGGGAAAATAGTAATACTGAGAACTCCACACAGGGCCGGGTTTGCACGCCCACCTGCGCGCTCTGTACACTCCCTGCCCAGGAGCTCCCTTCTGTGTCGGAAAGGGGGGCGGGAATTAAGCGCCAAGGACTCCGCCCCTTCCAAGCTCCCTCTGGAAGCTGGGGGAACTCCTTATTGGTGACATGGGCGCCAGTCACTAAAACATTGTTGGTGCCCGGGTCATGCTGATGATTGCGGGTGTCTTGGGAGTATGCTGTGGCCTTGTTATGAAGGCTGAAAGGTTGACATGCACATTGTGTGTGTGCTTTTATTTTTTTTATTTTACACTTTTGGAAAAACGGTAGATAGTGGGATGCTGCGGCAGAAATCTTCCATAGTCACAACAGATGTATGCATAATCTGGCATGAGCGAGGGTGTTTTTTTTTAATGTATGGTGAACCATGCTTTTCATCGAGACACGTTATCTTTTTGATCACATATACAACCCTCGATTTGAGGTTGCACATTTGTTTTAAATCCTATTCATTTGAGCAGCACCGTGCCTGTGTGTTAGATTCTCTCATGTGGTTGTTATTTCATTAAGATAACAGGCATAACAATACGCTTCTAAAAGTATAAGTGACTAATTTAAGTAAGTTCAGCAGGAACAGTAGCAGAATTATGTTCTAAAGATGAATTTATAGAAGTGCTGCCTAGTGTTTTCACCGCAAATAGGAAGAAATGTTAGAGCAGGCCATTGTGCACTGTGGCTGCCTGGAGTGTATTGGTCTCATCCCGGGCTGTCACACACGACGGGGGGGCTGAAGCCCGGTGAGTCCAATGGGTGTTGCGCGCCTGCTCACGGGACACCACAACATCACTCGCCGGACACCACCACATCACTCACGGGACACCACCACATCACTCACGGGACACCACCACATCACTCACGGGACACCACCACATCACTCGCGGGACACCACATCACTCACGGGACACCACCACATCACTCACACCACAACAACAGCATCACTCAGCACCACAACAGCACTGTCCTTGCTTGCTACCAACAAGCATTGCCATAGCCAATAGGACTCGCATTAGGAAAGTGTAAGCTATTAGCTTTGTGAATAACAATGCTATTAATTTATATATTTGCAAAGCCAACACATATTAAAAAAAATTGTCATTTACAATACCAATAGCTCACACTTTCCTAATGCGAGACCTATTGCATTGCAAATGCTTGTTAATCGCTTTTAAGCAACACTGCTCATATTTATTTGTGACGAGGCAGGAAACTTGGCTAAGACCACTAGATGGCACTAGACGCTGTGGTTTATCTTTGCGTGCAGGGCATTTCAAACTTTGAAAAGATCCTCGTCCAATCAAGGGGGCCGCTGCTGCAGTATATTGACCCGGGCCCGGGGCCCCACAAATCCTTCTGACATGCTTGTGCAATACATCACAGTTTGCAGGGCCAGCGCTAGGAATGGGTAGTATGGGCAGCTGCCCAGGGCCTCGCTCTCAGCCCATCAGCATGGGGCCACACACCAGTGCAACACACCACCAAACCTCTTGTGCCCCTGCCCATCCCATTGAAGAAAGATGTCTGTTTGCATTCGGGCTTACAGGAGGGAGCCCCCTCCCTGGGCCTCTCACAGGAGACGCATTTTGTCCTGCAATTAGGCCTCCTGCCTGGCTGCGCTTGAAGAGACCCTTCGGGACACCCATTGTCAGCACTTTACCTACTGCACAGTTTTAACGCTCAGCCCCCAAGCTATTCTCACACCTCCAGCCTGATATGAGCTGTGAAAGAGCTACTTGTAGGTGGCAGAGAGAGGAGCTGAGGCCCCAGAGGAGTCTGTACAAAGTAGCTTCCCCAGCCCTAAAGGTATCACTTATGTAAATTAGAGGGGTCTCGCACATTCCCCTTCGCCCAGGGCCCCTTAAATCCTAGAACCGGCCCTGACCGTTGGCAGCAGTGGACAAAAGGGATTTGAGGAGGAGATTGATCACACGTGTAAATTACTCACCAAAAGAGCCTCTGTAGTATAAAGGACCACCTTGACTAGCATGGCTGGTGCCTCATGCCCTACTTGGGAAGCTACCAAAGCATCTGCTGTAGAAACAAACATTGGCCAAGCGATGCTGTGCAGAGTGGCTCTTGCTTTTTTATTTTTGTTAAAAAAAACATTTGACACTGGTTCTGGTATCATTTTGGAGGCATGTGCATCACCACAAAATGATGTGGGAGCTTTTTTTTCTTTCTAGTTACCAAGTAGCTTCAGTAACTAAAAAGATGAGACGATACGCAAAAGCTTCTATTTTTTGCAGGCGGGGGAGCAGAAGCAACTATGGGGAGGGTACAGCGAAGCAACATGGGGAAGTATGTGGGGCAAATGGTGAAGAACGTGGGTAAGTGTACGGGGAGTGGAAGCAACAAGGGGAAGTGTGGGGGAAACTGGAGCAACACAGACAGTAAGGGAGAACACCGAAGCAACGCAGGAGGAGACGCAAAATAAACGGGGAAGAGGGCCGGAGCAAAAGCAAAACAGAGGTTGAGGGAAAGCAACACGTAGGGCGCAGGTAGGGGAAGCAATGGGGAGAAGGACAAAGACAAGGGCAAGAAGGAGAAGGGCAACATAGAGCAATGTAGAATGTAGGGGGAGAGACGTACATGAGGGAGGCTGCTTGGAAACACAAACACTCTAATGGAGAGCTTCACACAAAAGAAAAGTGCAGTGTTTGAAAAACAAGCAGTGATGTCAGCTAATCGAAGCCATTGTTAAAAAAACTTTTAAAAATGCTTCATGGAGGGGGGGACCGGAGAAACACCAGATTGGCTTCAAGCCCCCTTAATGTTCTTGATAAGCCACGCTATGTATGCCTCGCAGCAGACGGTGCATGGACTGTCTAGTAGGCTCGACCTAAACAAGCACTCAAGTGTTTTAGAGTGGGCTGTTGCAGAGTGGAGTGGAATACAGGGGTGTAGAGTGGAGTTGAATAAAGTGTTGTAGAGTGGAGTGGAGTGGAATACAGGGGTGTAGAGTGGTGTTGAATAAAGTGTTGTAGAGTGGAGTGGAGTGGAATACAGGGGTGTAGAGTGGAGTTGAATAAAGTGTTGTAGAGTGGAGTGGAGTGGAATACAGGGGTGTAGAATGGTGTTGAATAAAGTTTCGTAGAGTGGTGTAGAGTGGAGTGGCATACAGGGGTGTAGAGTGGAGTTGAATAAAGTGTTGTAGAGTGGAGTGGAGTGGAATACAGGGGTGTAGAGTGGTGTTGAATAAAGTTTCGTAGAGTGGTGTAGAGTGGAGTGGCATACAGGGGAGTAGAGTGGAGTTGAATAAAGTGTTGTAGAGTGGAGTGGAGTGGAATACAGGGGTGTAGAGTGGAGTTGAATAAAGTGTTGTAGAGTGGAGTGGAGTGGAATAGAGGGGTGTAGAGTGGAGTTGAATAAAGTGTTGTAGAGTGGAGTGGAGTGGAATACAGGGGTGTAGAGTGGAGTTGAATAAAGTGTCGTAGAGTGGTATGGAGGGGCCTAGAGTGGAGTAGAGTGTTGTGGAGTGGCATAGAGTGTTGTAGAGTGAGGTAGCATAAAGTTGAGTGGTGTAGAGTGAAGTAGTGACGTGGAGTGGCATAGAGTGAAATAAAGTGGCCTGAAGTTGTGTCACAGAGTGGGATGTTGTGGGGCGGTGTGTCGTGGGGTGACATATGAGAGTGATGGGGAGGGTCAGAGTGGAGGATCATAAAGTGGAGTATTGTAGAGTGTCAGAGTGGAGTAGAATGCGTTAGAGAGGCATTGATTAGAGTGGCGTGGAGTACACTACAGTGGTGTAGAAGGGCATGGCAAAGCATGGAGTGGTTTAGATGAGAGGACAGTTGCATTGAGTGAGGTAAAGTGAACTAGAGTGGAGTAAAGTGAAGTAGAGTTAAGTGGAGTGTCGTAGAGTAAGATGGCATAGAGTAGTGTCATGGAATGGAATGGTGTTAAGTGCCATAGTGTTGTGAAGTGGCGTAGAGTGGAGTAAAGGGAGTGTCGTAGAGGGGAGTGTTGTAGAGTGGTGCAGCGTAGAGTAGAGTGAAGTATGCATGCTGTGGTAGTGCACAACACATTTTCAGTTGAAATGGCCATTACATTGGTACTGAACATTTTTATTGATAAACCTAAACCACACACAAATGATATTGTGTGGAAATTGTATCGCTCATTGTATTGATTTGTTTTGATTGGATGACGCTATTTATTTCTACCATGTTATAAATTACAAAAATGTGCTTCTTTTCTGCTTTTCAAATACTGATATATTCTGAAATATTTGCAAAGTTCTCTTTTTACAAACATGTTGTTGTGTGCTAGAAAAAAAAGCCTTTCCTTTCACACACCCAGAATGTGACATAAATCTACTCCCTTTGAAGTCGGAGAAACAAAAGTAAACACCAAGCTCTTAAAGACAACAGCCTGGCATTTGAGCTCTGTCTCTGAATGTACAGCAAATGTGACAAGATAAGAACAAAATGTAAAAGCCTGTTTACAGAAAGTGAGCACTCGTGGAAGAATCACAAATTTGCTAGCATTCGCGACAAGAATTTGCAATTCTATTAAGGACACGGAGGCGAGGATTATGCTTCTCAATCTTTACTAGAAGCTCACAGCAGCCAATGAAAATGCTTGCTTTTCATTCAAGTATAACGTTAAACTGCATATCCCATCATGCCTTACATATAACCACGCCCCCTTAGTCCATAAGAGGCCTCAGCCTGCCGCCATCTTCCTCTTTCTTGCGGCGAACAGCTCCAACCGAACTTTGGAAACTCCAGAACACTTCCAACGGGAAGAAGAAATGACTTCAGGCGAATCATCCTGTTATTCTTAGAGGCTCAGTCACTCTTTTTATCAGAACCTGAAAGAAAGGATAAGAGACCGTAACCACCATAACCATCTGGGTGGGCAAGCATTTATAACTTCATATACAATGCCGGGTGGGATAATCCTCGCCTCCGTGTCCTTAATAGAATTGCAAATTCTTGTCGCGAATGCTAGCAAATTTGTGATTCTATGTCAGGACCGGAGGCTTCTGATTATGCACGTTTAACGCTTACTGAAAACAACAGAGGTAATATCCCCCACCGGCTTATAATAAAACGTTTTGAAGGTCGATTCAGACGACCAATCTGCACAATGCATGATATCATGAATGTTGGAGCCCAACATGAACGATTTCGATGCCATAGCACCCCTGACAGAATGCGCACCAAACATGGTGATGTCGGGCGTGGCTACGCAAGCGGAGATGGCGGTCGCAGCTTGTTAGAGCTCCCGCCGGCCCGCCATTAATCCTTCCTGTTATCCTGGTCCCCGACCCCAGAACCCACAGCCACAACGGGGCGGCGATCGCCGAGAACACCAGGACTCCTCCGGTGTGCCCAGCGGAGGTCCGGCGTCCTGAAAACGGGACGGAGCCGTGAGGCGCAGAGCGCGGCCTAGAGGGCGGAGGTGCAGCCGGGGCCTCGATTTTGGCGCTCCCCGGCCGGGGAGCAGTGCGTCGCCGGGCCTAGTGACGGCCGTGACGCCCGGAGACCCAAGGGGCTAAGAACGCGGGGGAGTCTCTGTGCTCCCTCTGCCGGGGCCCAGTCCTACGTGACGGAGAAGCGGGGGCAGCAGAGGACCGAGATCGGCTGGAGCGGCCTGGTGGCCCGGGCGCAGCCGGGGCCTCAGTTTTCGCGGCCCAGTGCTGGCCGGAGCCTGCAGACGAGACGGAGGTCGGGCGCCCTGATATTCCTGAACGGCGGTGATAGACCCACGACGTGGATGGACTGCGGGGAAGCTGGCAGCAACCGTGAGTAGTGCCCCCCCCAGACCGAGGGAGACGCCAGCGCTCTGGCGCAACATACATTATAACTACCCACCCTTCAGGGAGGGGGCTGCTGCTCGGAGGAGATCCTGCTCCTTGGCGGTCACTGGGGCCGGCCACATCCTGACCGAGACATTGGGCTGCATCGGGACGGACCCACCGGGACCTGCCGGTCGTTGTCTTCCCTTGCCCTCCATAGACCTTAACAAGAGCGTTCGGGGTTCCGCGCCTCCTTCCATCTTGAGGCCCCCCCCTTTTGGCCCTCCGTAGTCATGACCAGAGGAGGTGGTGGCCCCGCCAAGCAAGTAACTATCGACAAATTCACCGGGCCCAGTGGGGGCACTGGCTCATCCGGGGGTGCCCCGCCTGGAGGGGGGCCGGACAATGCAGCCCTTATGGCGGCCATCACCCAATCGAGAGACATGCTGGACGCCAAGATCGGGGCAGTAGGCGCAGATGTGACCTTATTACGCCAAGACCTGAGGAACGCAGTGGCGCGCATTACAGAAACCGAATCCAGGGCAACGGTGGTGGAGGAAGACGTAACTACCCTTAAAAAGAGAATGGCGGCGATGGAATCCGCGCAGCGGATCACGGCGCTCCGGGTGGAGGATGCCGAAGGGCGGGCACGCCGCAACAACCTTCGTTTTATTGGCTTTCTGGAGCGCTGTGAGAAGGGCAACATGGAGCACTTCCTCACACAGTGGCTGGAATCGTGGATGCCCCCAGGGACGCTGTCTGCTTGCTTCATTATTGAGAGAGCTCATCGCGCCCTGACGCAGAGGCCGCCTGAGGGCGAGCGGCCTAGGGCGGTGATCGCCAGACTACTAAATTATCATGACAGAGATGCTGTGTTGAGGGAAGCTAGAATCAGGGACGCCCTCCTATATGAAAACCATAAGATCATGATTTTCCCTGACTATACCAAACTTGTGCAACAGCAGCGTCATTCCTTCATGGCCGCCAAAGCAAAATTGAGGGGTCTTAAGCTCCAATATTCCCTGTTGTATCCGGCACGCCTGAGGGTGATCTTTCAATCACAGACATTATTTTTTGATACGCCGGAAGACCTCTTCAAATGGACGGATGAAACGGTGCGGCTTAGACCGAACTCGCAACCGGGGCTCAATTCGGGCTCTCCAGAGGGCTCACCACGGGCTCAGCGAGATCAGACGTCGAAGAAGGGTCGTGCCAAGCGATCCAAATCACGCAGACGCGCGGCCTCGGTCGATGGCACGCAGACCAGTGGCAGAACTGAGGACTCCGAACAATCTGGGACAGACCACTGAGGATTCCGAGGCCCTGCCTCTCCCTTTCTACTGTCACTGCCGTGACTTCTGGTTGGACTCACCGAGTCGTTTGGGCCTCAATGACTGCCCGGCACTGCTGCCGCCCTGGGGCAGTGCTTCTTCTGTCCTCTAATTGAGAATGGGGTTGTGGGGTGGGGGGTCGGGGACTGCGTGATGGTGGCTACCACTCTCCCTCTAGAGAGAGAGACAATGTGGGAGGGGGGTTAAGCTTCCTGTTTCGTTTGGGGATGTTGGGATCCATTGGTATGGGTGGGCCCGGGCCCTATGTTCTGGTCTCGGGACCACCCATGCCGCGACAGGTACTTCAAGGTTCATCGAGGTATAGGGTTGGGGGTGGCGGGATGTGGGCGGTCGGAGTTCGGGCCGCGGAGTTGGGGATGGGGACTGTTTGGGGATGCGGGACCGTGGGGTTGGAGACCGTTGTCTTTGGGGTTGACAGGGATATGCATGTGTGTGTTGCAATGATGTTCCATATGGCGTGTGGTGGGTGGCGCGGGAGTGGAAGGCTCGAGTGGTGGATCTTAATGGACCATGGCTGAACCGACTCATAGACTTCCAGAAGACACTATACGAGTGATTACGTGGAATGTCAGGGGGCTCTTAGATAAAATCAAACGTGGGGCTGTGTTACGCTGGGGGAAGAAAGAAGCTGCAGATGTCCTTTTACTTCAAGAAACACACATGATGGGCACAAAGGCTCTGGGCCTACAGAGGTTTGGTTATCAACAGGTTTTCCATGCCGGGTTTTCCAGGGGGTCCAGGGGAGTCGCCATATTGATCCACCGCAGGGTGGCTTATATCCACGAGAAGCAGTGGGTAGATCCTCAGGGTCGCTACCTGTTTATTAAGGGCATGGTGGGTGCAGAATCGGTGGTGTTTGGCAGTGTTTACGCCCCCCCCCCTCCAGTGGGCCTTGGCCGAGAGGCTGTTTGCTGTATGGGAGGAAGTCTCCGGATCCTTAGCAGTGATTGGGGGAGATTGGAATGATGTGATGAATGTAAGCGTGGATCGCCAAAGGCGCCAGGGGGGAACTGAGATCCCGCCCCCCTCCCCTTCGCCCTCCAGGTTGCATGCAATGAGTGAGGGATTGGGCTGGGTGGATGCGTGGCGACATATGCACCCCACAGCCCGGGGCTTTACCTATGTCTCGGCTGTACACGGCTCCTTCTCGAGGCTTGATTGTGTGTTCGTGCCTAGGGAATGTTTGTGCAGGGTGAAGAGCGCGGACATCTTACCGAGGGGCCTGTCCGACCATTCCCCCGTCTCGATTGGAGTGGAACTCCTCCGGAAAAGGCAGCCGTTTCGATGGAGGATGTCCTCGTGGCATCTCCTTCAGCCGACATATGCTAATCACTTGCGTGAAACTATTGACCATTTCTGGCGGGAAAATCTAGTGGAGGGCGCTGATGTAGGGATGGTGTGGGAGGCCATGAAGCCTACCATACGAGGAGCAGATATTGCATGGTGCTCGGCGGCCCGTCGGAAGCGTCGAGAGCAGGTTACAGAGGCGGCTGCGCGGGTAGCGACTCTGGAGCGGGAAAGCCGTGAGGAGGGTGATGAAGTCGGGATACGTCTGCTTCTACAGGCACAGCAAACCTACGGGTCCCTCCTGATAGATGAGGCCAAGCAGGCGTGGCTGGCCACCAGAAGTAGGATATATCAATGGGGGGACAAGTCCTGCTCCATGCTGCATAGATTGTGCCAACAACACTTCCAACCCCTCCTACTGCCTGGTCTCACGAATGGCGGTGGGGAGGTTATGACCGACCCGCATGAATTGGCTACGAGTTTTGCCACATACTACTCCACCCAATATGCCCCGCGTGACCGGTTGTCGGATGACGACTTGGCCCGATTTCTCGAGGAGCTGCCGCCCGTGCCGATATCAGATGAGACTAAGACGGCCCTAGATGCACCCCTCACAGCTGAGGAGTTGGGAGATGCACTGGGGCAACTTAATACTGGTAAGGCCCCCGGCCCAAATGGCTACCCTAGCGAATTTTTCAAGAAATTTCATGTTCAGCTTGGATCTTATTATCGCCGGGCGCTGGAAGCGGCGCGTACTCAAGGGGTGCTGCCCCCGGATTGGCGACATGCCGAAATAGTGGTCTTCCTGAAGCCGGGCAGACCCCCAGACAGTCATGACTCATATAGGCCCATCTCTTTGATTAATGTTGAGGCCAAGATTTTGGCCAAGGCCCTGGCGAACCGCCTGGCTCCTCATATCACCGACCTGGTCCATCCTGATCAGGCAGGTTTTATGCCACACAGGGCAACACGACATAATATCCGTCGCGCTCAGGCGGCGATTGGCGCTGTTGGGACTCTGGGGGACCGGGCAGCGCTGCTGCTGGCCGACATTAACAAGGCCTTTGACTCTGTCAGCTGGTCGTACCTGTTTGCCTTGCTGCGCTGCCTCAACCTGGGCCCGGTCTTTCTATCATACGTCCGGCTCCTCTATACAGACATCACGGCCTCGGTGCGGGTCGCCGGGGCTGTGTCCGAAACGTTCCACATCGGCCGCGGGACCAGACAGGGTTGCCCTCTTTCCCCCTATTTATTCGCACTGGCCATGGAGCCCCTAGCTGCCAGAGTGCGCCAGGATGCGCTGATACGGGGCTTTCAATGGACTGCCACCCTGTCAGACAAAATAGCCTTGTATGCGGACGACGTCCTCTTTTTTCTTACTGACTTGCAGCACTCGGGCCCACGTGTCCTGGAGGTGATGCAACAGTTTGGAGAGGCCTCGGGCCTATATCTAAACCTTCATAAATCCACATTGTGGGTACTAGAAGGGGGCGCCTTGGCGGACCCCTGGGCCTCAGGACTGCGGGTGGCTACGACCGGGCTGAAATATCTGGGCGTCTTTCTCTCGGCCTCGGCAGACACTGCTTGGGACCATAATCTCATACCAGTCTGGGAGCGGGTGCAGTCGGACGTTAAGACTTGGTCTCGGATGCCCCTGTCAATCTTTGGCCGCTCCGCTATTTTTAAGATGGTGGCGCTACCACGCCTATTGTACCAGTTGCAGAACCACCCATATCCTATCCCACCTCAATGGTTTAGACAGGTCAACTCTCTGCTGGGCCGCTTCCTGTGGGCCAGAGGTGCTGCCAGGGTTGCGCTACGTACGTGCTTTTTGTCCACTTACTGTGGGGGTTTGGCCACGTCGGATCTGCAGTCCTACTACCAAGCCGCACACCTCCTCATTCTAAACGACTGGTGGTATGGCAATGGTGGAGACCCAGCCTATGCCCTGGAACGTGCTTTGATGGGCGACAATTCGCTCCACACCATCCTCTACTCACCCCGGTTGCGTCGATCATTGCCGAGGGTTACACAACTCGTTTTTGCGGTGTGGCGGCAGGCCCTGCGACGCATGGGCTGGTGGGGCAGACTGACCGCGGAGACGCCCTTGTGGCGTAACGGCTTGCTACCAGAGCTGTCTAAGCTATCGGGCTTCGATGGCTGGGACGCAATTGGTATTTCGCAATTAGGCCATGTACTGTCAGGCTCAACCCTCAAATCTTTTCAGGCCCTTCGCACCGAGTTTGATATGCCCCAATCTCAATTTTTTCGATATTTGCAATTCCGGCATGCGCTGCTGCCCAGTCTTACCAACATTGACTCACTCCCTGACTTCAGCCCGATTGAAGCTAAGGTATTCATGGGCGATCTTGGAGATAAAAAAGTTTCACGCATTTACCAGACAATGGTCATCCATTGCTCCTCCACCCTCCTCCCGCTGAAGGCGGCCTGGGAGGTAGACATTGGTCAGCTGGATGAAGATGATTGGCGAGAGGCCTTGGAATCCCCGAGGGGCGCGGCCATCGCCATCCGATTTCGTCTCATTCAATTTAAAATTCTGCACAGAGCCTACTATACTCGGGAGCGTTTGTGGAAGGCGGGACTGATAGAGTCCCCAGACTGTCTGAGGTGTGGGGTGGAGAGGGGTACGTTGCTCCACACAATGTGGTCGTGTCCTAGGCTGGTTGGCTTCTGGAGAGGTGTGTGGGACTGCCTATCGGAGGTGCTGGGCTGGACCCTCCCTCGTACCCACCGTCTGGGTCTGCTGCATATTCTAGAGGGGGTTGGTGGCAATATGTACAAGAGACACCTGCTCCTCCTGGGGCTGGTGGTGGCCAAGAGAGACCTAGCCCGAGTATGGAAGGATGTGAGACCCCCCCCCCTGAGTGCGTGGAAGGCTGGCATAGACTTCTGCATGGGTCTGGAACAACCGATCTTTGAAGCCCGAGGGTGCCCCCGTAAGCACTTTAAGATATGGAAGAGATGGGCGGACTACAGGGGCTTGTCGCTAGACCCCCCGGCAGAACCAGAGGAAGATCTTTAACTCCCTGTGGCCGGACGGCCCCGTTCCCCCACACATACACTTGCCACTTTAAGAATTTTCATCGACACCGTATATACACACATGCATAGGGTTAGGGTGGGATCCAGGGGAGGGATCCGGGAGTTGGGGGAGAGTGGGTAATTTGATGATAAAGACGGAGATGATCTTTTCCTATATCCTTGTGTTGCAATGATTCTTGACTGAATACTCAATTCTATTTTCTTGATTGTATCGGAATGTCTGATGGTGCCATCCCGATTGTGGGGGTCCATCCTATTACATATGCTCATCTTTGTCAATAAAATTGTTGTGAAAAACATGGTGATGTCAATGCCTGCTTCTTCCATTACAAAACGAAGCCATCTGGCAATGGTGGCCGCAGCCAGTGCTTTGAACGGCTTTTGTATGGCTATCAAAAGCTGCGAACAGCCCTGAGGCCTAACTGCCGCAGTACATTCCTCATAAGTCTTTAGACATTGAACGACACATAACTTTTCATTCTCCTGAAATGCATTATAAGACACATGTGTAGACAATGTTTTAGTACGTCTAAAAATCTGAAAAGAAACTCCTTCCGGAGTAAATACTCTACCTGTTAAGTCCAGCGCTCGTATGTCCGAGGATCTCCTGCACGCCGAAAGGCAAAGTAACATGGCCAGCTTGGCTGACAGCTGCTTTCTGGAAAGAGACGAGTTAGCCGGCCATTTGTCGAATAGGTCTAGAACCTGTTTAACATCCCACAGACCGGAATACTTAGGTTTAGGGGGATTTTCCACCCTAATACCTTTCAACAGTTTGCACATGACAGGGTGCATACCAATTGGCCTACCATCCAGCTGAACATGGCCCGCTGAGATGGCAGATCTGAAATTGCTGACCGACCGGTAGGCCAGGCCCTGTGACGCCTTATCCGTCAGGAAGTTTAGCACATGGGGTAAGCCGGCCCCCACGGGATCCAAATGTCGTTCCACGCACCAATCCACCCAACCTTTCCAGGCCGAGGAGTATCGTTTCCTCGTGGAAGGAGCCCAGGCCTGCTTGATGAAGTCTGCAGCCCTGCTCGAAATCCCTGGCACTTGCCACTGTTGCCTGAAAGCCTCCAGGCCATCAGCCGAAGTCTGCCCTCCATTATCAAAGGATGTCTCTCCTGATGAGGGCCCAGCAATAGCATCGACGACTCCGGGAGGAGTCTGGGAAGGTCGCAGCTCCACTGCATCAGCTTGGGGAACCAAGATTGGGACGTCCACCAGGGCGTCACCATGACCACTTCCGCCTTCTGTCTGATTACCTGTGACATCGCTCTGGGGATCAGCAAGAAGGGGGGAAACGCATAATGCACCCTCATTGACCAGTCTTGGAGAAAGGCGTCCGTCGCCCGAGCCAACGGATCCGGTCTCCAACTGAAGAATCGAGGGATCTGGAAGGTCAGCCTCGACGCAAATAAATCCGTCTCGAACGGACCCCAAATGCTCCTCAGCCACTCGAACATCCTCGGGAGCAACTTCCAGTCGCTGAAGTCCCTGAGGTACCTCGAGTTCCAGTCCGCTACCTGATTGGACTGACCCGGCAGATATTCCGCAATGACCGATATCTGGTTGCGGAGGCAGTAATGCCAAAAATCTTTGGCTATCTGCACCAGCATGGACGACCTCGTGCCTCCCAATTTGTTGATGTACCTCACCGCCGAAATATTGTCCAGACGCAGGAGGATACAGCAGGATGTCTGCTTTGGGGATAGCGTTCTCACCGCGAACGACCCTGCAAGCAGCTCTAGACAATTGATATGAAGAGAAAGCTCTTCCGGGGACCATCATCTTCCTGTGGAGATGTCTCCACAACGCGCGCCCCAACCCCATCGGCTGGCGTCGGACTCTATCGTGACTTCCGGGAGGGAACCGAAGATCGCTCGGCCATTCCAAGCGTCGACGTGTCCCAACCACCATTGCAACTCTGTCCTCACCTCCTGCATGAGGGGAATGTTGTCCGAGTATGACAGACCCTTCTGAAGATGTCTGATCTTCAACTGTTGCAGGGCCCTGTAGTGAAGCGGGCCCGGGAAAATCGCTTGGACTGAAGACGCTAGAATTCCTACCATTCTCGCCAGCGCTCTTAGGGAGACAGACTGGCAGTTTATCAGTTTCCTGATCTCTTTTTTCAGATCCCGAAGTTTGTCCTTCGGAAGGCTCAACTGGGCTATCACTGAATTCACCCTGAAACCTAGAAAATCTATAACTTGTGAGGGAACCATGACCGACTTCCTGGTGTTTATCACAAAACCCAGATCCTGCAAAATAATCGTGGTCAGCTGGAGGTGCCGCAAAAGGGACTGCTGACACTGGTCCACTATCAGTATATCGTCGAGGTATATGATCAGACGAATACCCCGCTCTCGGAGATACGCTACCACCGGCTTCATTACCTTGGTGAAGCACCAAGGAGCCGAGGAGAGCCCGAAAGGCAGAACCAAATATTCGTATCATTGGTTTCTCCACTTGAACTGGAGAAACCTGCGATGCGGGGGAAAAATTGGAATAGAGAGATACGCGTCCTTCAGGTCCAACCGGACCATCCAATCCCCCACCTGCAACAGATCCGTTAAAAGATGGATGCCCTCCATCTTGAAATGGTTGTACGTCAGGAACTGATTGAAGTCCCTGAGATTTAAAACTAGTCTGTTTCCACCCCCTTTTTTCTGAATAACAAAGATGTTGCTGCAGAAACCGTGAGGGCTGCGAATACTTGGTGCTATCGCGTGCTTCTGCAGCAAGGCCGCAATCTCTTCGTCTATAAAACTGGCCTCTAGTTGGGAAAAATGGAGAATTGGGGGTACGCTTGACTGAACAGGACGTGAGTAAAACTCCAAGTGAAAACCCTGAACCGTCTGTAAGACCCAAGCGTCCTGTGTAAGGTCTTTCCATCGCCCCAGGCAGTGCTGAGTGCGACCCCCCAGAGGAAGAAGGGAAGTATCTGAAAGTCTCACCTGAGCTCTGTTGGTGCTTGAAGTTTCCTCTGCTATTTCCAGCTTGGTATCTGTTTTTGCTGAACCTCCTACGGAAGGGGTAGAAGGTCCCTCCCCTCGTGGAGTCAAAGTCATTTCTGCCCCTTCCGAAGTCGCCTCTGTGGGGGCCAGGAGGACCTCCTCGGCCTGACGAGCGACCCCCGCCTCGTCCGGCCCTGTGAAAAACACCCTGGTTGAGAGCGCGTTTGATGCCCGACTGGGCTTTGTCCAACGCCGTAAAGGTCCCGACGTACTTGGAGACGTCCTTGACGAACTTGTCGCCAAACAGAAGACCCTCTGCAAGGGGTCCCGGCTCTGCGTCAGCGAGCTCTGTTAGATTCGAGTCCATCTTCATGAGCAAAGATTTCCGTCTCTCTGCCGAGACGGCACAATTTGCGTTGCCCAAAAAACATATGGCCCTCTGGGCCCATCCTGCCAGGACGTCAGAATCTATGATGACCGAGGTCTCCTTGGCTACAAAGGCCATCTCCAATATTTTTGCCAAGGGGCCGATGGCATCCAGCATCTTGTCCTGACACCACTTCCATGCTCTGTCTAACCCCCTCTTCGGATCCTTAGTGAACTTCTTTAGAAAGGTGAGGAGGTTGGGGTCTATCTCCGGCGTTTCCGCCACCTGATTTGGGATTTCTGGTCTAGGGCACTCAGAGCGCAAACGACTTCTCACTTCCCTAGGGAAGCCCTTACGCAAATTTTCATGGATATAAGCAGTGACCGCCGAAGGCGGCACCCAGTCTTGTGATCTGGGGTGTACTATCTCCGATGGGTCAAAGGTGAAAGGTGTATGCGCCGGCGCGAGGCTCTTGGGCTGCGCCACCTTTGCCTTCTTTGGAGGGTTGTGATCTTCGGAGGTGTCCGTGTCAGTATCCGTGTTTGTACCAGTGTCCGTGTCCGTGTCAGTATCATGGACCCTACGCTTAGCTGTGGCTTTGCCCCCTGCGTAAGAATGGTCCGCCATGTCCGGCAAGGTAGCTAAGGCCTGCATGTGAGGCCAGGTGGCAGTGTCCCCTGAAGGTGGACCCGAGGTGGACGCCTCGCTTTTCTTCTTCTGAGGTTTGGTGAAGCCATGTCTCTTGGCGAAACCTTCTAGTTGTCGTCTTATGGGATGAAGGGCTGAAGCCAGTGCCTGTTGCACTGTCTGTGGGACAGTAGTCTCCATTGCCCTGTTAACTGAGGACTGGACAGAAGCGTCCAAAGCACTAACTAAGTTGTCCTCCAAGGCAGCCGTCTGCCTAGTCTCAAATTCCTCCTCCTCATAGTATCCCTCATTATATTGCTCTTCAGACATACTGCTGTACTGGGAACTAATCACCCTACAGGCTGTGGATACTCAGAACCAGATACAAGGAGGGTCAGGGGAGGAGGGGGTCAGCCCACTCTGCACACTAAACTTTCAACACCTTCAACCCCCTCAGCAAAGCTGTAGTCAAAGTGGGTCAGAGACCCAGGCCACTGCAATTCCTTGAGCGTGTGCGCGCTCCAAAACGGCCTTTTCCAGTTATTTTTCAGCCTCACCAGGCGATCACAAAGGCAGAGGGACCCTTCCTAGCACTCCAATGGCAAAATCGCAAGTGAAACTCTAAACGCGGGTCGCGCCGCGACGTGCAGCCCAAACGCGACTGAATTCTACCAAAAACTAGCCCAATTCAGCGCGTTTTGGGCGCCCGTCGCGGCCGAGAGCCACCCGGCCTGTACGAGCGTCAGCGGCGATCAGGGAAGCCGGCTGCGCATGCGCTAGACGCGCGAACACTATGGGGAAACACCGGGACCACACCAGGCTCAATCAGCAAACAAAGGCGTCCGTCTGCCTCCGGTCATCGACCGACGCTACCCTCGCGCCTATAAGCGCGTGCTTGCCACAATGAGGAATCGACTTATTGAAACGACGGGCGCAGAGGCGCCACGCGGAAGCACCGCTACTCCCCTTTGAAGAGGTAACACCAAAAGGCTTACACTATGCAGAACAGTGCCAGTTACAATAAACTCTACAGTAAACATGTACCAATTAGCAGATACAATCACAGAGGGAGTAAACAAGGTGCACTTAGCTCTGTGAGCAGCAAAGAAAGAGGAAGATGGCGGCAGGCTGAGGCCTCTTATGGACTAGGGGGGCGTGGTTATATGTAAGGCATGATGGGATATGCAGTTTAACGTTATACTTGAATGAAAAGCAAGCATTTTCATTGGCTGCTGTGAGCTTCTAGTAAAGATTGAGAAGCATAATCAGAAGCCTCCGGTCCTGACATAGAATACAGTAAACAGGGTATGCTCCACGGAAGGGACAAAGACAAGCTGCACAGCCTTCAACAAAGAAAACCAGCAAACAGAAAGCAAGCACATGTGAGTTACAAACCACAATGCCAATGGCAAGCAATGGGCGGAATGTCTACCTAGGTCAGCTTTCAGAATGTCCCCAAGACGTCTTTGTAAACCAGACCGCTGTGCTTGGTAGGCTTCGTCCTAAGAAGAAGCCCTGAGCGAGAGGCCCACAGTATCCCCAGATACAACGGCCACCACACTGGCTCAGCCTTGGATCCTTTGCAGCCGATACCAGGATCGTTTGCAAGTAGAAAGAAACGTGTAAGCAGAGCTTGTCTTTAAAAGGGGCTAAAGTCGTCAGCTACAACAATGTACCAGGGAGGCCTGATCCAGGTCTGATATTTAGAACAATAACTATTAAAATAAGTTTCATTTATATACATTTTATGCAGTGCATTTAATGTGAATATTCTGAAAATATGGCATGGTGCCGACCCCATGTTCGGCATCATATCTAAACCAATTCAAAGTTTGTACAAGCCTTGCTTAACTTAATTTGCCAAAACGTCCATGATTGTGGGTGTCACCTCTCGTGCACACGTCCTTCACTCTTAGTAATACTGAGTCCTCAAACGCCTCCCGGTCACTCGAAGAAAAATTAAGTGGGGGAGGCGGGTCACGGATGCAAGTTCCCACACTTACTCCGATTTTCTTCCTTAGTATGAACCGGTCTCATCTTCTCCACTTCCGCCCACGTGTGCCTTTACTGATTTTGAAGCTGCAGCGTACATTGTAGCATTCTTTGGCTTATGCTGCCATCTTGTGGGAGAAGCAGAATAGTTGTTTTTAAAAGTATCAAAGTATCCATAGACAGGGCCATTAACAAGAGTATTTTGGGGGGTGTGGAAGGGGTATTTACCTGCCCTCCACTTTCATTCGTCTGTTGTGACATTCCAATTGGCAATG